>NC_047087.1:260496339-261199673 GCF_902459505.1 Geotrypetes seraphini
AAGAATTAATCAGATTACGAAAAAAGCTCTGGACTTTGGATATTTGACCAAAAAGGAATTTAAATATTTTAATGTTTTACATCCTACGTATTGCCTATCGTAGATCAAAAAATCTCAAGGAGATTTTGTGTCCAGCTATATTTCCTGATGCTGAGCACAAGATTATACGTGCAACACCAGGGCACTTAAGTTGTGTTTTTTGCCAGATGAGCAAAATCATGGAACATACTACTGAGTTCATTAATCCTAAGGATAAAAAATATATAGGTTGAACCACTCTTCCAACTGCAAAATGATGGGAGTCATCTATATTCTTAGATGTCCATGTAACCTTATTTATGTAGGGCAAACATCGAGAGTGTTTAACATTAGATTAAATGAATACAAGAGCAACATCACAAGGGGGAATATGACAGCGCCAAAATTATATACAGGATGATAAAGAACATATATTAATTTCAAAAAATACCCTTGAATTGACATTTGAGAAAGGAATATGACAGCGCCCCTGGTTAAACACTGTTATGAATAAAAACATGATTTTTTTTCTCTTTCAAAGCACTGGTTGTTGATGTAGTAAAGAAGGGTTGGAGGGGAGGTGATTTAAAAAAAATCTTGGTGCAGAGAGAACAACGTTGGATTTTTAAGTTAGATTCAGTTCATCCTAATGGACTTAACAAAAGTCTTGAATGGCAACATTTCTATTAGTTTAAAACTGAACTTCATTCTGTTGCCACTAAGTGGCACCTCTCAGATAATATGCAGGTGCTTTGGAACATGGAAGCCCTGTCTCTTTAAGAGTAAATGAATGGAGAGCACGTACTGATGTTTTTCATCAGTATAAACAGAGGGCATGTGGCCATGTTTGCCTGTTTGCTCGGGGCCAACGCGGCTATAAAGATAAAATAAGGTAAATGCATAGAGTGAGTGCTTGTATCAATGTTTCATTGGTTGGAGTATTATGGATTTTAATTTACAGCTCTCATTTCAGTGTTGCTCAAGCCATGTCCCTGAAGCAGTGGGTGCTTTAAGTTTGCCCTGCGAAACTAAGGCCTGGTCGGATAATAGTAAGAAGCAATGATGCTGATTTGACATTGGGCTACTGAGCTAAGTATCTGAAAAATTACATATTAGCGATTGCATCAAATGGAAAGTCACAAGTTAAAATGAATTCAACGTCTTTTCTTAAATGAATTATTGAAGAAGTGCCTGAAACATTGATTGGAAAGCCATGAGTTTAAATGAATTTAACATCTTTTTAAATGAATAGTGTATAAGCATTGATAAAAAAAAAAATACACTGAAGGCTATAAGTGGAAATGAATTGATTGCCTCAATGCATTATTTTTTGAATTGAAGAATGAATTATTGCAAGCTTTAAGTACTGAGACAGTTTTTATAGTACTCATAGCATTGAAGCACCTTTCATGAGCACTTTACACTATGCACTTTAAGTATTAAAAGCACTATTAGCACTTTAAATCGTTGATGAAATGGAGAAATATGTAAGATATATAAATTGAAGAAATGATAAGGAATGAAATTGAAACAAGAGGAAATGAAATGTAATGAAACTGAAAAAGAACTTTGGATGAGATAATCCTGATTGAGTATGACTAGATGAATGTATAAGATCTGGCATGAGTTGGTTCTGAGTTTCAAAAAATGGCATGCTGATTAGTTTTAAGTATTATGTACTCCATACCAAAATAGTAATCTGTAATTTAAATTTAATAAGTTTCTTAAGGATTTAAATTAATAAAAGAGTAGAAATAGTGTTCATAAATATTTATTTGTAAAAATATAATGTAATCTAGTTTATAAAAAAGATAATTAAATATTGATTAAATTAATCTATATTGGTAGGGAGGTGGGGTAATAGCCAGTGATGTTATAAGGAGACAAGAGAGTAATTCTTTTCTCTCAGAGTAATCTCAATCTGGGAAACATACATTCCTAAGTCTGAGGCTTGTCCCCATTAGAATTTAATTAGTTCAATTTGATTAAAAGCTAACAGTCTGATTAATAAACTTAATAGTCCAATTAACAAACTTAATGAAAAGTTTAGATTTTTACAGGGAATCTAGAATCAGGGCCCATTATTTAATTTTTGCAAATGGTCTTCAATATTTGTATATTTTGTTAATACAATACCATTTGAAGTTTGTATTGTTTTGTTGTTACAATATAATCACAAATCTCAAAAAACTACTAAATCGTTTGTGGTCATCTATGTATAAGTTCAATATAAATATATGTTAATTGTGATTCATATGTTGCTTTCTATGACTTTATAAGAATAAGAAGATTCAAATTTGGTGTTTCCATGTTTTAAACAGATAACTTGCATAATTTGATTATCCTGGTCACGAAAGCAAAGTTTTATGGAAATAACAGACATTTTCTATACTTTTAAGGCATGAGCATTTAGGCCCAAAATCTATAAATGGCGCTGGTAGTTATACTTCGGTTTTAATTGGTTTAATTGCCTTTAATCAACACAATAATTGATTGCATCATTTAAAAGCAATTAAAATGTCATTTAAAAAAAGACAGCGCCTCCACAAACGGTGGTAGAACCGTGATTATGGAGGCACCTACCAATGCCTAAGGGTAAAATAGGTGTGGTTAATGCCAGAAGTATCCTTAAGTATCGGTAGGCGCCTCTGTAGTCACGAATCTCGTCACAGATAGATGCTAGAAATGTAGGCCATGAAAACCCTTTACAGCACCTGCCTGTGACATAGCCGCAATTGTATAAACAGCGCCATCATGTGACTGACTTGCGATCGACGCCACTTTTGTGGGCAGCTGCCATTCATGGTGCCATTTATAGAATCCAGACCTTACTGCCCATGAACAAAAATCATGTTACATAGTGTTATTTAATTTCTTGCAATTTCTGAGGTGTATTAACTACTTCATATTGAAATGACATTTTCTAGAGGTCTACCATGAAGTGGTATTAGCTATTTTCTTCTGATATTTTTGACAATAATTGTAAGCCACATTTAATTCATGAGGCCGAATGTGGAACACAAGTCTCATAGTAAAGTAATAAAACAACATGATAATCATCATGCAAAGCTCAAGGTCATTCAGTCAACAACAGCAACAAAGGCTGGCAAGAAATGGAGTGCTGAAGGAGGTGATCTAGCCAAGCAACCAGAACCATCAGTGAAAAAAATGTATCCAAGTTCCACTCAATAGCTCTCTGCCCAGACAAGGAACTATTTCTCAGAAACAGTTTGATCCTGAGATCTTGTTGATGACTGCACAAGATACGATGCTGCTTGCAACAGTTGAACAAAGTGGCTTCTGAAAGTTTTGTCAACGACGTATGCCTACTGCCCAACTTTCGAGTAAATTCAGTCTAACACAAAGCTTAAACAAACTGTATGGCATTCACAAGAACGCGCCTATTACAAAGGAGCCCCAAGTGCAGTTTTCTCAGAATGACCATTCACTACAAAAACAAGGAGACACTATTGTGCCATTCCCATGCATTGCCTGTTTGAAGGCATAAACATTCCAACCCTGGGGGTGACGATTGCCCAAATAACAACTGAACTGTTTGCGGAATTCCACATAACAACTAAGATCTTCTGCTGCATCACTGACAATGCAGCAAAATTACAAAAGGCTTGGGTCTTCTGAATGATATTTATGCTGATGGCAATGAAGAGGATTGTAGTTCATGTTCAACGGAGTCCAACAGCCAGTCACTCTCCGAGTCGGAGGCAGTCGAAGCTGCTGCTGTCAGATATCTCTTTGATGCAGTCAAAGATGAATCGTGCACTGATGACAATTACTCCAACTGGTTTCACAAGCAAAAGAAATGTGCCAATCACTCTCAGTCTTGTAGCAGCTGTTGACAGCCATGAAGCTCAAACAGATGTTTACCACAAGCAAATGTTTGACAGGGCCATGGAGAAAGTGCAAGTTCTTAGCAATGCAGTCAATTGCAGGGTTTCAGATTACTTAGAGATCAGTCGACTGGTTACAGTTGGGGTGGAGAAGACATGAGAATGTCAACAAAAGAACAGGTCAAAAACTGAAGGCTAGTACTGAAATAGTGTTCCTGAGGCACTATGTTAATAGGAAGGAGTGGTATAGTGGTTAGAGCAAGAGCCTCAGCATCCTGAAGCTGTGGGTTCAAATCTCATGCTGCTCCTTATGACCCTGGGCAAGTCACCTAATCCCCCATTGCCCCAGGTACATTAGGTAGAGTGTGAGCCCACCAGGACAGATAGGGGAAATGTTTGAGTACCTGATTGTAAACCAGTTAGATAACATTGATAGGCAGTATATAAATACCTAAAATAAAAAAATGAAACCATTGTCAGCTGCAGCTGATATTCTGCAATCTTCAAAGAACTGCTATATTGGGCATGTAATCCCCATAATAATGGGAATTCAGTCAAAATTACAGGCGTTGGCCGATGATGCCAGCTTAGATAAGACAATGTAGCCACTAATCACAGCTCTGATAAAAGGAATTGCTTTAAGGTTTGGTTGAGCATTTGAAGATGCTTATTCTGAAGTTCAAGTTGAGATATCTACCAGAAAAAAAAACCAACAATGGTATGAGAAGATGCAGCTGCTCATTCATTCTGTGGCTGCAACAGAGACTGAAGTCAGAGCTACTGGATAAGTTCCACTTTCATTTGGGCAGGAGTTACAGTCAACCTCCAAAGAAAAGACTGCTATTGGAGATGAAGACTTCTTTGATTTTTCTGCTCATTGCAAAGAACAACCTTCCAGCGGCTGAATCTGGAACAAAGGAAGAGCTGAGCGCTACCTCGAATTTTCAGACATGTCCACCAAACAGCTTCTTTGCATTTCCAAAAGTGGCAGAAGCTTTTATCAGGTTCGATGCTTGCCTTCCCAGCTGCTCAGGGCAAACTTTAGTGCCACAACGATGCCCTCTTAGTGACACTAACTTTGAGAACCGACTTTTTCTGGAGTATAAATGAAGTGACGTATTGAGAATTCTGAGACTTTAAACATAAAGCAGAATCATCATAAAGGGGATCTTTTACTAAGGGCTCCTTTTCCTAAGCTGCGCTAGCGTTTTTAGCGTATGCTACATTGCCCCCACGCTAACGCCTCCATAGAGCTGGCATTAGTATTTTCCGCGTAGCATGGGGGTTAGCGCACTCTAATCTTCAGCGTGTGCTAAAAACGCTAGCACACCTTAGTAAAAGGAGCCCTAAGTTACGGAAAATAATGACCATAGTGTGGCCCTACACGTGTCATTCCTGCCATTTTTTTGTATTTACAGCATTAATAATAATACCGCTATACCAGAAGTTCGAAGTGGTTCACAACAAAAAAATACATACAATCAATATCTAAAATACAGAATAAACAGTCAATATCTGAAAACAATAAAAAAATCTATAAAAGAATGCATCTGATAAAATCAATAAAAGTTAAGAGAATATAGGGGTTGAGATGTAAAAAATTAATAAGAATTCGTGATAGATTAGGCAGTAACGAAATTAAGAGGAAAACGTGTCAAACAAGCCTGTTATTAGTGATTTTCTAAAATCAAAGTAAGAAATGGCCTCTAGTATTATTTTTCCAAGCCATGTATTCAGTTTGGCGGCCTGGAATGATAGAATTCTATCAAAAAAACTTCATATATAGTCATGATTTAAAAGAAGGGCAATTGAATAGGTTTATTCTGCGAGTACTCTTATAACTATTCAGGGAAAACTGAGAGGCAAGGTAATCAGGTAGCATCCCAAAAACTGCTTGTTTAAGAAAGGTTTGTAGAATCTCATGGAGGAAAAGTCCATAGTCTGTTATTGAGACATACGTGGAGGAAGCCACTGCTTGCCCTGGATTGGTAGCATGGAATGTTGCCACTCTTTGGGGTTTTGCCAGGTACTAGTAACCTGGATTGGCCACTGTGAAGACGGGCTGCTGGACTAGATGGACCATTGGCCTGACCCAGTAAGGCTATGCTTATGTATGTAGAAATGGATATGCAGCCAATGAAGTAACTTTAGGAGAGGGGTAATGTGAGTATAGCAACACTGGTAGAATATAAGTCATGTGGAAGAATTTTGAATAGATTGAAGGGGAAAGAAATGGTTTACTGAAAGACCCTATGAGAAGCAAGTTACAGTAATCTAAGGAAGAGGTGATAACAGTGTGGATAAGAGTTTTGGTAGTGTGCTTAGAAAGAAAAGGTTGGATTTTGGAGCAGTGGCGTACCTAGGGTATGTGGCACCCGGGGCCCATCATTTTTTGACACCCCCCCCCCCCATGTAAAAAAATTTTTTTTTTTTTTTGCAATAACCATGAAATGGAATAAATGGTCAGAATAGAAACAGGCAGTGAAAATTTTCTTTTATTGAACCTCATATATGTAACCATTATTCCAAACATAACATAACATAAATTATGTCTAAATTGTCATGACATTAGAAGTACATATGGAGTAGTTGCAGGTGATGCTTGGGACAGTTCTGATTGTGTTAGTTCGGTTTTATGTGTTTTTTGAATAGAAGGGTTTTTATTTCTTTTTGAAGGTTTTGCAGTCTGTGGTTGATATCAATTGGTTGTAGAGTTGGGGGTCGAGTGTTGCAGCTCGAATGGCTAGGTTACAGGGGTGTCAAAGTCCCTCCTCGAGGGCCGGAATCCAGTCGGGTTTTCTGGATTTCCCCAATGAATATGCATTGAAAGCAGTGCATGCAAATAGATCTCATGCAGATTCATTGGGGAAATCCTGAAAACCCGACTGGATTCTGGCCCTCGAGGACCGACTTTGACACCTGTGGGCTAGGAGGTTGTCGAACAGTTTTTTTCTTTTGACGTTTTTGGTTGGAGGGTGTGTGAATGGTGCACAAGTTCTCCTATGTCTGTTTGAAGTGGATTGAATTATTTAGCTGAAGAAATTAGTTACCCCCCATTCCACACACATTAATTCTCTTCCATTTTTGTTCCCATTATAAAAAACACTGATAAGTTCCCAGAAAAAAAATACATTAAAATAAGAAGTGAAAACAAAGGCCCCTACAGATGAGAACATAACATAAGAATAGCCTAACTGGGTCAGACCAATGGTCCATCATGCCCAGTAGCCCATTCTCATGGTAGCCAATCCAGGACACTAATACCTGGTGAAAACCCAAAGAGTAGCAACATTCCATGCTACCGATCCAGGGCAAGCAGACACTTCCCCCATGTCTTAATAACAGATTATGGACTTTTCCTCCAGGAATTTGTCCAAATCTTTCTTAAAACCAGCTACACTATCTGCTTTTACCATAACTTCTGGCCACTTCATTTTTAAGTTTAGATCTTTCCTTTCAAACAGAGACCTTGCTAGATGTCAAATACAGCACAAGGTAACTTCACATGGACTTAGCTGTGCAGGAAATGTGAATCTCCTCATACACCCACCATATAGTGCAAAAATGTGCAAAGGTCTGTTTTTTTCTTTCGATCACTACATAGCCTAATGCCACACAAGCAGCGCTGTTACAAACATATTCTGTAGGTCAATGATAAGGATAACAAAGTTTCCTTCCTTGGACCAGAAGGAGATAAACCACTGGAAGAGATCCCAAAACAACACCCAAAGACCCACTCAGTGTGTGAATCAGTTGAGTGGAGTGGACTAACTGGGGGGTGGAAATGGGCCCGGAGTTTGCTCAGCAGAATTTCCCAGACCACCTCTTCCTCTCAACACATTGACACGCTGCCACCATCACCACTAGGAACACCTCACTGGGTAGGCCAGCTATGCTATAAACTTTATAAAACACATTATTATATTTTCTTATAAAGCACATATTTTAACTGACCTCTCTGACATCCTCAGCCTTTCCATTCACAAAAATAGAAGGAAGAAAAGTTCCCATTTCCTGCTGTCTCATGTCCCCGGCCTATACAATATTTTTTTTCTGCAGACCCTTCAAAAGTCTGACCAAATCCTCGTTTCACTTGCATTATAAAGTACTGAGGATGCCATCTCTCCCCAATCCCAGGTCCTAAAGTCTAAGACAGTAGCGCAAACTAATGCTGCCAGATACAGGAAAAAAAAATTTTGATTCAATTCAGCCCTATTGAATTGGTTTTTCAATTCGATTTTCCTGCCCAGTTGGGTGATTTTTTTCAAAACTCCTGGTGGGTTTTATAGCTTTTTCACCCCCTTTGGCTTCTCCTAACCACACTGGCGCTGTGGTGTAAATAAAATAAAGAAACAAAAAGGACTTTTCCTCTTTCTGTTAAATCCTAGCTCACGTTTGCAGTCCAACACCAGCTCTGGCAGGATACACATTTCAAATCTGACATGTTATAATCACAAAACAGAAAATAAAATTAATTTTTCTACCTTTTGTTGTCTGGTTATATTTCAAATCTTGTTGGTCCAAGGCTCTGGTTTTCTTCTGATAACTTGCTTGCCAGGGTCTCCTTCTTTCTGCATGCTAACCATCCATCTGCCAACTCTGTCCTCCCTTTCCATTTCCCTTCCCTTCCCAGGAAGTCTGGTATCTTTCCTTTTTTTCATCTCCCTCCACAGATCCACCTTTTCTTAAATACCCTTTCATCCGGCATCTCTCCCTCCTTCCCCACCATCCCAGAGTCCACCATCTCTCCGTTTCTTTTCCTAATTACCCTCCTATCCAGTATCTCTATCCCTCCTCCACACCATCCCTTGTGTCCAATTTCTCTCCCTTTCTGTTCCTTCCCTCCCTAAATCCCATGGTCCATCATCTCTCTCCCTCTCCTCTATTTTCAGACCCATTATTTCTTCCCCCCCCCCAAAGTTTGGCATATGCATGTCTCTTTGAACACCCCCTTCCCTCCGTGTACTTCTAAATCATGGTCCCCCCCCAAAGGCCTGTCCCCCCTTAAAGGTCTGCCTGTCCCACCTTGAAGGCCTGCACCCCCCTTGAAGGCCTGTCCCTTCCCCTTGTAGGCCTGTCCCCCCCTTGAAGGCCTGCCTGCCTGTCCCCCCCTTGAAGGTCTGCACCCCCCGAAGGCCTGCACCCCCCCGAAGGCCTGTCCCCCACTTGAAGGCCTGTCCCACCCCCTTGTAGCTTCTCCCCCCCCCCTTGTAGGCCTGTCCCTCCTTGAAGGCCTGCCTGCCTGCCTTTCCCCCCTTGAAGGCCTGTCCCCCCTTGAAGGCCTGCACCCCCTTGAAGGCCTGCACCCCCTTGAAGGACTGCACCCCCCCCCGAAGGCTTGCACTCCCTTGAAGGTCTGCACCCCCCCGAAGGCCTGTCCCCCCCTTGAAGGCCTGTCCCACCCCCTTGTAGGCCTGTCCCCCCCTTGTAGGCCTGTCCCCCCTTTAAGGCCTGCCTGCCTGCCTTTCCCCCCCTTGAAGGCCTGTCTCCCCCTTGAAGGCCTGCACCCCCCTTGAAGGCCTGCACCCCCCCTTGAAGGCCTGTCCCCCCCCCTTGAAGGCCTGTCCCCCCCCCCTTGAAGGCCTGTCCCCCCCCCCTTGTAGGCCTGTCCCCCCCTTGAAGGCCTGCCTGCCTTTCCCCCCTTGAAGGCCTGTTCCCCCCCTTGAAGGCCTGCACCCCCTTGAAGGTCTGCACCCCCCCAAAGGCCTACACCCCCCCCGAAGGCCTGCACCCCCCTGAAGGCCTGCCTGCCCCTCTTGAAGGCCTGCACCCCTTGAAGGTCTGCACCCCCCCCGAAGGCCTGTCCCCCCTTGAAGGCCTGCCTGCCTGCCTGTCACCCCCTCCCCCTTGAAAGCCTGCTTGCCTGCCCGCCCGCCCCACCCTGAAGGCCTGATGCCCCGACCCACCCCGAAGGACCGCTCGCCCCCCTGGCCTCCCCGCACCACCTATGAACAGCCGCAGCAGGATCGCGAAGTCAGCGTCAGCGATCCCTGCGCTGCTTCCTGCGCCACGGTCCCGCCCCTCCTCTGACGTCAGAGGAGGGGCGGGATCGCGGCGCAGGAAGCAGCGCAGGGATGCTGACGCTGACTTCGCGATCCTGCTGCGGGCTGCTTCACAGGTGGTGCAGGAAGGTCAGTGGGGAGAGCGGTCCTTCGGGGGTGGCGGGGGACTGAACGGCAAGGCCGGGAACACCCCCTTAGGGCTGGTACCCGGGGCGGCCCGCCCCCCCCCGCCCCCCCCTAGGTACGCCACTGTTTTGGAGATAGTATAGAGGAAGAAATAATAGGCTTTAACTGTCCGTTGGATTTGTGCAGAGAAAGAGAGAGACTCTATATAAATTACAATAGGTTCTGGATTTATTGAATACTAATGCATCTCATCTGAATTCAAAAAGACGCCTCAGCCCCACCACTCCTCCGCTGTAGTAATTTTATACTGCGGGAAGCATATTGTGGTGCTTCATCATTGGCTGTCTATTTGCTGTCATTTTTTCGATCATTTTTTCATTTTTAAGTGTTGTTTTAAATAAATATACTTCGTGTTTCTTCAATATAGTAATAAAATTTCAAATGTACTCAATACTTATCTCAGCCAAACCTGGGAGTCAGACCCGACATGTTTCGCACGGAAAGCAAAACATTCTTTGCTTACATTTAAGTTGGAGTCGGATGACAGCGGCGACCTTGGGAGACCCTTGATAAAGCACCTTTCCGTGCGAAACATGTCGGGTCTGACTCCCAGGTTTGGCTGAGATAAGTATTGAGTACATTTGAAATTTTATTACTATATTGAAGAAACACGAAGTATATTTATTTAAAACAACACTTAAAAACGAAAAATGATCGAAAAAATGACAGCAAATAGACAGCCAATGATGAAGCACCACAATATGCTTCCCGCAGTATAAAATTACTACAGCGGAGGAGTGGTGGGGCTGAGGCGTCTTTTTGAATTCAGATGAGATGCATTAGTATTCAATAAATCCAGAACCTATTGTAATTTATATAGAGTTGAATTATCAGGCTGGATTAGAGAAATACCTTAAAATTGCTTGTCAATCTATATTAGGGTAGGGAGAAAGAGAGAGAGGCATCAAAGATGACCTCAAAGTTCTGAACTGATGAGACAGAGAGGATGAGAGCTCATGCCTACACCTATTTTGTTGGTAGTAAGGACTCATGCGCTAATTGGTTAGTGTGCAGCAATGTAGTTGTGCTAGCCAATTAGCATAGCACATGGCTATGCTCCACCCCTGACCTGCTCCAGTGCTAAAAAAATAAAGTTTATTTTTTTAGTGCATGGGAAGTACAAGCACATGCAAGAAAATACTGAGGGATGGCTGAGTGCACTTTTTGGCTACAGTAAGCATGCGTTAGTGTTTATTAAAGCTTTGTGAAAGTGCCCCTAAGGATTTAGCATTCGTTAATTAGTGATTTGCTAAGAATTTATCAACTATATTTTTAAATATTAAATGCATTTCTTCCTAAGTGCAATTGTTGAGCAATTGATTTTAAAGGAAAATTTAAATGCCAGATAGCATGTCAATGCAGCTCCTGATTGGTGTAGCCTGACTTTAGTTCCCGGAAGAGGTGGTCAGAAAATATTAAAGGCACCTTTCTTTAGCATCATACAGACATAGTAGGAGAACTCATCCTTTGTTTAATTTTCCATCTGTTCAGGGTTGCAGGAGTAAGAAATTTCAGAATCATACTTTGGCATCTCAGGCAGCTCTTCGTGACAACGAATTCCGAATATTGTTGCTTACTACCCATTCCTATGGCTATTTTAGAAAAAAATTGAAGACCTATCTTTTTTTCTAAATATTTGACTGTTTAATGAATCATCTTATTTCATGTAACATGTTTACTTTTATAACTTTTTGTAAACCGCGTTGAACTTCTGGTTACGGGGGTCAATAAGCACAATATTATGTTATGTTATGTTTTAGCGTGCGCGCTAGATGCAAGCGCCTCCATTGAGCTGGCGTTAGTTTTTGTCACGTAGAGCAGGTTTAGCGTGCGCGACAATGTAGCGCATGCTAAAAACACTAGCGCACCTTAGTAAAAGGAGCCCTAAGAACGATCCCACACCCAATGTTCAGCACCCGCCACCGCCCCTGCAGCCCTCTCTTGCCTCCGATCCGCTCCTAAACCGCATTCGCGTTTTTAAAAAAAATTTGCGGGTGCTCCTGGAATGGAACTCCTGTGAATTTGGGAGGAGTACTGTATTGTGTGTTTCATTTTGTTATGTATGTAATCCTGGAACACGCTTAGCATTGTCAGATATGTGGGATATAAATAGATTAAATAAATAACTAGGAGAAATAAGTAGGGACATCTGCATTCCAAACTTTTTGAGCTAATGTAAGAATCTCAAATTGTACTCTAAACTGAATAATTAGCCAGTGGACTGAATCAAAAGCAGTGCGACATGATCAAATTTTTAAATGTGACTCAAAATCTGAACAGATTGAACGCGTCGGATGAGGGAGAGTTTGATACCCGAATATGTGATGTTACAATAGTCCAACCGATTATCAATGCATATAAAAGGGGCATCCGTGAGGAATAGTGCACAAATTGAAATGGTCTTAGGTGGTTGCATTTTCCATCCCATCCATTCTTCTATTCAGAGCTAAACAGAAAGTTTCATAAATGAAAACCTAACAGAGAATATTCAAACATGAACATAGAAAGTAGCTCTCAGAACTGGTAATATAATTTTTTATTTGTATGCATAATGCATAATTGGAAACGTTGAAAGAATAAAGATGGTCTATTGAACCCAGCCTCCTTGCAGTCACCTCATAGTTTTAGAACAGTGGTCTCAAACTCGTGGCCCAGGGGCCACATGCGGCCCTCCAGGTACTATTTTGAGGCCCTTGGTATGTTTATCATAATCACAAAAGTAAAATAAAACACTTTCTTGATCATATGTTGCTTTAGCTATACATTACAATATTATTATTAAGACTTAGCCAAAAGGAAAGATTTATAAACTATAAAGAGTTTTACTTCATGCAAAATTGTCATTTCTCTAATTTGACATTAACTGGTTTTTGGTTTTTTTTTTTTGCGGCTCTCCAAGTACCTACAAATCCAAAATGTGGCCCTGCAAAGGGTTTGAGTTTGAGACCACTGTTCTAGAAAGTAATCAAAACAAAACCAGCATGAAAAGAAAACTTCATTTGTGACTAATTGTGCTGTAGTGAAACACTATTCCTTCCCATCCCCAAAATACCAACATCAATTTAAGTCCATGGATCAGTCGGTTCTTCTTCATATTTGCTCACTTTGTTCTCCTAAATCTTTTCTGATTTAGTTGTAAAGTTATTTCACATTCTAAATATAATTGTCTTTATTAGGAAAAAATGTTCTTTATTCCAATCATTCGTTTGAGGCAAAAAAAGAAATTCACTACTAAAATCTATTTCTCTTCAGTCTGAAAGAATGTTACTCTTGCTTGTTTTGTTCTGTTGTAAAAGAATCACCTGAAAAAAAAAGTCCTCAAGGGTTTAAGTATAGTGTGCAATTAAATCTCACCCAAATGGCTGTTTTTAAGGAATGTAGTGTAATTTTTCAACATACGAATGCAAGTCTTCATGTCCCTTAATTAACTAATTTCAGAATGTTCCATCTTCAAATCTAGTCCCTATTACAAGGAGTGAATACTCACTTTCTGAAGAAGATGGAAGATGGAAATTAGGTACCCATAGTTTTCTAATCTCATTTACATTGAATCTGGGATAAAGATGTTTTGGTAATAAGTTTCAGCATTTAAATGTACAGGAGAATATAAAGCGAGTTCTATGAAATTTTAGACTTGTGATTAAGCAGTAAGACATTCCAGAGCATGTTTTATTGGGCTATTAAACACTTCACAGGTAGTTGTAATGGGTTGGTTTTTGGGCTAGTGCCTTCTAATGCACCCAGGGCATGTTTAAATAACTCAATAAAACATGTCCTGGAGTGTCTTATTGCTGTTAATAACAGTGAGATTCAGGGCCTCCAGTCAAGCCCCCAGTTCTCTGCTAAATTTTGCCTATGAGAATGCCTCATGTGAGTGGCTGAGTTAAAAGAGAGATCCCTGTCGCCTCTCTCTCTGACCTGTGACTGCAGTAGGAATAGATGGCTATCAAGTGATTAGCTTTGCATGCCCAAGTTTATCTAGCATCAAGCACAGAGCAATAGAATGAACATTCCCAGCTTATTAAAGGAAAAGGGCTAGGAACAAGGGAATTATAGCCAGTTGCAAAGCTTAGGACTGAGAACGGGCTTCTGGACTTGATCAGGGGTGTCAAAGTCCCTCCTCGAGGGCCACAATCCAGTCGGGTTTTCAGGATTTCCCCAATGCATATGCATGGATCTATTGGCATACAATGAAAGCAGTGCATGCAAATAGATCTCATGCATATTCATAGGGGAAATCCTGAAAACCCAACTGGACTGCGGCTCTCGAGGAGGGACTTTGACACCCCTGGACTTGATGGAGCGTTGGTTTGACTCGGTAAGGCTATTCTTAGGTTCTTGCAGCTATTCTTATGTTCTTGCAGAGAGGGTGAGTCTAAAGGGGTCTTTTAATAAAGTTTTTCCCACACATAAAACCTCATGTACCCTTCTCCTCCACCGTCAACTCCTGACTCCGTCCCTTCTTGCTTGCCATGCCTGGAGCAGACTGCATGAGTCAATACGTCATGCTCCGTCTCTAGCAGTATTCAGATACAAGCTAAAAGCCCATTTTTTTGAAGCTGCTTTCAACTCTTAACTCCCACTCACTGTAAGATACCTATACCCATTGTATCATTCCTTCTACCAGAAACTTCCCAACCCTGAGATGTCCTGTGTCTGTCTGCCCAAATTAGATTGTAAGCTCTTCCGAGCAGGGACCATCTATTGAATGTTAAATGTGCAACACTGAGTATGCCTTTCAGCGCTATAGAAATGATAAATAATAGTAGTAGTGTATAAATATGTATGCTGGCCACTGCGCGTGTACTTAAATGTGTGCTTTTCATTGGTTCCCAGTGAGAGAATTGGGGCAGAATTGTTCTATATGCATGTAGCTTGTAAAAACGTATATACCCCCAGATTCTATAAAGGTCACTCAAATTTGGGCTGCCAGATTTAGGCACAGATCCATGCTCAAATAAGTTAACAAGCTGTTAACAATCAATTATTGACATTAATTGACACTAATTAGTACTTAACAAATTCTGAAGTTTCTTGTGCCATTGTATCTTCAAATTCAGGGCGCTATTGGGGTTAATGCGCACAATGTTTCATCACGCGTTATCCCCCGTGCTGGCCTAAAAACTACCGCCTGCTCAAGGGAGGCGGTAGCGGCTAGCGCAGCCGGCAGATTAGCGTGTGGTATTACGCACGTTAAACCGCTAGCGCGGCTTGATAAAAGGAGCCCTCACTGTTCAAATCCGAATGATGTTACTTTATACTTGATGTTCTAAACTCAGAGAGCCTCTCAATATGATCTTCAAATTTATAATCTCTAGGTAAATTTGAAATGAATATCAGCTTAAATAAATTCTTCTGAGCCTCAGTGGCACCGCTCCACCGCTCAAGAAACTTTCATAGCGGTGAAGATTTATGTGTCAACTCGTCACTGGCTCAATTGTATTTTATTTTTACTTTTTAATAGTTTTCTAATACTCTTTATGATTTTTAAATATATAAATATCCTTTCATCAAATATATTATTTTAAATTTAAAGAGAAATAACTTATCTGCTTTCATTTAGCTTGACCCGGGAGGGCTGGACCCAACATGTTTCGCATGAAGTTTTCTCAAGGGTCCCCCCAGAGTCCGCCAATGTCATCCACCCCACTAAGTTTACAAATCTTCCCCGCTATGAAAGTTTCTTGAGCGGTGGAGCGATGCCGCTGAGGCTCGGAAGAATTTATTTAAGCTGATGTTCATTTCTAATTTACTTGGAGATTATAAATTTGAAGAACTAATTAGGACTTAAACATGGATCTGCCCATGTACTGCAGTAAACTCCTGCAAATTTGCGTTTTGCAAATCGCAGACTCAGTAATTTGCGGTATTTTCCGACCGCCTCTTCCTGGTACTAAAGTTATGGTTACACCAATCAGGAGCTGCTTTGATACGCTATCTGGCGTGTCAAAGCAGCTCCTGATTGGTGTAACCTTGACGTTAGTACCAGGAAGAGGCAGTCGGAAAATGTGCCCAGCTTCATAAGTACAATTTAAATATCCACCGGCGCCCCAGCTGCCCTCTCCTGCCTTCAATCAGCTGAAAAACTGTATTCGCATTTTTTTGAAATTCGCAGAGGTTCCTTGAACAGAACCCCTGAGAATTTCGGAAGAGTACTGTATTCTATAACACTGTAGGCATATAGTCTGTAAATGGAGCCTAAAAAATTGGTGCCAAAATATAAAAGGCTCCACTATACTGTATAGAAAACCACTCTTAGCATAACATTTAGGCCAAGGAAAACTGGGCCTAAATACCTTCGCTTATGCTGGGCCTGGATCAGGCGTATTCTATAATAGTGCAACAACTTTTAAGAATGCTCATGATGCGTCCATGCCCCTTCCCTGGCCATGCACCCTTTTGAGATGTGTGCACTAGAACTGACATGCACTACTTTATAGAATGTGCCTACAAAGTTGTGCACATAAGTTCTAATTAACGCTGATTAGTATATTATTAGGTGCCAATTCCTAATTATCAGTGCCAGTTGCCTTGTTAAATAATTAAATTGTATGTGCAGTTTGGCTATGCAACCAATTTGCACACCCAACTTAGGAAGCTATATATAGAATTTGAGCCTGAGGCCTGGATACTCTTAAAAGCAGCTGCTGACCGCATGCCAATCATGTGATGATGCCGTATAGAGAATTGTGCCTCCGGTAAGGATAGGCACCAGAAACATAGACCAGGGTTTTCCAGGCCTACATTTCCAGTGCCTATCTTTGTCGTGAATCGCGTCTAACGTCACTTCTGGCATTCGCCACGCCCATAGTGACATTAGGCGCTGGTTGGCGCCTCTGAAGGTACGATTCCAGCACATTTCTTTAGGTGCCTGTAAGTGCTTTAAATTTAGAGTTATTTGCCATTTCAAACAGTGTTTCCCTATTAGGCACTGGTGTCATAATCACCTTGCGTGTAACTCCAAAGGGGGCATAGCAGGGAGGAGCATAGGCAGGTCACGGGCATTACCAAAATTTAGGCACAGTGTATATACAACAGGGTCATTTATGCACCTACCTGCTAATGGTTGCTCGGCCAAAAGCAATTCCATAGAATATAGGGGATGGAGCTCAATTTTCACAACTTAATACATTTTCTTAAAGACCATTACTGAATCTGACGAAGGTTTGTCCGAAACACGGACCGTGTTGGGTCCCTTTTTTGGTAAAAGGGTTTTATATATTGTGTTCTTGTCATATTAAAATTTGCCTGCATCTTGTACACAGTCAGATAGGAGGTTGAATGCATATTGGCAACAATGGCATAATTTTTTCCCCCGATGAAAATTGTGCTGATCGAAACGCTCTTGTGATGGTAGACTGATGGAAACTGTTCCACCACTGGAGTCTGAATAAAACAGACAAGATAAGTGTTGCAAAGCTGTTAACCCCTCCCCCCCACACACACACACTTTTCCCCGCCGCTTAGGCACCCCACATCCCCCACATACCTCTTGAAATGTTTGCCATTGCATGCAGCATCTTCCACCTGCTGCTGGTGCTGGCCTTGGCTCCCTTCTGACATCATATCTTGGTCACGGGATCAGGACGTGATGTCAGAAGGGAGCCGAGGTTGTCATGAGCAGCAGATGGAAGATGCTGCCCACACCAGCAAACATTTAAAAAGGTAGCAGGAGGAGGCAGAGAGAAGGAGAAGTGCCAGCATCAGCACTAGTGCCCTCCACAAAGACGGCGCCTGGGGTGGTCGAACCTCCCCCCCCCCCCACCGCCTCTTCCTTCGCCACTGATTAGAACACCAAATTCAAATCCTGCTGCTGTTTCTTGTCATCTTGGGCAAGCCATTTAACCTTCTATTGTGTAAGCCAGGGGTGCCCGCACTTTTTTGTCTTGTGAGATACTTTTAAAATGACCAAGTCAAAATGATCTACCAACAATAAAATTTTAAAAAAACCCACAAAGCACACTGTACACAGAGAAAATGTTAAATATCATTTGTATTCGGGTATTTTTCAGAGGTCAAGGCAGATGACTTTAAAATATGCAATGTCACCTCAGTAACAACTATACAAAAATAAACAAATATACCCCCTCCCCTTTTACTAAACTGCGTTAGTATTTTTTAGCGCAGGAAGCTGCGCTGAATGCCCCTCGCAGCTCCCAACGCTCATAGGCATCCTTGCACTAAAAACCACTATCGAGTTTTAGTAAACGGGGACCATAGTGCAAAATATAGACTGCAGATATAAATTCCCAAAACGGACACATTTTGATCACTAAATTGAAAATAAAATCATTTCTCCTACCTTTTTGTCTAGTGATTTCATGAGTTTCTGGTTGCATTTCCTTCTTCTGTAAATCCAATATTTCTTTCTTTCTGCCCCCTCCCCTTTTCTTTCTGTCTCTCTTTCTTTCTCTCTCCCCCTCTTTATTTTTGTCTTTCTCTCTATCCACCTGGCCCCCAAGCCAACGCACCAATTTCTCCACTTCCCCGATTCTTTCTCTCTCCCTGCTCCCCCCTAAGCCACCACACCAATTTCTCCCTGCTTCCCCGAGCCAGGCCTGGCATGTACAAGTGCCGAGCCCACAAGCCTTCCCCCCCCCCCTCCCAACGTCAATTCTGACATTGGAGAGGAAGTTCCAGGCCAGCCTGGTAGTGATTGGCTGGCCCAGAACTTCCTCTCTGACGTCAGAATTAATGTCGGAGGTGAAGGCTTGTGGATCCGTCACATGTACGCGCCTGGCCTGGCTCGGGGATGCAGGAAGAACAAGATCGCAAAGGCAATGCGATCAACTTGCGTTGTCTTTCTGATCTACTGGTCGATTGCAATCGACCATTTGGGCACTCCGGTGTAATTCCTCTAAGGAAATTCCTAGCATACCTGAATGTAATTCACTTTGAACTACTAAGGAAAGAGATGTGAGCTAAATCCAAATAAAAAATAAATCCAAAGGTGTGTTTCATTGAAGGTTTGCTTGGTTAGAATACGTGTATGAGCTAGAATTAACATGGTAGACGATTAAGTGAGTGAGTACTTGGATGGTTATGCACATGTCATTGTAAGCTCTTTTGAGCAGGGGCTGTCTCTTCTATGTTTTAATGTACAGTACAGTACTCCCCCGAAATTTGCGGGGTTATGTACCTGGAGTGACCGCAAATTGCAAAAATCTGCAAATATATGCAACGTCATTCCCTTCCCTTAGCCGTGTCTTGCTCTGCCGGAAACAGGAAGGCGCAGTAGATATGGCAGGAGTCATACCGGAGAAGGGCGCATGACCAGTCCTTGGAAAACCCTCAGGAGAGTGTCCGTCCTGTGCCGCAGTTCATTATAGACCTTACTCATACCCAGTAAAGAACATCATGAGCCTGTGAAGCATTTGCTAGGAAAGTGTTCCTACGGAGGGAAAACCCGCGAATTACTGAGTCTGCGAAGTCTGATCCGCTAATTCGCGGGGAAGTAATGTACTGAATATATTTAGTAGCACTTTAGAAATGATTAGTAGTAGTGGATGAAACTAATTAGTTCCAGAAGTCTGAATGAGTGAATGTAGGACTTATGAATGGCAATAAGGGCTCAGTTAGTGAGTGACTGGATCTGAAGTTATGAGTGCCAGAGGGACTGAATAACTGATTTGATAAGTGTTTAAGTTGCAGAAGGTTAGAATTAGTGAGTAGATGGAAGTTGATGAGCAGGGCCGGCCCAATCTTTAGCAATCACCTAAGTTTCTACCCTCCTGAAGGCCTCATAGGCCTACCTTTAAAAAATCCCTGGCCCCTAGTGGTCTGAGCAACATCGATCCCTAATCACTCTTGCCCTTGCTGGTGCCATCATCCAAATGGTGCTGTGACCCCTAGTGATACTACAACTAAGAATTATGTTTCTGTATAAGGGCCTCTTTTTATTAATAACATCTAAGTTCAGAGTTTCCAGCATAGATTTCTAATACAGAAGGATGGGGTGCCATATTTATGGGAACCTTAAGTACTCATGATTATAAGGCTTTCATTTAATAGGCAATTGAAACCATATAGCCAGTCAATTTAGCAAAGTTCAAATGACTAGACCAATACAAGCCCAAAAAGAAAGGAATAATAAAACAGCAAAGCACAGTATAAGATAATCAGAAGGAGTATGTAATAACTAACATGTCAAATTGAATAAATATGATCATTATCAAAGTCTTCTACCCCAAGTTTGCCCAAAGGAGCACCCTAAGGAGTCCCTTAGTCGTGTGACTTTGTGAGTGCACCTTCCTCTGAAATGGATCCCCTTTTTAAATGCCCTGATGATATCTCTGGGAGTGAAGAAGCAATCATCCACCAGGAGGCTTGCTGGGCCGGAAAGATCAAGTCTGGGGAAGCAGTCCGATACTGATGGAATCATAAAGCAAGCAGGCAGAAGATAGAGAGGACAGAACATCGGGCACCTCCAGCGAGGCCTCTCTCATTACATGTTCCGATGATACTGTCAAGGGAGTGGCCAGCAATTGTCCCCCAGGGAACTTACTGAGCTACAAAGAGGTGGTACAGGGATGGGAAGCAGCCAAAACAGATGAAGTCTGCAGGCAAACAGAAGACAGTCAACGGGGATTTGTTATCTTTCTATTTTCCTCTGGCCCTGCATCTTCATCAGTAGAATTCTATTGATACTGAATTATGCTGCACATAGTTGATTAATTCCTGTGTTATCAATAGGTTTATGGCCTTATTCATCCTATTTATCATAGTCTTTACTCAGGTGTTAGATTTGGGTAATATTTCCTTCTCCAGGAATATATACATCTGCTTACAAATAGGCTAGGAGCTCAGTTGTTAATTCCTCTGCCTCTGGATCTTTCTCCTATTTTTCTTCATCCTCTTCAGTTGATTTCTTAGCCTATTCTTCATTCGTTTTGCTCGCACTTTCCTTTTAATACTCCATTTCAAGCATCCTCTTTTTCTCATCAACCTTTGTTCTAGTCTTTCTTTCTGGATCAACACTTCTCCTGCTCCTGTCTAGATGTCCTTCCCTTCTCCATGTGTACTAGCTTTCTTCTGGTGCTCCTTTTTAGACCCTCTTTCTCCATCTCTCTCTCGGGTAGTAGCTTTTTTATGTTGTTCTTTGCTGGAGTGCTTCTTTCTCCTTCTGATTATACCTTTCTTCTGGTCTCTTCTTTCTATTTCATTCGTTCATTCACAATTGTTTAAAAAATGTTATCATTCGTGTACTTCTTTACTTTGAACTTTATAATTAGTAATCTTTCATCCATTGCTGTCTACAGCTTTCCTAGGACATTATTCCTCTTTCCTCCAGTATTTGGTGGGCTCTCTTGCAGAGAACGACACGGGGATAAATTTTTCCCCGTCCCCATGGGAGCTCATTTTCCCATCCCAGCGAGTTCTTTTCCTGTCTCTGCCCCATTCCTGCAAGCTCTGCCATTATCCCGAGAAGCCTCAAACACTATAAAATCATAAGTGTCTGAGGCTTGTGTGGTTAAGGCAAAGCTTACAGGAATGGAGCAGGGACAGTGACAGTGACAAAACTTGTGGAGATGGGGAAATTGAGTTCCTGTGGGAAGGGGGAAAGATTTGTCCCCATGTCATTCTCTACTCTCTTGGTAGGTTCTAAGATGATTCATTATGGCCAATTCATTGTGGCCGATTCAACACAGTCATTTCATTGCTGAATCGGCCCCAATAAATCATCCACAGCAGCACCTGACCTCTTCTAAGGGAGCTATGCCCCCCATACTCCCCTAATGAAGGAACACCCTCCACAGCCCCTCAAAATAAGAGTGCCCCCCCCCCACGTCCCCCCACTTCTCCAAGGTTGGAGCACCCTCCTGCCCGGTATACATCTTGAAAAGTTTGCCAGCACGAGCAGCATCTTTCACCTCCTGCTCGCACTGGCCTCAGCTCCCCTCTGACATCAGGTCCTGGTCCCGTGACTAGGAACTGATATCAGAGGAAAGCCAAGGCCAGCCAAGAGGGGGGGGGGTGGAGATTAGTATTAAATTTGGCAAAAACAGATGTGATGTTGCTGGGGAGGAGTGTAGATCTGCAATCATTTAGGCACATTGTTGTAAATGATCTGAACCTTATGATACATGAGAAATTTAAAATCTTAGGGGTCTGGTTGGATTCAACATTGAGCATGAAAGATCAAATATTGGCTGTGGTTAAATCAGCATTTTTCTACATGTGAGTACTGAGTAGACTCAAATCAGTGTTAATAGGGTATGACTTTTGGATGGTGGTGTAGACCATAATCATTGCAAAGTTGGATTATTGCAATGCACTGTAGTTAGAGATTGCATCTTTGCAATGTAAGGCCTTGCAGATGATTCAAAATGTTGCAGCATGTTTGATATGTAGTGGAAATAAATTTGAGCATGTTACCCCCATGGTTACAAAAACTCAACTGGTTACCTGTCAAATTTCAAATCCTTTTCAAAATTCTTGTGTTGTTATTTAAGGTTACTCACTATCTGAATAGGAGAAGTGAATGGACTTATAACTTAAATGAAGTCTAATACTCTCCACTAATTATTGGTTAAACTACAATGCTTAAAGATATATTAATGCTCACAAAATACAAAGCCTCAGTTTTAGGTGAGCCCTATGATTCTACCTCCACTGCATCATTGGCATTAAAAAACTTTTGTGTTAGCATTAATAAATAAACTATCTCTATTATTTTAGAAGTTTATCATGCTGATTTCTCTTTATCATGTGTTCTCAGGTTCAAAAATGTTATGTCAACGATCGTTTCTTGACTATTCGTCACTGCCTCAGGACCTTCGAACCGATATTGCCACCAGGTAGGAGCGTCACGGCTCTGATTGGCCTGGATGCCTAAGGCTAAGTCGATTCCAGTGGCTCGGTATGAAGTGGGAGTAGGAATGTAATTTGGTGGTTTGCAGTCGAAGGGCACAGTCAGGGCACGTTTTGAGGTGTATTTCATCCTGGGAGCAAAGGAACCTGTTCGGCACGTATGGAGGAAGCTTGGTTTTTACGTTGCTCAGCGCCATGTCATGCAAAGATTTGAATGGTAGCATCAGGCCTATGAAGACACAACATTTGGCCACGATCAGTCAATGAGCCGACAACAAATTCTGGGAGACAGGGTCGTGGGGATGGAGATTCTTTTAGAAGTCTGATTGCTGCATTGGAGACGTCATATGTTCTGCGCCATGAGACTGTTGAATAGCGCGTTGTCGTAGCCATGTGGGAGAGGACTAAGGTTTAAAGTTTAAGTACTGTATTTATATACTACTTATAGCCTAATTGGTTTACATTCAGATATTCAAGCATTTTTTTCTTAACTGTCCTGGTAGAATCACACTCTATCTAATGTACCTGGAGCAATGAGGGATTGAGTGACTTGCCTGGGGTCACAAGGAGCAATCTCAGAAAACAAGTGATGAAGAAACCCAAATATATCTGTCTAATAATTATTTGTGGACCTTCTCTGTCTAAACTTTTTATAAACTTAGCTATACCACCAGCCTTAACTCTAACTCCAGCCTTTTCTCTAACTCCAAACCCCATAACCTGATTATGTGTTAATTGAAAAAATACTTTCTTAAATTTTTTTCCAATCTTACTGGTTTACTTCATTGATTGTCCCCTACTAGTACTGACAAAGTAATAAACTTTTCCTAGTGCATTGTAGAACAAGACTTCCCAAACATGTTCCACACCACTCATTATAATGGACAAAGTAAATCCCTGTGTGATTAGCTCTATACTGTACTTCCTTTAACTGGTCCATTGAACAATTTCTGCAGAACATCTAATAACAAGAAACCAGCTTGGCCATCAAGTAAAGGCTTAGCTAATAGGGAGAGGAGGAGATAATGGTTACTGCTAATGGGCAGATTATATGAGCCTTTTGGCCTTTATCTGCTATCATGTTTCTATGTTTCTAGCTAAACTTCAAAGTCTAGCTGATTAGCTACAGCCCCCTTGTATGCATGCACTTTATATAGCCCAGTTATATATTCGCTGGGTGTGATGCCAACTATGACCCAACCCCTACTTACCCTTCAGATGATCCTAAGACCCTTACTTACCCTTCAGATTTCAAGCATCTTTAACACTTCAGAGTCCTGATAAAATGATTGTTCATATCATGAAACGTTGGCCATTGTCGGCAGAGTAAAGCAGGGATTGTATCCCGCTATAAACATAGTCTGCATAGAGACAGAGATATAACGAAGTGAGAAGACACAGAGAAACAAGCAGTATTTAGTGAAACTTCAGACTCCTAAAGATAAGATATGCTTGCTTTTTAATTTTTAATTTTCTCATAGATATTTAAGCTGATACCATGCTGCTTAGATATTTACCAGTACATTTTAACTTTAAATCGCATGTGAAGACATAAGTTATTCATTAAAACACACATAAAGATATAAGCTATTCAAAGTGGTTTTTCCAGCCAATGATAGAAGCATGAGGGGGGGAGGGGAGCTGTTGAGAATACTTAGCTCCCCTAAGCTAATATTTGCCCTGTGGCTTCTGATGCCTTTTCCCCTTTCTTTATAGCAAAAGAGTTCATTTGCTGATTTTCTGGCATTAGGGGTTGGGTCATAGTTGGCATTGCACCCAGCAACTGGAGTGTATAAGAGTAGTTGGTTTATTTTTACTCCAATTCCTTCATTTTTTTTTTTTTAAATTTGCACTTTATACAGCCCATTTTGTTATGTTAGTTATCCATTGGAAGCCATTGCATGAAAAAAAGTTCCACAGTCTTTATTTTTGAATTTCATGTTTGGTGTTTGATTAATCCTCACAGAAAACAGTAAGCCAATTATTTATAAAATCTGTTGCTACTGATTGTAGAGCCCATACTGTTGAATGGAGTTTCACCGAGTTTGGTTACATGCTACGAATCTATCTATTGACACACAATGCTACCAATGACGTCGTTGCTAAATGTATTTATGCTGGGTTTTACTAAACCACAGAAGAGGTTTATACCACAGGCTGCTCTGACGCTCATAGAATTCCTATGAGCGTCAGCTCATTTACCATACTTGCCCCCGGTAGAAACCTTTACCACGGTTTAGTAAAAGGAGCCCTTAATTATTAGGTTGGTAACATATGCATCACGGTAACAACTCAATTGGGCTCTTTACACATGTATTGTGATTTCATAGAGCTTTATGGTTATATAAATGTAGAAACATGATGGCAGATAAAGACCAAGTGGCCTATCTAGTCTGCCCATCTGCAGTAACCATTATCTATCTTCCTCTCCCTATGAGATCCCACATGCCTATCCCAGGCTTTCTTGAATTCAGACACTGTCTCCACCACCTCTTCCAGGAGACTGTTCTACGCATCTACCACCCTTTCTGTAAAAAAGTATTTCCTTAAATTACTCCTAAGCCTATAACCTCTTAACTTCATCCTATGCCATATCATTCCAGAGCTTCCTTTCAAATGAAAGAGACTCAACTCATGCACTCATACATTTTGATTACTCATTTGACAGAGGAAAATAACAAATTAAAAAAACAGAGTTGACAATTTAGTGTAAGTTCAATAAAAGCAACCAAGCAAATGCTGAGTCACTGAAATACCTTCTGTCATACCATCAAGTGTAATGGTCTGAAACCAAACTAAACTGCAAGCCAAACAATGTTGGCTATTGATGGGGCTGTTATGGAGGAACTTCACAGTGATAGTTGTGAATAGTCTTTTCAACACCTCTCTGAAATTCAGGACATGTTATAGTTGCTAGGACCACCTCCAGCTACTTGGAAAAATTCCTGTTCACTGACCCTATGCTACCCAAAATGTAATGGGTTGTTGTTGGGTGGGGTTCAGTTGATTATTTCTACCTAAAAGAATTAAAAATTATAAAATCTAGTTTCCAAAAGCAGGAACCGAATCAAATAATCAACCAGAAATGGATTGGTCTTCTTTCATGTAAATAACATCTTCCCAGTCATTCTGAAAAAAAATTCAAAATAGTATCTATACACACCAATAGAACTGAAACAAATTTTTAGGTTTGTGATACACAGAATTCAGTCTGGCTGATAAGAGTCTTTCAAGACATAACATATCTATTTATTTGGATTCAGCTCACACCTTTTTCACTCAAGGTGGATTACATTATGGTATAATCGGTATTTAACTGTTCTAGAGCAGTGGTTCCCAACTCTGTTCTGGAGGACCACTAGGCCAATTGGGCTTTCAGGCTATCCCTAATGAATATGCATAAGAGAGATTTGCATATAATGGAAATGACAGGCATGCAAATCTGCTCCATGCATATGCATTAGGGCTATCCTGAAAATCTGATTGGCCTGGTGGTCCTCCAGGACAGGGTTGGGAACCACTGTTCTAGAGGACTCGCAATCTGTTTGTACCTGATGCAATGAAGGGTCAAGTGACTTGACAAGATCATAAAGAAAGAGCAGTATTTGCACTGGGTTTTACTGGATGCCAGCTCTGATCACTAGGCTTCTCCTCTACATCACTTGAACTTTAGCCTAGAAAAAGTATGTAGCAAAATGTGAATGAGAAGTAAGATCTTAAGTAGGTATTCATATGTATGATGTACTGTGGTGCTTACATCAGAGGTGTGTTCTGCACTGTTACTGGCCTATCAAACAATGCTGTAGGCATGAGATCATGATGTCATATTGCCGAGACCCAGTGTTAAACATGTCATAAAATTCAGATGCTTTGGGCCTTGTTAAATGACATTAGTAGGGGACAGGAGGAGGAGCAGCCATGTGTAAACAGGACATAGACTAAAAGTGAGAGCAGCAGAACCTAATGAAGAGCAAAATGCAATGGTTATATGGCAACATAAGGAGTCTGAGGGGGCAAAACATGTTGATAGGCCTGACAACTGGAACCATGTCACTTGGTACATGTATAACATGGCCATTTATTTTTTTCATCAAAACAGGCCATCTAATAATTGTCAGTCCCGCCCCCAAACCTGCCCTAGCCCCACCTCTAATCCCAACCCCGATTTCTTCCATTCATTTTTCATGTACACATAATATCTTATTTAATTCATAATGGTAACCATAAAAAAAACCCCACAAAGCACACTATACACAGAGAAAATGTTAATTATCATTTATATTTGGGGGGGGTTTCAAAGATGTCAAGGCAGATGTCTTTAAAATATGCAATGTCACCTCAGTAACTATAGAAAAATAGACAAATATAGGCAGCAGATATAAATTCTCAAAACTGACATATTTTGATCACTAAATTGAAAATAAAATAATTTTTTCTACCTTTGCTGTCTGGTGATTTCATGAGTCTCTGGTTGCGTTTCCTTCTGACTGTGCATCCTTTCTTTCATTTCTTTCTTTCTTTCTGCACTCAGGCCCAACAATTGTCCCTTTCTATTCCCTCCCTCCTTCCTTCCTTCCTTCCTATGTCCTTAGTGCCCCCAGTGCCTCCTTCCTATGTCCTTAGTGCCCCCAGTGTCTCCTTCCCTTGTCCTTAGTGCCCCCAGTGCTCCTTCCTATGTTCCCCTCACTGCCTTCCAGTCTTTGTCCCATCCCCTCCCCTGAACTAGCCAGCCTACCTCCCTCCCTGCCGCGCTAAAGTCAGCCTGCCTGCCTCCCTCCCTCCAGCACTGAAGCCTGCACCCCCCCCCAGACCTGCCCCCGCTGCTGTTGCCTACCACCGCTTCAAACACACCCCCTCGGTCCGCCAACCGCTGCCAGCCACAACTAAAGCAAAGGAAGGTCCAGGCGCCAGCCCACAAACCTTCATCCCGACATCAGCCCTGCCCCAACCTCTTCTCGTCCTTGCAGCCACGTCGGGAGGGCATCTGCACATGTGCAGATGTGATGCAATGACATCACATACATGTGTGCATCACCACGTTGCATCCACGCACGCACAGACGCCCTCCCAACGCAGTCCTGAGCAGGAAGCTTTTCAAAACCTAGACAAAGTGCCGGGTTTTGAGAAGCTGTCCGGACGCCCGGACAGTCTTCTAAAAAGAGGACATGCCCGGATAAATCAGGACATCTGGTAAGCCTAAATAAGGGGCGTGCATGCTGCTCTCAGCTGTGGGCTGAACTAACCCCAGATATACTGGAATATGTATGGCTTTTGGCACAGAATTTCTGTGTATGTATACTGACCTGGCTGGCCGATGTTCAGATCAGTGCCCGGTTAACTTGGCACATAGAGTTAAGGGATGCGCATAGCTATTTAGAGGCTCTATGGAGCCCTGAAACCCCTTCCTAATCCACGCTGAACGCTCTGCGCTGCTCCTGACACTCATACAGTTCCTATAAGTATCAGGAGCAGCATAGAGCATTTAGTGCGTCGGACTGCACTAAAAACTGCTTCCACATATTTGTATAAGGGGGTATAAGTTCTGAATATCTACATAATTGACTATGTGTTACCAAGTCCCACATCATCGCTGAAGCCAAGACACAGCCCATCATTAAATATCTGTGAATACAGCCGGTGGTGGTCAGCAAAATGCTCACCTCCATATTGACCCTCATATTTATAAATGATCTTGAAATGGGAACGACATGTGAGGTGATTAAATTTGTAGATGACACAAAACTATTCCAAGTTGTTAAAATTCATGCAGCCTCTGCAAAATTACAGGAAAACCTTAGGACATTGGAAGACTGGGCATCCAAATGGCAGTTGAAACTTAATGTGAGCAAGAGTAAAGTGATGCACATTGGGAAAAATAATCTGAATCATAGTTGCCTGATATTAGGTTTCACCTTAGGAGTCAGAATCCATGAAAGAGATCTATCAATATTTGCTAACCATAGAGGCAAGCTTGACTTTTGCTCTATAGAAAACTAGGAACCAACAACATCTCCACATCCTGGAATCAGCCTATCAGCTACTTTCTATACAACCTTGCATTCCCTTAAGACTTTTGAAATACAACTCCACAGACTGGGAGTTGCAGTAATCTTTTGGGGCAAGCACATAAGTTTGAGCCATATTTTCCAGTTGATTTGTAGACAATTTCAGTGAGTGTACCTGCTATAGTTTGTGGCAGCCCTTTGTGCAAATCTGGATATTATAGCTTGTCAAATTAGTATGTGATTGGTACTGTATAATGTCCATGCTTTTCACCTGGGATTTCAGTGATAAGATATTGCCATCTAAAGTGATTTGAGTATCTGACAAATAATGCCAATTTTACAAACCATCAGAAGTACAGTTATACTTTATCCATTATAGTTTCAATTTTAAAGTTTCAAGTTTTATTAGAATTTGATTTGATCGCTTATCAGATTCCTAAGTGATGTACAAAAATGAAAATGGGTGCAATTCAGAACATACAATTATATTGATTACTTACAAAGGACAAAATGAACAAACAAATTGAAACAAAAGGGAGGAAGGGAAGAACTACAATCATAATAGGATAGAGGAACATTCAAAATTATTGTAGGGATTGACTGTGGTATGCCTATCCGTTGGACTTTATAGATCGAAGGCGTTCTTAAACAAGAAGCTTTTCAGATTCCGTCTAGAGTTTTTTCCTCTCTAAGATGTGTCGGTAGAGCATTCCAGAATCTGAGTTTTTTCCCCTGAAAATTAAAGATTTCTATTTCTCTTGAATACATCTTTCATTCCATTACTTCCTATGGGTTTGGATGGCATAAGCAGTACTAAGGGGCGGGGGGGGGGGGGAGTTATCAGTGTTTGCTATTTGTATCATTAAGTCAGATTATTTTACCAGAAGTCATGCTTCTTTAGGACAAGTCTCACTGCATTAGTTCACATTGATAACTCCCTCCTTAGCATATTAAAATGGTACAGCATTGTTAACTGAAGTTGAGACATTGCTTTTGATATCTTGCTTTTAGTCTGAGCTGACAACCAAGCAGGAGCATGCTCAGTAGGCTTCCTCATCACCATTCCAGATATCTTGATGTCAAGACAGTGACTCTCCTGTACATCTTGAGGAAAGAATAATAAAGATCATATGTATTGTAATAAAACTGAAGATGCATTATATATTTCAAAGCAGGCATCTGTGGAGGAATAGCCCATTGGGAGAGAAGTACTGTAGATCAAGAACCAGGAAAGTCAGATTTTAAGTCTTACTTTTCCCACAAACTTTCTTCATGATCTTGGGCAAGTCACTTCACATTTGAAAAATGTAAGAAATCCAAAATTATAAAGCTGACAGAGTAAATGTATACTTTTTTTTTTCTTCAAATTGATTGACAAAGCATATGATATTTGACAAAAGTATGACTGGAGGACAGGACTTGTTTTCTTTGTTGTTTTTTGAAGATTGCAAATAACTTTCTTTCGGAATTGTTTCCAAGTCCTGCGTATGGGCTAATCAAATTCCAAATGAATATTCTTAAAACAGCTCAATGGTTGCAGTATATCAACAGGATTTTCCATCAATAACTACCGTATTCTGAAGTTCACTGTTCATTAACCTACAGTGATCTCTCAAAATATAAATTAAAATTAACTGCATGGAAAAAACATGTGACTTGATTTAATTGTCTGGAAACAAAAGTGCACAAGGACAGTAGGCGTTTGTTTTTGTTCCTACAAATCTGTGAATCAACCTACCCGTGTATAACCTGGTCAAGTCTGCATCATGAGCTGACATGTACTGACTTTAAATAAATATGTAAAGTCATGACCCAATTGTTTTGATATTCTGTGATGCTTCAGACAGGGAGAAAAGCCACCACAAAACCATAAGGCATACAAGACTTCTCAATTTATTAAGATTGGTTGAGTGCTTTGCACACTAATGGTTAATCGCTGAATATGGGCTGGTTTGAAAGCCTACAAGGTCAGGGATCAGGGAATTATGTTGTTTAGGGTTTTTTGGTGGGTGGGGGAGTTCCCTTCCCCATCTTCTATATTGGTCCATGATGAAAACCTTGTGTATTTAGAGATGATAACAGAAATCTGCTAATTTAGACTGAATATTATATGTTTTTTCACTTTGCAGGATAAATTTGTAGAACTGCCTGCTGTGAAATGACAAAGTTCATGGTTCATCTGAACTTTTGAACTCTAGTGGGTATTTGACATAGCAAAACAATCTAAATGAACCTAATCCCCCCCCCCAAAAAAAAAAAAAAAAAAAAAGTTTTCATAGTTTAAACCTAGTATTTGGGCTTTTGTCTGACGCAATTGGATAGGAAGGTTCTTTATTGATGTTGTAAAAACTGCTTCTTTAAAAACAGGCTGCGTGAGTGGAGAGATGGGTGGAAAGAACACCTTTACTTGTCTGAAATAGTGCTGGTTTGCTCATTCGTTGAACTTTACCTGACCCCGTGATGAAGGCTTCCCCAAGACAAGTAGTGTCAGGACCTAAGCTTCCTATCTTATTTCAAATGCTTCAAGGCTAAGAGCTCATAGATAGAAAGGGGTTTTGTTTTAGATTTATCGTCTTACAGAGCACATTTGATCATTTATTTAAAAATTTCTATACCGTATATACGGTTTACAAAGATGACAATCATAACAGGTTAAACACCACATACAGACACAATTGCAAACAGCTCTCACACAAAAAAAGAAAAGAACTAACACGGGAATGCGCTAACAATTGAGTTTTTAGCATTTTCTTAAAATTCATCCTCCCAGCAAAGTCGCAAAATTCCAGGCAACGCATTCCATAGCTTGGCACCTGCCACAGACAGCATCACTGCACCAATCCTAATATGAGAGATTGACATATTGCCCTCTAAACTCAGTTTCATACTATTTTCTGATCTAACATCTTCTAGGCTGATTAATTTTTTTTTAAACCCCTGTAAGACATCTGGAAAAACATGATACAAAATCTGATGCATAGTTGAAAGAATCTTAACGTGAACTCTTTGCCTCATGGGTAACCAATGCATTTGCTTCACCACTGGGGTTATGAGAGTCATTCTTGGGACTAAAGCAAAAAATGAAGATAGAGAGTGAGGTAAATAGGAAAACTCCAAAGCAAAAATCAACCTCACTCATCAGGGTTTCTGCCATCCAACAAATAACACACAACTGGAAAGACTATAGAGGGTTGAATTACTGTTTCTGGTGGAGTTCGGTATGTCATGTGTATGAAATGGAAAAAACATTGGCGATTAAGAGAGGTTATTATAAGAAATTTAAAGATGTGTGGAGACCATTAATTGATTACTATAATAAATAATTGTATTTATCCCCATTTAGTATGTATAGAGTGGGAGGGTGGGTGGGTGGGTTTTATGACATTGTGATGGGTAATATTTGGAAAGGGAAGGATGGGAGGTAATTTATGGTATAAAATGATTGTAGAGTTTCAAGTGAAGAATGTATAGTATGACTTGTTTTATTGTACACTTGATTGCATAATGTAAAAAGGAATAAAGATATTAAAAAAAAAAAAGATGGTAGCAAAACGTGCTAACTCTATATGTTGATATATTACTTTGAATTCAACTGTTAATAAAAATAATAAAGAATCAACAGCATATAAATCTTTTTACTTATCCTTTATTGCAGTATCATATGCTTGCCCCATCATCTGCATGCCCCGACGGGACCCATTTCGCCCAAACAGGCCTTCTCAAGGGTTCAAACAAGGAGCACTTATTTCGGCATCCTCTCTGCTTGGGGGCTAGAGCTACTCTGACCTCAATGGATACTTCTGCTCGGTCTTCACCTGTGAGGCACCGGGATCCGGACCACAGCCGCAAACAAGTGAGTGCTCAGAGGACCCGTTCCGGGATTTTGAATTTACTGCAAGCAATTTACTGCAAGCAATTTACTGCAAGCAATGAACTATCAAGGCTAAAAGTGAACAAAGCAATGGGGCCGGATAATCTGCACTTCGGGAACTGAGAGATGTCCTGGCAGAGCCGTTATCTGCGCTTTTCAATCTTTCCCTAAACAAGGGAAAAGTCCCCTTGGACTGGAAAACTGCTAACGTCATTCCGCTCCACAAAAAGTGATGCAGATCAGAGGCTGAAAATTACAGACCGGTGAGTCTCACATCAATAGTGTGTAAACTTATGGAAATGTTGAGTAAAAACAGATTGGATATGATTCTGGATGACGAGAAGCTGAGGGACCCTCTGCAGCATGGGTTCACGAAGGGAAGGTCTTGTCAATCCAATCTGATAAGCTTCTTTGACTGGGTAATGAAACAACTGGACAGGGGGAAATCCCTGGATATCGTGTATTTAGACTTCAGTAAGGCTTTTGATAGTGTCCCACACCGTAGGTTATTAAACAAGATGAAAGCGATGGGATTAGGAGAAACTTTGACTGCATGGGTTAAAGACTGGCTCAGTGGTAGACTTCAGAGGGTGGTGGTAAATGGTACCCCCCTCAGAAACGTTGGCTGTGACCAGTGGGATCCCGCAGGGCTCACTCTTAGGTCCGATACTGTTTAATATCTTTGTACAGGACCCCAGGGACTTCGAGGTAAAATTACACTATTCGCCAATGACGCTAAGCTATGCAACGTGGTTCACAGCGCAACCATGCCCGACACTATGAGGCAGGACCTACTTTTAATGGAACAATGGTCTAAAACTTGGCAAATGAGCTTTAATGCCAAAAAATGTAAGATTATGCACCTTGGTAGCGGTAACCCCAGCAGAACATACACCCTGAACGGGGAAACCTTAACAAGAACTGTTGAAGAACAAGACCTGGGTGTAATCATTAGCGAACATATGAAGGCAGCCACTCATGTAGAGAAAGCTTCAGCCAAGGCTGGACGAATGCTGGGTTGCATCCGAAGAAGTTTTGTCAGACAAAAGCCTGAAGTCATAATGCCGTTGTACAGGTCCATGGTGAGACCTCATCTGGAGTACTGTGTTCAGTTTTGGAGGCCACATTATCAAAAAGACGTGAAGAGAATGGAATCGGTCTAGCGAATGGCCACTAAGATGGTCTCAGGACTCAAGGATCTCCCATATGAAGAGCGTCTAAGCAGTCTGCAGCTATATTCTCTCAAAGAACGCAGAGAGAGGGGAGACATGATAGAGACATTCAAATATCTTACAGGCCGTATCGAAGTGGAGGAAGATATCCTTTTTGTTACGGGTCCCATGGCAACAAGAGGGCATCCGCTCAAACTCAAGGGTGGGAGATTTCATGGTGACATCAGGAAGTACTTCTTCACCGAAAGGGTGGCTGATCGTTGGAATGGCCTTCCACGGGAGGTAGTTGAAGCCAGCAACGTGTTCGACTTCAAGAAACGATGGGATAAACATGTGGGATCACTTCGGGAAATTGCTTAGGGGAGTGTTCTTTTAAGGGGAGGGTTTTTCTGAGTGGGCAGACGTGTTGGGCCAACGGCCCTTTTCTGCCGCCATATTCTGTTTCTATTCTAAAATGGTATACTTGCCTTTGTATTGGAATAAAATCTGACATTAGTTTTTACACCTGCCTCAAGGTAGCATAAGTACCAGCTTGAAGAGGCAAGATTAGAGGCTGACCATTCTCCCTTAACCTATCCCCAAAGCATATAAGTTCTTCTGCTGAACCTACTTCCCAAAATTCTCAAGGAAACCCCCCCCCCTCAACCCATGCCAAAGCAATCAGGAACAACTCCTGGCAGTGAAGACCACATTCAGCATTGCAGTCCCCCCTCACCTTTCAGGGCTACAGTAAATCCGCAGGGATTCAGCAGTGTAGTAGAGCAGTATAGTATCCTTGGTGGTTCTAACTTCAACAAATAGCTACCACTAGGGGTCAAATGCGTCATTTTGAATCCAGGCTCAGGACTAAGTAGCAAGAGTGAGAGGCGATTGCTCCCACTCTCTTCTGAACCACCATAGATATCCCCCAATAAGTGCTAGGAGTGGGATTGGGGCATGGGGGGGATTTCTTCAGTTCCAGTGGGGCACCGATGGTTTTGAAAAGGTAGGACATTGGCTAATTGGGGGTATGGGTTCAGAAAGGGGGATTATATGCTTCGGAGTGGACTAGGGGAGGACTCAACTGGCATGGAAGGGGATCAGGAGCACATGAAAGTCAGGAGCAGAGATTTTTTAAAAGCTGATCCCCTGCATATTTGGTAAATTGTAGGACTCTTTTTCCCTTATGTGCCGTTTAAAATTGCTGCTCCCACTGGTCATTCTGGTAAATACACATGCACTCCTGCATGTCCTTACAGTATTTTACAATAGGCTCTGTGTTTGGCAGAGCCTTTTGTAAAAGACTGGACTAATTGCCATAAGACTGACCTGAATGTCTCCAAGTTGTACGTAAAATCAGCTTCACATCTGTTATTTTATTCTACTTCCAACAGTGACTTAATAGCGTTGGGGATATATTTGTACACTAGGTACTGTATACAATTATGCTATATTACATTGTTTACTAATCCTATTATTGTATATCACTCTCTGCTCCAGATTAAGTTGAATCTTGCTTTTCCGTGGATCATGTACCAAAAAGTTATTAGGCTGCCCAAGCAGCAGAACACTTTAAAGTCAGCTAAAATGTGGAATTCATAATCATTGTGCAATATTTCATGCTTTGGGAAACTCAGTCGATCTTTTGTTTTCAAGTTTGTAGAGATCTGAAATGAACTTCCTGACTCCATTAGGCTTCTATGCCAGCTGCAATTATTTCGTAAATTCCTGAAAATGTTGTTCTCGCAATTTTTAAATGGTTTAACTACAGTCTCAACAAAATGATAATATTATAGTGATTTTTCTTATGCTTTTCTTATGTACTTTAGTTTTTAATTAGTTCTTCCTTCTCTTATGTTTTCTGCTATGTCTTAATTATATGTGAACCAAGTCCAGCTCCACTGGGAGATGACCCGGTATATAAACCAAAGATTACCGGTAGATTAGATTAGATTTGTAATGTGTATAATATTTACATGGTTTTCACTATGGTCTTATTCCTTTTCTATGCCAAATAATTAATATTTCTGGCTAACTTTTCCTGACACCCCATTCCTAAACTTTCTGAATGTTAAAAATAAATGAATACTTTTGTTATATTTAACCATCTTTATCTTCTCCTGAAGATTAATTGGAAGTGAACTAAGGTTGTTTTCCTTCTCTCTTATTCTTTGATTTTTAGCTTGCTAATAATTTTTGACTCCCTACATATCTAAAAGGAAAACGGATATATTTTTTTCCTCAATATACAAACTTTATTTAGAAAAAATATTTGCAAACCATTGTAGGAAGTGCCGCTGTGTGTTGCTAGAAAATGTATGTTCTATATGTCAGTGTCTTCCCTCTGGATATCCCAAGATATCCATTCAAATGGCTCATTTTCACATCCCTATGAAAAGTCTGGATTGTCACTGCTAAAAGGAAATTGCCCTAAATTGGGGGAAAATTGTGAAACAATGCTTAATTGCTTTCAGAAGCACCTGTTGAGGAGAACTGTGACGGGCTTAGCATTATTCTTATTTTGTTACAGGTCCAAAAGAAAGAATTAGATATAAGATTTAACTACTTGCTTTACCAAATCCAAGCTCAAGGTGAGATACAAATTCAGCTATAGTTTGTGGGTCCCTGGAAGATGGCCTTTGCATCTTTCAGAGAACTACATAGAGCACATGAATAACATAACATAAAAATTTATTTCTGTACCGTAATACTATTAAGTTCTCTGCGGTTTACAAATTAGAATAAGAAACTGCACATATAAGGTTGAACATAATACATTAATTTCCTAAAAATATGTAAACAAATACATTTTCAATTGTCTCCTAAAATACTGATATGAGCAAGAGATTGCAGGGAGGTAGACTCAGGAGTGGGTGGATGGGTGGGGGGAGGGGAATGTATTATCGCTTGCTATACTTAATTATCTATATTATTGAAATTCAATATGTACTTCTTCTATTGATTATGGGGAGGAGGGGGGAGAAAAAGATTGTTTTTTAAAAATTATTTGTATATTTAAAGTGTGTTCTGTTTATGTTTAAATTCATTGTATGGCACTGTTATTTGAAAATTAATAAAGATTTATTAAAAAAAAATAAAAAGGAGTAATGTCAGAAAATACTTTTTTACAGAGAGGGTGTTGGATGCATGGAACACTCTTCCGAGAGGTGGTAGAGTCTAAAACTGTGAACGAATTTAAAAATGCATGGGATAGACACGGGAGATGCTTAAATAGAAATAAGATAGAAGCACAACCTGGCTACTGAGGTGATTTACCTTGGACAAGAATAGTGGGAGGCCGATGCCAGACAGACTTGAATGGTCTGTCCCACAAATAGTGAGAGACAAAGAAGAGGTGGCCAAATTCAGCATGGGAGAACAGAGGCTGACGCCGGACAGACTTGTACGGTCTGTGTCCCGCACGTCGTGAGAGACAAAGAAGAGTGGCCAATTCCAGCAGGGGGGAACAGAAGCCGACGCTGAACAAACTTGCTCGGTCTGTGTCCTGCATGTGGCCAAATCCAGCATAAGAGAACAGAGGCCGATGCCAGACAGACTTGTATGGTTTGTGTCCTGCAACATGACTACTACTACTATTTATTATTTCTATAGAGCTGAAAGGCGAACGCAGTGCTGTGCATTTTAACATACAAAAGGCAGTCCCTGCTCAGAAGAGCTTACAATCTAATTTAGACAGGACATTTCAGGGTTGGGGAGGTTATAGCAGTGAGGGGGAGTTAAGAGACAGGTGAAGATTCGACAACTCCAGTGTGTTCAGTGACCCTGGTGAGGGCGCTGGTACCCCTCTTCCTCTCCATCCCCCTCGCTCCTTCTCACTGCTCCCCCCCGCTGCACGCACGCCTTCACTTCCCTCGCACCGTACCTCTAGTTCTTTGCCGGTGCAAACAGCAACCCCAACATGCTGTTCGCGTCATGTGCGGAGCCCACGCAGTGAGGTCATCACATCACACCTGCGCATGTGCAGATGCCTTCCTGATGCGGCTCTGAGCACAAGGACGGGTTGAAGGGACGGGGCGAGGCTGGGGCAGAGCGGGGCATGACTTGGGCAGAACGGGGCCGGGCCGGGTGGAACTGGGCGGGCCTGAGGGCGGGGCCATGGGTCCAGATTTTACAATAGTAAAATCTGGTAACCCTAACTCTCCACTCTCAGACACACCCCTTCAACAAAAACTTTAAACTCATTTTTTATGCGCTGGTTAGGAACTTACCACAGGAAGCATGAGCATGTTCTGAGTAAGCCTTTATAAACTGCAGTAAGCATGCAATAGTGCTTCCCACAGCTTAGTGAAAGAGCCCCTAGAATTCCAGCATCTACTTGCATATTTGCCACTTTTTTTAGGCACCTCCTTATAGAATTATCTCCTAAGAGACACGTGGCCTATGGGGATAAAATGGATTGTGTGGGACTTAGCACATACTAAAGTCTATTAGTGAACATTAAGCTTTATCTCTGTTGTAGTTTTTTATTTTTTTTTTTGGGGGGGGGGGGGTTTGTTATATAGTAAAAGGAAAATTATTGGGAAGCTAAGGACTCCTTTTTCAATTTATTATTTATTTGATATACCGCCTACCATTACGCACATCTTTGCATTTAGCACGTTTATTTTATTTATTCAATTTTCTATACTGTTGTCCCAAGGGAGCTTAGAAAGGTTTACATGAATTTATTCAGGTACTCAAGCATTTGCCCCTGTCTGTCCTGGTGGGCTCACAATCTGTCTAATGTATCTGGGGCAAGGGGGGATTGGGTGACTTGCTCAGGGTTATGACGAGCGGTGTGGGTTTGGGCTCATGAGCTCAGGGTGCTGAGGCTGTAGCTGCACCACACTCTCCCCCTCTCCCCACACACATATTAATCATTAGTGCTAAGGGGAGCATTTGTCAATGTGTTAAGGTGGGTTATTTTACCTCAAGTTGTGCTATTTTATTTAGTTAGAACAGTTAGAACACCTGCCCACCATCTTCGCACTACCCACAGGCGCTGCTCTGCACCTCGAGTTCTCAAGCAAGGTCCTTGGCATCACTATTGATTCTTCTCTCTCCCTCAACGACCACCTCAACTCCTTGGCAAAATCATGCTTTTTCAGCCTCCACATGCTGAGGAAAGTAAGATCCTACTTTAGCCAAAAACATTTCGCCGTCCTCGTCCAATCCATCATCCTCTCCAAACTTGACTACTGCAATACCATTTACTTACGCCTAACCAAAAAAAGTCTTCAAAGACTCCAGCTTATCCAGAATACTGCAGCCAAGTTGATCTTTGCAAAACGCAAATCTGACCATGTCTCCCCACTCCTGTCCAAGCTTTACTGGCTCCCAGTGATTTCCAGAATCCATTTCAAATGCTCCTGCCTGGCTTTTAAGATCATTCACGGCATCCTTCCTCCCCTAATCACACTATCCTTTAACTCCTCGAGTCCTGACTCCACCAGACCAGCCCAAAGATATAAACTATCCTTCTCCTCTCTACGCGGTATTCTTTATGCAGGTAAACTGGGAAAATCTCTTCTCTTCAAAATCACAGGTCTCTAGAACGACCTTATTATCCCGTTGCGGAACCTGGGCTCTCTCCAACTACTCTGCAAGCAACTGAAAACTTGGCTCTTCTCTAACATGTAATTCTATTTCCCCCCTTACTCTTCCATTCTATATATAAGCTCATGTAAACCTTTTCCTTTCTCTTCTTATATTTTAAGTTCTTGTAAACCATGCCGAGCTCCACTTCCGTGGAGAGGATGCGGTATATAAACTTAAGGTTTAGTTTAGTTTAGTCTCATTGGAGAAAATGAGCCCTTGTGATAAACTAGCAGAACTTCTGGTAAAATAGCTCATCTCAACAGTAGCAGACACTGAAGAATTACCCCCCCAAATCTGGGGTTAGCACACCCAGTGGCGTAGCAAGGATGAGTGGCGCCAGGGGTAGTAGCGCCCCTCCCCGCCCTCTTCTCCACCCCTCCCCCTTTTTTAATTTTCCAAGCGCAAGCAGCTTCACAAACTCGTTGCCCGCGTCATGTTGGCTCTCTCTCTGGCGTCACTTCCTAGGTGCGGGCCCCGGAAGTGACATCAGATAGAGCCGATCACCGACACGGGCAGTGAGTTTGTGATACTACTCGTGCCGGAAAAATCAAAGAGGTACGAGGGAAGGGGTGCACACATGCGGCGGGGAGGGAGGGTCAGGAAGGAGTGAAGGGGGGTAGAGAGGAGGATGGGTGCTGGCGCTTCCTCCAAAATGGCACCCAGGGCGGACTACCCTGTGCTCCCCCCCCCTTACTATGCCACTGAGCACACCTTAGTAAAAGGACAGTTAAGTACGAAGAATGTAGATGTCATAAAATTCTGGTTTGGCTGTCAAGTAATTTTTTTGAGGACCTCATTTCATGGAGGTTTCCTTCCATCGTGTGTTGATGCTGAAATCTTACCAGTCTACTTTAGATGTTCGAGTGTCTGATTTTTAGTCACCAGTAGATTAACTGTATCCTCTTGTTTTGGGAGAAAATTAACAGACACAAAATTTCATGTAGTGCTGTGGTCTCAAACTCGTGACCTAGGGGCCATATGCAGCCCACCAGGTACTATTTTGAGGCCCTTGGTATGTTAATCATAATCACAAAAGTAAAATAAAACAGTTTCTTGATCATATGTCTCATTAGCTATAAATGACAATATTATTATTATTAAGACTTAGCCAAAAGGAAAGCTTTATAAACTATAAAGAGTTTTACTTCATGCAAAATTGTCATTTCTTTAATAAGACATTAACTATTTTTTTCTGAGGCCCTCCAAGTACCTACAAATCCAAAATGTGGCCCTGCAAAGGGTTTGAGTTTGAGACCACTGATGTAGAGCTATGAAAATAAGAAAATAGAGATCAAGAACAAATAGCTTAAAGACCATTGGGGGAGGGGAGGGCAAGGCAAGGTTCCAGTTCTCATGACAGCAATAGTTACCTCAGCTGCACTATTAAAACCATTGTCTGAATTTATTTTCAAACTGGCACATTTCTTAGCCCCTCTGAACTTGCAATTAGAGGAGACGTGGCTGATTGCAAATAACAGGGTGCATAGGAAGGGGGGGAGTGGAAAGGGTGAAAGATCTTCTCAGCTATCTTTATTTTTCCCACCTTGCTCTGAGATAAGGCCAGAATAAAAATGTCTGAATCATGGAATTTTTTTCTTTCTTCTTCCTTTCTAAAATTTCATTTCTGAGCTGAAGGCAAAAGGCTAATATTTATTTTGTAAACCTCTTCAATTCAAAGACCTGCTATAATCTCTTGACCTTATTTCCTGTCATTGGCAAGACTTAAGCTGCTTCCAAGCTGCTTCTATTCACCCTAATAGCCATATAGTATAACCCTTGCTGTGAGCATCAGCTATTTAAGCGTCTCTTTGTGGCATGCTATAATCTTGGGAAGCCATTATGAGCCTGTCTCAAAAAAGGGTCATTTACAAACAACCTCTTGTTTGACCTGAGGGAGACAACACATTACCTTACCCTGCACTTTTTGCTTATGTATACTGTACTGTACTTCCTTCCTGGATCATTCACTTTCTCTCCTGTTTAAGGCAGCGCAGGTGGGTCTGCTTTTTAAAAACCAGATGTTGGAAACTTAAGTTGTTTCCTGAAACCTTCGCTTCCCGTTGCGTGAGATATTATTTAGCACCTTTGCTGCTGCCCAAAACACAAGAAAAGAAATCTTGGCAATTGCAACCTTTAAGTGGGGATTCAGACAGCAAACATCTTTAGAAAACATTTTACTGAAAACTTCACTTTTTCCCTGTTTTTAGGGAAAAAGTTAAGTTTACAGTAAAATGTGGAGGGTTACAACCCCCCAAACCCCCCACAACGCCGGCGCGATATCTATTAAGTAAACTGGGGGGGGGGGCTCCCGAACAAAACCCCCTGTCGGAGCCCCTAAAAACTGTAATTTTCTTCGGCGCGCACCTCCGTCTTGCACTCAGTTGTTGGCATGCGCCTTTGTCTTTCGCCGAGTTGTCTATGAACCCTTCTGTAACCACGTGAACAGCGCCTTCAACACGGGCACCGCTCACTGCAAAAATTTAATAATAATAATAACTTTATTTTTATATACCGTGATACCACAAATAGTTCAGAGTGGTTTACAGAGGAAGAGATTGTACAGACAACGATAATACAAAAAACTTTCAAAATTACATTAGCATGTTAAGATTAATCGAGTTTATCTGGGAGTGTTTTAGGAATGCATCAAGGCAGAAGTGGAGTCAGAGAAATTTGTCAAAGAGATAAGTTTTGATTGGCTTCCTGAAAGTTTGATAAGAAAGCGTGTTTGAAATAAAGTTGGTTAAACGTTTGTTCCATATTAAAAAAAAAAAAAAAAAGTGTGTCCTAATTGGTTAGCTAAACAGTGGTAGGACACTTAGGGCTCCTTTTACAAAGGTGCGCTAGGGCCTTAACGCGTGCAATAGCGCACGTTAAATTCCAGAGCACACTAGACACTACCGTCTCCTGTTTAGAAGGCGGTAGATTTTCAGCTACCGCACGCTGTGGCGCATGATAATTTGGCGCGTGCGCTAAAAACCCTAGTGCGCCTTCGTAAAAGGAGCCCTTAATTTCAGGACACCGTTACTAGAATCCAGGCCTTATTTTCCATTAGCATCGTTTACCCTAAATTCAACCAACCAACCAATGCAACTCCTGCATTTTATGTTTCTCCCAACATTATCCTATACAATGCAAACTTGTAATGCAAAAATCATCTTTATTGAACATTTTCAGAAAAAAAAAGATTTATTACACATTGACCTATGTCAAAAGGCATAAATCTTGCTATAGTATGACGAATGCTGAAATATGGTGTAATGGAACTGCCGATGTAAACCTAGGTCTAATGTGACAAACCTACGTTAATAAGAACCTGGCAATATGAGATCTGTCAAAACAAAAATTTGATATGGGGGCCTTTTTTTTTCCATGTGTTTCTACAGGCAACAGATTTGGCAGCCAAAAGTGTCTCAACAAAGCAGACACTATAGTAAAAATATAACAGACACAGGACCGCCAAGGCATTTCTCAAATACAGAAGCCAGAAGTGTGTGGTGCAGTAGTTAAAGCTACAGCCTCAACACCCTGAGGTTGTGGGTTCAAACCCACGCTGCTTCTTGTGACTCTAGGTAAGTCACTTAATCCCATCCCCCCCCCCAATTGCCCCAAGTATGTTAGATAGAGTGTGACCTGTACTGTCTGTCTTAAAATTCTTGCTGTCCCACACACAATGCCAGTCTTTAATGGGCCCTCATCTTTGAATGTCCATTACAGAATATGTTGAAGGTTGAATGCTGATTTTGCTTTTTTTTGGCACTATTTACTGAATCTAGCCTGAAGTGTCTTCTGAAAGGGAGTGATGAACCTACTGAAGAGGGCTTTAAACTAGATTCATTGGGGATGAGTGAAAAAGCCCACAGGTAGATAAAATATCAAATACTTCTATAAAACTGGGGGGGGGATGAAACATTTGTAAAGCTATGGTTCAAAAGAGAAATACATCTGCAAAACAGTAGAAGGACATTTTTCTTGCTGGTAACGGAGCCCACTAGGGCCCTGGCGATCCTTGACCTGGTACTCACCAACGGGGAAAGCGTCTCAGAGGTCTTGGTAGGAGATACGCTAGCCTCCAGCGACCATAACATGATATGGTTCAACCTTAGGAAAGGATTCCCTAAATCAATCACAAAAACAAAGGTACTTAACTTCCGGGGCACCGACTTCACACGCATGGGAGATTTCGTCCATCAGACGCTGCAGGACCAAGCAGAGACCGGTAATGTGGAAGCTATGTGGTCGTACCTGAAATCATCCATACACGAAGCTACTAATCGCTACATAAAATCGGTAGACAAACGGCAAAGAAACAATAAACCCCAATGGTTCACTGAGGAGATCTCGCACCTCATTAAGGAGAAGAAAACAGCATTTCTTTCCTACAAACATACGCAGAGAAAGGAAACTAAAGTAGAATATAAGACCAGGTCTGCAGCAGTCAAAACAGCAGTTAGGAAGGCCAAACTTCGAGTGGAAGAAACTTTGGCAAAAAACATTAAAAAAGGGGGCAAATCTTTCTTCAGGTATATTAGTGATAGGAAAAGGAACACAGACGGCATAGTACGCCTTAGAAGACCGGACGGAAACTACACGGTGGCGGATTCTGAAAAAGCCGAAATACTAAATGAATATTTCTGCTCAGTCTTCACCTGTGAGGCACCGGGATACGGACCACAGTTGAAGGCAAAACAAATTGCAGAAGACCCGTTTCAGAATTTTGAGTTCACACCTGAAGACGTCTACAGCGAGCTGACAAGGCTCAAGGAGAACAAGGCCATGGGACCGGACAATTTACACCCAAGAGTGCTTAGAGAATTGAGAGATGTACTGGCGGAACCGTTGGCCGTGCTCTTCAATCTCTCACTAAGCACGGGGAAAGTTCCGTTGGACTGGAAAACAGCCAACGTCATTCCTCTGCATAAAAAGGGTTGCAAGGCTGAGGCTGCGAACTATAGACCGGTGAGTCTCACTTCAATAGCGTGTAAACTCATGGAAACACTAATTAAGCATAAATTAGATACGGTCTTGAATGAGGGGAATCTCCAGGACCCCAGTCAACATGGATTCACCAAGGGTAGGTCCTGCCAGTCCAATCTTATCAGCTTCATTGACTGGGTAACAAGAAGGCTGGACTCGGGAGAGTCCTTAGACGTCGTATACCTTGACTTCAGCAAGGCTTTTGACAGCGCCCCACACCGCAGACTGCTGAACAAGATGGAATCGATGGGGTTAGGAGCAACACTAACTGCATGGGTTAAAGATTGGCTAAGTGGCAGACTTCAGAGGGTGATGGTTAATGGTACCCTCTCCAAAACGTCGGAAGTGACCAGCGGAGTGCCGCAGGGCTCAGTCCTGGGTCCACTCCTCTTCAACATATTCATTAGGGATTTGACTCAAGGGCTTCAAGGTAAGGTAACCTTGTTCGCTGATGATGCCAAACTATGCAATATCATAAACGGCTACAATCTGCAGAATACTATGGAACAGGACCTCCGTACTTTAGAAAGTTGGTCCTCTGTCTGGCAGCTGGGCTTCAACGCCAAGAAATGGAAGGTCATGCATCTCGGAAATGGAAATCCATGCAGAACTTACACCTTGAATGGAGAAACTTTGACCAAGACTACAGCAGAACGAGACTTGGGAGTGATCAACAGTGCAGACATGAAGACTGCTACTCAAGTGGAGAAGGCTTCATCTAAGGCACGGCAGATGATGGGTTGTATCAAGAGAAGTTTCGTCAACAGGAAGCCTGAGGTCATGATGCCATTATACAGAGCCATGGTGAGACCTCATCTAGAATACTGTGTGCAATTTTGGAGGCCACATTACCGTAAAGATGTGCTCAGAATTGAGTCGGTTCAGCGGATGGCCACTAGGATGGTCTCGGGGCTAAAGGGTCTCTCGTACGAAGAGAGACTGAACAAATTGCAGCTCTATACTCTCGAGGAGCGTAGGGAGAGGGGAGACATGATTGAGACATTTAAGTACATCACGGGACGGGTCGAGGTGGAAGATGATATCTTTCTTCTCAAAGGACCCACGAACACAAGAGGACATCCGCTCAAACTCAGGGGAGGGAAGTTTCGTGGAGACGTCAGGAAGTACTTCTTCATGGAACGAGTGATAGAGCATTGGAACAAGCTTCCAGTACAGGTGATCGAGGCCCGCAGTATCCCAGACTTCAAGAATAAATGGGATACCTATGTGGGATCACTGCGAGAGTCATACCAATGAGTAGGGTCGCTAGGATATAGACTTAATAGAGCAGGTCAGTAGAGTTAAGGGGGCCAGTAGACTTAAAAGGGGGTCAATGGTATGGGCAGACTTGATGGGCTGTAGCCCTTATCTGCCGTCATCTTTCTATGTTTCTATGTTTCTAAACATGTAAGTGGCAATTTTCAAAACTCTGATTTGAGACATTTTTCTCCTCAGTTTGTCCAAATTTCAAGAGGTCGTGTTGGGGAGTGTTTTGGACAGGACTTGGGCATGCCCAAAATTTAGACATTTTTCTGCTATAATAGAACAAAATCAAAACATCCAGGGCAAAATTTGAGACAGTTTTATCTAGATCTGTTTTAACCAAGACTAAGTTACAAAAAGATGATCCAAATGACCAGATAACTATGTCCACAAACTGGCCATTCCTTAACCAACTAGGTTAGGGACAGGCAAGGGACAGAATTAGGGTGGAGTTAGTCAGTCCATTAGCTGACTAAGTAACCAAATAAATTTAGGACAGCTAAACAAATGTCCTAATGAGTACCAGTCTCAATGCTGTTCCAGAGCTGGTGCCTATGGTGGTAACTAGAGAATGACAGGGGGACAAATTTTTCCTGTCTCCGTGGGAACTCATTTTCCTATCCCACCCCCATGAGTTCTTTTCCTGTCCCTTCCCCATTCCTGCAAGCTCCGTCCTAATCTGCACAAGCCTCAAACACTTTAAAATCATAAGTAGCAACATTCTAGAGCTCAGATTGTGATGTCATAATGCTTCATTCCACCAATGCCTAAGTTCTGGTCTCATCTGCACAAGCCTCAAACACTTTAAAATCATAAGTAGCAACTTTCTGGAGCTCAGATTGTGATGTCATAATGCCTCATTCCACCAATGCCTAAGCTCCGTCCTCATCTGCACAAGCCTCAAACACTTTAAAAGCATAAATGTTCAAGGCTTGTGTGGTTAAGGCAGAGCTTACAGGAATGGAGCAGGGGCAGGGACGGCACCAAAACTCATGGGGTTGGGATGGGGAAATTGAGTTCCTGCAGGAACAGAGAAAAATTTGTCCCTGTGTCATTCACTATCTCAATATTCTCCCCAGTATTTAATTTCACTTCTCTAAACAACTTTTTGACCTGTCTTCCCCACCACACTTGCTCTAACCTTTCCTAATTATTACCCACTGTTGTTTTTCTGCCTTTATCCACACTCTTATTCTTCTGTACTTTTGTCCTAGATCATTGCTACTCTAATCTTGTCAACATTTTCTCTAATCTCTAGATTTTAAGCTCTTCTGAGCAGGGACTGTCTATTAAATGTCAAAATGTACAGCACTGCATACGTCTTTTAGCACTATATAAGTGATAAATAGTAGTAATAGTAGCATCCTTTTACTTCCATGATCCCCAAAGAAAACCATCCTTTTCATCATCATTCTCTTCTTTTTATATTTAGGAACCAAATCATCTAATATTTCACTCAAAATCGTATTCTGCCAACCCTTCTATAGATAAAATCTCCTGCCATCATTAATTTGGAAAATTATAAAGTGTGGCACAGTGGTTAAAGCTACAGCCTAGCACCCTAAGGTTGTGGGTTCAAACCCACACTGCTCCTTGTGACCCTGAGCAAGTCACTTAATCCCTTCATTGTCCCAGGTACATTAGATAGATTGTGAGCCCACCAGGACAGACAGGGAAGAATGCTTGAGTACCTGAATAAATTCATGTAAACTGTTCTGAATTCCCCTGGGAGAATGGTATCGAAAATAAATAAATAATGCTTCTATTCTCTATTTCACATGCCACCTACTGGTGAATGAAGAACAAAATACCAGCCAATCCATTTTTATCAATAGCTCCTACCATCTACTTAAGGCCCATGATTCCATATGCTCCACATTCCAACTATCTTTAAAAACACATAAAAGTCCCTCTCCCCTCTCATTAACCCATGGCTATGAAATCCAACTGTATCTTCATGGACATAACTGCCCTTTCACAAACCTGTCATCCCCTGTATAAAGTCCAAACGGTTCATAGACAACCTCGTGAAAGACAAAGGTGCGCGCTGACAACTGAGGGCATGACGGAGGCGCGCGCCGAAGAAAATTACAGTTTTTAGGGGCTCCGACGGGGGGGTTTTCTTGGGGAGCCCCCCCCAGTTTACTTAATAGAGATCATGCCGGCGTTGTGGGGGGTTTGGGGGGTTGTAACCAGTGCTCCCTCTAAGCGGGCGGGTGTTGTGAGCAAACTTTTTTCGCTGTGCGCTAAAGCTTAGCGGGAACACTGGTTGTAACCCTCCACATTTTACTGTAAACTTAACTTTTTCCCTAAAAACAGGGAAAAAGTGAAGTTTTCAGTAAAATGTGGGGGGTTACAACCCCCCAAATCCTCACAACGCCCCCACAACGCAGCACGATCTCTATTCCCCCCCCCCGTCGGGCGCCGCGCTCAATTGTCTGCGCGCGCCTTTGTCCCGGCGCGCTTTTGACCTGACACCGTCCAAACAATTACAAGGGGAGGGGGGCACTAGTGAGCCTTTGCCCATATAGCAGCTTAAGGAGAGAGTTCTTAAGGAGACAATCCCAAGGAACAGAATTCTGCATCCCGGTGAACCCTACTGGGAAGCTGACCACTGTAGAAGATAACTGAAAATGTCCATGTCTAAATCAACCAAAACAGAGAATTCCTTTTCTCCTTCTTTGGGAATAAAATGTATAAAAGCTAGTTTGCTTCCAAGTAAAATAACACCAGAACAGAAGCCTGAGGAGATTCAGCAGGTCAAAGATGTGATGTGGGAAAACTGGGAATCACTTGCTGAAGTACAAGATGTGTGGCATTAAAAGACCATTAACATTGCTTACATATAAAGAACAGATACTCTAAGCCAGGGTTTCTCAACTTCTTCAAGCCAAGTACTCCTAAGTCTAACAAATATCAACTGAGTACCCCTGCCCAAGCTCCTCCCCAGACCCGCCCAGGCTCCGCCCATGTCCCCACCCCCATAATAATAGTACTAATTGTAATGCAATTTTTCCATCCAATTTTCATAAACACACAATATGATCTTAATATATAATGGTAACCACATAATTAAAAACAAAAAAACAAAGCATACTGTACACACAGAAAATGTTAATTATCATTTATATTTTTTTTTTCAAGGAGGTCAAGGCAGATGACTTTAAAAATGCAATGTCACCTCAATAACAACTATAGAAAAATAGACAAATATAGTGCAAAATATAGACAGCAGATATAAATTCTCAAAACTGACATATTTCAATCACTAAATTGAAAATAAAATCATTTTTCCTATTTTTGTTGTCTGGTGATTTCATGAGTCTCTGGTTGCACTTCTTAATGATTGTGCATGCAATTTTTCTTTCTTTCTGCCTCCTGCACGCTTCCTCTCCTCCAGACCTCATTCCCTTCCCCAACCAACATCTCTCTTTCTATCCCTCCATGAGTCCAACTTTTCTTCCTCTCTCCTCCACCCCTATTGGCAACATGTCTCCCTCTCTCTCTCTCGCTGTCCATCTATCTTGAGAGATCCAACCATCTCTCTCACCCCCTCTACTGCCACATTCAACATTTCTCCTTCTCTCATCCCCTGGATCATGTCCAGCATTTATCATCACTACCCACCAGCCCCATGCCCATTTCTCCTTCTATCACCACTCTCCAGCACAATGCCACATCTCTCCCTCCATCACTATGTCCAACATTCCTCCCTCTTGCATCCCCTTCAATCTGTCCCTCTGTTCCCTCTCATTTATCCATTATTTCTCCCTCTCATCCTTCTATTCCACATGCATCTCTACCTCACTCCTCTCTCTCTATATGCCCAATTTTCTTCTTTCTTCCTTTCCCCATGTGCACCATCTCATTCCCTCTCACTCACATACTCATGCCCAACAATTCTCCCTTTCTATTCCCTCCCTCCTATGTCCCAAGTTAGTGCCCTCTTCCTCCCTCCCTTCAGTGTCCCATGATCATGCCCCCTCCCTTCCTTCTGTGTCCCCAGTTCGTGTCCCCCCTCCCTGCCTTCCAGACTTAGTCCCCAAATCATGCTCCTCCCATGTCCCAATGTACTTTACCTCTCCCCTCCTTTCTCTCTTTGTCCCAGATCATATCCCCTTTCTCCCTTACTTGTTTGAGCCTCACTCGCTCCTTCTGCCTTCAGTGGCTCTCATTGCAGGGATGTGCAGTCAGCAATTCACACACTGCATGTGGCTGATCCACAAGCCTTCCCTCCAACATCAGAGAGAAGGTTTCCGGTTCAACTACATGCAGTGTCCTGCGCATCTCTGCAATGAGAGCCACTGAAAGCAAAAGGAGGTAACTGGGAACCTCCCTCCCTCTTCACTCAGAAGGCTTTCCTCTGACATCAGAGGGAAGCCCTCTGGGTTGGCTTCGGTGGAGGGGGCAGGTGGGGATCCCCGGCAGCAGCTTGGTAGGAGGGTGGAAGGCAGGAAGGAGGGATCCCCAGCGGTGGCTTTGGCAGGTGGGCAGGCAATATCCTAGGTGGCAGCCAGTGCCGCGTACCCCCAACAAGTGACTCACATACTCCTACCGCATGTTGAGAAGCACTGCTATAAAGGGTGCAGGCTACTAAAATGGTGTGTGGTCTTTGTCATATGGCGTATGGGGACAGACTTAAAGATCTCAATCTGTATACTTTGGAGGAAAGGGGGGAGAGGGGAGATATGATAGGTTTAAATACCTCCGTGATGTAAATGTGCATGAGTCGAGTCTCTTTCATTTGAAAGGAAGCTCTGCAATGAGAGGGCATAGGATGAAGTTAAGAAGTGATAGGCTCAGGCGTAATCTAAGGAAATACTTTTTTACAGAAAGGGTGGTAGATGCATGGAACAGTCTCCCGGAAGAGTTGGTGGAGACAGAGACTGTGTCTGAATTCAAGAAAGTTTGGGATAGGCACATGGGATCTCTTAGGGAGAGGAAGAGATAATGGTTACCATGGATGGGCAGACTGGATGGGTCATTTGGTCTTTATCTGCCATCATGTTTCTCTGTTTCTATATTTGAGCACCATTTATGGAATTCCCTTCTGAATGTATTTGTTTGTTTTACTATTGCTATGCTGTTATCAAAATTGCAAGTTTTATGTCAAGCTATACCTTCTTCACAGCTTGGGTGAATCTCGTCATAAAAGTGATTGATATAAATATAATAAAATATGCCCGTATGCACTATTTTGTCTGCTCCATAGCAGGTGTAAAGATAGATCCATGTTCTCAATCTAGGCCGTATTTCTGCAGGACTTTATGTTATTTAATTAGCATGAAGGGCCGCTGAAAAGTTCTCAGCCCAACCAACAAAGTTGGGGCAGTCATTATCGAGGGTTAAACACTTTAGTCCAGTGATTTTCCACTTTTTTTCATTAGATATTTTTCTGACAGAACAAAAAAAAAGTAGAAAATCACTGGACTAAAGCGTAACCCTCGACGATGACTGCTCCAACTTTGTCGATTGGGCTGAGAACTTTTCAGTGGCTTCTCATATAGATAGACCTCTGTGTCTTCATATAACGGTATAAAAATAAGTGCTATCCTTCCCATAGGCACCCTGTTATAACATTACCCTCACTACGTCTGGGGCTTATTAAGTTTCAAGTTTATTTTGAGTTTGATGAATTCACAAACTTCTCATTCCTCAGTGCTCTACTCGAACTTTGAGATCTTCAAATCAAAATCTCTTATTGATTCCGTCTATAAAAGAGTTTTATTACACACGCAAAATAAATTTTGCGGTAACTGCCCCGACATTGTGGAACTCCCTTCCACAACTACTTCGAGACGAACAACACCTTGACAAATTTAAGAAAAACTTAAAAACTTTTCTATTTCGTGATGCATTCTCTTCTATTTAATTTCTCCCTTCTTAATTTCTCTTCTATCTAATTTCTCTCTTTTACAAACATTCCATATATTTTATTCCCATCCAACATGTTTTTTTCCCAACCCCTCTTTCTCCTTTTTCTACCTACAATGTAACTTTACCCATCCTTTCCCTCTCTCCTCACTGTCAAGTCCGTCTTGTTAATGTCTTTAATGTTCACTATATATTATTTAAATTACTCAATATTTCTTCAATTGTTCCTACTCCTATCTGTTAATTTTTAAATCTAATGTAAACCGTCCAGATATTTGCTTGAAGGTCGGTATATTAAAATCTAATAAACTTGAAACTTGTTTATTTAGTTTTACTAAGCGAGGTACAGAATCGATAAAAATATAAACAGATATTTAGACATACAATTTAAAATTTAAAATAATGGGTTTAGACAAATTGACTTACAGACCAACTAATACAAAAGGTAAGAGGGAACAGAACTACAATTCAGTAGTTTTAAAGTACAGAGGAGAACCATATATGGAAAAAACAATAGGAAGGGAAAAGTGCAATCAAAGAAAGAAACAAATATAAAGATTAAACATAGGGCTCCTTTTTCAAAGGCACGCTAGGGCCGTAACGTGCGGAATAACCACATGCGCTAGCCGCTACCGCCTCCTTTTGAGCAGGCAGTAGATTTTCAGCTAGCGCATGCTATAGCGTGCGCTAATCCGGTGCGTGCGTTAAAAATGCTAGCGCACCTCTGTAAAAGGAGCCCATAGTTTAAAGATTAAAAGCGTCTTTAAAAAGAAAACTTTTTAAATTACTTTTAAAACGACTCAAACTGTTTTCCACCCTTAAATGCTGTGACATGGCGTTCCAAAGCTGCGGTGCCATCACTGAAAACATATCATGTCGTCGTGCCCCCAAAGAGGGGACTACTATAAGCTTTTGATTAATAGACCAGAGAGAACGCGAAATGCTACAAGGGATGAGTAATTGATCGATAAATTGAGATTCATTAGTAGAGAGGGTTTTGGATACTAAGGGCTCCTTTTACAAAGCCGCACTAGCAGCTGCCCTGCGCTAACGGCCCTGAAGCCCATAGAGATTTAAAGAATTTTGAAGGTGATACGATGGTTAATTATGCCTGTCAGGAGTCCCATATTTTGAAATTGTCTATTTTTGATGCAAGTAAGAGAATTATCAGAGTTTCTTAATTGATTGGTTTCATATTAATCTGACTTACTCCTTCTCCAAGGCTTGAAGCCAAGTAGCGAGTTAGCCAGCCATGTGCAGATTAAAATATTTTTTTTGCAATGAGTAAAAGAAAGTTTAGTCATGTTTAGGTACTGAAATATGTGATGTTTTCATATTGGGGACTTAATGGAACATTTCTTGAATGTCACTGGTTTCTGATTGTCTCAGATATAAAACCCGTAAATGTGTTCAAGCATACGTGCTCTGGTACTTTCGTATTGTTATGAAACGGAAAAGCCTTCAGCTGCTAAAATTTAGATCTTACATTAAGCAAAATGCTTTTTATAGGCCTTCTGGGTGCACCAGGCACAAAAAAAGTTAAGATTTTAACTGTAGCTTTACTCTTGTTTTGTACCTTGGCAATTTCAATTAAACTGTTCCAAATAACTGACAATGTAGAAAATAAAACATTCCGCCAACAATGTAAGTCCAAGAGCAATTACATTGATTTACTCTGGACTGTGTTCAGTTCAGTGAGTAGGATAAAGAGAGGAGACTTTAAAACTTCTTTCACACTGATGCAATAAATTCAGTACATCGCTGCGAAGTTGGGGCAAAATAGCTGAAAGTAAAGGGGGGGGGGGGAAACTTGCTTCGTTTTCCACTGTGCTTGAAAAACAATAGTTTATGGGAAAGTTCTTCAGAAGGTGATCAGAGGAAAAGTTCACCAGCATCTATCATGAACTCCATCTTATGTGGCCTGCTGGGATAGGAGGGAGGGACATAAACGTGTCAGCTGCAGAGCTGATACAGTAAATCACACTGTCGCTAGAGTGGTATAATGGCAATCTAATGTAACTGCCTTCACAATTCTTGTTATTTTCCCCCCCGAGGTTGTGCTTAGGACATGTCCCCTTTTTGTGACCTCATTACCAGGATAGTGTGCTGTAGCATACGCTTCCCTTGTAAGCTTTCAATGACTGATTTCTCAGGTTAATAAAAGGTGAAAAGTGTAATGACCCTGCCATGGACCACCACAAGGCTCTGGGATGTGAGGCCATTTTACCATCAAAACTTCACTTTCCCAGTGCTCTCCGAGTCTCAAATTCAGTCTCTAACTTTCCCATTCATTATTCAGGTCTCTTTTTCAACTAACATTTGCAACTTTAGAGGCCTATGGATGCACAAATGTAATCTACACCAAGAAAAAAAAATGCATGGTCAACAAGATTGTGTAATCCTCTAGCCCAGTGGTCTCAAACTCAAACCCTTTGTAGAGCCACAATTTTGGATTTGTAGGTACTTGGAGGGCCTCAGAAAAAAATAGTTAATGTCTTATTAAAGAAATAACAATTTTGCATGAGGTAAAACTCTTTATAGTTTATAAATCTTTCCTTTTGGCTAAGTCTTAATAATAATATTGTCATTTATAGCTAAAGAAACAGATTGATCAAGAAACTGTTTTATTTTACTATTGTGATTATGATAAACATACCGAGGGCCTCAAAATAGTACCTGGCAGCCACATGTGGCCCCCGGGCCGTGAGTTTGAGATCACTGCTCTAGAAGGATTGCTTTTTTGTGTGTGTGGGGGGGGGGGGGGGAGTTTGTTTTGGGTTTGTTTTCAGCACCTGATGTCTTTACATTTATATATTAAGAACATAAGAACATAAGCAGTGCCTCCACTGGGTCAGACCTGAGGTCCATCATGCCCAGCAGTCCGCACTCGCGGCGGCCCAACAGGTCCAGGACCTGTACAGTAATCCTCTATCTATACCCCTCTATACCCTTTTCCAGCAGGAAATTGTCCAATCCTTTCTCTGTACTGTACTCTGCCCTAATACGTCCTCTGGAAGTGCATTCCAGGTATCCACCACACGTTGGGTAAAGAAGAACTTCCTAGCATTCGTTTTGAATCTGTTCCCTTTCAACTTTTCCGAATGCCCTCTTGTTCTTTTATTTTTCGAAAGTTTGAAGAATCTGTCCCTCTCTATGCCCTTCATAATCTTGTAAGTCTCTATCATATCCCCTCTAAGTCTCCTCTTCTCAAGGGAAAAGAGTCCCGGTTTTTCCAATCTCTCAGCATATCAAAGGTTTTCCATACCTTTTATTAAGGTACGGCGACCAATATTGGATGCAGTACTCCAGATGCGGATGCACCATCGCCCAATACAACGGCAGGATAACTTCTTTTGTTCTGGTAGTAACACCCTTCTTGATTATACCTATCATTCTATTAGCTCTCTTAGCGGCCACTGCGCACTGCGCCGTCGGTTTCATTGTCATGTTCACCATTACCCCCAAGTCCCTTTCTTGGGTACTCTCCTTCAATAACATCCCTCCCATCGTAAAGCTGTACCTTGGATTTCTGTTTCCCACATGTAATACTTTACATTTCTCAACTTTGAACTTCATCTGCCATCTCGTCGCCCATTCACCTCGTTTGTTCAAGTCTCTTTGCAATTCTTCGCAGTCCTCTTTAGTCCAAGCTCCACTAAATAGTTTGGTGTCGTACGCGAATTTTATTATCTCACAATTCGTCCCTGTTTCTAGTTCATTTATAAATTTATTAAATAGCAGCGGCCCGAACACCGAGCCCTGCGGGACACCACTCGTGACTCTCCTCAAATGCATACTGTATTCTCTTTTTAAAAAATAGTTAGCTTAGAGACATTCTACTGCCAAACATGACTACTTTAGAAAATGACCTCAGTGTGTTCAGAGTTTGCACTATTATCTGAGATGAACAGTAGTGGAATATAGAGACAGTAAAACATACCAGCCCCAAGTCATTTTTTAAATATTTGCATTTGCTAAATTGACTAGATTTACCATCTGTGTTCTTAGCATGCATCATTAGTAAATAGGTCCCACTGCTTAAAATGGGACCTGCGTAAATAAAAGTCCATTAATGCATGTCAGTGCACAATAATGCATTACTGCAGGGGTGCACAACTTTGGCCCTCGCCAGGTCAGGTTTTCAAGATTTCCCCAATGAATATGCATGAGATCAATATGCATACAATGGAAGCAGTGCAGGCAAATAGATCTCATGCAAATTCACTGAGGAAATTCTGAAAACCTGGCTGGATTCAGCCCTCGAGGGCCAGAGTTGTGCACCCCTGCATTGCTATCTTTTAGGGCTGTTTTACTAAGCTGCGTTAGGGCATTAACAAGCGGAATAGCATATGCCAGGGATCTCAAAGTCGCAATCCAGTCGGGTTTTCAGGATTTCCCCAATGAATATGCATTGAAAGCAGTGCATGCAAATAGAGCTCATGCATATTCATTGGGGAAATCCTGAAAACCCAACTGGATTGCGGCCCTCAAGGAGGGACTTTGAGACCCCTGGCGTATGCTAAATTGCCCTGCACGCTAGACATTAACACCTTTGGTGGCTCACTGCCTGGAGCATCAGCACAATTTTTTCCCCTCCTGTGTGTTTTGTGTTGGAATATTGTCCCCGTCCAATCTGGAAGGGAGATTGGTGGCAGCTTCCTACATCAGAAGGAGCAACGCTGGATCTTTCAGCTGCAATCAGTACAGCCTATGGGATTGAATGCACGCCTTGAATGGACGGTGTTTTTTTGAAGTGTTGTCAAATGTCTTTGGACTGTTTCCTGATGAGATTGCTTCTGGATTGGTTGGTTCTCTGGGTGGGGTGGAGCTTACCCCGATATCAGCAATGGCCAGTGCTGATATCAGCAATGGCCAGTGCTGGTGTCTGTTGTCCCAGCACCAGTTTGCTCTTTTTAGCTTTTGCTTGGTTTATGTGTGCGGCAAGCTGGAATGGTGACACAGCTTCGGCGAAACAAGGATGTTCCCTGTCGGGTCTTCTGTGATTTTTCTTCCTTGGAATGCACCCTGAACTCCTGGGTATTGACAGTGGTGCCTGGACAAGCATCATTGGCAATTCTCTTTGCCTATGGATTGCTGATGGATGTCTGCAATTTTGATATGTGGAATATTCTTTCTGTGCTTGCCTCGTCTACATTTTTTGCATAGCAGTGAACTAATACTGTGGTTTGGTAGTAAGTGGAGTTGTTTTTTTTAACCAATGAAGCCGAACTAAGTTTTCTTCACAATTTTTATTTTCTCTTCTGTGGTATTTATTAAGGGGGGGGGGGTCTTGTGGATTGTTTAGCCAAGAAGGTTCTTTTTCTTTGTTCCTATAGTATAGGGTATGATATTTGCTTGTGTGTAATTTCAATTACCCCATTATTGACTGGGTAAATGTAACATCAAGGCGCACTAGGGAGGTAAAATTGCTTGATGAAATTAAGTTCTGCTTTATGGAGCAGCTGATTGAGGACCCAATATGAGGGGAAACAATTCTAGATCTAGTCCTTACTGGAGCACATGATTTGTTTTTGGGGCCACTTTATAACAGTGATCATAAAATGATCAGATTTGATATAATCTCTAGAGTAAGTACACACATGAAATCCAATAGATTAGCATTTAACTTTCAAGAAGGAGACTGTGATAAAATGAGAATAGTATAAAAAAAATTTTAGAGAGCAGCTGCAAAGGTCAAAAATTTACACCAGGCATGGATTTTATTCAAAACTATCATGTAATAAAAAAAGGAGTAAGGACAGCGTCAGCATCTATGAGACAAACTTGGTTGTTTTGTTTTTTGTTGAATAGAACTTTTTGGACCCCTGTTAGATTACAAAAGTTAGATACAGTAGTTCAAAATCTAATAGATGCTGGCACTGTCATCTCGATATAGGGACACTGGATCATCTGCTGTTCTATTGTCCTATGATACTCAACTTTTGGAAGTCAATATGACGACAGATTAATACCATACTAGTCATTGATTCCATTGACATATGATGTTATCATATGTGGGATGATATTGCATCTTAAACCCTAATTGGATAGATATGACCAGGATAGCAATGCAAATGGTTACTCGTAATTGGAAAAATTGGGATCACCTTAGTTTTACTTTTTGGTGTGTGAATTTATGCTTAAGTTATAAGTATGAGAAAATGAATGCTGACATGCTAGGGCATACTGAGATATTCAAATTAGTTTGGGGTCCATTGACGTCTTTTGTGGATTCGTTATAGTTGTCTTTTATCTTTATTTTCCATTCTTTTGGTACACACACACATCCAGGGGAGGGAAAGATGTTTATATTATTATTAGTAGTAGTAATAAATGCTGTTATTTGGTACCAATTGTATTTTTGTATGCACTTTGTATGTTATTAAAATTAATAAAGACTTACGGCCTCTTTTACAAAGCCACGCGAGCAGCTGCCGCGTGGCAACAGCCCCGAAGCCCTTTAAATCTCTATGGGCTTCGGGGCTGCTAGTGCGGCTTTGTAAAAGAGGCCGTAAAAAAAAAAAAATAGTTTTCAAAGAAAAAAAAAAAAAGGAATAAGGAAGACCAAACAACAACCAGCATGGTTAACAAGTGAGGTGAGGAGAGGAGGAACAGGGGAGATAGGATACAGACGTTTAAATACTTGAAAGGTATCAATATAGAACCAAATCGTTTCCAGATAAGAAAAAAGTGGTAAAACTACAGGATATAATTTGAGGTTACAGGAAGGAAGCATTAGGAGCAATGTTAGGAAATTCTTCCCGGAGAAGGTGGTAGATGCCTGGAATGCCCTCCCGAGGGAAGTGGTTGAGAGGAAAACGATGATGGAATTCATAAAAGCATGGGATAAAAATAAAGGATCCAATTATTGGATCCAATAATTTTTATTGCATTTTCAAATGTGCAGACACCAACCCCCTCTTTTACTAAGGCGCACTAGCCAATTTAGCGCAAGCTAATATTTAGTGCGGGCTAAATCAGCTAGCGCATCTTAGTAAAAGGACCCCCCAATCTAACACCCATCCTTAAGAATAAAAGAGGACATAAGAGTTTACATATTGGGACAGACCGAAGGTCCATCAAGCCCAATATCCTGGCAAGATCCCAAAAGAGTAAAACAGGATTTAGGGTGCTTATTCTCCAAATAAGCAGTGGATTTTCCCAAGCCTATCCTAAAGATAGCTTATAGACTTTTAGGAAATCATCCAAACCTTTTTCTAAATCCTGCTAAGATAACTGCTTTCAACACATTCTCTAGCAATGAATTCTAGAGTATTTTCTCTAGTTTTTTTTTAATCTACAACTTAGTAGCGTCATTGTATTCCAAGTTATTGTATTTATGGAAAGAGTAAACAAGCAATTCACATCTCACAACTACCTGTCATAACCTATCATAACTCTCCTGAGTCATCTCTTCACAAGTTGAAGAGCTCTAGCTGCTTTTCCCTTTACTCACAGGGAAGTCATCACATCCTATTTATCATTTTCATTACCCTTTTCTGTACCTTATCTAATTCTTCAATATATATATTTTTGAGATGTGGTGACCAGAATTGCACATACCGTAGTATTCAAGGTGCAGTCATAGTAAATGAAATGACAGCAGATAAAGGCATGAACGGTCCATCCAGTCTGCCCATAAGTTATACCCATTAAAAAATACATGATTAAATTAACATGTCTCTTCTTTGATATTTCTGGACCAAAAACATCATATGAAGAAAAAAAAAGAAAAAAAATCAGAGCCCGTAATTTGAAAGAAGATTGAAAAACAGCCTAAAAGATTTATCTTTACTGTTCCCTGGACACAAAGAAGCCATAATTGATTAGTCTCAAAATACATCTTCTGGAAAAATAGGTTGATGTTTAGTTCCAAATTTTCTATATTTCGTTCATTCAAAGTATCTACTTCATAAAACCACACACACAAAAAATCAATAACAGTAAAATAATCCAACCATAACCATCAAAATATACATATACAGCAATATCACAACAAGTACCATACTGTACTGCTTTGCTCCTCTCAATACCACTCAGCGCCACTCCCTTACAATTATGATGGATAACTAGAGAGGATAAGCTAGAGAGTGTTCAAAACTAGGTTATTTGATTTCAGCCTAAAATAAATCTGTGGCTGAAATTCACTGCTGAAATTCAGCTGACACTGAAACCGAAACCAAAATCTGTGCTGCATGGCCCCCTCCCACACACACAAAGCAAGTTGCCCTAAAATAAATTGGGCCCTACTGGTCTCTGCCCCCTAGTGGTAGTGAGAATACTGCTCGAGGTTTCCTACATCCATTTTGGATACTGAGCCAGCATAGGAAGGAGCAACTGGGTCACTTCGGCCCTAACTAGGCCAGAAGACCATCAAGGCTCCTAAGGAAGGCCTGGGGAGGGTCTATGGATATGGGATACGAGAGCTTGGCAGGCAGCTGTCTGTCAGAAGGGGTCACAGGTGGTAAGAGGGTGGCACTTTTGGTTGATGCAGGTTCAGTTTCAGCCAGAAGTGTACCAACATTTTTGGACAAAACCAAAAACATGGCTGAATCCAGATTTTGGACCAAATTTGGCTTAAATTTGGTCAGCTTCTAAAACCAACCTTCTTGGAATTTACACATTAAAAGAAGGCTCAACATGAAAATACTGGGGAAAGGAATTCCATAAATACAGTATCACAAAATTTAAATAAATAGCCTAATGTTGCTTTCCAAGTGCACATGAAGTGGTACCAGAACCTTAGGTGGTCCTATTTTGATAACAAACAGCCCTTCTCTGAATTTAAGTCAATAGATCTGCCAAAAGTGAAGGAAAATCTATATGCAATATTCTATGCATTATAATTAAAATCTTAAACTTAATCCATTAAATCATGTTACATGATTCAACTTCTAAGAATTCCAAGCAAGGCTAATAGTCATATTCTAATCAATTTCTAACAGTTTACAAGTAGAGGCCTTCACAATGAATTATACCAGTATGTTGGGACTCATCAAAAATTTGACTAGGCTGGGAGGTGTCTCACAAAAATTTGACTAGGCAAAAAACATGTGTGCCTACAGGCTGGGGAGAGTAGTCATGAAAAATCAGTTTTCTGTTTTAAAAACAATATAACCTGTACACATCTATAATCCTACCTTATACAACAGTTCAGAATGTCACACACTGCCTGCCATGCCTTCGCCTCATTCACATTTTCAAAAATTGTTTGGACATGTTCATATATAGATAAGCTTTTAGGTAGGTTAAGTAAGAAATTTTATTTCTATACAAATAGGCTGATTTTAGATCAAAGACCCATAATCATAGTGCTTGAAATGTAGAAATATGTAACAGCTTTACAAAAATATTTAAAAGACTTATAAATAAACTATTACATTAATATTATAAATTTACAAGTTAAATTTAAAATACCTCAAAAAGGTGGTCACTATAAAAAGCTACCATAGATATTTTAAAACTATGGACATTTTAAATACTTAAGCTATGCCATTGAAACTTATGAACTTTGTAGGAAGATTGTCCACTGGATATACAATGGGTCCAGTTTTCATTGTTGGAGGGCCGTTCAAGAGTTTCCAATCACAATTTCTGGTCAACTGTACTGTAAATACTTTGAGAAGAATTTTTGCAAACTCTTTGCCTACACAACTTCTTACTCCACCACCAAATGGAATAAAGCTGAATCGGGAAGAAGAATCCTCTGGGTGAGGCAACATAAATCGATCTGGGTTAAATTCATCCTTATTAGGGACAAATTCAGCAACATCATGAGTATCACAGATACTGTATATAACATTCCAGCCCTTAGGAATCTGATAGCCCTAGAAAAATAAAATAATGGCATTACTATTCAAGAGCATTTTGTAGTAGAACCAACATTTCAAAAGTTCAGTCAGCAATAAAGAGCTTTTTACTCTGCAGTAAAAACCTATCAAAACTAAAAAAAAAACCCCAAAACAGAACACTACCACCACACCCATTGGGAGGCTCTGTGCCACTTGACAAGCATGAAATTGTCTGCAAATTGTCAGAGGCTATCGTGTGTGGCTGTAAAATGACCTCGCGAACTTGCTCCACTCAGGATTTGATTCATTCAGTGCTATTAGTGGTCAGAATAATATTAAAAACATCCCCCACACACAACACATTCTGCACTATAGGTTTGCTAGGCAGAAACTGGGGATGGAGGTGGGGTGGTACAAGCAAAATATTTTTTTTTCTTTCATTTTGTTCCCTTTACTGCATACTAGTTTCAGTGTACACTGAAAAACAAAAAAAATGGCTTTTCCATAATGGAAACCTGTATCTTATCCCTGAAATTATAGGCCTGGAAAGTGGAACTATAAATCCAAACTACTTCACACATAGATGTTTACTACAACACGGCTTAGAACTCTCATTATCTCTTATGTTATACAAAAGCTTCCTAAAACTGAAAGGCAGTCTTATTCATATATCCTTTATATGACCATTTTTCCTATAAAATATAATGTACGCTTACATTTTAATGCAAGGTAAAATCATATATATTATTTCCTGGGCTAACAGAAATTTAGATTACAAACTGCTGCTATAGGGTCCCTTTACCAAGCCGCAGTAGTGACTCCTGCATAGCAAATGTGACGCGGTCCATTCAGTTCCTACAAATTGTGTCGCGTTTGACGCACCAGGACTCACTACCACAGCTTTGTAAAATAGGCCCAAAATGTTGGATATGATCAATTTAAGCATCCTTTGCTATTGTTTCGCCATGTACAGTAGACAAATGTTGGAAGTCTTGTCTGTCGGGTTTTACACCCTTCAGAGAGGGAGAACAAATGACTTGACTGCAAGGGTGGTCTCCCCTTACAACTTGAGATGCTTGAAGGTTCAATCTCTGAGAAACTTCCAATTCAATGTTCATCACAGGGGACATATGATTCAGACTTTCAAATACTTGAAAGGCATTAACACTGGAAAATATTTTCCAGAGAAAGGAATATGGTAAAAACCAATAACTTGAGGTTGAGGGGTGAAAGACTTAAGAGTAATGTTAGGAAATTCTTCTTTATGGAGAGGGTGGCTGATGCCTGGAATGCACTCCTGAGGGAAGTGGTGGAGAGGAAAACAGTGACAAAGTTCAAAAAACCATGACAAAGGATCTCTAATCAGAAAATGGCAGCATATATTGAAGAACTTACCCCCTTTTCTACGAAACCACGCGAGCAGTTTCTAGCACGGTGCGCCGCGTTGAATGGCCCATGCTGCTGCTCATGGGAACTTGAACATCGGGAGCAGCACAGGCCATTCAGCACGGTTCATAGACAACAACGCGGAAGACAAAGGCGCGCGCCGACAACTGAGCGCAAGATGGAGGCGCGCGCCGAAGAAAATTACTGTTTTTAGGGGTTCTGGCAGGGGTTTTTTTTGTTGGGGAGCACCCCGAGTTTACTTACTACAAATCACACCGGTGTTATGGGGGGTTTGGGGGTTTGTAACCCCCCACATTTTACTGTAAACTTAACTTTTTCCCTAAAAACAGGGAAAAAGTGAAGTTTTCAGTAAAATTTGGGGGGTTACAACACCCCCACAACGTCCCCACAATACGGCGCGATTTATATTAAGTAAAGTGGGGGGGTTCCCCCCCACGCCCCACGGAGCCCTAAAAATAGTAATTTTCTTCGGCGCGCACCTCCGCGCTGCGCTCAATTGTCCACTCGCGCCTTTGTCCCGGCGCGCTCTTGACCTGACACCATTCAGCACGACTTTCTGCTCTAAAAACCACTAGCGTGGTTTTGTAGAAGAAGGGGTAAGGCCAGTAATGGGCAAACTTGCATGGTTTGTGTCCCATATATGGCCATTCAGTTGAGGATGGGCTTCGATGGCTGGGATGGTTTAGATGGGCTGGAGTGAGCTTCGACAGAGACTCCAGTAGATGGAACCTAAGTACAATACTGGGCAGAGTTTTGGGTTTCTGGCCCAGAAGTATGTAAGAAAAAGGATAATTGAAATTAAGTCATTAACTTATAGAGAGTGTACGGTTGGGTAGACTGGATGGACTATTCAGGTCTTTTATCTGCTGTTATTTAGTATGTTTACCTGGTGGTGCAGTCACCATATAATTTATGGTTGCTATAAAATAAGTTCATTTATAGCAGAACTTAAGAATGAGACATGCACAAGGAAGTAGTCTCATGTTAAAATGGGTGCAGTGTCAAATGGAGGGTTTCGACAAAATCAAATAGTCCCCAAAAGTTCTGAACTAGAAGGCAAAATTTATATTCTGATTTTGGTTCCATTTTGCCTATTGAATGCTATATGAAACAGGTAGCTCTGTGCAACAAGTCCCAACATCAGAAGTCAGACTTAGGGGCCCTTTTACAATAGCTTATTAGCATGCCCTAATGGTCACTAGTGTGCAATAAATTCTGTGCCTTCCATTTTATACCTATGGACCATGCAGCATTTAGGGCCTAAATACAGTAGATAGGCACCATTGAAAATGATACCTACCACGTGTCATTCAAATTAGGTGCTGTTTATAGAATTGAACTTAGCGTTTTGGGCGGGTGGGGGGGTCGCAGTGCCGCCGGGCCAGGAGGGCTTGGGCTCCCTCCTGGCCCCATCGGAATCGGCCAGTGGGGGGGTGAAGGTGCCGCTGGGCAGGAGGGCTTGGGCTCCCTCCTGCCCCAATGTCAGCGGGGGGGGGGGAGTCACGGTTCATCAGGGCAGGAGTGCTTGGACTCCCTCCTGCCCTGATCGTGTTGGGGGGTTTGGGGGTGCCGCGGGGCAGGAGGGCTTGGGCTCCCTCCTGCCCGGATCGTTGTTTTTGACAGACACCGGTTACAGAATCCAGCTTTTAGGTGAAGGACTGGCTCCTCCTTCGCCTAAAAGCCCTTGTTTTGGACGTTTGGGGCTTAAGCTTTTTTTAGGTTGATTATATGGTGTTAGTGTAGAAGTTGTGGTGGTCTGGGTGTTTAAACAGCTGAACGTAGAGGCACGCCATTATTTTTTTTAAAAAACCCTCCTTTTGGACGTTTTTTTTATAATGGACATTTTCCCTGCTTCTACTTTCAACGTTTAAGGCCTTAGGCCAAAAGGGGACTTAGACTTTTTTTTTATTATGCCCCTCTTAGTGCACACTAACGCCAGTTAGCACAGGTTAAGCTTTTGTAAAAGAGCCTCTTTAATATTTAGATAGTCCAGTTTTGTTTGAGGTCTGTGGAATGTTCCAATAAAATTAATCCCCATGCAAAAAGAGTGAAATTGCTGCAGTTGTGTGGAAGATTTTGATAATAGGTGTCTTTGGACTTTTTACATAGGCATCCTTTGCGCTTTTAATAAACTAGGCTCCTAGAACCAGTTGCCATGATGCTTGGATATTTTATAATATACACGAGTACATTGCAACTCTATTCCAACTACAGGCCTGGGAATGCCTATATACTATACGCATACAAGTATACACAATTGTCATATGGGACTAAATCCAGTAAATGGCAGAAAAAATTAGCACCGACAGCTATTCTATAAATGGCGTTCTGAGTTGGGTGTTTCTAATTCTAGAATAACACATAGCGCTGGGATCTGCGCCTAACTTTGGATGCAACAATTTACATCCAGTGAAACCTAGTTTCAATCCAGGAGCATAAATTAATGGGTGGATCCCCCAAATTCTATAATACGGCATGCATCTGTAGTGAATGCCCCTGAAAGTAAGAGCGAGTAACTCATGTGCTAAAAAAGGGGCGTGGTCACTGGAAGGACATGGATGGGTCAGGGGCTATGCACTAAAAAATGTGCACACACCTCTTTATAAAAGAGCGCTTAGCAAAATGTGCTTGTAAATTCAAATTGTTGCCAATTAGCACCAGTAATTAATTCTTAGCACCCAAGCATTAGTGCTAATTGACTTATTACTCAATTAAATTATACACATAAATTGGGCACAGGCCCAAATTAGGCTTATTCCACAATCAAAACCTTTACAAAATTACTTTTCACCTTCCAAAGTATTTGGATCAATGCTGTCTTGTTAAAATGTTTATTTTATTTTTATTTTTCCTCTAACTCTACTTTTCACTTCTCTATTACCCTCCAGGTACTTTAGTTAGATTGTGAGCCTTCGGGACAGTAAGGGAATTTTTCAAGTACCTTTCTTATTTCTAATCTTAATGTATATTTTCTGTAAACCGCTTAGAACCTAACGGATGTAGCGGTATATAAGAAATAAATTACATTACATTACATTACATTGTATTCTTGTAGAAAAAAAAAAAAAAAATCAAGATTCTCTTTGCTTTCCAATTTCATTTCTGTAATTGTCTGAAGATTTTGTGGGATTTGCTAACTCTGTTTATAGGAGCAATTGCAATTATGTTTTGTAATGAAAAAAAAAGATGATTTTTATGGATGTAGATCATGTAATGTGAAATGCTTATGTTTTAAATGCTATTTTTATGTAGTATGTTACTTTTATTGTATGTGTTATATTGTACTCTACTTTGATAAAGGCGGATTATAAATAAATAAACAAGAGCCAGCTACAATATTAAGCACAGCAGAACAACCCTTTAAAACTATCAAAAGCACATTTGGATATATTTGAGGTTTCTGAAGTAACCTCGGGATATTCAGGGCCAAAAAAAGAGAGACTAGAATTAAAAAAAAAAAAATCCAACTCTGCCTTCTTTACATTTTGCAGATTATACTGTAATACTACTGTTATAGTGATCATGGTGGAATTTTACTATTGTTGAAGAACAATGCTAAATTACCAATTCCAGCATTAAGTACATTTTATTCCCAATATGTCAAACAGGAACTTCTCTTTAGTGGCAATTCTCTGGCATGCACACCTACAATTCACCGTTAATCACATCCCACCCAAAGGCAGCATTTTCATTTTATTGATTTATGTCAGATTGGTTCTACTTTATGCACGATTTACATTACCAAAACAATTAGCATTGTTTGTGCTAACTAAATATTATAACCCTGCATCTTAATTCAAGTTTACAGCCAGCAAAGGACCTCCTAAAGAACTAAAATAGGGCGGAAAGAGTAAAAAGGGACTTACATTTAACTCAAAAGTTTTGAGTGCAACACGAAATCCTCCTGGGACTGGAGGACTAAGCCTGAGTGTTTCTTTAATGACGCATCCTGTATATTTAAGATGTTCAAGGATTTCCAGGTTCAGTTGGTTGTTGTCTTGATTGTTGGGACATAGTAACCCCTGTGCAAATTAATTGAAAAATCATCCCCCTGTTGTCTTCATTTCTACAAGCTTTGTAACAGTGGAGGTCTTTTTATGTTGTTAAACACAATCTGCTTACATGTAAAAGTTCTCAAATAATTCAGAAATGAATTCCTTCAGTTTCAAACTAGAATGACATGAGGACAAATTTGTCCCCACATCCGACCTGTCCCCATGAGCTCTGTCTCTGTCCCATCCCAGCAAGCTCTGCCTTCATTTGCACAAGCCTCAAATGCTTTAACGTGTGCAGATGAGGACAGAGCTTGCAGGGATGGGCAGGGACAGAATCCACAGGGACAGGATGGGGATGGAGAGAGAACTTGCAAGAATGGGGACAAATTTGTCTTTACCACTACAGTGGTGCCTCGCATAACGGACGCCTCGCACAGCAAACGCTGCGCACAACGAACTTCAGGTCTTGCTTCCCACAACGAACTTCGTTTCACACAACGAAGTCGCCCGAGCTGCATCCTTAACTGCCCTCTCTCGGCGCTACATATTTTAAACCCCCCTGCCGCCGCCACCGCATATTTTTAAACCTCCCCCCGCCGCCACCGCATATTTTTAAACCTCCCCCCGCCGCCACCGCATATTTTTAAACCTCCCACCGCCACCACCGCATATTTTTAAACCTCCCCCCGCCGCCACATATTTTTTTAAAAAAGCCACCACTGCTGCAACTTTCTCACCCGCTCACTCGAACTGGTGGTCTAGCAAATTTCCCAGCCAGAAGCGCAGACAGAGATCAAGAGCAAGCCTTCTGTGCTACTGCCTGGGCCTGCGCTGATCTCTGAATGGCTGCAGTCAGCTCTCGCGGGACTCACAAGAACTAACTGCAGCCATTCGGAGATCGGCATGGGCCCACACAGGCGTGCAGAGGAATTGCTCCTGATCTCTGCGCTTCTGGCCTGTACGCCACTGGCTGGGAAAGATGGGAGGAATTAAAAAAGGTACTGGGGAGTATGTGGGGGGTGATTATAATACACAGCAAGGATCAACAAAACCCCTGTCTCCCCTCCCCTTCACATATATCCCCTCTATATCATGCTAACAGCTCTAACAAGATAAATTTATCTTTTTTTATGTCATCTTAGCATATTTTATGCTACAGAACGAATTATTTTTTTTAACATGTATTGTTATGGGAAAACGCGTTTCACATAACGAACTTTTCGCATAACAAACTTGCTCCTGGAACGAATTAAGTTCGTTGTGTGAGGCACCACTGTACTATTAATCATCTCTATAGCACTACCAGACCTACACAGCGCTGTACAGAGTCACAAAGAAAACAGTCCCTGTGTCATTCTTTATTTAAAAAAAAAACTCTGTGGAGTGACGATGTTCCTAAATGGACTTTATTTGAAAGTGTCAAAGTTCCAAAGGTACACTGAAATCATCCATATAAAATAAATTCATCCACATAAAAATAAATTAATTAACATAAAAGCCTTAAAGGACCTAGCAGTGTCTCACTTCCGGCTCACCACACAATTGTTTCCCACATACTCACCTTTATAGGACCCCCAGGGACCCCTGAAGAAAACTTTTTGTCGAAACGCGGACCGTGTTGGGTCCTGTATCCCTAGCGGACTAGGTCTTTTAAGGCTCTTATGTGGATGATTTATTTTTACGTGGATGGAATTATTTTATGTGGATGATTTCAGTGTACCTTTGGAATATTGACACTTTCAAATAAAGTCCATTTAGGAACATCGTCACTCCACAGAGTTTTTTTGGTTTTCTCTGGATTTTCTTTTTTGTGGATATTTCGGGGTCAATTCCTTTTGTTTTTTTCATTCTTTATTTCAAACAAAACTGACCACCACACTTAACTGAATTCCTTTAAGAACTGATCTCAGGGAGATCTGAGCTCTAAATTGTAATGAAAGGTGACTGGAAAAATTATCTTCCCATAGCCAGGTTTTAATGACACAGACTGGACTCTGGTTTTATTATCTATTCCAAATGATACATGTTTTAATACTCTAAGATGTCATAATTTTGTAGAAAATGAATTTACAGAAAACAAGATGGAGAAATACTAACTACTGGGGGGGTCAAAATATCATTGATTATCAAAACAATATAAATAATTTAAAATGTATGGTTTTCCAAACAAGACCAAATCAATGCCCTCAGAAAGGTCAAAATATCTGTTACAGCTACAATAGATATAGAAAGTAGTTTGCATATTTTAAGAAATCTTACCATATTGTTCAGCTCTTTTCTCACTTTCTGAAGTACTTCATAATGGAGCCCCAAAAAAGTGATTAAAGAAGTGGCTGCGCTCGCTGTTGTTTCATGGCCCCCAAACAACAGTTCAGTCGCAGATTCTTTTATTTCCTGGGGAGAGCAAAAGCACTGTGGTGATCATTGATGCCATACCCACAAACAGCTGTCATTTTATGCAAAAAAAAAAAAAAAAAAAAAAGGCAACAAAATAAATTTGAAAAAAACATGGAAATTTATTTCTGCACAGGGACCGTCCCATGTTAAAAATGTACTGTTTGTTACAGGGCGTTTGCCGTTATAGGTCTTCTACTGAGCAGTACAAGAGTCAAATTTAGTTTATTATAGAAAATAGCATTCTAGAGACAATATATAGTACAGTATACAGTTGGAATCTCATTTTAGTTTAGTTTGAATAAATATTGCTACGTTTATTTTAACAAAAATGTTTCATTTAGTTTATTATAGAAAATAGCATTCTGTGACAAAAGAAACTCAGAAACGAAGAAAACAATTTTTGTTGTTAAAGCCAGGAGTAAATGCAATGGGCGCAACTTTTCTTTTACGATATCCATGCAAATGTTTAGTAAAATATAAGACTTCTAACTATATATTCTTTGAACCCTCTCAGCTGTCAGGATTTCTAAACATGAAACGTCTTGAAGGGGAAAATGTGATAACAGCAATTAAATAAGAACATTTTTTTTTTCCTGTAATCACTGATAGTTGTCTGCCTATCTTCAAATAGGATATGTTATTTCCTTTTTTTTTCTTCTTTATTGATTCACTCATTTGAATCTTGGATTGCTCCAATTTGGGACTTTAAATATTGATTAAGTTGATAATTTTACTTTTTAAAATTCAATTGCTGTGATATTGGAATCTATATCTTATTCATTTTCTGTACAAGAAGTTTATTCTCTTGTTTAAATTGTTAAAATAATAAATAAAGAAAAAAAGAAAATAGCATTCTAGAGACAATATATAGTACAGTATACAGTTGGAATCTCATTTTAGTTCAGTTTGAATAAATATTGCTACGTTTATTTTAACAAACCAAAAATGTTTCATTCATAGAAAAAAAAAAAGTGCTTGAGTAGAAATACAACTTCCGTCTCAGCAACAATACATACACACACACTTCCTTTAATGACAGCATCCTGCAAGATCGGAGTTTGCTATTCAGTAATATTGTCTACTAACTGGACCTCACCATTATAGTATGCAAGGGGGGTAAGGCTTATATTTTACCTGTGGGTTTAACTGCTCTCCATTCTTCTGTGTGTGCTCCATCAGTAGCTGCAAAGCATCCTTATATCCATTATCCGAATCCTTTGCAATTTTCGCCTTTATATTCTGTTCAATTTTATCATGGATTACATTCCTAGCTTTCAGGCCCTAGAGATGGAATAACATAATTCAATGGGTGTTGTCCTGGGTAAGTTCAAACAAAAAAAAAGGGGAGGGGGAGATTTCAAAATTCATGACCAATATTATTCTCTTACGATACTGGTTTTTTGGGAAGCCTGAGAAAGGCTGATAAATCATTTATGATATTGTTTAGGACAAGAAAACATGCAACAGGCGTTAGGCTCGCAGCCCCGCCTGATTCCCAACTGTGCGGGAAATATTACCCGGTACAGGCCGCTGAAGGGAACGTCGATGGGCAGCGAGAACAGGTTTCGGATCATCTCTTCGAAGGCTTCCAGCAGCTGCTGCTCGGTGCCTCCGTCGATCTGGCGCGGCTCAAAGCCGAGCAGGATCCTGAGGGCGATGCGGAACATGAGGCGCTTCACCTCCGGATAGACCAGCACGCAAGAGCCCCTCGTCAGCCACTGCGCCACCAAGCGGCCGATCTCCTCCTCCATCACGGGGATATAATTCTCCAGGGCTTCCCGGGAAAACGCCTGCATGATCACCTGCCCAACAGACAGACACACAGCCCGAGTCAGTGACGCGTATGGCTGAAGCTCACGCAAGCGCATATCGTTCCGGTTTGTTTACTCTTCGGTCCAGAAAGTCTGCAGCTTGCCAAAATTTCACATTCCGAACAGCCGTAGACAATATAAAAAGATAAATGGCTACTGGCTAAAGCTCGTGGCGCAGTGGTTAACGCTACCGCCTCTGCACCCTGAAGGTTGTGGGTTCAAATCCACACTACTCCCTGTGACCCCGGGCAAGTGCCCTCCATTGCCCCCCAGGTACATTAGGAATATTCTGAGCCCGCCAGGACAGACAGGGAAGAATACTTGAGCTCCCCTGGGAGAATGATATAGAAATTGAACGAGTAAATAAATGTAACCTCTAGGAAGTGTAATTAGCAATTAAAAGCAGACAACGGAGGTCGCTGCGAATCAGTTGTACATCACGCGTAGTTTTCTAGACCTTCAGTCACAAAAACTGGCAGTGCTGGTAGTTGGGGGCACTTGGGGTTATACAGAGGCTGCCCTGACCCTCCCCCCCCCCTCCGTATTTTCTAGGATGGAATGACCCTCTACTTACTTTCTTCCGGTTCTTATGCTGCGACTCGTGCAAGTTGGAGAGGCAGCCTGAGCCCAAGATGGTCCTCACCGACGCTGGCCACCGCACCGACACCAGCTTGTGCTCGCCCAACAAGATCTGTCTCACGTTGTCAGCCCCCATGATCCGTACGGTGGGTCTCCCGAACAGATGGGTCTTGTAAATGAAGCCATACTTTCTACGTTTCATCTGGAGAAATTTTCGTCTCTAAAAAAAGGTAAAATCCAGATGAATAAAGTGGAGTGGAGGAATAGCCTAGTGGTTAGTACAGGGGCTTGAGAACTGGGTTTGATTCTCGTTACAGCTCCTTGAGACTAACCAAGTCGTTTATTTAACCTGACCTCCATTGGTCCAGGTAAAAAATAAGTACCTGCATAGAGTATGTAAACATAGAAAGGTGTATATCAAATCCCACCCCCTTGCACTAGAGTTCTAAATTTAGGACCAGTTCCAAATCCCTTTTCCTTTTAATATTATTTCAGTTCCATTTAACTCTGAAGATGTAGAGATTCCAGGTATAGCCATGTTCATACATAGACTAGAAACAGTAGCCACAAATGCAAAGCAAAACATTAAAACACCCCAGATCTCAGAAGTCACCCCCTGTTCCAATTCAGTTGAAATTGCTATATTTGCATCTAAGTAAACCCTCCCCCCTCCTACCCCTCGGATCAAGGCTTATCAAGAGCCGACCAAACGAAAGGAAAACGAAATAAGAGTACCTGAAGGACCAGCTGGAGCGTTTCTCCGAAAAAAGGAAGCCCCATGGTTCCCGGCGGGAGAGGAAAGTGAGACTGGAGGTCCCGGCCGCTCACACAGTACAACTCCCAGAGTTTCGCCGCTGCCAAGAAGAGTAACAAGGGCAGCACAAACGTGCAAAGGGCGCTGGCGAACAAGGTATACAAGCCCATAGCGCTATACCACTCGCCAACCCCAGTGATGGACTCTGGCCCTCTACCTGGCCGGCTCTCTGAGGTGCAGACACAACCGCCCCCTTGCCTCCTTTTTATATTCTACCCCGGATCTCTGCCTCCCCCCCCCCCCTTTTTTTTTTTTTTTTTCTACCTTGCTCAGATAAATTAGTTCACCCAAAGTTCATCTTTAATTGCAGATTGTGCCAGGACTCTGAGCCCCTCCTATCAGGACGACGCTGGCTAAAATCTTTAACCATTTGGATTCTCCTACCACCTCCAGTGAGCTTTAGACAGACAATCAGAAGATTTTACTTTGAAAAGGTGTTAATTTGCCCAACACAATGGGAATCGTACAGGGTGCTTTGTACCTCGTCTCCTAAAGGCGCAGCTTAACTGTGAAGTCAATTAAAAAAAGAAGAAGAATCCCATGTTTTCTGTTTACAACTGCAATCCAGAAAAGTCTTTTATTCATCACTGTGGCATTCAAAGAATATGGAGGTAGAGGACAACGACCATAAAACTAGATTTTTTTTTTAAAAAGGTTTGGTCTAGACTAGTTAGCAATATACAAAGCAACAAAGTTAATTTTGTCACTTAAGCAAACAGCACGCTTCATCTTTCTCTTGTCTTTCTCCTATGATCTGCTTTCACAAATACCGCTGTGCCCACAAAGCTAAAGAAAACTTTTCATAAAGCATGTCCGCCCCCACCCCTTAAAAATAATTTTCAAGAAATTGCTCTCCTCATTTATTTTTGGCAATGAGTTAGCTATTTCTGATTCAGGCTAGTTGAGTTTTTGAAATAGATGCCCCTGCCTGCCCAAGTGAAGGTGGAAAGCAAACCTTAGAATGTTTTTGATACATACAGTAGTTTTTTTTAAAAAATTTATTAAGCTCCCAAATCTCATGCTATACCAGGGAGTGCTGAAAAAAAGTCCTCAGCCCAACCAACCAACTTTCTAAATTCTGAGCCTTGTTTTGCCACTGCTGAAAAGAGTGTTGCCTTATTTCGTTAAGTGCCAAGCTGCAGAAATCTCTCTTATTTATTTATTTATTTATTTTTACATTTTCATTTCATTGATTGAACCCTATCCACATCATTCTCTTCTTGGTTGGGCTGAGAACTTTTCAGCACCCCCTAGTAAGGGGATTCTGGACTAGAAACTGGTCACCAGTTTGAAGCATAAGAACATATTAATGCTATTGAATTATGGACCTGGAGGTCTAACTCGCCATTAAGGCGATATTACAATCCTCTGAAATTAGTGCTTTGGCCTGAAGTTCACCCTATATTTAAGTTCAGGATCCTGAGAGACATAAGCGTCGGCCAGCTAACTTATGATGTAACCTATGATGCTAATCACAGGTTCAAACGCAGGTCAGCAGCCGAAAAGCAAAGTTTTATCAGAAGGTCCATACCCATGGTGGTGCCACCCATCTGCTCTTTATAGCCGTCTCAAAATAGATTACAGTGGAGCAGGTCGTTAAGTATGTGTGAGTTTTTTTTGGGGGGGGGTCTTGTTCATGGTGAACCGTGATAAACAATAAATGAGTCTGATCTATATAGAGAGGTGCAAAGAGGATTGTTTTGAAAATGAGGCGCCTTCCCTTTAATCCGATTACAGGGATTCAGCACCATAGGAAAAGCTATCGTTGATTTTTTTCTAAAATTTGGGCTGTTATAGGCATAAACAATTTCTTCAATATAAATCTCGAGTTATTTCTTTGGGTGCAACTTTTTTCCTAAAATTTCCAGCTAAATGTTTGGTTACTTATCTTAATATATTGTACGCTTTTTTAAAACCAGTTCAGTTAGAAAGATTCCTGTTAGAGAAAGAGACGGTGGTTTAAATTAACTTAAAATGTTGTGATACAGGCAAATTATTTTTCTTTTTCCTATTGGCTAATATGTATGAAGATGTTCCTCTCTCTTCTTTTTTTTTTTTTTTTCCATTATTTTTTATTTTCTAATTTTTCATAAAGTGTACATAATAATAAATTACAATTGATAAATGCATATTATCACTTTTATATCTAATACATTATATATCTGAATTTGATTTTCCCCCTCACCCTCCCCCCTCCCTTTCATTACTTTAATATAATATTTTAATTTTCAAATTTTTATAAAAAGTATACAACATATTAGAATACTATTTGTAAATATTCAATAACTTTTTTATATTTAATACAATATAATCTAAACAAATTTTTTCTCATTTCCCTCCCCCCACCCTTTTATTACCTTTTATTCATACGTTACATTTTGTATAATATATTATAACATACTATGTATAAATTAATTTTTCTTACCCCCCCTTTATGTGTGTCATAAAAAAGATCCTTAAAAGAAGAAAAGAAGAAGAAAACATCATATTATTTATTCATTACAGTATTTTGTCAATGGCCCCCATATTTTTATAAATTTAGTATATGTCCCCTTTTGTATTGCTATTGTTCTTTCCATTTTAAAAATATGACATATTGTATTCCACCAAAATGTGTAATTTAGGTTGTTGTAATTTTTCCAATTATTAGTTATATGTTGGATGGCAACCCCTGTCATAATTAATAAAAGCTTATTATTTTCTGGTGAAATTTGACTTTTTATTCTCATCATTGTTCCAAATAAAATTGTATCATATGATATTGCAATATGATTTTCCATTAATTTATTAATTTGTGGCCAAATTGAATTCCAAAAAATTTTAATATAAGGACAATGATATAATAAATGATCTAATGTCCCTGGTTCTAGATTACAGTTCCTCTCTCTTCTTGACGTGGACTCATATTTGCTTTAGAATATTGTATGTATCTTATATTGAGATATTCAAATAAATAAACAATTTAAAAAAAATTGGGGCTGTTGAAATTGTATTTATATATTTTGTTTTTGGAGGAGGGAATAGAAAATTAGAACCGGACTTATATTTGTAATGAGATTTTCCAGTTAAGAGTTAGGTTGGACCTAGGAGAAAGCTTTCAGTTCTCAAAATCCTTTGATCCTTTCTCACAGAATTTTAGTATTTCAAATGCAAGTCTTCAACACAGTTGTTTTTGAAAAATCAAGGCAGCAGTCGTATACTTGTGTCCAATGTTCAGAAGTTGCCCGGACAGCTATTTTCCCCACTTCCAGCTAGATGTGAAGATGTTCACTTTTAAATCAATACAGAACATTTTACCACTGGTGTATAAAGACATATTGATAAACCATAATATAAAGGGCATCCGGTTATGAAATCCTTTCGCTATAGTCAAATGCGTCCATAAACTACTGCCAGCAAACTGCAATTTGTAAGGAACTCTTGTCCTGATAATGTGCAGGAGGTCCCTGGAAAGGAAATATAGTAATCCTCTACATAAACTTTGACTCCAAAGAAGTATGATTTATTAAAGTTTCTTCCGATGCTAACCTTGTGCCAGTTTTGCTCTAATGATTGTCTCCATTTAACGTCATTGGATGTTATCATTAATCTGCCCCCAAAAGCTGCCAAATGTAGTGCTGTTTTGTTCTAGGGACGCTCTTAAGTCTAAATTTAATTGGTCTGGTGGGCCAGTTTATTTATACTTTTGTCATCCCTTTTAGACCCACAGATTAGAGATTTATGGGAAAATGTGTGTGCCTGAGGGGGAGGGGTTGTAGGCCAAATCTCAAAGCAGAGGACATTTAAAATCTTTTCTAACCAAATTGCCCCTTAATTTCAACAGAACTGTGCAAGAAGTGCCAGGTAAAAAAAAAGAGAGATTCAATTTTTTTTGTGAATGTCAGGATATAGCCTGCCTCCTTTGTGCTTTTAAGGGGCTAGGCAGAAAGCTGAGGTAGAATCATGTACTGATGACTTGGCACATGGCTTCCAACCTGATTCCACATGATCCTCCGAGAACCTTAAGATCTGCATCACAGCATCTTCTTCATGTCCCATCCCTAAAAATCATTAGTAACCATAGGGCTTCTTCTTTTGCAACGATAACCCCAACAATATGGAATTCGTTAACATCATATTTAAGGTCTGAACAGAATCTAGATAAATTCAAGGGTGGCCTCAAAAGCTTCTTATTTAAAGACGCATATGACTGTTAATTGATCTGTGGGACTTTCCAAGCTCATTTTCTATACTAAAATTGATTTTTCCCTTTCCCCATGTTATTATCCTTAATTGTTCTCTCTTTCTTTCAAATTGTATTTCCCCCCACTATCCTATTGTCTCATGCAAGTAAAGTTATGTCATTAATAGTTGTTAACTGGACCCCTTTTTTAAATTTACACTGAAAAACACTTAGAGGGGCATAATTGAAAGGGACGTCTAAGTCCGTTTGCGTCTAAGTCGCAAGTCGTCCAAACTAAAAAACAGGCTAGGACACATTTTCGAAAATTACGTCCAAAATTTTTTTTGTTTCGAAAATCATCTAATTATACGTCCTGCCAATCTGATCGTCCAAGCCGCTAAATCGTCCATCTTTATACCACATTTTCGGCCAACTTTTCATCCAAGTCAAAAACTCCTAGAACAAGCCGTGTTGGACATGGGAGGGGTCTGCAAAGTGATGGACTGCACACCCAGACATGCCACTTAAATAGTGGGGTACCTTACATGGCACTGCTGTGAACTTCACAAAAAGGGTGCCATGGCTTCTCCTCACTACAGCTCCCTTATAGGTAATGGTGAGCCCTCCAAACCACCTCCAGAATCCCCTAGACCCACTTATCTACCAACCCAATAGCCCTTATGTCTGCAGGAGCCACTTATATGCCAGTAAAAAAGGGTTTTGGGGGTGTATAGGGGAGTGCACATGTTTCAGTATCAATGCAGTGATTACAGGGCTTATGGGCATGGGTCCTCCTCTCTATGGGTCCCTAACCCACCCCCAAGATGGCTTAAGCCGCCTCTGTGCTGGACAACTAGGCTTTCCTATGCCAGGTGATGATGGTCTGGAGGCTGAATTTTAAAGGAGTGATTAATATTTTTAGGGGGGGTCGGTGATCACTGGGGTAGTGTGTGGGGGGTCTGTTTTATATGTTAGAAGTGCTTATCTGGTAACTTTAGGTGGGTTTTTGTGACTTAGGCCATGGTTTACATGGTCTAAGTCAAAATGTCCAAGTTCCATCGATTCTGGGCTGTAGAACTTTTTGGTTAAAATATATAAATAAATAGGAGAAAATATATAAATCTATTCACCGACTTAATAATATAACAAATGAGGTGAATTAAATTATTTAATTATATAAAATGCATGATATAATACTGAAAAATAATTATAGAGTGCTCAGTGTGATATCTTATTCAAAACCAGCAGGTTAATAAAATAAAGATGTATTAGCATTGCATCATTGCACTCACCTACCTACCAGCCCTGAATATTCTGTTGGATATGAACTATTCAAACAGATATATAGTGGTGAATATATATAAATGAATACTTAGCTGGATTTAGAAAATATTGATTGATTGATTAATGAACGAATCACCACTATCAGAAATGTTATCTCAAGATGATCAAAAATATCCTTGAAATCTGCTCATCAATGCTGGGAGTCGTGCAATGAAATGTTCCATCTTGTTATAGCTGGTTAGGAAATAGTAATAATGAAATAAGTGAGTCCCCAAATCAACCGCTGAAAACTAGTCAAAGTTCAACAAGTAGCTAAAACTCCTTAGCGTGAAAGCTGAAAAAATCAGATTTTTTTCAGCTTTCACGCTAAGGAGTTTTAGCTACTTGTTGAACTTTGACTAGTTTTCAGCGGTTGATTTGGGGACTCACTTATTTCATTATTACTATTTCCTAACCAGCTATATCAAGATGGAACATTTCATTGCACGACTCCCAGCATTGATGAGCAGATTTCAAGGATATTTTTGATCATCTTGAGATAACATTTCTGATAGTGGTGATTCGTTCATTAATTAATCAATCAATCAATATTTTCTAAATCCAGCTAAGTATTCATTTATATATATTCACCACTATATATCTGCTTGAATAGTTCATATCCAACAGAATATTCAGGGCTGGTAGGTAGGTGAGTGCAATGATGCAATGCTAATACATCTTTATTTTATTAACCTGCTGGTTTTGAATAAGATATCACACTGAGCACTCTATAATTATTTTTCAGTATTATATCATGCATTTTATATAATTAAATAATTTAATTCACCTCATTTGTTATATGAATTTTTTGGTTATACATGCTGTACGACTAAGTCTAAGCCGTCCCACGTCCCGTCCCACTCCCACCCTCGACACTCCTCCCAAAACGCCCCGTTTAGCTTTGGTCGTTCAGCAGCACTATGAAGGCCTAGGTCATTTAGAAATACATCCAAAACCCGTTTTTATTATCGGCACTTGGACGTTTTTGGGAAATGTTCGTCCAAATGCCGACTTAGGCTGGTTTTTGGACGTTTTTCTCTTTCAATTATGAGCCCCATAGAATTTATGATTAGCGTTTTATCAAATTTTTATAAACTTGAAACTTGAACCAAGCATAATGCAGTAAACAAATTATAAGCAAATAGGACCTGTGTAAATCTTGTGCACTAATCAGAGAGACACATTGGATGCGTGCACACAAGGCTCTAAGAGCAGCTAGTGCTGTACACATGTCTGAGCTGAAAAATATATCAGCACCAGGGTCGAGGTTGGGGGGGGGGGCAAACAGAGAAAAGTATGGAGCTGGGAATGAGAGGGAGGGGGAAATGTTGAGTTTGGGGGTGGAAGTGAGGGATAGATGCTGAACAATAGGATGGAGGACAGAAACAGACGCTGCATCAAGGGGGAGACGGAACAACAGAAAAGCGAGGGAATAATGATGACCTTGGAGCATGAGGGAAGAAAGGTGTGACAGGAAGATGCTGGGAGATGTCAGGCAATTTTTTTTAAAATATATATATGTAAGCATTTATATATCATTTATAGTCTACTCTAAGTGGTTTGCATTCAGGTACTCAAGCATTTTTCCCTATCTTGCACAGGGTCCCAAGAATCAGTGTGGGATTTGAACCCACAACCTCAGGGTGCTGAGGCTGTGGCTCTAACCACTGCACCATACACTCCCCAGCAATGAGACTGGGTTAGGCACAAGAGAGAAGAGATGAAGTCTGGAAACAGGAGATGTCAAAAAGGGGTAGATAGATGAAGAGCGAGGGAGAATAGCGAGTACAGAGGTAGGAATGTGGTCATGGGGATTAGATAGAAGAAAATAGGAGGCTGTGAAAGATGAGAAATGGGAGAGGCAGTGGTGTAATAAGGGGGCAGGGAGTGGTCCACCCTGGAATGCCATCGTGGTGGGAGCACCAGCACCCATCCTCCTCTCCGACCTCCCGTCCTTGCCACTCCTCCCCCACCACACACACACACACCTTAACTTCCCCCCTCATCATACCTCTGGCTTTTCCCTGGCATAAGCAGCAACTCTAACCAGCTTCTTGCACCAATGCCGGCTCTCCCTCTGATGAGACTGCCAAGTCCCATGCCTAGGAAGTGATGTCAGAGGGTGAGCTGATGCGGGCAAGTTGGTGATGCTGTTCAAACTGGGAAAGTTAAAAAGGTAAAGGTGAATGGACACGCGTGTGGTAGGGGTGGGAAAGACGTGTGGGGGTGTAGAAGAGGGCAGGGAGGGGAGCCACCACCCCGGGTGCCTCATCATCCTTGCTATGCTACTAGGTTGAGTTAGGAACTGAGAGGAGATTGAAAATTGATGGCTGAAAATTAAAAAGGAAGAAGGTGAGAGAGAGGGTGAAATTTGGATGGACAGAGGGAGAAAAGAAAAAAATAAGTAAGGAAATAACAAAGGAAAGAATCAATATCTTAGTTGCAGTGAGGAAATAGAACAAGAGAAAAAATGGACAGCAGACACCAGAAAGATAAATAGCAGAAGACTGACAAGAAAGCAGAAAAGAGAAATTGGGACCAAGATGATGGAAAAGCAAAATGTCTAGATAATAAAGGTAGGAAAAAAAAAAAATTATTCTGAATGTATTAACGATCATGTACCAATAATCATTAATCCAACTGGGTAATTGAATAAATTGAATATTGTTCCAAAGGAAATGTAGCACAAACAGCAAACAAGGAACAATAATAGTTATTAATACAGTTTTTAAAATGGCGTTTAGAATCCAAAAGTAGAGTAAAATAACTCAGCATAGGGAAAAACCCTTTTATAAACTTTCATAGAATCAATCATTGCACCATCTTGTTAGAATAAATGATTTTTAAGTAACTTCATAGATTCATAAGTAATTCTTAAATCTCCATAATGTGAAAATAAAGTCCAAAGTCCAAAGTTTTGTGAAAAGCTAATATAAGTAAACAGATTTAGTTTCAATGTCTCTGCAGCGGTGACCCAGCGGGGTTCTGATGCGTTTCGCCATCCTGGCTTCCTCAGAGAACCCGCTAATGCTGTGTGTGACTAGAGAGTTGCGCCGGGACAGAAATCCCACCCGTCCCCACCCAAGTCCCACCCGTCCCCACCCGTCCCCGTGAGGACTCCCACCCGTCCCCACCCGTCCCCGCGAGCAATCCCTCCGTCCCCACCCGTCCCCGCGAGGAATCCCCTCCGTCCCCGCGAGGAATCCCCTACGTCCCCGCCTGTCCCTATAAACTACAGAAATAGTTATTTCATTTAATTATGCTACTGAATTAAAGGCTCTGGTAGAAACCCATTTAAAAATAAGCAAAAAGACTTTATTAATTTGGAAATATTAATTGGGAAGAATACATACTTTGTAAACGGGTTTCTACCAGAGCCTCTAATGTTTATAAATTTTTATCAACACAACTAATATACTACTTTATCCTTAAGCAAAAAAAAAAAAATAATAATTTTTTTCCTACCTTTATTGCCTGGTTTCTGCTTTCTTCATGTTCTCATTCAATTCCTTCCATCCACTGCCTCTCTTCTCTGTGTCTTCCATTTGCTCTGTTACTGTGCCTCTCCCTTTCTCCCCCCTCCCAAATTGGTCTGGCACCCATCTTTTTCCCTCCGCTCCCCCCCATAGTCTGGCACCTCTGTCTTCTTCCCTGCCAGCGTCTTCTTCCCATTCCCTCTTCCCCATTTCCTTTCAGTGTCCTTCTCCCCCACCATCTTTCCCATGTCCTGTCAGGCAGCATCCTTCTCCCCTCTCTGCCTTCCCCATGTCCTTTCAATGGCATTCTCCACCCCTTTGTCTTCCCCAGTGCTTTCAGGGTCCTTCCCCCCCCTTTCTCCCGTTTACCCCATGTCCTTTCAGTGTTCTTTTCCACCCCTTTGTCTTCCCCAGTACTTTCAGCGGCCTTCTCCCCCCCTTAAGCGTCTTTTCTTCTCCACTCCACCTTTCCTCCCTCCCTGCCTCCACCTTTGTGGCGCTTTTGCACCCGACCGACAACAGAACAGGCCCGGTCAGACAAATCTCCCTGTCCTGTAGCCGCGAATCTAAATTACCTTCTTACAGCAGCTGGAGTAGTGAAGCTGCTGTAAGAGGTAATTTAGATTCGCGGCTACAGGGCAGGGAGATTTGTCGGCCGGGCCTGTTGTCGGTCGATCGGGGGATCTGACCGGCTGTGCACATTCTCCGGGGCGGTCCGCCCCCTCCCCCCTCTTTCGTACGCCATTGCCTTCTTCCTACCTGCCCTGCCGCACACAGCCGACCGGAAGTCTTCCCGATGTCAGCGCTGACGTCGGAGGAAGGGAGGGCTTTGCTTAAGCCCTCCCTCCGACGTCAGCGCTGACATCGGGAAGATTTCCATTCGGATGTGTGCTGCGACAGGTCAGGTAAGGAGAAGGAGACTACCCTCACGGCTCGACCAACCCCGCTGCGATCCAACCCCACAGGAACCCCGCGACCCTCGGAGGCGTCCCCACGGGATCCCCGCGACCCTAGGGGGCGTCCCCACGGGATCCCTGTGACCCAAAGGGGGAACCCGCGGGATCCCCGCGGGTCCCGCGGGATTCCCGTCATCCCCGTTCCCGTGCAGCTCTCTATGTGTGACCTTAAAAAATAAATCCTTCTTTAATAAGAAACAACAAGAAAGATACATAGTAACATTTTACAAAGAGAACTTTTAACAAAGAAAACTTTTAACCAAACACTCACAGACTTGTCAGTTGGGTACCTAATTCAAAAGGGAAAAGAAACTTCCTCGTGTTCTATGACATGAATGCTCTGCTGAGCACCCTGTGCTTATGAGGTGTGAGGCTGTCTATCATCTGTGAAGAAACGCCCACCATTCTACTTCACGGTTTAACCCAGCAGGGGTGACTGTCTTCCAATGGTAAATCCATCTCTGCTCTCTTTTCCACAACCAAGCTTGGACATTTCCTCCTCTCTTTAGCTGAGCCACTTCTAGTACTATGAACTGCAGATCAGAAAGCTGATGTGAAGCAGTGTGCCAATGCTGCACTAATGGAGCCTCTAAATCGTTCCTCCTAATTTTGCTCAAATGTTCCGTAATCCGAACTTTGATACTTCTAGTGGTGTGGCCAATGTAAAGTAAATTACATGGGCATATAATCATATACACCACTTTCTGTGTATTGCAGTTTGTATGTTGTCGGAGGATATGCTTTTTAGGCAAAATAGGGTGATTGATGCATGTTGTAACTAACGCATGGGAGCAAATAGTGCAGTGTCCACACATAAAATGGCCTTTGAGATGTTGGGGAGTGCTAGTGTGGTGACTAATATATTGGGAAGTGGTGAGATGGTCACGTAGATTTCTGCCTCTAGAAAAAGCAAACATAGGGGGTTGGGCGAGACTTTTATGAACCTGGAGGATGTGCCAATGAGATTTGATGATTTTTTTAATCCTAAACGCTTTGTATGAGTGAGGAAATGTGCACACCATGCGGGCTTCTGCAGGAGATTGAGTTTGCTGAAGGAGGTAAGTTCTGTGTGCATATAGAGCTCTTTTATAGGCTTTCTTGATGGTACCATAAGGGTACCCCCTATCAGAAAAACGTTGCCACATGTCCATAGAGCGCGTCTTATACTCATCTTTATTGCTACATAAGCGTCTAAGTCTCAAAAACTGCCCTACAGGTAAGTTGTCTCTTAAATGGCGTGGGTGGTAACTGGCATAGTGCAGGAGGTTGCTTTGGGGTTTCCCCTGCCACTCTGCTGTTCAGGGTTTTCCAAATTGGCTCTGCACATGTGTGAGAGCTGGTTTGTAAGTGAGCGATCAGATGGGATCATGACTGCCCTCTGCAAAACTCATTTGCATGGGAAGCTGTTTGAACATCGATCATTGTTTAGAAATCAGCCGAAACATCAACGTACACGGTCTTAACGGCCATTTTTAGTGCATCTAGCCCTTTTAGGTTAGGGATTCTCACTGCTACTCTTAGAGAGGGCTGCAAGAAGGTCTGGTTTTCAGAATACAATACGCAATATGGGTAATTCTCAAAAGCTCACCTAAGCACCAATTCTGTCTTGGCAGCGAATAACTGACATTATAGAATACTAGCGTAAATCCACAGTTGTGCATCTATACCAGCTCAAAGGCTCATGTAAATGTTTGCGCCTATCTGTAGGCAGGTATGCACATAATTTTTAGTATTCTATAACCTATGTATAAGTGATGGGCACCTCTTGACCCTCCCATGCCCCTCCTAGGTTCATGTACCCTTGCAGTTACGCCCGATGAATTTTGCATGTGCAATTTAATTAATGCAGTCATGCATGTCACTGCTAATTAGTGGCAATTAGCACAATCAACACCAATTAATGTCACTGTGTGCCTCTTTTGTAAATGCCTCTGACCTGCCCATGCCCTTCCCATGGCCCTGCCCCCCTTGAGTTGTATGCAATTCAATTGAACGGTAAGAAACTCCAAATATACTGCCACAGGAACTTGAAAAGAGACCAACAAAAAAGGCAGAAATGGTCCAAAAGGTTCTGAGAGTGGTTACTCAATGACAAAAAACCTCTGTGAAAACAACACAAATTTAAAATAATATAATATAATAAATTAAGTGAGATTGGGTACCCTCAGTGTGAGGGGTCAGTGAAAGGAGAAATTCTCCAGCGCTTCACACAACAAGGCAGAGGCCACCGTGCCCCCGCCTACACACCATCATCGTTTTGTGTGCTTTAAATCAAAATGTGACAAACCACAATGAAAAACTAGTGAACACAGGTGAATTCAGTCAAAGAAACACTTTGAGAACCCCCCAGCCAACTCCCAAAAAGTAAAAATAACTATGGACTTAGCTTCAATGAATCTTCAAAGATCATCCAGAAGAAGCAGAGGGCGAAACGGTGACAGGTCAAAATCACGCAAGACAATCGTGCGCAGGCAAAAACGCGCAGACAACTCAGCGCTAAGACAGTAGTGCGCAAACACAATTGCGCGCTACACAATTCAGCGCAAGAATATCTCCGCGCAAGATAATTGAGCGCAACGACAACTGAGCGCCAGACAATTAAGCGCAAACATAACTGAGCGCAATGACAATTCAGCGCGCCCATAGATGGCGCCTGACGAACGAAGGACACGCGCACGTCCAGCATGTTAACACATGATCACGTCAAAACATTTTCAGTATGGTTCCCTTGACTCTTTGCGTTTTCAATATAAGTCACGTGAATGCATTTTCGTAACTATGGTTACGTTTCTTCATTATATATGTCCTCCGAACAGGCCGCCTTCCTTTCGCTGCCTGACCGTGTCCGTTATAGGTGAAGATCTGGTTTTGCTAGTACTTCATCTATAACGAATGTGGGTGCATTGTGGGGGGTTTGGGGGGTTGTAACCCCCCACATTTTACAGAAAACTTCACTTTTCCCCTAAAAACAAAGAAACAGTTAAGTTTCCAGTATAATGAGGGAGGTTACAACCCCCCAAACCCCCCACAACGCCGCCACAATCTGTATTAAGTAAACTGGGGGGTTCCTCAACAAACCCCCCCATCGGAGCCCCTAAAAACACTCTTTTTCTTCAGGTGCGCGCTTCCGTTTTGCGCTCAGTTGTCGATGCGCGCCTTTGTCTTCGGCAGTTTTGTCTATGAACCTCGCGCTCACCTGCCGCCCCTCAGTTGTCTTGCGCTCAATTGTCTTGCGCTCACCTGCCGCCGCTCAGTTGTCTTGCGCTCATCTGCCGGCACTCAGTTGTCTTGCGCCCACCTGCTGGTGCTCAGTTGTCTTGCGCTCACCTGCTGGTGCTCACATGACTCTCGCTCAGTTGTCTCACGCTCAGTTGTCCCGCTCGTGCACATTACGGAAAATAATTTGCGCTCAATTGTCTTGCGCTCAAATGTCTTACACTAGGTTGTTTTCGCGCTCACTTGTCTTCACGCTCAATTGTCTTGCGCTCAATTGTCTTGTGTTCAGTTGTCTCGCGCCTGTTTGTCCGCGTGCGATTGTCTTGCGCGCAATTGTCTATGAACCGGGCAAAACAGATGGAACCCCACAGAATACCAGGTCCAGGTGGTTTCTTTGACTGAATTCACCTGTGTTTACTAGTTTTTCATTGTGGTTTGTGTCACATTTTGATTTAAAGCACACATGAGGTACCAAATGATGGTGTGTAGGCTGGGGCATGGTGGCCTCTGTCTTGTTGTGTGAAACGCCAGAAAATTTCTCCTTTCGCTGACCCCTCACACTGAGGGTACCTAATCTCACTAAATTTATTATATTGTATTATTTTAAATTTGTGTTGTTATCACAGAGGATTTGTGTCATTGAGTAACCACTCTCAGAACCTTTTGGACCATTTCTGCCTTTTTTGTTGCAAACCAATTGAGGCATCCATTGTTTCAGAATAGCACCTAGCCAGATCAGCACCCAAATCATGATTAGTGCTAATTAAGGGCTTGTTAGCTCCAATAATTAAATTATTGGAGTTCATTAATTATTTGGGGTGCTGATCTGGGATCTGTGCAGGTGGCCATTTATAGAATCTAGGGGATTTTCTGCTTGATAGTATCTATATGGTGACTGAAGTTATACATAGTAACATAGTAAATTATGGCAGATAAAAAAAAGATCTGAATGGTCCATTCACACTCATTATACATTCATATTTAAATTGTCTTTTCTTTAATATTTCTGGGCAGTAGACCATAGAGGTCCACCCAGTCTTTAGATTCCCACTGCTGGAGTTGCCACTGAAGCCCACTCCAGGCTTTCCTAACCATCCTGTCACTGGAGCTTCTATCAAAGCCCTCCCCAACTCATCCTAGACCAAATCAACATATACGGGATGCCCAGTACCGGCCTTAGTATGTTTTGTACCATTTATTTACTACAGCAATTACAGATCCTCTGTGTTTGTCCCACACTTTTTTGAATTCCATTACCGTTTTCATCTCCTCTAGCTTGGGAGAGCATTCCAGGTATCCACCATCCTCTCCGTGAAATTTTTTTTCCTAATATTACTCCTATCATGTCTGCCACTCTGCAACCTTAATTCATACCCTCTAGTTTTATCATTTTCCTTTCTCTGGAAAAGATTTGTTTCTATATTAATACCTTTAAAGTATTTAAATGTCTGTATCATATCTCCCCTGTCCCTCCTCTCCTCTAGAGCAGTGTTTTTCAACCGCTGTTCCACGGCACACTAGTGTGCCACGAGATGTTGCCTGGTGTGCCGTACGGTGCAGACACTGATTAGGCCTCAGGCCGGGTCCCGCACGCGCTCCCATGAGACTCCCCCGGTCCCCGCTGCTGTTCAGTTTCGATCTTCTGCTCTGACGCAACCGGAAACAGGAAGTTGCAGCAGAGCAGAAGATTGAACACTGAGCAGCCGCGCGTGCGCGGCTCTTTGGGAAAGCATGCATGTCGCCGAAAAACAAAACCTACAAACTAAGGTGAGGCGAAGGGAGAGAGATGGCTAAACAGTAGGATCGATTGGGCAGGCGAGTGGTGGCTGCGGGGACCGTGCGATCGCTCGTGTTCCCGGCTCAAATTGGAAGGAGGGAGTGAAAGGGAAAAGGATTCTGGGCCAAGGGGATGAAGACGGAAAGAAAAACCCACAGCAGGAAAGAAAGGGAAGGACAGGCAGGTGAGCCAGATGCTAGAAGCAGGGGGGGGGGAAGAAAGAGGGAAAAAAGCTAGATGGGGTTGAAAAGAAGAGACACACTGGTATGGAAGAGGAAGATAGGGGAAATCTGGACACAGGAAGGTAACAGAAAGAGGGGAAATTATGTGCATGGGGCACAGGGACAGAGACATAAAGGGGACATGCCATGGGGATGGTATATGGACACAGGGGGGGCAATGACAGATACATAGGGGAGATATTAGAAATGGAGAAAATAGGAGCACAGAAGCGAGATGGTTTGTGGGGATGGGACAGGGACCGAGCTCGCAGGCTCCAGTGGCTTGCACAAATTACATTGTAACGTGCCATGAAAATAAGAGGGAGGAAGGTAGATAGATAAGCCACGTGAGAGGAGCTGAAGGGTAGTAGAAAGGAACAGATGGTAAAGGAGGGAGGGAAGGGTGGTGGTGGAAAGGAATAGGATAGACATTGAAGGAGGGTGGAGAGGAACAGACCCCGAAGGGAAATGTGGAAGACAGAGTGGGAAGAAGACAGATGCCAGACTATGGGGGAGCGGAGGGAAGAAGATGGGTGCTAGACCAATTGGGGGGGGGGGGGGTGAAGGGAGAGGCACAGTAACAGCAAATGGAAGACGTAGAGAGAAGACACACAGTGGATGGAAGGAATTGAATGAGAAGATGTGGAAAGCAGAAACCAGACAACAAAGGTAGAAAAAAATATTTATTTATTTATTTATTTTTTGCTTTAGGATAAAATAGTATATTAGTTGTGTTGATAAAAATTTATAAACAAAGTCCTGCCAGCTGAACATCTCTTTCTCTAGTTCAGCAGCAGGAACTTTGATTTATAAGAAAGGAATAAGCTAAATATTACAGTACTAAGGCTTATATGGATACAGCGGGGACGGTGACGTGGCGGTGAATGGGATGGCAGTGGCGGTGACGGGGCGGTGAAAGGGATGGCGGTGACGGTGACGGGGCGGTGAAGGGAACGGCTGTTGACGAAGAGCTACGTGTGTGTCTTTCTTCGATTCCAGCCAGAATATCAGCTTTGTGTTCAGCCAAACAGGCCCAGGTTTCGCACTGAATAAAGTATTTTATAATTTTTCACTATTCTGTTTACTTAATATTTCATAATAAAGTAATTTTAAAATACTTTCTTTGTGTTTATTTGATTCCTATTCAAGAGAATTACTTTATATATAGTCAATATAGGCACAGAGTTAAATTTTTTAACATTTTCTAATGGTGGTGTGCCTCGTGATTTTTTTCATGAAACAAGTATGCCTTTGCCCAAAAAAGGTTGAAAAACACTGCTCTAGAGTATACATATTCAGGTCTTCCAATCTCTTCCTGTACATCTTTTGGCGCAAGCCCCATACCATTTTTGTCACTTTTGGACCGCTTCATCTTTTTACATCCTTAGCCAGATAAGGCCTCCAAAACTGAACACAGTATTCCAGGTGGGGCCTCACCAATGACCTGTACAGGGGCATCAGCACCTCCATTCTTCTGCAGGTTATGCCTCTTTCTATACAGCCCAGCATCTTTCTGGCTACAGTCACCACTTTGTCGCACTATTTCGTTGCCTTCAGATCCTCAGACACTATCACCCCAAAGTCCTTCTACCCATCCATGCATATCAGCCTCTCACCTCTCAGCACATATGGTTCTCTCTGATTTCTACTCCCCACGCTGCTCCTTGTGACCCTGGGCAAGTCACTTAATCCCCCCATTGCCCCAGGTACATTAGATAGATTGTGAGCCCACCGGGACAGACAGGGAAAACTGCTTGAGTACCTGAATAAATGCATGTAAACCGTTCTGAGCTTCCCTGGGAGAACGGTATAGAAAATTGAATAAATAAATAATGTGCCTTACTCTGCACTTCTTTGCATTGAATTTTAGTTGCTAAACATTAGACCACTCTTCTAACTTTTGTAGATCCATTTTCATGTTTTTCACTCCCTCCAGGGTGTCTACTCTGTTACAAATCTTGGTATCATCCGCAAAAAGGCAAACCTTACTTTCTAACCCTTCAGCAATGTCGTTCACAAATATATTGAACAGAATTGTACCCAACAGCAATCCTTATGGCATTCCACTACTCACCTTTCCTTACTCTAGGAAGGAACTTCCTATGGGGCCCTTTTACAAAATTGTGGAAAAAGTGGCCTGCATGCTAAGGCCACTTTTTGCCATGACTAAGAAATGGACAATTTTGTATTTTTGGCATTAATGTTTGTGCATTAATGTTGCCTTTAGCACATGAGCCCCTGCCACCACAAAGAACTCTTCATTCTACAAGGATCATTTCATAAATAATCTACACTATTTTTTTTTTTTAATTTACGTTTGTTTCTTTTTTCAAGTATTTCTTTACAATCTTTAAATATAGTCTTCCTGCTTTGCAATGACCGAGTTCCAATGTCCGAGAAGCTTCATTATTCCATCCAAGACACCGTTTTTGTTCAGTTGCCGAATGGCTTGGGTACCGGCAGAAAAAAGCTCTTCCAGAGATGCAAAATGATGTTCACGCATAAGTTTCTTCAACTTTGGAAAAAGGTCAAAGTCTGGTAGACTCATATCTGGACTGTAGGGAGTATGAGGTAACACGTCCCAGCCGTATTTGCGTAGTTTTTCAATGACGACATTCCCTCTGTTTGGGCGAGCATTGTCATGAAGAATGAGTGGCCCAGCCAAGAGCAACTGAGGTTGGGTTTTGTGCATTTTTCTGTGCATGTTTTGCAAAAAATCACAATAATACTCTGCTGTGACACTTCTTCCACATGGAACTTTGTAATGATGATACCTTCATGATCATAAACAAAAATCATTTGTTTGACTTTTGATTGAGCTCGTCAAAATTTTTTGGCTGTGGGGAAGATGGAGCTCTCCACTCATCATTGAAAAACTACACAAATACGGCTGGGAGATGTTACCTCATGCTCCCTACAGTCTAGACAGGAGTCCACCAGACTTAGACATTTTTCCAAAGTTGAAACAACCAATGCGTGGACATCATTATGCATCTCTGGAAGAGCTTTCTTCTGCCGGTATCCGAGCCATTCGGCAACTGAACTAAAACGGTGTCTTAAATGGAATAATGAAGCTTCTCGGATGTTGGGATTCGGTCATTGCAAAGCAGGGAGACTATATTGAAGGATTGTAAATAAATACTTGAAACCCCCCCCCCAAAACATGTACATTAAAAAAACAACATGACTCTCATACATATCAACGCCTACTGTCTGTTTTCTCTTTTTTTTATTTATTTAAAAGATTTATAAACTGCTTACAATTGAAGTGATATATAAAGTAACATAATGACAAACCATATGTACATCAAACAAAATAACAACTACATAGCAGGACAGTGAAACTAAAATTCTTACTTATCTCTTAACATCCCTTCATTAATCCATTGAGGCAATATGATGCTAAATTATGACAACATACAGTTAATCCATATTACATAAATGCATCAATGAACAATTGGGTTTTCAGTTGTTTCCTGAAACATACCCTATCTTCACACAGTCTCATAACTCCAGGAAGGGAGGCAGTTATTCCTTGGTACTCATAGAAATTCATCCTTCATCCTTTTCAGTTATGGTTCCTACTCTCTGGAATTCTCTTCCTCAAGATCATTTTCAACATTTAAATCCCAGTTAAAGGCATATTATTTTTCTCAATCTCTTCATACTACTTTTTGGAATTTGAATCTTTTATATTTATTTTTCTTTATATGCTCTTTGTTGAAGGAGCATGCTACCCATTTTCCCTCTTGTTTTTTCCCCTTCCCATACTTTTTCTTTGCTATGATTTGATTGTATTTCTTTTCCTAATGTTTCGGTATTCGTCTGTTGTCTTATTGTTTATTTCTAGTTTTAATCCCCTCCCATATTTTAATTCTATAGTAAACTGCTTAGATTTTAACCTTGGCTTTATATTAGCGGTATATCAAATAAATTGAACTTGAACACCACCCATTGTGTAGTTGGTAAGGGCTCATGAACTAGTCATGCGCTAATCAGTTAGCACATGGCAATGTGGTTGCACTAACTCAGGGGTAGGCAATTCCAGTCCTCGAGAGCCGGAGCCAGGTCAGGTTTTCAGGATATCCACAATGAATATGTATGAGATGGATTTGCATGCACTGCCTCCTTGAGATGCAAATCTATCTCATGCATATTTATTGGGGATATCAATTCACATCAACAACATTAGTATGTGCTAATGCAGTAGTACATTTTAGTTAAATTTTAAATTTTATAGCTTTTTTGACTAAAGACTAGATATACTAAAGTGTACTACTGCATTAGCACATACTAATGTTGTTGATGTGAATTAAGGGGGAGAGTGTGGTACAGTGGTTAAAGCTACAGGCTCAGCATCCTGAGGTTGTGGGTTCAAACCCACGCTGCTCCTTGTGACCCTGGACAAATCACTTAATTCCCCCATTGCCCCAGGTACATTAGATTGTGACCCTGCCATGACAAACAGGGAAAAATGTTTGAGTACCTCAATAAATTTGTGTAAACCATTCTGAGCTTCCCTGGGAGAACAGTATAGAAAATGGAATACATAAATTAGTAAATAGGTCCCATTGCTTAATAAAAGACCTATGGTAGCAAAGACACGTAAACGCTTCTTAGTAAGTCTACCCTTCATTTGTACCATCTCCTTCATAGCATGATGTCTTCCTTTACGTGAATGCACACCTATGTTTCTATGATTTTGGTCTACTCCATTCTCAATTTATAGTTTACTTTATTTGAAGAATGATGCAATTTGAATGCTGTTTTGTTTTTTGTTTATTCTTAATTTATTATTCTATTTTCTTTTTTCTTTCATTGGTTATCTGTTTCATGAACAAGTTTTCATTTGGAAATATAATAATAATGGTGTCAAATTACAAAAGGGTTGTTTTTCCAAGTTCCGATAAGCACTGACATGTATTTAATATAGCTTAAAAGGGCTTACTGTGAGAATATAGTACTTTATAGAATATAGTCTACGGAGGTGTGCATGTAACTTCTAATTAGGGTTCATTAGCATAATTTATGAGATATTAATTTTCAATTATCAGTACCTATTACGCTTGCTAAACAATTAAGTTGTGCACATGAATCAGCAAACAACTTAAAGATGCCATATACAGAAATTAGGGGTCAATGTGTAATTAAATAATGGTATTTGTTGCCAGAGAATGTGATAAAAGCAGTTAGCTTAGCAGGGTTTTAAAAAAGTTTAGGCAAGTTCCTAAAAGAAGCGTACATAAGCTATTAAGATGGACTTATGAAAATCCATTGCTTATTCCTGGGATAAGCAGCATATAATCTGCTTTACACTTTTGGAATACTCCAGGTATTTGTGACCTGGATTGGTCACTGTTAAAAATAGGATACTGGACTTGATGGACATTAGGTCTATCTCAGTATGGCAAAGCTTATATTATTATGATTTAACACTGATACTAACTTAACAGCAAGGGAGTATTCTTAAGCTACCTTATTACTTACAGAAAATTATAACTGTGTCAGATTGAATACAAATATTTAAAATTTAAACGTTTAGTTATATATTTGAAAGGATTTGTTAATACCCAGTCTCAAGCTGATTGAAGCATAAGGTCCTGATTCTATAAATGATGCCTACCAGCAATGGCGTAGTGAGGGTAGGAGGCGCCTGGCGCCTGGGCCCCACCCCCCTCCCACACCAACCCTCCACCTTCCGCACCCTCTACCTTCCAACTTCCGCACCAACCCTCCTGTGCCTTCCTCTCTGCCTTCCCCGCTCCTTCTGTACCATACTTGTGCCCTCCCTTCCCACCCTGTACATCTTACAATCTTCACCAGTGTGAACGCGAGCAGCTTCTCCAGCCGGTTGCTCACGCTGGCTTTCCCCTCTGATGTCACTTCCTGGCCCCATGACCTGGAAATGGTTTCAGAGGGAGCCAGGCCAGCGCAAGCAGCAGGCTAGAAGTAGTTGCTTGCGCTGGCGAATGTTTTAAATAGGTACAGGGGCGGGGAAGGGAGGGCACGAGCATGGTGAGGAGGGGGTGGAGAGGTGACAATGCCCCTCCCTTACTATGCCACTGCCTACCAGTAGGTGCCTAGATCATGATGCTTACTGATGTAGGTGCTTAACTTCATTTTTTAAATTGCTTTATTTAGTGCTATTAATTGAACAGAACCATTAAAAAACAATAAAAACAATAAATTTGGGGTAGGTGCCACCCCTGGTCTAATATACTGGTGTCTAACATTAAGATGCCTACCAGTGCCTAAGTTGAGTTAGGTGCCACTGGGCATGATTTTACAACCGTGCTTAGCGGCTAAGCACCATTTATAGAACCAGGGCCAAATGCCACAATCAGTCATAGTTGCCACATCAGTGGTTCTCTCAAACTATCTAGAGATAGTTGTCTAAATTGTGTAATGAAAAGCTGTTTCAAAGATGGAAGGAGCACTACTCAATAAAGGTAAATAAAAGCCACAGAATATAGGAGGTACAGCATCATCTGGTGCTTGTAGGGAACGGGGGAAGGGGAATGGGATTTGATATACTGCCTTTCTGTGGTCATAAACAAAGTAATTTACATATTCTAATAGTTACTTATTTTATACCTGGGGCAAAGTCCACAATGCACACCTCCTTTACATACATTATTTCTGATTTAAGAACATAAGAATAGCCATACTGGGGGTCAGACCAGTGATCCATCTAGCCCAGTATCCTATTTCCACAGTGGCCAAACCAGGTCAAAAGAACCTGGCAGAAACCAAAATAGTAACTAGATTCCATTCTGCTGATTCAGGGCAAGCATTGGCTTCCCCATGTCTGTCTCAATAACAGACTATGGAATTTTCCTCCAGGAACTTGTCCAAACCTTTTTTTTTTTTTTAACCTGCTACGTTAACCGCTCTTACCACATCCTCTGGCATTGGGTTCCAGAGCTTAACTATTCTCTGAGTGAAAAAATATTTTCTCCTATTGGTTTTAAAAGTATTTCCCTGTAACTTCACCGAGTGTCCCCTAGTGCCTAGTCTTTACAATTCTGATGGAGTAAAAAATCGATTCATTTGTACCCATTCTATACCGCTCAGGATTTTGTAGACTTCAATCTTATCTCCCCTTAGCTGTCTCTTTACTAAGCTGAAGAAACCTAACCTCTTTAGTCTTTCCTCATACAAGAGAAGTTCGTTCCTCTTTATCATCCTGGTTATTATTTAGGGAAATGTAAAATTAGAGAGTCCTCTTGACTACAGGTTCTGTATTCTCCAACTTGTTATCCAGGATAACATTATAACTTTTTTTTTTTTAATGTATAATTATTAAAAGTAATAAACTATAAGAATATAGAACAGCCAGTAAAGTAAAATGGCCTGGTTGATAAATAAGGTAATATTCAGAAATTAGGTATACATTTCATCATTCACTAAAGTCCCCAATATTAGATTGAGAATTCTTACAGAAAATTACTAAGAAATAACCTTAAATTAAAAAACTCCAAAAAAAGAAAGGAAAGAAATTGACTGCCAAGTTCAACACAACTGTCAAGCAAACATACCCTAATTCACCTTAGATCCAGACAAACGTGCTTCAGTTAATCCATATTACATAAATGCATCAATGATAAAAAGGTAATTAGTTGTATAGAATGGGAAAAAATATATTGACTTATACTTCACTATACATTTACATGAAAATTCAAGAAGAAAAGTTACCAGGAAATACTTTTAAAACCACTAGGAGGAAATATTTTTTCACTCAGAGAATAGTTAAGCTCTGGAACGTATTGCCAGAGGTTGTGATAAGAGCGGATAGTGTAGCTGGTTTTAAGAAAAGTTTGGACAATTTCCTGAAGGAAAAGTCTATAGTCTGTTATTGGGAAAGACATGAGGAAGCCTCTGCTTGCCCTGGATCGGTAGCATGAAATATTGCTGCTCCTTAGGTTTTGGCTAGGTACTAGTGACCTGGATTGGCCACTGTGAGAATGGGCTACAGGGCTTGATGTACCATTGGTCTGACCCAGTAAGGCTATTCTTATGTACTTAGAGTTGCAAAACACCGGCTCTCATTAACAGAAATTCTTTCCTAGCATTAAGAAATAAATCTTTATATTAAATTTATAAAAAGAAATAAGAATAGCTTTACTGGGTCAGACCAATGGTCCATCAAGCCCTGTAGCTCGTTCTCACGGTGGTCAATCCAGGTCCCTAATACCTGGCCAAGACCCAAGGAGTAGCAACATACCATGCTACTAATCCAGGGCAACCCCATGTCTTAATAACAGACTAAGAGCAACATTCAGTCTCCATTGCATTTCAAAGCAAAGGAAACTATCCATGTGGATGTTGCCAGCAATTCTGCATCAGAAGTTTTCAATATTTTTGGAAATATCCAAAGCTGGCGGTTTACTAGATCTAGACAATTCTTCACCGGTCTTCATGTTGCATCGGACAAATAATGTATCTGCACAATATGACAATCTGCACAATAGTTTGGGTGATAGTTTTGATACCTCAGTCATATACTGAACCCAAACATCCTTAGCTGATCTCATTAGTAATTTAGGAAAGTTTGATAAATACAAAGCGGTAGCTGTCATCAGATTCTCTAAAGTCTCACTCTTCATTATCGGCATAGATTGTGTTTTGCAACGCTTCCACAATGAATTTAATAATCATGCACAGTTTTCTTGAAAGCATCCAGATCAGTTTTAATCTTTTTCTCCTGTTCTTGTATTTCATCAGCAGGACATTAATTGGGGGGCAAATAACTTACACTTGGTCAGTAACAACATTTCAGATTGACTCCTATCTGAAAAGTAAACTGGGCTACATTAGGGACACAAGTAACTGACCTTCAGACATATTGGACTAAATTCTATATACGATGCAAGTCTGGGGGATAGGCTGTGATGTGTGTAGATATTTTAATTTTTATTCTGATATGCACACAAGGTCTGTTAACCCTGTCAGTCTAGTCCCCTGGAAAGAGGATCTATCTTTAACCGCATTTATTCAGATAAACAACATCCACCTGCAACAGGTCTCAAGCATTAAAATCCTTGGAGTTGTTCTAGACCAGGGGTAGGCAATTCCGGTCCTCGAGAGCCGGAGCTAGGTCAGGTTTTCAGGATCTCCACCATGAATATGAATACGAGATGGATTTGCATACACTGCCTCCTTGAGATGCAAATCTATCTCATGCATATTTATTGTGGATATCCTGAAAACCTGGCCTGGCTCCAGCTCTCGAGGACTGGAATTGCCTACCTCTGTCCTAGACCAAAAACTATCTTATCAGGATCAGATAAGCCATATGGTAAAAAAACAAACAAAAAACAACTGTTTCTACAAATAACATATGATTAGATCTCTGGCAAAGGTTCTTGAACCATCTGCTCTTAATATTCTTATTCACTCACTCATTATATCAGAACTGGACTATTGCAATTCATTACTTAAAGGCGTTACTCAGAAACAATTAAGGTGACTACAATTAATTCAAAATACTGAAATAAAAATCTTAACGAATTCTAAGAAATATGACCATGTGACACCGCTTCTGAAAAATGCTCATTGGCTGCCAATTCCTCACCGCATCTCTTATAAAATTGCCCTTCCATCATTCAAAATTTGTCAAACAACCCATCCTGTTTTCTTAGACAGACTATTAATACCCCACACCCTCCCAAGAGCCTTACATTTGAGTAACCAAAATCTTCTTTCAGTACCCTCATTAAAAATCATTAACACCAGACGTAATGAGATCTTCTCAATCACTGCACCCAGTTATGGAACTTACTCCCAGCTCATCTTAGAGAAGAATCCATACTAGATAGATTCAAGAGTTATTTGAAAACCTCTCTCTTTAAGAACGCATTTGAAACCTAAAATCATTAGTCTCAGCTTATCTAAACAGTAGAACGTTTAATCCTTCATCCTCATCTACCGTATTTTTCACTCCATAAGACGCACCTGACCATAAGACGCACCCAACAAAGAAAAATGGGGAGACCCAATGATCCACAGAGAAAACAATCCACTGATGAAAACAAAAACTGTGAATACAGATGTTCGGGATATAATTTATTAAACACTGACATATAAAACCATGAAAATTCAATTAAAAAAGTACAATGATAAAAAATACTGTGATAAAAATCCAATCCAGCTGGATTTTTATCACAGTATTTTTTTATCATTGTACTTTTTTAATTGAATTTTCATGGTTTTATATGTCAGTGTTTAATAAATTATATCCAGAACATCTGTATCCACAGTTTTTGTTTTCATAAGACGCACCCTACATTTAGAGGAGGAAAACAAGAAAAAAACCATTCTGAACTAAATTCTCCCTGTCAAGCTCTGCACCCTGGCCCCCTCTGGTGGTCTAGTGGTAAGCTGGGACAGGGCACAGGGAAGGCCTAGTGGCAGGCAGGCAGGCCTAGTGGCCTAGTGACAGATAGGCAGGGCTAGTGGCCTAGTGTCAGGCAAGCAGGACCCCCACCCCCCAGGCATGGCCCTTCCCCTCCGAGGCAAGCAGGCAGGCAGGGCCCCCCACCCCTAACTCCCCCATACCTTTTTTAAGTTCCTCCGGTGGTCCTGCCCTTCCCTCCAGCTGACTCCTGACAGAACAGCGCAAAATATCACTGCCTCATTAGCATGTGGAGGATGAGAGCCTCGCGACAGCAACCAAGCTGGCAATTATCCTGCACGGGCTGAGTACTTCCTTCTTTAAATGCCTTATGCGTGCAGAACAAATTGGACATCATCTTGTTGCCTCTAAGGATCCTTTTAGTAAAAGCACAGCTCTTTGGAATGTGTGGTAGGCAGTCTGCTGGATGCATTTGGATTACTGGATGATGTTAGGGTGGGGAAGAGAGAACAAACCCTTTTGAGACAGTTACAAAGTGTAAGAAAATGCAGGATTCATCTTTGTCCAGCTGAGGGTTTCCAAGGTTTGATGCATGCGTCTGTTGGAGGGCTTTTCACGAAAGCAACTATTGGTAGTTAAGCATCTTATCACACAGCGAGGGAGAGAGAGGAAGGGCAACACATTGCTTTCTTACATAGCTGGTGCTCTTGGGAGGAGCTGACAGAAAGATCAGGAACTGTGCAAAGTAACAGGCTAAAGGCAGGAGCAGGCAGATCTGGTGCTTCTGACCATCCAAAAACGGCACCTATTCCCTCCAGCTGACTCCCGTCAGAGCGGCGCAAAAGGCGGGCACGCGCTTTTTGTGTCCCTGCTTTGTCCCGCGCTGCTCCGTGAATGGCTGAGCAGCGTGGGACAAGGCAGGTACGTGAAAAGCGCACGCTTGCTTTTGCGCTGCTCTGTTGGGAGTCAGCTGGAGGGAAGGGCAGGACCGCTGGGGGGGGGGCGTTTGGGTGTTCACTCCATATGACGCACCCTTATTTCCACCCACTTTTGGGGAAAAATATGCGTCTTATAGAGCGAAAAATACGGTACTTCTTACTATAAATTTTGCTCCTGTTGTGTCCCCGACCTATTATTTTTTCCATCATTGTTACTTTTCCTTAAACCATTGTAGTTCTACCCCTTTTTTCCACCATGTTCCTGCTTTGTTTGTTGTTCGTAGTTTGTTTTGTTCATATTTTTAACTGACTTGCATCCCCTAATTTTATTATGTACATCACTTATAAGTTTTCTAAAGTGTTTTTATCAAATTTTAAATAAACTTAAAACTTGCAAGTACTTCTGGTTGCAGAAGAAGCAAAGTTGGCACTTAAATTTTAAAACTTGGCTTTTCTTTGAACACGACTTTGCTGTTTTGATACAAATGCTCATACTTTCTCAACTTGAGTACTGCAACTCACTATATGCTGGGATAAATACAGAACAAATACATCGATTACAGCTGATACAAAATATAGTACCGCAATCAGGCTGACTAAGGCTAAAAATATTTGATAGATTATAAATTACTTTTATAAACTTCACTGGTTGTGAATAACCTCCTGAACTTCATTTAAAACTTCCTGCATTTTATACCATGTACTTAACACCAATTCATTCAGATCTTCTCAGAACTCTATTTCTCTTTGGCTAGAATAGCCAATACTTCGCTAATGATATTCCCTTCTCCTAGAGGAGTCAAATACAAACAGACAACTGTTTATTCACTTATGTTGCTACTAAATTCTGGAACAGTCTACCTATAAACATAAGAAAAGAATCATGCTACCTAAAATTCAGAAGAAGCCTAAAAACATACCTCAACCATGGCAATGCCCATTGGTCAGCTCCAATGACTATGAATCAACATCTACAACAAAACTATCAGTTCCACTCCAGCCAATATCACATCAAATTGTAAAATGTTTGCTGCTATTTGTTTCCTTTTCAAAGACTCTTGAGTAATATTCTCTTCCTCTCCACTCTTACATTTTTTAAATTCTTTTCCTTTATATCCTTTCAAAAAATTAGAAAGGATCTTCTCTGTAACAAAGAGGACCTTCCACTCCCCTCTCCTCGTATTCTTCCCTTCTATGTATCCTTTTCCTGTAATTATTGTATTTCATCATTACTTACCCATTGTTTTCATATCCAGTCCATAATTTGTCGTCTTGTCGATATGCCTTTGTAAGTTTCTCCCCCTTGCTTTTAATATTGTAAAACGCTTAGAATTTACGATAAGCGTTTCAACAAATTTTAATAAAACTTGGAAATTACCTATGTTGGAATCTCTGTTCAGTCTGTATAATGAATTTATTGTATATCTGATATGACCTTCAATTGTATGTTTCCCCTGCTCTAACAAAGGCTCTCATACTTGTAAATCACCTTGAACCTGGTATAGTGCGATCCATAAATAAAAGATTAGATAAGATTAAAAGAGGGGACATGCAGAAGTTTTTCCTTAAGGCAAGAAACATGCACTGCTCGGGGATTCATGTGTAGTGTACTTCCATAATTTTCTACAAGAACCAATACATGAATGTGTTTGTTTCTATTTCAGAGCATTGCTTGACTAACAGATGGGCAATTTGAACACAGTTGCTAGAAATAAATAATCTACTTGCTCAATAGGCCAGCGTTCACTAATATGGTCTATATTTGATCATTTGGATAATGAAAATAGCAGTGACGAGGCAAGCAGCAGCAAATGCAGTGCTTTCCTGCGAATTTGCGGACCCGGTCATTCGTGGTATTTTCCGACCGCGAAGGGGAGGCAGGAGAGGGCAGCCGGAGCACTGGCGAGTGAAGGAAATCACTCACGATATGTTCTGACCACCTCTTCCTGTACTAAAGTCGGGCCTCACCAATCAGGAGCTGAATGTCAAAGCAGCTCCTGATTGGTAAGGCCCGATTTTAGTACAGGAAGAGGCGGTCAGAACATACCGCAAGTGATTTTCTTCACTTGCCGGCACTCAGGCTGCCCTCTCCTGCCTCTCCAACTACCCTCTCCCGTCTCCCCTGCCTAAAAAACGTATTTGCGGTTTTTCAACATTCATGGGGATTCCTGGAACAGAACCCTTACAAATATCGGGGGAGTACTGTACACTGCTAGATACATGCTTTACAAAGTTAAATTTAAACACAACGGAGGCACATATAATCTATGGTAGCATATTGAAAGACTTAAACCCTATTTTACTATGTGAGACACACCAAAATTACCTGGACATAGGCTAATGCCAGAACAAACTAATCTTAATGACACTCTATTGGAGACTTATGGATCTCAAGTGCTCGCAGCTAGTAGCCAATTGAACTTGTCTAGGCTTACTAGCCGAAAAGCGAGCTATCATCGATCCAAAGGGTCTCTTATTGAGTGCTGCTTAATTTCTAATTTAATTATTTATGAATAAATAAATAAATAAATGCCAAAGGACTTTTACCCAACTAGCATGAAAGTGTATAAGCCCCTATCAGGGCCACAGTATTTGTATAAAGTACTTAGCTCGGGTGTGCTTTTCTACCCGGCCTCAAAATCAGCGACGGAAGAGCTCCATTTCGCTCTCACACTATGAAGAGAGCTTCTTCAGGGCATGGATGTTGTGCGTTTACAAATACTATAAATATAAAAAGCAAAATATCTTGAGCTACAAGACAGTAGCACTGCTAGAAAAGCTTTTAAAGCTTCTGCATCTATATTTTCATCTGTACCATTCAAAGTTATGGCTTCATCCTTCTTCCAAAAGCCACTGCAGCCAGTAGATTAAAAAAAAAGGATTGATATTGCACTTTGTTGTGAAAGATATGAAGCTATTTAGTGTTGTAATGGATGAAGGCTTTCTTCATTAGCCACGAACTTTGAACAGAGACTATAAACTACCATTAAGGCAAACTTTAAACCAAATGATTGATGCTAGATATGACGAAGTTTCCACCCATGTTATATATAAGCTTCAACATCTTAGCTATGTAAGCATCACAACAGACCTCTAGACAAGTAGAACCATGGAGCACAAGGCATCTCTAAAGACTTTCAACCAATCAATGTTGGTGCTGGAAACGCATCATATGCCAGAGCAACATACAGGTGACAATATTGCAGATACAGTTGAAAGTGCTATGAAAACGTGAGAATGCTGATATGAAAAACAAAGGGGACTGCTGAACCTTGCAGCCTTGTTCATCTAGTTGTTGTACACCTGATAAATTCCACAGATACAAGATATAGCGAGTTTGGCGACAAACCTAGAAAATCAGATATGAGAGTTGATGATGATGGGTAAAAGAGGGAGAAGGCTGTAATAATGATAGCAAATCAAGAAACACTAATCCCCTCTTTTACTAAGGTGTACTAACTGATTAGCACAAGCTAAACGCTAACGCATATATACTATCATGCATGCGTTAGCATTTAGCGCATGCTAAATCGATTAGCGCACTTTAGTAAAAAAGGACCTATGATCATCAGTTCCTTTAAAGAAGAACTGTTTATTGCATAAATGTCAAGACATTTTCTTTAATAACTCTTACAGATTAAGCAGCTTTCTGAACCCAAGATTCAAGTCTACCTATGGCAAGATAACAGATATAATCGCATTTGCTACACACAAGAGATCCTGAAGACACAAACATCAAGTCTCCCACTGGCAACCCTGACTGCACCAGAAAGCATTCCTGTGGTGCAGGATACAGATTTACGTACCTTGTCCATGACATAAGCACAGCTGTTGAGAAACAGTCGAAGATACCAATGTGGCTGCCATTAAAACCAGATTTCCATCAATGTCAGACTATGTTGGTGAAATCAACCTCAGATGCAGTGCAGAGCTTGCCTGCTTTCAATGTGAAGAACCCTTGGAAACTGATGGCGATGTATGTACTGGCACGAGAGACAACTAAACCAATTTGCACAGAAGTTTCTATGTTCACCAGCAATTTCTGTTCCTTTGGAAAGAATATTCTCTGCAGCAGGTCAATTGCTACTCGGTGGGGTTGTCTGAAACCAGCCAAAGCTGACAAATTAATATTTCTAAATAAGAACTGGAAAATGTAATTAATGTGATCCTTTTTTCTAGTTAATTTTAAAGCTATGTCATAGACTGAATGGTCCTATCTTGACATGATACTTGATGCTATTATGCGGGAGGGGTAGGAACTAGAGAGCTCAGGGGGGGGGGAGTTCGGGGGGAGGGGAAAGTGAAAAATTTGAACCACTGTTATTCATATACAGTAGCTATGTCACTCTTTCCTTGTATTGCCTTGGTTCAATAAAATGTTTAAATTTAAAAAGCTATGTCATAGAAAGCAAATCGAATTAAAAAAATTGGCAAAATTGAATTGAATCAGCAATGTTTTTTAATTCAATTAATAGTCTCTTGTAGGGTATATGATTATGCAGGTGTCTACATCTATGCTCTCTAGTTTCTATTCCTTCCTGACTCCAAGCCTTTACGTGTTCCTTTAATTTGAACCTCTCTCTTTCCTATCATGAGCATCGGTATTCTTTGTTGTTGGGGTTTTTTTTGTTTAGTTTGTAAAATTCTTTGTTGTGATCATCATGAAGGGCAATATAGTAAACTAGTCTTTAAGCCCGTTACATTAACGGGTGCTAGAATAGATGTGTGTGTCTGTCTTTCTTTCTTTCTCTCTCTTTCCTCGGCTGTCCACCACCACCCTTTGCCTGCTCCCCCTGTCCAGCAGCAGCCCTTCTCCCTTCCTTTTACCTCCCCTGTGTCCAGCAGCACACCTCTTCCCTGCTCCCCCTGTCCAGCAGCAGTCCTTCTCCCTTTGTTTTATCTCCCCCCTGTCCAGCAACAGGCCTTCTCCCTTCCTTTTACCCCCCCCTGTCCAGTAGCACCCTTTCCCTGCTTCCCCTGTCCAGCAGTACCCCTTCTCCTTTCCCTGCTCCCCCTGTATAGCATCCGCTAGCCCAGGCAGCCTCGGGGTTTTTGCTAGGCCGGCCCACCTCGCATTATCGAAGTGGGCTGGCCTAGCAAATGCCCCGCAGCTGCTGCGTTTGCTGGTCCGGGGGTGAGAAGAGGCATCCCGGCAGCAGCAGCGGAGGAAGTCAGCCGGCATCGGAGATCGGGGCAGAAGGCAGGCAGTGCGCATGTGCAGCACAGAAGCACACATCACGACGGCAGGGATCACGGCATTGTAAGTGCACATGCGTGCTTAGGGTTTTATTATAGAGGATACTAATATATATGCTTATGCATTAAATTTGTAAAATCATATTTTTACATCTAAGTGCCAACACCCCCATGTGGAAGCTGCCATGTCTGTGCCATTCATGTTTTCAATATGTATATTTGTAATTTGCATGTGTCAGCACATATAGTATTAGGTATTTATATACTGCCTATCAGTGGAGATTGTCTAAGCGGTTTACATTCAAGTACTCAAGCATTTTTCCTTGGCCTGGGAGACTCACAATCTATCTATTTAAAAGAGAGCCAAGGCTTGTGTAAGCAGCAGCTAGGAGATGCTGCTTGCTGCTGCCAAAGATTTAGACAAGGTGGGTGGGAGAAAAGTGTCACACCTGTGCCCCCAAAGAGCTTGGCGGGCAGCCAGGTAGTGAGACACTGCTTAAATCTGATGTGGTCCCCCTGGAACTAGGGAAGCTCTTCAGGATGTTTATCCCTAGGCAACATCCTAGACCTGCTATTTCAACTGGTATTTCAATGAACACCACTTAGAATAGCCGTAAGAAAAAAATGTAAACTTATTTGGCTAATGGCCTCAAAATCATAGTCCATACCATGAGCTTGGTAACGTAGCACAAACATAGTTAACTTTGTAAACTCATCACAGGTTTCCATGAAAGCATAAACAAAATATAATCAACTAAAAAGACTTGTATTGTAATCCAAAATCAGGTTAAAACCAGTCACTGGCTTTGGGCTTGGTAAATGAATTAAGCACAGTCCTCTTCACCTCATTCTGGGAATGTTTGAAAGTTTCCAACACAGTGGTCAAAAGAAAGCAATCCTCTGTCCTGAACTTCAAGAGGAGTTTTGCTGCAGTGCTTCCCAGTTTAACAATGATGGCTATAAGCACAGGAATCCATGAGAGAAAGACAGCAAACTTATACTTCTAGGCAAAAGGTTCTCATTTCAACAGAGAGACAGCTTTATGGTATTCTTGCAGCAGATACACACTGGTTAGACTTCAACACTAGTGCTGCCCGATTCGAATCGGTTCACCGATTCACTTCGGGTGAATTGATTTGAATTGGTTCAAAACAAACAAACAAACAAAAAAATTGGCTTCCCAATTCACCTGACCCCTTCGTCCCCTAAAGCAGGAGCAGCAGCTGCCGCACCTGCTTTAGAGGGCAAGGGTCAGTAGGGAAGTGCTACTGTCGGCTTCCCCACCCCGGCGTCCGGCTTCCACCCCCTGGCCTTCCGCTTTCCCCCTGGCCTCCCCGCCCCCCTCGCCCCTAAAGCAGGAGCGGCAGCTGCCGCACCTGCTTTAGAGGGCGAGGGGGGCGGGTCAGTCGGGAAGTGCTGCTGTCGGCTCCCCCCCGGCATGCCTCCCCGCGTTGTTTACCTTCCAGGAATAGCCTGCAAACAAGATCGCGGTGCTAGCGATCTTAGTACCGCTTCGGAGCCGTTTCCTCCATCGCGGTCCTGCCCCTCCTCTGACATCAGAGGAGGGGGCGGGACTGCGATGGAGGAAACAGCTCCAAAGCAGTACTAAGATTGCTAGGGGTAAACAGTGCGGGGAGGCCAGGGGAGAAGCAGAAGGCCAGGGGGTGGAAGCCGGACGCCGGGGGGGGGGTGGGAGTGAGCAGTCCTTCGGGGTGGGACAGGCAGGCAGGCCTTCAAAGGGGAGGGACAGGTCTTCAAGGGGGGGAGACAAGCCTTCAGGGGGGGGCAAGCCTTCAAAGGGGGGGACAGGCAGGCCTTCAGGGGGGGGCAAGCCTTCAGGGATGGTGGCACAGAGCTTTAGGGGTGGGGTGCAGGCCTTCAGGGGGGACAGACCTTCAGGGGAGGGGGGCCCTGATATAGAAGTACACGGAGGGAGGGAAGGGGGGTTCAAAGAGATGTGCATATGCCAAACTTTGGGGAGGAAGAAATGGGTCTGAAAATAGAGGAGAGGGAGAGAGATGATGGACAATGGGATTTAGGGAGGGAGGGAAGAAACAGAAAGGGAGAGAAGTTGGACACAAGGGATGTTGTGGAGGGGGGGATAGAGATACTGGATAGGAGGGTAATTGGGAAAATAAAGGGAGAGATGGTAGACCCTGGGGTGGTGGGGAAGGAGGGAGAGATGCTGGATGAAAGGGTAGTTAAGAAAAGGTGGATCTGTGGATGGAGACGAAAAAAAAGAAAGATGCCAGACCTCCTGGAGAGAGAAGAGAAACAGAAGGGGAGGACAGAGATGGAAGATGGATGGTTAGCAGGGAGAAAGAAGAAAGAAGGAGACCCTGGCAAGCAAGTTATCAGAAGACAACCAGAGCCTGAGACCAATAAGATTTGAATAATGACCAGACAACAAAAGGTAGAAAAACTAATTTTATTTTCTGTTTTGTGATTACAATATGTCAGATTTGAAATGTATATCCTGCCAGAGCTGGTGTTAGACCGCAAACGTGAGCTAGGATTTAACAGAGAGAGGAAAAGTCTTTTTTGTTTGTTCACACCACAGCGCCAGTGTGGTTAGGAGAAGGCAAAGGGGGTGAAGAGGCTGTAAAATAAACCTACCAGGATGTTTGAAAAAAAAAAAAAAAAAAAGCCCCAATTGGGCAGGAAATCGAATCAAATCAAATCGAAAAACTAATTCAATAGGCTGAATCGAATTGAAATTTTTTTTCCTAAATCGGGCAGCACTATTCAACACAAACCAGGCTTGTGTTTAGCAGTGAAAAATATAGCAACATTTACTGTCAGAGATTTTTACCATGTTTGTGAGAACCATGCAGGCTCAGTGTAATTAACAGGGCTACTGTGGCAACGGCTAGCAGCTGGTGCCTGTACACATAGCTCTGCTAGAAGTGATTCACCAGAACAAAACAAGCTGGGTTTCCTGCCCAACGTTTGACCCAGCTTTGCCAAAGTTCTGCTCAGTGAGAGATACAATTCCTTAGTTCAGGGGTAGGCAATTCCAGACCTCAAGAGCCGGAGCCAAGTCAGGTTTTCAGGATATCCCCAATAAATATGCATGAGATAGATTTGCATCTCAAGGAGGCAGTACATGCAAATCCATCTCATATATATTCATTGTGAATATCCTGAAAACCTGACCTATCTCCGGCTCTCAAGGACCGGAATTGCCTACCCCGCCTTAGTTTAATGCACAGAGAAAATATGCAGACAACTACACAGTCCAAAATTATATCTTTTCTTGCAGCACCCACAGTCTGCATAGCAGGGAAAAACAGCAAGGGAAAAAATCTCCAGAAAACTCACTTTTGTCTTATGCCATTTCCATTTACTCTGACCACCCTTCAGCTGCAGCACTGTTGTCCTCAACAATCATAGCCTCACCTGGTTCTGAGGAAAAGAACTCTGGAGGGAAGTTACCTTCAGCTTGCTCCTCTCCCAATCTGTACTGTATAGCAGAGTTACCTAGTCTGGGGTAAGCTCAGTCCCACTCTGAGCTTCTTCCTCTCTCTCCCCCTGCCCACTACTCCACTTCGCTTTAAGCTGAGAAAAACCACACACCCTTGGCTTGTGTGGGAGGGAAGGGCTTTCCTTCCTCAGCCTGTGACGTTTCTCTGAGAGCAAACTTTCTTTCTGGTTTCTGCTTTACAGGAACAGGGTAATAGCAGGGTAGAGATTTCCTGCTCTGCTTTGGCACTGCCTCAGGTAAGGCAAACCTTTCCTGTTCTTGTCTGTCCTGCCATTCTGTGTCAGTCTCCTCTTCACTGCTCATAGGGTAGTCAGCTATTTTACTGTCATGGGCTCTGACCTGGTCTGCCCTTCTGCACCAGGGTTTGTGTGATATTCTATATTTTCCTGTGACAGACTCTGGAATTGCAGTGAGTTTGTCACAAGAGATGCCAGCAGCCCCACCAAGACAGCACCCATGGTTATCCGCCCTCTACCGCCTCTCTCATCACACCACTGATGAGAATCACTCCTGGGGTATGACGAGTAAAGGGGACTACTGAACTTTGCAACCAACAGATGCCATGTGCTCTGTTTGCTACAACTCTTGCCTCTACACGTGCTCTGAAGGAATGAGAATTGATGATGTTGGGGACAGGGCTACCACAACAGCACAGAGCCTCTCCTTCCGAAAAGCAACAATTGATCATCTCTGAGGATAGTACTATTGCAACTGGGCTTAAATCAACCTGTAACATAAGACTTTGACTCCCATAGGCAAAACCAGACAGCAGATCCCCAAACTAGTTTTGTATGAAAATCTGAGTGTGCATATTCATTGTGAATATCCAAAAAATCTGATTGGCTTGGTTTGTCCCTAAGACTGTTTTAAGAAACCCTGGTCTAGGTATTTGGCGCTCTCACAAGTTGGCATCCAAGGCAGTTATCTAAGTTACTTATACCTACATCCAGGCCAGGGGAGAAGGATTAACTGGAACAAAAGTGCTCACTCAAACTGCTATGTACCTCTTTTCTTATAAAGTTTTCAAAGAGAAGTTCTAAAAGAAAATCTCCAGTGCACCCACAGTTTCTGGACTCATTTATTGGAGTTTGTTTTGCCAACATTGTTAAAGTTGTATAAGACACAGAGAAAATGACAACAGATAAAGGTCATATCATCCGCTATGTCAATGTATCGCAAACTATGTGCCGTGGCAGATTCCAAGTGTGCTGCGAGACGCTGGCAAGGAGGAGAGGCACCGGCTGATTGCTTATAGGACGTGCCTATCGCAGCGAGAGGCACATCATGTAAGCTGTCAGCCAGTGCTGTTGCCTCTCTTCCTCTCCTCCACCGGTGAAGGGAAAGGTTCAGGGTCGCGGCCAAAGGGCCTCCGCACATGCTCATATGTCAACATGATGACATCTTGCATGTGCGTGATGTCATTGTGTCAACATCTGCACACTTCCAGATGCCTTCTGGCCGTGGCACCGGGTTTAGTATGCTGAAATGTTTGCGGGACACTGCGCTATGTCCTCCTCCCCAAAAGAGATCCTTCTAGCCTATCCCACTCTTTCTTGAATTCAGACACATTCCTCATCTTCACCACCTTGCCCAGAAGTTTGTTCCATGCATCTACCACTCTTTCTGTAAAGAAATATCTACTTAGATTACTTTTGAGACTATTCCCAGGCCCGAGGAGAGGGGGGTGCACTCCAGGACCTATGAAGCTCAAGGGGGCCCAATGAAGTCCAAGAAACATCATGAAAACCGAAATGTCGTCTTGAGGAGACATCCTTACAAACTAAGACAAAGAATGGTGCAAGAACTTTTGCGTACAATATCGCAAAGCGTTGAGCGAGCACAAAGCAATAAAAGGCCATTACAATGATAAAATATTTTTGAGTGACATAATATGGTGCATTCAAGATTCAACGAACAAAAACTTGTGAAGTGACTATCAATGAGTGTCCTCATGTGTTCATTCCTAGCTTCAAACTTATTGCTTGGATTACTCCTCCTTGCTTTCCCACCAAATCCCGGGAGGAAGAAGAAAATGGGACACGAGCCACGCTGATTCATCGTGGACTGCAAAGAAGACTTTACAGGCTAGTAAAGGAAGAAATAATTCCACAGGTAAAGTTCCCAGTAAATGATGTAATTGCAGCATAAAGGACCCACTGACATTGCATGCCTTTTTGTCTACATTATCGAGAGATTCGAGACTATAAACGACTTGACGGTTAGCAGAAAGACAATAGCAATATTATCCTAACTTTAGAACCACTAATAAAATTCTCGATAGCATACTTATCTAAATGTATCAAAGTAATCTACGATTGTTAAAAAATAAATAATAATATACACACATACATATGTGTATAAGGTCCCACACACCTTCTTTGTACCGGGGTCCGGATTTTCTTTCAGCGGCCCTGTCTGTTCCCCCTCAACTTCATCTTATGCCCTCTCATTCCAGAGCTCCCTTTCAGTTGCAGGTGTCTTGCCTCCTGTGCATTTATGTTAATATTTAAATGTCTCACCCATACCATATCCCCCCTCTTTCTTTCTTCCTTCCAAAATATACATATTGAGGTCTATAAGTCTGTCTCTATATGTTTTATGATGAAGACCACTCACCATTTTACTTGCCCCCCTCCGGCAATGACTCACTCTGTCCTGGTTATTTCTTTCCTGAAGGTGGTGTGGTCTCCAGAACTGCACACTCTAAATGTAGTCTCACCAGAGACTTATATAGAGCTTTTTATCAACAGAAACAGCACATTATTTTCCCTTTGGGAAAACAGGTGCTATACTTGAATAAATGAACGCCATTGTATTTAAAGAATGCATTTCTCTAGTGATCTTGGCTTCATTCTGTGTTGTACAAGAAATCTCATGCTGCAGAGTATAATTTCAAACCTTTTGAGATGCTTCTTCCCTGTAGGTTTTTTGTTTGTTTCAAACAATTTTTATTCAATAAAGATATTCAAAAACACAGCAAAAAAAAACACAAAAAAAAACCCACCACCACCCAAAACCCACAATACATCGCATATTTGTACTCCAGGACTAAATAGTGTCACTTTTCTAGTAAACCAAAACATCAAAGGAAACATAGGTACACTTTTGTGTGTTATCTTTACTTAATTAGAGTACTGTACTGTATTTATTGCCTCTGGCTCCTAGACACCGACTAGGTGAAATGCCTCAGGGAAATCGGATCTGCTGCTTCTTGGTCTCTTCCCCCCTCCGTGGCCGATGGGAGAGTTGTCTGCATGGTGTCCGCACATTGGGCTGGGAGGGAAGCAGCGGCCTGACCTCGGGCTTCTTTCCCATTCCCAGGAGCTGACCTGCTTGTGACCTACAACACGGACCGTGACATCTGCGTGAACCCTGCCAGCAACTTCGCCAAGTTCACTGTCCATCAAAGAACGCGCTACGGTGGCCTGAACGCCGATAATTGCCACAGGAAGCCTTTATTATCTTCACAGCAGCCATTTATTCCGCAGTCGTCATTTAAGAAAAGAAACAAATGGCAACGAGTGAAAAGGGATAATTAAAGAGGAGGGGGGGGGGGGTTTCCAAGAAATTAACAGCCTTTTCGTTACTTAATATTACCTGTATTAATTAATTATTACACTTATATTTGAAAACAAATTCAGCTTGAAGTTTTTCCTCTACTGCACGTGTTGTGTTTGTAATTCTTGGAATAGGTGGCCTTTGTTCTTCTAATGCATTTCTCCTTAAATTGAACCGATATGGGAACACATGCTCAAAACGTGACCATGTCTGAGTCAGCTGGTTGTTTTTTTTTTTTAATTCTTGCATTCGGTATGTATCAAAACGGGATTAAGCTCTCATGGTCGTGCGTTTTCACAATAGCGTCAAGAGAGTTTGGATGGATCAGTTCAGTTGCTTTACTAATTAAAGTTAGTCATTGACACTTGTACCAACCGCCTACTGCTTTCCCCTCCGTTTGCCACAAAGATTCACCTTAAAGACAAGGTCAGAAGGGCAGAAGCTTCTGGTTCACTAAAGGGTCAACCTGCCATTAACACTTAAACTCTGAGCGTCTGTCCAACCTTTTCCAGATCTGGCCCGTCACATGTGATGGTCGGGTTTATACCGTAGGTAGGTGACACGGTTACCGTTCATTCTGTTGAACAAGTTGATGTAATACTTACATGTGGCGATGATATTTATCCAAGTGAGGTTGGAATGGATGTAATTTCCGGTGTTTCATTATAAGACATTAGCTTTTCCTGTTTAGGCATGTCGGAAGCTTTGTTTTCATATATATTATGAAAGAAATGGTGTGTAACTAGCTGTGTTTAGTGGCGAGTTTAAATTCAGAAGCTGAAGAGTCTTCTTCCAAAACCAAACTTACCGCGTTACTGGGAATGGCAGGTGAACCTGTATATGCTTAAAAGTAACGCACTAGAAAAGGAGAGAAAATATATTTAAGTAGTACAAGTTTTAGTTAAGACAATGTTATTATTATTTTTCTTGGTAAATATTTCAGATCACTTCCTATTTAGGTACGAGGCGGTGATGTAAAGTTCTCAGCCCAATCAAGAAGGGAATGACTATAATTCAATTAATTGAACCCAATTAAGCCCCTCCCCCTCCGAATTTTGTTTCTGCAAATTGGCCTTTACAAAATAAGATACCACTTTTTTCAGCTACAGTGGTAAAATAAGGTTCAGAATTCAGGAGGTTGGTTCCTTGGGCTGAGACCTTTCCAGCACTGGTGATAAAAGGAGTATAAGGGGTTAAACTCCTTTTATCACCAGTGTAAACGAATGTTGGCTCTCCTTTCTATTTTCAAATCCTTAATGGTGGCATTGTATTGGCACCTATCAAACCTGAACAAGCAGGTGAAGAGTGAACAGTGCAGCAGGAAGATGGCTAGGTCCATAGTGAAAAACACCTACATTTATATTAATAAAAAATGTGAAAGCTAAGAAATAGTTTATTAAAACATGCAATCAGTATAACAACTATATCATCAAGGAATGTCTATACTAAAACAAAATATTTTAGGTTATTTTTCTGGACCTTTAAATAAAAGTACAGATTTCTCTGAGCCTCTTGAGCATCTCATCCATAAGGGCTAAAATGTCAACACTTCACTTACCACATAGTGTATCAAGATCCATTAGTATGATTTATCTTTGATTTTAATAAGATTGTGGCTATTTTTTTTATATTATATATACTATTTACACCAGAACAATTAACCTTATCATTTGATTACTCCAAAAGTGTTTTGTCACCATTTGCAAGCTTAATCATTGCTACTTATTTCCAAATGTAATATCACAATTTATTGTGAAATAATTATTTGCTTCAACAGAAACACTTATGTTAATTGTTCTCATCATATGAATAATAGGCATAATGGTGCCCCTGAAAAATAAAATGATCTCCCACCACACACAGACACACACTATTTGCTACATTATAAAGGAGCTGAGTTTCACAGCCGAGGCTCTCTCTCTCTCATGCATCTAAAGACAGTGGGGAGTTTAAAAACTAGCCAATTGCTCCTTATCATATGTATGTAAAATATAACCCATAAATATTGTTCAAATAAGGATAATTCTGAGGTAACTGAGGTGTGTGTATTCTTCTTAGTTACACCCTGATCTGAGCTATTATTACACTGGCACTGCTAAGCGTACTGCATAGGTTTTGACTAAGTAGGGCGTAAAGCTCTTTGTTTTCAAAACTGGAAACACTTTTCTGGAACAGGAGTTCAGTTGTGGGTTACTGCCTTTGACATCAATGCTGCAAAGCTAATGCAAGAAGAGAGGTTTTCACAGTGATGGATGACAATATAAATGCATTGGGACAGCCATAATCAAATCAAAATAACCTAAAATAGCAGTAACTGGACTTGACGTGAGATTATTGTGAAAAAAAATGTGTACATGTGTGTGTGCACGCCATCATCTGTAGTCTGCAGATGGCTGTCCTTTAGATACAAGGTTTGTTTTTCTCACTTCTGACACTTACAGTGGCAGGTTATTTGCCAAGAAAACAAAGAAATTGACCCTGGACAATATATATATATATATATATATATATAAAGTCCATTTTAGGAACATCGATGTACGATGTTGCTGAAATGGACTATTATTAAAAAATATATATTTTAATAATAAAGTCCATTTCAGGAACATCGTCTCTCCACAGTGTTTTTTGGGTTTTTCTTGGACTCTTTATTCTGTGTGGATTGTCCAGGGTCAATTTCTTTGTTTTCTTGGCAAATATCCTGCCACTGTAAGTGTCAGAAGTGAGAAAAACAAACCTTGTATCTAAAGGACAGCCATCTGCATATACAGTGGTGCCTCGCATAACGAACGCCTCGCACAACGAACGCTGCACACAACGAACTTCATGTCTTGATTCACACAACGAACTTCGTTTCACACAACGAACTTCACACAACGAACTTCGTTTCACACAACGAACTTCGTTTCACACAACGAACTTCGTTTCACACAACGAAGTCGCCCGAGCTGCCGATGTATTGCATCCTTCCGCGCAGGCACTGCAGGCAGTCGTTAGTCACTGCGCTTAACTGCCCTCTCTCACTGTATACAGTCGTCCTTTTAAGATAAACTCAATATTTTTTATATATCATGGCTTCTAAAAAAAACAGGAAGGTGATTTCTGTTGAAATGAAACGGGAAATAATTAGAAGGAGTGAATGTGGGGTAAAACAGTGTGACCTCGTCAAAGAGTTTGGCCTCAGCAAGACCACCATTTTGACAAATTTATCTTTTTTTATGTCATCTTAGCATATTTTATGCTGCAGAACGAATTATTTTTTTTAACATGTATTGTTATGGGAAAACGCGTTTCACATAACGAACTTTTCGCATAACAAACTTGCTCCTGGAACGAATTAAGTTCGTTGTGTGAGGCACCACTGTATATATATATATAAAAGTCAACATAACAATCCACATAAAAACTTTAAGGAGTGTTGGACCCAATACGGTCCATATTTTGATAAGAGAGTCTTCTAGGGTGGAAAAGCTAAGCAATCCAAAAGTACCAATGTGTAGAAGCCCATTTCAGGATACTTGCCAAAACTTATGCTTTTACTTTTCATGAGAAAAAGAAGTTCTAAAACCAGGAATAATAATGCAGGGTTCCATGGGGACTCGGGAATAAAACAGGAAAATTTCTATCCAAAACATAGAAAAATGAAGGCAGATAAAAACCATGGGGCTCATAATCGAAGCATAAATACGTCTAAAAATCTATCCAAATTGGCACTTGGATGATCTAAAAGATAGGTTGGCAAAGTGCCGATAATGAAAATGGGTTTTTAGTATTGAGACTTTTCTTTAAAAATAAACAGAAAGAATTTCTTGGGTATAAGATACAAATGTTTCCAGATCTGTCACGAGATACACAAAAACATTGACGTGAATTTTTGTTGTTAAAGCCAGGAGTTATTGCTCTTGGGGGAACCTTTTTTCTTCGTTACCCATGTAAATGTGTGATATTTCATCAAATGCAAAAATATGTATTCTTTGATCCTACCCAACTCACAACCTTCTTGTCAATGGCTTCCCTGAAGAAAGGAGGGGAAATATGAGCACTTTTTGATTGTTTGATTTCCTTTCTCAGCCTATACAATCTTTAGTCTTTAGTTCTTTATTTTGTAATTTCATATTATACATTTTCACTGATTCTACATCTTGGTTTCTTTATCTTTGAGGACTTGAGTTAAAGTTAAGCTATATACATATATATTCTTTGTTAAGATAGCAGATAACAATCTGTTTGGTATTATATTTTATTTTTCTGCCTAACTTTACCTATCTGTACAAGTGGATACTTGATATGTAATTGAAAAATGATAAATAAATAAAAAAGGGGTTTTAGATATATCCATGGGATTTTTAGGCCTCTGAAAGCTGTTGTATGCCCAGAACTGAAAGATGTGTTTAAGGAGGAGTGGTGAGGGTGCGACATGGGTAGGATTTTGGATGTATTTTTTGAGAATGGACTTTAGACGCTGCCAATTTTGGGTTATAAGACCCAAAAAAGATGTATTTTTTTTAAATTATGCACCTACACTCATCCTACCTAGTCCGCCAATCCATGTCATCTACTATCCCTTCCTCTCCCCTAGAGATCCAATGTACTTACATGTATTATAAGCTTTCTTGAATTCAGATACTTTTTTGTCTTCACCGCCTCCACCGGGAGGTTATTCTACACATTCACCACCTTTTCCGTGAAAAAGTATTTCCTGAGGTTACTTCCCTACATAATAGAAGTAGGGAATAGCTTCCAGATGGAGGTGTTGAAGACAAAATTGTCAACAAATTTCAAAGAATGCAATAGTGTCTCCAGTATTGCAGAAGGTAGGGGAAACAATAGAGATGCGAGTGTAGACAAAAGACTGCAATGGCCGTTTGCAGCCTAATTCTACAAAAAGCACTAAAAATTGTGTGTTCCTAATTTGCATACACAATGAAATTGAATGAGCCAATGTGCACCGATCATTGGAATCTTAACAAGCACTTATTATTGGTGTTAATTAGACTCAATTAAAATTTAATCATGTATTTTTAGGCATGTGATCTGTGCATGGTTCCAAAACTGGGACATGATCATAGGCAGATTAGGGACATTCTTGCCAATTATGCATGTGCTTTTAGAATAAGGGAAGATCCGCACCTGATTTAAGTATGCCAAAGGTGGATTCCCTGGTAGCCCAGGTGATCAAATGTACTTCTCTGCCAAGTGAGGGAGGCCTAGTTTTAAAGGATCCACAGGACTACAGAGTGGATATGGTCCTCAGAAGGCAGTTTGAAGCTCTAGCCTTAGGGATTAAGGCTGTAGTCGCAGCTTCTTTCATGGTGCACATCTGTCATTGCAGGCTATGAAATCAGATCCTGGATGAGCCTCTGCCACAGCTTATGTTAGCTAGAGTAGACTACGTAACATATGCACTCTAAGATATAATCAGTCTTGGGGAAAGTCTCCGCATATTCGATCTCCACCCATCATATGCTTTGGATCAGACAATGGGCAGGTGATTCGACCTCTAAAGTAATGCTGAGCAGGCTTCCATTCAGAGGACAGATGCTCTTTGGGAAGGGCCTAGATCAGGGCTACCCAAGTCCAGTCCTTGAGATTTACTGGCAGGCAAGGTTTTCAGGATATCCACAATGAACATTAATGAGAGAGATTTGCATACCAAGAAGGCAGTGCAGGCAAATCTCTCTCATGCATATTCATTGTGGATATCCTAAAAACCTGGCCTACCAGTCGATCTCATGGACCAGACTTGGGTAGCTCTGGCCTAGATGATCTTATGGCCAGTGTACAAGATCACCAACCAAGATCTTTATCAGACAGCAGACCCCAAGCAGCCAGAGGCCAGAGCATGGGTCACTGTGCTCTCACCAGTACTCACCAGGAGCTTCTATCCAGAGAGACTATCGAGGTTCCAGACAGAAATTCTCCAGAAACCAAGGTTCTGGTTCCCACTCTGCAGTGCTAGCCAAAAAGCCACAATAACACCAGCTTTCAAGCCATTTCTCTGAAGATTGGAGGTCAGCTCTCGGACTATGTAGAGGCCTGGTAACAAATATTGAAATTGCCTCAAGGCATGGAATCCGCATTCATTTGTTCACCGATGATATCCAGCTCTACATCCCACTGTGATCAATTTGGAATTCCCAACTCAAAAAGCTGAGAATCTTCCTAGAGATCAAATCATGAATGACATCAAACAAACTCCAACTAAACCCATCCAAAACTGAACTATTATGGATCCTTAGAGAGCCCTGTGTAGCCTCTCGACCCTCCCTCACCTGGAATAACATCATTCTCATACCCAAATATCAAGAATGCAATCTAGGCATCATCTTAGATGCCAAACTCATGTTTTCGGCACAGATCTCTAATGTAGTGTCCTCATCCTTCTACCACCTATGTCCTATGCCAATTAAAGCATCTCTGACAATACTTTCCTGACACAGATTTCACCCAACTGCTATACGCCTTTGTGCTTTCTTGCCTGGACTACTATAATAGCTTGTATGTCGGCCTTCCTATGAAAGAAGAACATCGACTTCAAAGAGTCCAGAACGCCGCAGTCAGGCTATTGAAAAATCTCAGCCCATTCAATCCCATTACCCCAGCTCTGAACGAAGTACACTGGCTACCCACAGGAAAATGGGCCATCTTCAAACAACTATCATCTTTAAATGCTTCCACAACATGGCTCCCCACTATATAGCTGAAAACCTCCCCATCTATCACCTGACCAGACCACTCGGATCACAACTGGAATGCCGACTGTGCATCCCACCAGTTCATCAGCTCCAATTAGAAATCGCCCAGAAACGATCCTCCTCTCACAGTGTGACAAAGTTGTGGAACCAGCTTCCCCCAGACATTCGAGCTAAAGATGACCTACTACCCTTCCAGAAACCAGTAAAAACCATTTTTTCTCAAAATAGCACATACCCGCCCTGAAACCTTAAAGACCAAACTCTAATGGTATGCAACGGAAAACAATTATCTAAGACTCATTGCTGAAGGCAGGGTATTGTTCACTACAGGTACCTTTCCACCAGTCCCATGTCTCCAGTTTAGTTGTGAATATACTGCTGTCACTATTAATACTGACTCGGGTATATGACAAAAGTACTCCAACAAAATGCTTCCAATATGATGTGAATGCATCTCTGTAGGCCCTAAATTGAGTATATGCCGATCATAATCTAATTAAATGCCTCCAATTCATTGTAAATGTGTCCTTATCCAAAGATGTACTGGAGAAAGGCAAAGGATCCCATTGGGTAAGAAACACTTTCTGGAGTCCTGGGACAGCATTTCTGTGCGCTTAAGGGCATAGATGCCAATCTATATCTAAAGTCCCCAGCCTGGAGGGAATATACCTCTGTAACCCCCACTCCATTTTTCCAGTGAATGTACCCTTGATGTTTTGCCCCCAATATATTGTGAATGCACCTCTATTTCCCTTACTCCACCCTTCAGTATAATGGAAATGTACCCTTAATCCTGTGCCGCCAAAATATTGTGAATCTACTGTATTGCTGTAACCCGTTCTGGGCTCCTGGATGGGCTATAAAACTAAATAAATACATGATAAGAGTTTGTGTGCCCTCTCTCCAGCTGGTTTGAGGATTCGCCCAGCAGGCCATCCAGAGAGGTACCAGTAGCACTCCATTCTGGCAGGAGGGAAAAGCTCTGTTCTGTTGGGCAGAAACTCACCTGCAGGCATCTCTGCAGCATACGTGGCGGGATAGACAATATTAAAGTGAATTATTAGACATTAAACCTGGGAGAGTGTTGTCCCTGAAAGCATTCCACACCATCATGAGATGATGGGTTCATCTGATGCTCAACCTCATGGTGACTGCAAGGAACAAAAAGGCAACTCGGTTCTTCAGACAAATATACAAACCTGGAAGTGCAGAGCTAGACACCCTGGTTCAACCATGGCCAGAGACTGAGTTACTGTATGTGTTCTCACCCTGGCTCATGCTAGGCCAGGTGATCCGGCAGTAGTTCTAGTAGCACCAGATTGGTTCAGGTGCCTGTGGTGTGTGGATCTCATACCCCTGCAGAAGAAGCAAAGTCTCAGACTCTAGGTGTACTCAGACCTGTTCTCATAGGAGACTGGAATGCTTTGATCTTACAGCATGACTCTTGAGTGTGCAATGTGAGTCCAAAAAGGACATGCAGAAGTAGTCATTGCTACTCTCCTTAGAGCCAAAAAGCCAATGATAGTTTCAGCATATGCTAAAGCATGGGAGATGTTTCAGCACTGGTGCAGCAGAGAAAATTTAGAGCTGAGCAAAGCCCCAATCTCACTGGTACTGGAGTTCCTCGTCAGTGGCATACCTTAAAGTTTAATTAGCAGGGCTGTCATGCTTTCAGGGTCAAGAGAAGAGAGCTTTGCTAACAGCCCATCTGGACATAGGTTCTTAAAAAGTGCCCTGAACCTAAGGCCACCAATTAGGGATCCATTTCCATCATGGAATCTTACTATAGAATTAGAAGGACTCAGCAGGGTGCCGTATGAGCCCTTAGAGGAAGCCTCTTTCATGGATCTATCAGTCAAAGCAGTCTTCCGGATAGCAATTACATCTATCAGAAGAGTCTCAGAATTGCAAATGCTGTCTTGCAGAGAGCCATTCATCAGGATCACGGAAGCGGGGGTGTCCTTGTGCATGGTTCCCTGCTTCTTACCAAAAGTCATCTTGGCGTTTCATGTCAACCAAGAGGTTAGACTGCCAGCATGTCATCCCATAGGGTCCAAGAAAAAAAGACAAGGTCTTAAAGATTTTGGACAACTAGAGAGTTCTCTTGTGTTACCTAGAGATGATTAATGAGTTTCGTTTCTCGGCTCATCTTTTTCGTGTTAACCAGTCAGATGAGACAATTCAGCTTCCAAGGCCACCATCTCTTGATGGATTCATAGACTAATATCCTCTGCACATTTGACAAGAGGCATGGCCTTCTCTTAGGTGGAAGCTCAAGCATTTCCACCCGAGGAGACTTGTAGATCAGAAACCTGATCCTCCATTCATACCTTCACCAGGTTCTATAGGATGGACACAGCAGCACAGAGGAATACCGTTTTTGAGTTCTCAGTACTGCGAGCAGGCTCATCTATCCCACCTAGAGTTTGGGGACTGCTTAGGAACGTTCCTATGGTTCAGCATACCATCCTTATTGCACCGGAAAAAGAGATTAGGTTCTTACCTTGATAATATATTTTCCAGTAGACAGGGAACCCCCTGCCCAGCAATTTATCTGATGCGCCTGCTTTCTGACTCAAGCTTAATGGTTAGTACTATACCTAAGATCTTACTGTCAGTCAGACTATTTGATTAGTAAGAGACTTTATAAAGGATTAAGAGGGAGAAATGGTTGAGCTCTTTAAATGTTCAGACTCTTAGTTTCTGGCTTGACTTGCATTTTGTTTAATTCATTGTTCCTTTCAGAGGCTTGTTAATGTTTTAGCTACCTCACTGTTTCTTCATTGATTTTTTTGTGGCAGTGTCAATACAGGAAGGGAATGTCTGCTCGGTTGCTCCTATGGCTGTTTTGCAGGTGACTGCTACACCTGGTACCTAATTGGCAGTAATTAGGAGTGATGTGCATATGTGCCCTATGCCCTATTGCCAAATTTATTCTCAAGATGCCACCCCAAACATTAAACCCTGCTAATATTCCCCAAATTAGCTGTGTCCCCCCATTAAGAGCCTGCTCTATCTCGGCAATTCTCCCACTCACAGGCAGATTAGATGGCAACCAAGCTGCCCTAGCACTTCGCACTGCGTCCACTCTTACACCTGATCCAGGAACTAAACCAGAAACAGCAATTCCAGCCACTGGGTAATGTGTGTGAGCTTGAACCATCTAATGTACCTCTTTGTCACAACCGTGGAGTCACTCGAGCCCTGAAGCATCCTGCCAGAGGAAATGATAGTGATTCCATGGGGTGAATGCCTGTTTTGCCTGCAGACAATAGACTGTCCACCTAGCTGGTGTGCATGGCAGATGGACCAATGAACTGGAGCAGGTCTATGTTGTGGCCTAGCTGGAGAGGATAAAATGGCAGGCTACTGCAGGGACTATTGGACACATTCCCTAGAAGCTGGCGGGGAGAATTGCATAAGAATACTAAAGGCTCAGGTGCTTCCTAGGGTGTCTTTTCATGATTGTACATTAATAAAGTTGTGGCTTTTGTCTCTGAAAAGGACTGATGATATCAAAGCAGGGCAAGGTAGTGCCCTGTGCTATGCTCTAACTCTGCCCTAGCCACTAAGTCGGAAGAAAAAGGGACTGGGGCAGTGGGCCTAGGGCTCTTCTGTGCCTGTTATAGTCTCACACATTTCCCTCCTTCCCCATGAGTCCCATCCCTAAATGGCAGCAGGGAAGGGTCAGTGGTTCTTTGTATTATCTCCAGCCTCACTCCATCCCATCATGTTCCCTTCATGCTATCTGGAAGGGGAGGGATAGCAGAGGGCTGTTCTCTCAGATACTGTTCAATAGAGATGGGGACAAAAGCCTCATGAGCCCAAGCCTAGTCATGCTGCTGGCTGTTACCAGCAAGGCACACCAGTATGCCACGGTAGACTGGTTGAGAAGCACTGGCTTAAGGGGAGAGAATGCCAGTTATGCAGTGGTAAAGATTTAATGGCTGGACCTACAGGACCCTCATCTAAGGATTGTTATAACAATGAATGGGCTAAGAGCTGGGCTTTCCAAACTTGTCTTAGGGACTCCACAGCTAGTTAGATTTTCAGGATATCCACCATGAATGCATCCAGTACAGGCAATGCACTCAGATCTTTCTCATACATATTCATTACAGATAGGGTTCCCAGATGTCTGGGAAAACCCAGACATATCCTCTTTTTTAGAGGACATGTCTAAGTGCACAGATGGATTTTACAAACCTGGCAATTTGTCCAGGTTTTGGAAAGCCCCACCACATCTGGAGGGCTTCTGAGCATTTAAATATCAGCAGCATTGGGAAAACAACTGCTTTTACACCTAAGCAGCAGCGGGTCCATCCGCAACCACCAAGAACCCACAGACCCGAACCTGCCAGGAATGTGAGATCCGCCCCCCCCTACAATCCGATAAGAAGATCAACTGTTTTTACACCTAAGCAGCAATAGGACCAGCCGCCACTACCGGGAACCCTTTGCCACGATCCAGCCAGACATATAAGATCTTCCCCCAGCATTCCATTGGATAGATCAATCTACCTGCTTTTAAATATCAGCAGCAGTGGGAGAACAACTGCTTTTACACCTAAGCAGCATTGGGACCAACCGCAACTACCAAGAGCCCATAGACCAGATCATGACAGGAGTGTGAGCTCCACACCTCCTGCAGTCCGCTAGGAAGATCAACTGCTTTAATTAAGTAGCAGCAAGACCAGCTGCCTATAATAGGAGCCCTTGCCCCGATCCAGCCAGGCATGTGAGCTCCTCCCCCTATATCCCGTTTAAGAGATCAATCTACCTGCTTTAAATATCAGCAGCAGTAGAAAAACAACTGCTTTTACATACAAGCAGCAGCGAGACCTACCGCAACCACCAAGAGCCCACAGACCCGATCCTGCCAGGAGTGTGAACTCCTCCCCCTGCAGTCCATTGGAGAGATCAATCTGCCTGCTTTTAAATATCAGCAGCAGTGGAGATCAACTGCTTTTACACCTAAGCAGCAACGAGACCAGCCACAACCACCGAGAACACACAGACCCGATCCTACCAAGAGTGTGAACTCTTCCCCCCCTGCAATCCGCTAAGAAGATCAACTGTCGGCTCCGGGCGGCTTTCCCGCAGAGGAGAGAATCCTGCATTCACCGTGGGCCTCATCTGGGGCAGCCTCCTTGGAGCGGCTGAAGCATGGGCAGTGTGTCTGGGAGGGAATGCATGGATGGGAGAACATCGCAGGGAAGGAGACAGGCATCCTGGGACTGTCGGCCAAGTCTCTTCCCTGAAGAAGCCCTTTCTGGAAACGTCAATCGCTCCTCCTAAACTTACTTGCTCCACTTCATCACTGACGCTGAAACCGTGGATTGAAGACAAAGTTTTATTTTATTTTCCTTTCCAGCTTATGATTTATCTTTAATCTTATCTATTGTTTTGCCTTTTGTCTTTGTTTTGTTCTATTTCTATCATTTAAATTTTTCCAGAATTCTACTGTTCAACGACTCCCCCTTCTGCTTCTATTCCTTTCTCTCCTCTCTTCTACCTTCCAAAGTATTTAGATCAATGCTGTCTTGTTAAAATGTTTATTTTATTTTTATTTTTCCTCTAACTCTACTTTTCACTTCTCTATTACCCTCCAGGTACTTTAGTTAGATTGTGAGCCTTCAGGACAGTAAGGGAATTTTTCAAGTACCTTTCTTATTTCTAATCTTAATGTATATTTTCTGTAAACCGCTTAGAACCTAACGGATGTAGCGGTATATAAGAAATAAATTACATTACATTACATTACATTATATGCTCGGAGGCCCCCCAGACCCAGCAGGAAAGAAGAGACAAGGCTGTGTGGGGGCAGGTGTGAGGGATGGAATGGGGTAGGGTTTGAGACGGGATGGGGTAGGGCTGGAGGCGGAACGGTGTGGGGCCTTCCATCTGGGATTTTACCATTTCAAATATAGTAATCCTAATTACAGATATTTTGAAAAGTTGACTGCTGTGGACTCTCCAGGAAAGGTTTGGGAATCCCTGGCCTAGGTAATTAGTACAGGGGATTCTCTCCTCCCCTGTGATATTGTGAATGAAGGCTCGGCCCAGCATAGCTCAAATTGATGGGAGAAAGAAGCCCATAGACATAGTGTTCAACTTTCTCATGAAATCTGGGTGCTGTTGGCCTTGGTGGGGTAAAATGAAATTTATTTGAGACAATTTCAAATTACATTCATGATTGCAAGGTATACACATACTTTTTACTTTTGCATTTTGCGCTAATTCAAAAAGTGAAAGCATGCACATGCTTTTTCATTTGAAAATTGCCTAAGAAATAAAGTACCCATCCCCCCACACATACTTTTTCAATTAAAAATGTGTGTACAGGCAATCTCCGGATTAAGAACAAGTTATGTTTTTAAAGCTCTTCTTAAGTTGGATTTGTATGTAACTTAGAACTTGTAGATTTTAAGATTCTTGCTGCTTACCTCTGCTCCCAGCACACAAAAGGGCCAACTGTCCCTACCAGTGTTTCCTCTAAGATACAGCATGAACAACCACACACTGTTCTTAATGTGGCCATGCATCAGTCCTAAACCTGCTGCAGGAGAAGTGTAGGAGTCTTTGCCACTGAAATACTGCTCAGTGAAATCGAATGAAACTAAACTAAACTAAACTAAATCTTGGGTTTATATACCGCATCATCTCCACAGGTGGAGCTCGACACGGTTTACATGGTTAGGGAAGCAACGGAACTCCAATGGATTTATAGAAGTAAGTAAGAGAGAGGTTAGGTGTGATAATACTAGGGAGGGGACGGGTTACGTTTTGGAGAAGAGCCAAGTCTTCAGAAGCTTACGGAATGGTAGGAGGGGGCTCAAGTTGCGGAGAGGGGAAGGGAGACTATTCCAAAGCTGAGCGATTCTGAAGTGGAGGGAGGACCCGAGTTTACCGACGAGGGAGATACCTTTTGAGGAGGGGAAGGATAATTTTAATTTTTGCGTGGATCTAGTGGAGAATGGATTTGAGGAATTCCAGGATAGAGGAATAAGAGGTGGAAGGATGCCGTGGAGTATCTTGAAGGTTAAGCAGGCACATTTAAAATGGACCCTGGAGATGACAGGAAGCCAGTGCAGCTTGGACAGGAGCGGAGAGACATGGTCAAATTTGCTTTTTGAGAAGATAAGTTTGGCCGCGGTGTTCTGGATTAGTTGGAGTTTGTGGAGGCTTTTCTTTGTTAAGCTAAGGTAAATGGAATTGCAATAGTCCAATCTGGAGAGGATGATGGACTGTACGAGCACGGCAAAGTGTTTTTGGTGGAAGCAGGACCTCACTTTCCTCAGCATGTGAAGGCTGTGAAAGCATGTTTTTATCAGGGAGTTGATGTGGTCGTTGAAGGATAGCGAGGAGTCTATGGTGATGCCCAGAACTTTGCTAGAGAACTCTAGTTGTAGAGAGGAGCCTGTGGGCAGTGGGATGGAAGTGGGTAAATGATCAAGTTTAGGGCCAAGCCACATGAAGCCACAACTGCGTTCTTAAGTACGAGTTGTACTTAAGTCGGGTGTCTGTAACTCGGGGACTGCCTGTACTTTTAAATATACAAAAATATGTGTCTTTTTAAAATTACATTGCAAAAGTACACATTGTTTTTAGCTCCTCCCCAACTCCAGCCATGGAAATACTTCCAGAAATGCAGGCAAAAGCATGTGTTGTTGTACCAGAAGTAATTTTTTTTTTTTTTAACCTGTAGAAATTGCTTTGAAAAAGCTTATAAAGTTTAAAAACCTGGTTGTTTTCACAATAGTTAATTTGATTTTAGCTGTCGAATAATAATTTTAAGCATTCAACATACTTTTTTTTCTAACTTTTTCCATCCATAATCTAACCAATTTCTGTTTTTATCCCACAGTTTTTACTTGTTATGTTTCATTTTTTTAATGAACTGTAAACCGAGTCGAGCTCCTTAGGGAGTAGATTCGGTATATAAAATGAAGATTAGATTAGACATTGTGTGGACAGATCTTTTAAAAAAGCATGTATAAACCCCCAAAATCCAAATTATGGGCCTCTTTAATGAAGCTGATTAGTGCGGGCTGCCATGGTTAATGTCCCAAAGCCCATAGAGATTTAAAGGGCTTCGGGGCTTTTGCTGCATGGCTTCATAAGAGACCTTATATTTGCTTCTCCAGATAATGTGTTTTGGAAATCAGAGGGATGCAATCAGTTTTTCACCAGTCAAACAAATATTTTGTTTGCAAACTTCTATAATTGTCTCTCAGTTTAAAGAAACATTTAAAAAAAACTATATTAACCTTTTTGAACAATAACTTAAAATTAACTGCCAAAATAATGTTCATTATTGTCTCACATTTGAAAAAGGGTTTTCATGCATTTTGTGGCACATTGCTGCCAATACAGGGTCCTAAGAAATGAAAGTACAGCTGAAGTCCATCAACAGGGTGTACAATAGGCACTGTCTGCATTTTGGGAAAGGTAGGAGTTGCTAATTCCCATGTAGCAGTAGAAGCCAGCTCAATGGCTAGGGTTTTGAGAATCACTTGCGCCAACTCTTTGCCAATGCAGCTTCTGACACCACCTCCAAAAGGTATGTAATTGAATCGACTCCGTTTGCTCTGATCTCTATCGGAGCTAAAACGGTCTGGGTCAAACAGATCTGAATTCTGATAAACTGCAGCCGTTTCATGGGTATCTCGGATGCTGTACATTACACTCCAGCCTTTTGGAATCTGGTAACCCTAGAAAAAGGAAAAGAACATCAATGAGAGATGCAACTTTCTGGATTTATTTAACATGCAGTTCCATTTATGGTCAGTTGCCAGGGCCAGTATTACCCTGAAACTTCAGAGGGGTCCCTAAAACCTTTTGTTAGATGTCATAAGTAGCACAATATAAGCAAAAGGGCAGATCAATTACCATTCAACATTGAATAAATATATCTATTCAACATAAAGATATGCGACCTAACTCAAACAACCTCATAAGAGCTTCTAAGAAATATTGATACAAATAAACTAATATTTCTTAGGTTTATGTTTATTCAAATTTGATATACCGCTGAATCTTACTTAAAGTTCTCAGAGGTTGTTTGAGTTAGGTCTCACATCTTTATATTGAATAGATATATTTATTCAATGTTGAATGGTAATTGAACTGCCCTTTTGCTTATATTAAGCTACTTTGGATGTTGGGCATGTTCATGATTAGAAAACCCTTTTCTAATATGTAGTAGATGTTATAAGAACATACACGTTGTCATACTAGCACAGGCAAAACTCCAGCAAGCCCAGTATCCTGTTTCCAATAGTAGCCAATACCGGTCACAAATACCTGGCAGATCCCAAAAGAGTAAAATAGATTTTATTTATTTATTAACCACTTTTTCATGAAGAGATTCACCCAAAGTGGTTTACAATACACTGAATAGTAATCAGGTACCCCAAGGCTGCGCGCCAACGAGACAGGAAGGATGAGGGTGTTGTTCACAGTAATAGAGAATGGGGAAAGAAGAGAGACAGGTTTAGGTGGAAAGATAAGGAGCTCAATCTTGACCTTGTTTAGATGGTGGCGAGACATCTAGGTAGCAATGTCAGACAAGCAGGTTGAAACCTGCGACTGAATGTCGATTTCAAGTATAAAGAGATAGATCTGGGAGTTGTCAATATAGAGGTGATACTGAAAGCCATAGAAGGAGATTAGAGCACCAAGGGAAGAAGTGTAGATGGAAAAAAGTGATCCTAGGACAGAGCCCTGAGGTACACTGACCAACAGCAGGATGGTGGTGAAGGAGGATACACAATGGAAAAGATAGGAAGAAAACCATGTGGTAATAGAGCCCTGAAATCCAAGCGAGGACAGTGTATCAAAAGCTGTGTCAAAAGCTGTGGATAGATCAAGAAGGATGAGAATGGAGTAGAGGCCTTTGGATTTGACCAGGAGCAGGTCATTGGAGACTTTCGGAAGGGCAGTTTCTGTAGAATGTAGAGGGCGAAAGCCTGATTGAAGTAGCTCAAGGATAGCTTGAGATGAGAGAAAGTCAAGACAATGGCACATTCAAGTAGCTTGAATAAGAAGGAGAGGAGGGAGACAGGATAATAGTTGGAAGCATAGGTAGATTCCAGTGAAGGTTAGGTAGATTCCAGTGAAGGTTTTTTGAGAAGTGGTATAACAGCAGCATGTTGTGGTGGAGAGTGATAAGTTGAAGATTTAGCAGATAGAGGGGTAGACATTAGGAGAGATAGTGGTAAGTAGGTGGGTGGGGATGGGATCAAAGGAATCGGGGATGAGTTCGGAGGATGAAAGAAAATATGCAGTTTCCTCCTCAATTTCAGGAAAGGAAGATAAGGTGGCAAGGGATAAGGGGAATTGGTTGAGCGGGCCGCATGAGGTGGTTTGGTTGAAACTCAAGGTTAATTTTGTGAACTTTGTCGTAGATCTACTCAGCCATCATCTAGGGCAGTGGTTGGCAAACTGCATGCGGCTCTTTAGCCACTTGAGTGCGGCTTGTGGCTCATCTAGAACAGGGGTGCCCAACCTGCTTCCCTTCCCACTGCCCTCCCCCAAGCCACCATCATTGGGGAACAGGTTGCCACTAAGTTCTGAGCTCTCCCTGCTTCCCTTCCCCGTAAAGAGGAGCGCGGGGCTGACCAACTCTCGCCACCCGACATCAATTCTGATGTCGGAGAGGAAGTTCTGGGCCAGCCAATCGCTGCATGGCTGGTCCGGAACTTCCTCTCCGACATTAGAATTGACATCGGGTGGCGAGAGTTGGTCAGCCCCACACTTCAGTGTCCTCTTTATGGGGAAGGGAAGCAGGGAGAGCTCAGAACTCGGTGGCAGCCTATTCCCCGGTGGCGGTGGCAGCATGTTCCCCAATGGCGGTGGTTTGGGGGAGGAGAGAGAGAAAGAAAGAAAGGGGGGGGGCAGGGAGACAGAAAGAAAGAAGGGAGACGGGAGACAGACAGAAAGGGAGCATGGAGAGAGAAAGATAGACATGGAGCATAGGGGCATGGAGAGAGTAAGACAGAAAGAAAGAAAGGGGGCATGGAGAAAGAAAGAAAATGGGGCACAGAGAGAGAGAGAAAAAGACAGACATACAGAAAGAAAGGGGCCATGGAGAGAGAGAAAGAAAGAAGAGGGTATGGTGAGAGAAAGAAAAAGTTGGGGGAGGGAATGAGATCTGGAGGAGAGGAAGCATACAGGAGGCTGAAAGAAGGGAAGAATTATTGGATGCACAGTCAGAAAAATAAAGTGCAACCAGAGACTCATGAAATCACCAGACAACAAAGGTAGGAAAAATGATTTTATTTTCAATTTAGTGATCAAAATGTGTCTGTTTTGAGAATTTATATCTGCTGTCTATATTTTGCACTATAGCCCCCTTTTACTAAACTGCAATAGCAGTTTTTAGCGCAGCGAGCCTATGAGCATCGAGAGCAGTGCAGGGCATTCAGCGCAGCTCCCTGTGCTAAAAACCATTATCGCAGTTTAGTAAAAAGGGAGGGGATATATTTGCCTATTTTTGTATAGTTGTTACTGAGGTGACATTGCATAAAGTCATCTGCCTTGACTTCTTTGAAAACCCGCAAAATATAAATGATAATTAACATTTTCTCTGCGTACAGTGTGCTTTGTGGTTTTAAAAATTTTATTGTTGGTAGATCATTTTGACTTGGCCACGAAGGTAAGGGGGAGGAAGGGAGGGGAGTTCTGAAAGACATCTAGTAATCCTTGCAGGCTTGACTGTGCAGGGAATTATTTTTGTAAAATCATGTTTTGTTATGTGACTGGCATTATTTAGACTTTAATTTCTATGAATGAATAGAATGAAAATGATATAAAATTGCTTGCTTGTTTTTATGTGCGTGCACTGAAGGGAAGTGGAGAGAGAGTGGGCTGAGGAAGCTGAAGGAAAGTGGAGAGAGAGTGGGCTGAGGAAGCTGAAGGGAAATGGGGAAGAGAGAGTGGGGAGAAGATGCTGATTTATAAATTGACAATTGTACAGAATATTGTTTCTTTTTATACTTTAATACAAGTTCAGTATAAAACTATTCGAGGCTTGTGTGGATGGGATCAGGTGGTTTGCGGTGTTGGGGACTGAGCTCACGGGGACGGGGTGGGGATGGAGACAAATTTTTTCCCTGTATCATTCTCTAGGCTCTGCCACGAACCGATTTCGACTATTTGCGGGTGAGCGGGGTGTCAGTTGGGTTGACGTAGCCGTCGTAGAACAAAAGGGCACGGGGTGGCTCTCAAAAAAAATCTTAATCGTTGTATTACTGATTTTGGCTCTTTTGACTAATCAGTTTGCCTACCACTGGTCTAGGGTAACCCTAGGTAAGGTGGGGAGGACCTTAAGTAAGGAGTTCAGTGTGGCAAAGAAGCTGAGGGTTGGAGCCGAAAGAGTCACGCAGGCAGATTTTGTAATCTTGTTTGCCAAGTGAGAGGTTAGGAGGAATTTGAAATGAATGCAGCATGAGTAAAGGATTTGAGCCAGAGCTGTTCAGCAGACCTGGCAAAAGAGCATAAGTAGCAGATTTTAGAGTTTAGCCACGTCTGGGGTTTGGGGCGCCTTATAGAATGTGGGGTAGGGGAGCAAGGATATTTATAAGAGAGCGATGTTATAGGAGGAGACAGCCTCATTTACAGCCTTGTGCAGCATAGTGGTAAAGAGGAGGGGTGAAACAGCGGTGGCCTGAAGATTCCTAAATGTACAGAAGATTGGCCAGGGCTGAGGGGGAGGGTGATGGATTCTGAAAGCTATCAGATGATGGTCAGAGAGGGGAATGACTGCCGTGGAGAAATTTGTTATAGGCAGTGGTCATTCTGGTGGTGGAGCACAGCTAAGATCAAATGAGGAGGTTAGGGCTAGAAGCATAAGAGTCAGAGGGGTTGTTACATGAATGTTGGAATCACCAAGGATGAGGGAGGGAGATGGATGTTCAAGAAAGCCAGAAAGCCAGGAGTCAAAGTTAATGAGAAATGAAGAGAGGGACTTATCAGAGAGTTGATAAATGACAGTTATGTGAAAGGCTACAGGTGCAAAAAGACAAGATAGAGTAGACTTCAAAGGAATAGAAGTGGTGAGACTGAGGTGGAATAAGGTGTTGAAATCTGCAAGAGGGTGAGAGCAGTAGCTCAATGCCACCTCCATAACCAGCCAGGCGATGAGTATGGATGAATACGTATCCTCCATGACACAGGGTAGCAGCTAAAGTAGTCATCCGGGCATATCCAGGTCTCAGTCAGTGCAAGCAGATGGAGAGATCGGAAGATGAAAAGGTCGTGGACATAGACAAACTTATTGGAGACAGAGCGGACATTTCACGGGGCACATGAGAAGTGCACGGAAGGGGCAATAGAAATAAGATTGATGACACTGCTTTGTGATCTAAATGAATAGGGTGGAAGTTTGTTGGGAGGACCAGGGTTGGGGGGGTGATATTTTATTTATTTATTTTTCTATACCATTCTTCCAGGAGAGCTCAGAATGGATTACATTAATTTATTCAAGTACACAAGCATTTTTCCCTGTCTGTCCCGGCAGGCTCACAATCAATCTAATGTACCTGGGGTAATGGGGGGGGGGATTAGGTGACTTGCCCAAGGTCACAAGCAGTGTAGGTTTGAACCCACAACCCCAGGGTGCTGAGACTGTAGCTTTAAACATTGTGCCACAGTCTCCCCCCCCATCCCGAGCAGAAAGCTTATCCCAGTGCATCACATGTGATGCATGGGTAGGGGCCTAATATCCTGATAGGCTCAGATCCACCTGGGAGGGGCCTTAGGCATCTGAGCCAATCAAGGCCTTAAGTCCCTCACCCATGTATCACATGATGCACCAAGGAAGGAAAGCCCTGCAGTTACTATCATCGGACCTTGAAGGAGGAGGGATCATGTGATTCCCTCCTCCTTCCAATGCAAAAAGTATAGGGGGGGTCGGGGGAGCATTCGGTGGCAGGAGGGAGTAGGCATCCCTCCTGCCTTTTTGGGGGGGCAAGGGGGGCCTCCGCTGGTAGGATGGAGTGGGCTTCCTTCCTGCCAATTTTCTTTTGGGGGTGTCAGCATGGCAGGAGGAAGAAGGCATTCTTCCTGCCAATTTTCTTTTTGGGGGGAGGGGGGGTCGGCATGGCAGAATGAAGTGGGATTTTCTCCTGCTATTTTCACTGCTGCTGGGTGGGGGGAGGTCATTTCACAGTGGTAGTTCATGGGGAGGGCCATCATGGGGCAGATCTATGCCCATTAAAAAAAAAATGTTTCCTGCCCTGAACAGCTGAGTGGCAGGAGGCTGCTTTAGGGGCTTCCCCTGCCTCTCAGCTGTTCAAGCTTTCCTTACCGGTTCTGCGCAAGTGTGAGTCAATCTCACAGCGATCAATCGGAGGTCGAGTCGGGGATTATGAGGAATATCTGCGTGAATCATTTGCATGCAGACTTTTTAGTGCATCAATAGCTCTTTTTGAATTGGCCAAAAATCAGATTGGAGAGGCCCAGACGGTCTCTCCAATCCTCTTTAGTGTATCTAGGAGCCTTAAACACCCTTGACTAATCAGAGCCTCAAGCCCCTCCCCAATTAAATGGGGAGGAGCCTAAAGCTATGATTAGCCCAGATACCTAAGGCCTCCTATGGGAGGGGCCTTAAACAACTTGGGTCAGTCAGAGCCTCATATCCCTCCCCGGTGTATTCCAGAATGTACCGGGGAGGGGAAGGCCCGCCATTTTGAAGAGGCGGGCCTGCTGGCCAGAAGGAGTAGGCATCCTTCTGGCCAGACATCTAAGTAAGGTAAGGGGGAGAGGGCAGGGGTCATCGGAGACATGGGGGGTTGCATGGCAGTGGGAGAGAGGGTGTAGAGGGGTGTTGCTTGGTGATGGAAGAGAGTGGGCATCTCTCCCTTTGACAAGATGATGTTGAGGGGGATGTTGCTTGGTGGCAGGAGGGAGTAGGCATCTCTCCCACTGCTGAGAGAATGTCGGTGTTGCTTGGTAGTGGGAGAGAGTGAACATCTCTCCTGCTACTGAGGTGGTGTTGGGTGTTGGCAGTGGGAGGGGAGATGCAACGTCAGCTTTTAACAAGTGTGCCTATGACATACTTTTTCCCCACAAAAACTACTATAATTCATAATACACAGCGTGATGAAACCTATAATTTACCACTGTACATCGTGACTTGCTTTTGAGAATTTTGTGTTTACTAATAAAATATTATTATGCTTTTAATTTTTATATTTTTTTCTGTGTCATCCTTATACTACATAATATCCACTTTTTCACTGTGTGTAATTCTACAGTATGACATTATCGTTGAGGGAACTTCATTGGCTCCCTGTTCAAGTGAGGGTCAGATTTCATATAAGTGCTATGATCCATGAAGATCTTGATTACTTCACTTCCTTCTTACTGTAGGAGAAGCTGCTTTGATATGTTCTGGGTAGGTGTCTTATTTGTAGCAAAGGTTGACATTCACCTTTTAAGAACATAAAAATTGCCATACTGGGACAAACCAAAGGTCCATCAGGCCCAGTATCCTGTTTCCAACAGTGGCCAACCCAGGTACCAAGTACCTAGCTAGATCCCAAGTAATAAACAGATTTTATGCTGCTTATCCTAGGAATAAGCAGTGGATTTCCCCAAGTCATCTCAATAATGGCCTATGGACTTCTCTTTTAGGAAATTATTCAAGCCTATTTTTTAACCCTGTTAAGCTAACTGAATTCACTACATTCTCTGGAAACGAATTTCAGAGTTTAATTACACATTGTGTGAAGAAATATTTTCTCCGGTTTGTTTTAAATCTACTACTTAGTAGCTTCATCACATGACCCCTTGTCCTAGTATTATTAGAAAGAGTGAACAAGCAATTCACATATACCCTTTCCACTCCACTCAGTATTTTATAGACCTCTTTCATATCACTCCTGAGCAGTCTCTTCTCTAAGTTGAAGAGCCCTAGCCTCTTTAGCCTCGCCTCATAGGGCAGTCGTCCCAAACCTTTCATCATTTTTGTTGCCCTTCTCTATACCTTTTCTATTTCCTCCCTGGTGTTTGTTATTTTAAATCGCTGCCTGGCTAGCCCGGAAATTCCTCTCCGACGTTAGAATTGACGTTGGGGGGGGGAAGGCTTGTGCAGTCGTTGCACGTACCTAGCCTGTTGCAAACTCTCTTTCTGAAAATGGTACATTTTGGTATCCCGAAGCCGTGCTTGTGGACAACAGGACAGACTACCTTAAAATGGGATGGTCCCATTCAAAATGGAACATATGGTCACGTTAAGAATATTATAAGTTATGAGTGAATCTCTGGCATAAGTGCTCGCATATAAGAGCATATGGACATATATATCCAGTTACATTAGTATTCAATAAAAGAAAATGAGGTCTGCTGATCATGTGTCAATCATGCGACGGTGCTGTTTAGAGAATCGCACCTTTGGGAAAGGTAGGTGCTGGAAATGTAGGCCAGTTTTTCAAGGCCTACATTTCTGCCACCTACCGTTGATGTGAATCACATCTATAGAGGTGCTTCACTTCCAGCAATAGCCACAGTGTTTAAAAGTGGTATTATTCTGGCACCTTCTTTTTAGGCGCTGGTAGGCGCCTTAAAGTTTGTTTTAAAAGCTCTTTTAAACAGTATTTTGGACTTAACTTAGGCACTGGTAGGGCACCATTAATAGAATATGGGCTAATCAGACCCTTTTGAGTACCTACATAAAAACATAATAGGCTTACTGGGTCAAACCAAAGGTCCATTAAGCTCAGTAGCCCATTCTCATGGTGGCCAATCCTGGTCACTAGTACCTGGACAAAACCCAAAGAGTAGAAGTATCTCACTGAAGGTAATTTTCTAAATGTAAAACCACTTTTAAATAATTACTCAAGAGTTTAGACATTTACAAGAATGAGCATACTATTATGAAACCGGATGTAAGAGCATTGGGTAGAGTTGCTATTTGCATGTAGTCTTTATATTAAATATGCACAATCGTGTTTATTTTATGTGCTAGCATTCACACCTTTTCCTGAGAAGCTGTACTGTAAATCTAGCTATGATTTCTGCTAGTGTATTTCTAGTATTTTATAAAAACACACATATGCCTACCTGAAGATGATGTAAATGTCAGAGGCCCAGTTAAGTGGGGTACAAGGGGAGCAGTTGCTCCCCCCAAATGAATTTTTGAATAAAACAGCACATACGCGGATCAGCCCTTCAGTTTCACATTGACACCTATTTTAGCAAAGGTCCACTTGCCCTGAGATTAACAACTGGTTACACTTCTGATAAATGTGTGTAAGTATTCTGGCTCAGATTCTATTAAAGATAATCTAGACCAGTGGTTCCCAACCCTGTCCTGGAGGACCACCAGGCCAGTCGGGTTTTCAAGATAGCACTAATGAATATGCATGAGAGAGACCTGCGTATAATGGAGGTACCAGACATGCAAATCTGCTCCATGCATATTCATTAGGGTTATCCTGAAAACTCGACTGGCCTGGTGGTCCTCCAGGACAGGGTTGGGAACCACTAATCTAGACCACAGTTCTCAACCGCCGGTCCACGGACCGGTGCCAGTCCGCAGAAAATTCCTGCCGGCGAGATCAACATCTTCAATTTCCTGCCGGTCCGCACAGGACCGGCAAGATCGAGGAGCTGTAGTTCGTGCAGGGCCGGAGAGATAATGGGGAACCTCAGACTATGCTTTCTTCCCTCCCAGCGGCTCTCCTTACAAGCGCAGTGATTCAGGAAGGAAGCCTTGGAGCTTTTGCTGAGTCGGGCCACCTCTGATGATGCAACTTCCACTTTCCTCAGAGGCGGTGCGACCCAACAAAGGACCCGAGGCTGCCTTAGTGAATCGCAGCGCTGGCAAGTAAGGAGAGTTGCTGGGAGGGGAGAAAGCTGCTAAGCATGGTGAAAAAAAAAGAGACAGCTGTTACTGGACCTGGAGAGGGAGGAGAGATGCTGCTGGGAGGGGAGGAGGGATAGAAGTCTGGGAAGCTGCTGGGTAAGTGGAAAAAGGGACAGCTGCTACTGGACCTGGAGAGGGAGAAGGAGAGATGCTGCTGGGAGGGGAGGAGGGAAAGGAGTCTGGGAAGCTGCTGGGCATGGTGAAAAAAAAGGGATAGCTGCTACTGGACCTGGAGAGGGAGAAGGAGAAATGCTGCTGAGAGGGGAGGAGGAAAAGGAAAGGGAAGAGAGTTACTGCTGGACAGGGGGAGGAGGGAAGGGAGAAGAAAAAAGGAAGGAAACAGCTTGCAGGGAGATTAGAGGAGGGGAAGGGGAGAGACAGGAATGAGATAGGAAGGGGGGTCAGCAGAGAAATTGAGAGGGACAAAGATGCTAGATCTGGTGTAGGAGAGAGCAGTGAAGCTGGAATGAATCGTATAAAAAGGAGAGAGGGGCATAGGCTGGATGGAAAGGGGAGGGGGGCATAGAAAGAAGACAAATACCAAATGGAAGGGGGAGAGGTCAGACAGTAGATGGAAGGGGCAGATGCTGGATTGAAGAGACAGAGAGGGCAGACGCTGGAAGGAAGAGAGTGAAAAGAAGATGAAAGCAGAAACCAGAGACAACAAAAGGTAGAAACAAATAATTTTCTTTCTATTTTGTGATTAGAATATATCAGATTTGAAATATATATCCTGCTAGAGCTGGTGTTAAACATAACTGGGGACTGCAAAGTCCAGGCAGTGGCTTAGGGCTCTCTCTGACCAGGGGGGCAGTTGCCCTAGTTGCACTCCCCTAACCCTATTCCTGCTATGTGTGACTGCGGTATTCTATTAGCATGATATTTCTGTGTAGCATTCTGTAATAATTTGGCTTATTCAGTTTTCTTGATAGTAGAGGGAATATATGTGAAGAGGAGGGGAGACAGGGGTTTTGTTGATCCTTGCTCTGTATTATTTGTATTTATAAAATGACAATTGTACAGAATATTGTTTCTTTTTATACTTTAATAAAATAAAATACATTCAGTATACAATCTGCTTGTGCGGATGGGATCAGATGATTTGCGAGGACCGAGCTCGCGGAGATGGGGCGGAAACGGGGTTTTTTAATTTCAGTCCTAGTAGTTTGCCGGTCCACAAAATCATTTTTGTTTCCCGCCGGTCCATAGGTGTAAAAAGGTTGAAGAACACTGATCTAGACATCTAACTTAAGTTTTTATAAACATTACTCAGCACCAATAACAAGCCTAATTGGCTTGGCACCTATAGCTATCAGGTAGGCGCCTAGTCCAAGGCGCTTACCAGAAAGTGGGCATGGTTATGGATGGATTATGGGTGTATCTTGAGTGTATTTTGCGTGTAGGCACCTAAATTGAACCAGTGTTTAGGCCAAGAAAACCCTGGCCTAAATAGGGGGTGCCTAAGGTTTTGACACCTATCAGTGCCCAAGTCCAATTTAGGCACCACTAAGTGCAATTCTAACTTATGATTGGCATACGCTATGTGCCATGTTCCTCAGTGCCTATATTTTAAGCACTGTTTATAGAATTGGGGCCTCTATGCATATACCCATGTATTGTATAAAATCAGCACCTATGACACAATTATACTCTAGCTCTGCCCATTCCACTTACCCAGGAATGCCTACATATGGTCTATGTAAAAGTACACATGATCTTTCAGCAAGCACATGCAGTTGTACAATTTGATAAATCATTCGTACAAGTAAAACAGATTTTACGCAAGGAAAAAGCTTTATAAAATTAACACCTAAAAAATGATGTTTTCTGCTCTTGTATTGTTGCAATTGAACAAATCATGTTTTGAAAGCCTTGGGGATTTGGAAAACACGAGCGACAAAGTTAACCCTACTTACATCTAATTCAAAGGTTTGCAGTGCGGTCCTGTAGCCTCCGGAGACTGGTGGCAGTAGGCGCAATACTTCCTTCACCACACAGTCCAAGTAGCGCAGACAGCTCAGCTTCTCCAAGCTCAGCTCAGCTCTGCACTCACATGCTGATCCCTGTTTCACCTCATCTCCAGCCAGTTCTTGACTTCTGAAAACCTGTCTTGCCCAATCTAGTCTTTGGCTTCCATAATTGTGATTTTCATAGCTCAAATCCTCTTGAGTCCTTTTGGCCAACATGTGGTCCCTCTGAAGAGGAGACTGCTGTAGAGAGTCACCCTTAATAGTTTCTCCTGAAATTATATCAAGTTGCTCCCACTGGGTTTTTTGAGTCACATCTAGTCTAGCACAATGCAACTGATGGCCATTGTTCAGACTCTTCTCCTCTGGGGTGCTTATAGCTTGCTGGAAGGATTTCAAGTGGTTATGCTGGTTTGCAATGAAATAGGAAACAATACGACAATGGCACTGCTTGTTTATTCCAAGAGATTCCAGTTCCTGTCTAATTTTCTGCAGTGCTATGGGGTGTTTTAGGAGAAGCAGGATCAAAGAAGTGCTAGCACTAGCAGTGGTGAAAAAGGCAGCAAATATTAGCTCAATTGCCGATTCCTGTAAAATAAGACATGAGCATATTTAAATACTTAGCTTTGTATGTGGGGCTTCATGAAATAACTGTGAAAATGTTTGCAAGCTAGTAGCCATCTTCATGAAAACTTTAGCTACAGGAAGCAAATGAGTTTCTGGCTCATCTACATGCTAAAGGTAGATTTTGCAAAATATTTTTCACTCATTGCTATGACTGGAAATTTCATGCATTCCTAGAAGTGGCAATGTGCAAAATTAGACACCCCCCCCAAAAAAAAAAAAACACCTCACTTTGTATGGTCCAATTTAAAGAACCCTCATGGCTTGTTTTGAAAGCCCCTGGCCATCCCAAGGGATGTCCATAGGCCCCCATAACCTCCCTTTCAAAGCCCTGATTTGGGATATATAATGAATTGGCAGTGTCTTCCTAAGCCCCAAGTAGGACATCAAATCTCTGGTGGTCTAGTGTCATCCCAACCCTGAAACAGAGCTTCCATAAAAACCATCCCCAGAAACCATTTCATCCAGGGCCAACTTCTTCAAAACAAAAATGGAGGGTCTACTCTGTCCCAACCCCAAGTTACCTAAGAAGTCTATGGTATGTGGGAGATGGGAATGAATCTCATTTGCTTTTGCTCTGGTGGTTCCCTCTGTTGAAAAGAATTGGTAGTCTCCTTATAATACCACTAGAGGTCGTTAGGCTGCCTCTTATGTTGCAGCCTGATCCCTAGCACTAATACTCTGAGACTATCACTAGGAGACGGTAACAGTCATTTTCACACATGACCATCAGGGGCTTGAGTTCCTCCTGATATCACAGGGTGACCTTTTTATCCCTAAATTCTGTATACTTTGTGCTTGCCAATTTGCACACACAAGTTGTTTAACAAGAACAATTGACACCAATAATTGGCAATTAACACCTCATAATTGACACTAATTAAAGTTAGTGCACAACTTGGTAGGTGCATTCTATAAAGTAGTGCACATTAGTTCTAGTGTGTGAATCTGAAAAGGGAGCATGGCCAAGGGAGGAGCATGGACAGAAAACAACAAAATACTAACCATAACCAACATTGAAATCAACGCAATCAACTACCCCATACAAACCACCCTAAAACTGCTAGGAATAACTATCGACAGATGCTGCATCATGCAACCGCAAATCAATAAAACAATACAAAAGTCATTCTTAGTCATGAGAAACTTAAGACAAGTTCGGAAATTCTTCGAGAAAACTCAATTCCAGCTCATAGTTCAGTCCTTAATACTAGGCCTACTTGACTACTGTAATATCCTCTACCTCCCATGCCCTACAACCATAACAAAACAACTACAAACTATCCAAAACACAGCACTAAGACTCATCTACTCATTAAAGAAACATGATCACATTACAGAAGCATATCTCCAATCGCACTGGCTTCAGATCCCAGCAAGAATACAATTTAAATTCTATTGCCTACTATTTAAGACTTTATACGGAGACAGTCCAAACTACCTGAATAACCGCCTCATCCACAACGCCGCAACCAGACATAGGAAAACTCACACCCCATTCTCATACCCCCTCAATTAAGGAGGTCAAACGAAAAAAACTATATGATGGCCTCCTGGCCACTCAAGCAGCCAAACTAGACAACCAAATCGCCAATCTACTGATGGCATCCCTCGACTACAAGACTTTTAGAAAAGAAATAAAGACCATACTCTTCAAGAAAACTCTGAAAAAAGAAATACCGCAAGTCTCAAACTCCACCTCTCACTAAAGCCAACTACCCCAAACAAATAACCTTACCCATTTCTTACTCTTTTTGAAAATGACCAATTTTTTCTTTTTTTTGTAAGTTCTTGTTGTAATACATCTTGGATAATTCTTTTGTAATCCGCCTTGAACTGCAAGGTAATGGCGGAATAGAAATCCCTAATATAATGTACTTCCACTGTTATAGAATATGCCCAATTCATGCACAACTTAGACTAAGCTCTCCTTGGCCTAAATGTACCATATATGGCTGCTAAGCATAATTCTGTATATGGTGCGTGCCATTTATAGAACTGCAGTAATGATTAGCACTGATTTTTTTAGTCAATATATTTAGAATCAGGCCCCTTAATATACATTATATGCCCTTTATCAGGTCTGAAGAGGGGGAATGAAATTGCAGGTGTCATTGGCGCATCAAGGCATGGAATCCCCTGTTGGGAGATTCAGGGGGTACGCTGATTCAGGCCATGAAGGCCTTTTTAGATTGCAGCTGGTCACTTTGTGCAATTTTTCATGTGCAGTTTTGCAATGTCATTTTGCATGTTAACCAATGTAAACATATATCAACCCCAACAAAATTGGAGAGACTGGAGTCAATAATACTAAACCACAAAAAATATCAACTAACTCCAGTATTATACTTGCTGGGTATAGTGCCACTTGTGACCCAACCACTATTGCCAGAAACTTCAAAACATTGTTCACTGGCAATAGTGGTTGGGTCACAAGTGGCACTATACCCAGCAAGTATAATACTGGAGTTAGTTGATATTTTTGTGGTTTAACATATATCAACCTACACTCCACTAAGAAAAACCATGTAATTTATTAGCAAAGGAAAGGTAGGGGTGGGTCATTAGTGTGAGCAGACTGGATGGGCCGTGGCCCTTTTCTGCCGTCAGTTTCTATGTTTCTATGATCTTTTGAGAGGTACTACTTTGAAGTAGTATCAAGAGATTAGAATGCCTAATGACCAATGGGGTCAGTAAATGGTTAACTGTAAATGACATATCAGAGCAGAATTACATGGTGCTACTTTACACGAGTTTATCCCTAGAGATTTGAAAGTTAATTTGGAGCCGCATCTGTTTAGTGATGACTAAGATTTCATTAATAAGTGGCACTTATATGGCAGGATTTTGGTGGACGCACACCCCTTAAAACTCTGAATGAAAAAGTACATACCTGTCTGAAGAACAGCAGAATCTGGTATGGGAAAGGTTAGTACAGCACCACACAGGTGTCTTTAAGTAGCCTAGTGAGTGGGCTAGTAAACCATAGAGAGGAGGACCCAGGCCTATAAGACACTCTAACCACTACATTTATTGTGGAACGCCTGAGTCCACCAAAATCTACCTTATTTCCATATAAGTGCCACCTGTAGCTATAAGAGCTATTGGGGTGGTAGACAGGTGGGTACAGTAGGTTTTGGGGAGGTTTTGGAGGGGATCACCATAAATTATAAGGGGGTTATGGTGAGATGTATATCTGGCACCCTTTATGTGAAGTTCACAGCAGTGCCTTCTAAGGTGCTCTACTGGGGTGTCTATGTGGCCAGTGCATTACAATGCTGGCCACTCCTACATCCAAATGGTCTAGATATGGACGTTTACAGCTTGGTTGTTTCTGTGGCCTCACAGTTTCCACCATAAATACAGTGGTTAGTGTCATATGGGCCTGGGTCCTCTTCTCTATGGCTCATTAGCCCACCCAACAGGCTACTTAAGACACCTGTGTGATGCTCCACTAACCTTTCCCATAGCAGATGCTGCTGTTCTAGAGACAGGTATGTACTGTTTTATTCATATTTTTGGGGGTAGGAGGGGGGTTAGTGATTACTGAGAGAGTGTGGCGGTCATTACTTAATTCCTCAAGTGATCATCTGGTCAATTTGAGTATCTTTTTGTCATTTACCGGTAGATGATTCTAAAACAGGTCTAGCTTGGAATGTCTAAGTTTCATCTAGGACATCCTGCTAAAGGTTGAATTATCACCGCAAAACGTCCACAGCCTTCCCAATCTCACCCAAAATACACTTCTAACACGCCTCTTTATGAGTTTGACATTTTGAAGGGTGAATGTCCCATAAAACGTCTTAAGTTCTTTGTTTTGATTATTGGTGCTTGGACGTTTTGCAGAGAAAAATGTCCAACTGCCGATTTTTGAACATTTTTGTGTTTTGAAAATGCCCCTAAATGTTTGTTTTCTGCCTGAGAATGTATGTTGAACTGAACTTAAAGTTTTTTGGAATCTGTTTATTTTGTCTAAGGTCCTCGCAGCCCTGACAAAAGTGGTGTTTTCACGAAACGCTGGCCAATGTGGGGGGAACTGAGCTAAGTTGGGGTTTTTTTTGACAGTGCTGCAGTCTAGTTTAACACTGCAAACATTTCTTTATGTCGATAATGCTTTTTTGGTAGAGCATTTTTTAGTAAGCTTACCATAGGGGAGTAGCAGCAGGGCCAGTCCAGATCCAGCTGCTATTTTCTGGCATACAATGAAAAAACCGTGATTAACAGATCTCTAGATCCCGAAAAGCTTTCCATCTAAGCAGACTCTTTCATTCTTTGCCTATAAAACATGTGTGTATGGGGAGGGGGGGGGGGGAGATAGCAGGACTCAAATTCCCCTAAACTTGTTTGTTTTCTGATCAGTGTGAAATTTTAGCATGCAAGTAATAGAACAAGGTCAGCTACATGTATAACAATTCAATAATTGGCTGTTAGTGTTAACAGCCAATTAGCCTTAATTGGTACTAATTGGCACCAATTAGTCATTACACCCATAACTGCCCTTAGGGCTAGATTCACTAAGATCACAGATCGGATCCGATCCGTGTCTGGGAGGCTGATTCATGAATTGCCCTCATGCAAATGAGGGTGATTGGAATCATGCCCCCAACTGAGCGTCCGGATCGCTCTTTAGCAATCCCAGCGCATTCGCTGGCCCTCCGTGCCCAGCAGAACAGGAAACTTCTTTAAAAAATTTTTTTTTTCCTTTGCAAGCCTGTGGTTTTAACCCGCAGGTTAAAACCACAGGCTTGCACTGTGGGGAAGGGCAGGGAGTCAGGGCAGCAGGAGAGATTCGGGGCTAGAGCAGGAGATAAGACAAAGAGCATATTGTGGCAGACAGGAAATCGGGGCTGAGAGCAGGAGATTGGGGCAGGCAGGAGATCGGGGCAGAGAGCAGAGAAGCATGGCAGAGAGCAGGGTGGCAGAAGGCAGGGCAGTTGGAAAGGTCCTGAGCGACTGGCCCTCAGTAGTCGCTTATTTTTGGATTGGTCAGCCCAGTCGGTGTCCCTCTTTTTTTTTTTTTTTGTGAATCACTGCCTGCCTACATTTGAATGCCGTTCCCCCTCATTTGCATGCACGGATTAGAGGATGATCTGGATATAAATTAGTGAATTGGGTCAGAGGGAAATCAGGTCACAAAGGGGTTGCTAAGTGGTCAGAAGCTGATCGGTGGGCTTAGTGAATCTAGCCCTTAGTCACTATTCTATAAGTTGTACACTTAAATTCCAGTATGTACTACTTCAAGGGGTTATGGACCTGGGAGGGGCATGGGTAGTTCAGGCAGTTACCCATGAGAGTTATAGAATTCTAGCATTTATGCACCTAACTGCCTTCAATTAAGCATGAGCATTTATACCAACCATTGAGTGGCGTAAGTGCTCATGCCTGAAGTTAGGTGTGTAAATGCAGACTTATGCTAATATTTTATAACTGCTGCACTTAAGGCCATATTCTATACTGTATATGTCACCTAAAGTGCGATTCTATAAAAGTTATGCGCACCTTATAGAATCATGCTTAGCACCAGTAGGTATCATAATTTTTAGGTACACCCATTTTAAGCCAAGGAAACTTGGCCTAATTGCCTGCACCTAAGTTCTGCTTACATCAACATATAGGTGAAAAACTTGTGCATAACTCCAGGTATGACCTCACCTGGAGTACTGCATTCAATTCTGGTCTCCTTATCTCAAGAAAGATATAGCGGCACTAGAAAAGGTTCAACATACAGCAACCAAGATGATAAAGGGGATGGAACTCCTCTCGTATGAGGAAAGACTAAAAAGGTTAGGGTTCTTCAGCACGGAAAAGAGAATACTGAGGGGAGATATGATTGAAGCCTACAAAATCCTGAGTGGAGTAAAACGGGTACAAGTGGATCAATTTTTCACTCCGTCAAAAATTACAAAGACTAGGGGACACTCAAAGTTACAGGGAAATACTTTTAAAACAAATTAGGAGGAAATATTTTTTTTCACTCAGAGAATAGTTAAGCTCTGGAACGCATTGCCTGAGGTTGTGGTAAGAGCAGATAGCGTAGTTGGTTTGAAGAAAGGTTTGGAAAATTTCCTGGAGGAAAAGTCCATAGTCTGTTACTGAGAAAGACATGGGGGAAGCTACTGCTTGCCCTGGATCGATAGCATGGAATGTTGCTACTCTTTGGGTTTTGGCCAGATACTAATGACCTGGATTGGCCACCATGAAAACAGGCTACTAGGTTTGATGGACCATTGGTCTGACCCAGTAAGGTTAATCTTATGTTCTTATAACTCAAAACCACAACCATGATCTACCCCTAACCACACCCCCTTTTAGATATGCGCATTGGACATAATGCATAACACCTTGTGCTATATGTTTACCAAGTTGTGCACATAACTTTCAATGATCTCCAATTAGCATCAATTAGGCCTATTAATCAATTAAGTTGTGTGCGTACTTCAGCTCTGTGCACTAATGTACACTTATAACTTTAGGTGCCATATACAGAATTTGATAGAAGATCCTCTGTATGTGTCGAGTTAGGATAAAAACTTGTACAAAAAAAAAGAACTTGCACTATAACAAAGGCAAATTGTAACCTGTTAATTATATATTAAGTATGTTAACCTGTAACCCGTTCTGAGCTCTTTGAGGAGGATGGGATAGAAAATGAAATAAATAAATAAATAGTGTGCATTATCCTGGTGCCTAAATTTTCAAGACCTTTTCAGAATTTACCCCCAAATGATTCCTCAAACTGAATACTGCATAATAGTTATTCTGTCTATCTCTTGGAACCTTACACTATTCTTGTTTTTGAAAGGGCAGTTTAATGAGCAGTTAGACTGCAGATTCAGTCAAGCAAATTCTACATAGGAAAGTTTACATTAATCTACAGGCAGCAGAATAGATTAGGTTCCAACACCATCCTTGATCCCTGCCCATCCAGCCTCCTGCTGTCCACAGAAGACGCCATGGCAGAATCCATCCTCCCCATCATTAACACCTCCCTCTCCACAGGGACAGTTCCCCTCAGCTGGAAATCAGCTATTATCAAACCCACTCTCAAAAAACCCACCCTTGATCCTAATGAACCCGGCAACTATCGCCCGGTCTCCAACCTCCCATTTGTCTCCAAACTCCTAGAACGAATTGTGCTCCGCCGACTACACCCTTTCATAGAAGAACAAGCAGCCCTGTCCCCTGCTCAATCCGGCTTCCGAACAGGCCACAGCACAGAGTCAGTACTCCTAGATATCATCAATGACAGCTGGTCAATACTTGACAAAGGCAGTGATGCCCTCAGTGCTGCCTTTGACACGGTCGATCACCACCTCCTCATATCCAGACTCTATGACCTTGGAATCAAGGACTCTGCCCTCCAATGGTTCACCTCCTTCCTCCACCAAAGGACCCAAACTGTCCTCTAGGGACGCACAAATCTAACCCCAAGCCTATCAAATATGGCGTTCCCCAAGGCGCCCTTCTATCCCCCCTCCTATTCAACCTCTACATCAGACCTGTCATTGATATAACGCAGAAGTACAACATTAAAATCCACTCCAATGCCGATGACATCCAGCTGCTCCTCCCTCTAGGCGAAAATCGATCGTCCCAAATTGCTAACCTCCAACACTGCCTCTCTGACATGAAAACCTGGATGACAAACAACAAACTACAACTGAACGCCTCTAAGACCGAACTCTTATGGATCAGGAAAAAAAACACCAAATACACTATCATGGGACTCCACTCTACTAACGGCAAGTACGCAGCCTAGGAGTAACCTTAGACAGACACCTATCCCTATCCATCCACATATCCCAAGTAGTCTCTTCCTCCTTCTACTACCTCCGCCAACTGAGAAGGATCAAACCCTACATCTCCACACCTGACCTAGCCCAACTCCTCTACGCATATGTCCTCTCCAGAATGGATTACTGGAACTCCCTATTTAATGGAATAACCAAAAAAGATCTCAAGCGCCTCCAACGGGTCCAAAATGCAGCTATCCGCCTCCTACACAGCCTCAACTACCAAGATCCCATCTCCCCAGCACTCCGAGCTGCACACTGGCTCCCAATTAACCAACGCTGTGCATTCAAGGCCCTGGCAATAGCACACAAAAGAATTTATGCTACCACCCCCTCCTACATAAAATCCAAGCTACCCATCTACATCTCCACCCGCACCCTCCGCTCAGAAACGGAGATACGCCTATGCATTTCCCCTGGAAGGTCCCTCCTCTCAGAAACCACCCGCAAACGCTCCTACAGCCACTTCATTCCCTAACTCTGGAACCAACTCCCCCCTCAACTCAGACTACAGAACTCACTAATGACATTCCGGAAAATGGTAAAGACCCTCCTCTTCAACCAAAGGTCACCCTCATTCTACACCCAACCCCCTTAAACCCCACCTCTACCCTTCTTTCTCCATTCTAATCTTCTACCTAAATTTCTGTATAGTCCACTCTCAGCCTATACTCAAATAACTTGTATCTAAACTAAACTACTTATATTTAAACTACTGTTCTTAATTTGCTGTATAGTCCCTATATTTAAACTGCTGCACAGTCTTGTATGTCCAAGTATTTAAATCTACTGTATAATCTTGTATGTCCAATTCACTCCATTGTGAATGTTTACTTGTAAACATTTTATCCCGTCCTACTGGGAGGACGGGATAAAAATCTAAATAAATAAATAAAAATAAAATAAATAAATATTTTGTTCAACAGAGCACCAGCAGCAAGAGCCCTTCCAATCAAAAAGGTGTTTCACTGCCCCAGCATTAATCCACATAACAGTTGGCTAACTTTATAAGGAGACAAAATACTTCTATACCTTTAGTGCTTGAATGCTGAATTCTTTGCCTTGCTCTGTAGCGCTGTTTATTATGAAATCCAGAGCATCTTCAGAACCTTCTGACTTCCGTTTCTGCAGTTTTTCTGCTATAACTTTCTCCATATGCTCATGCAATGTATCACGGGCTTTGATTCCCTTGGGGGCGGGAGGGAGGGGGGGGGAAAAGCAGATATGATTTATCAGTTTATCTTTCAGTTAAATATTGACTTCGTGAAATGCTGGCAAATATACTCATACATAGGAGTGGGTATTATTATTCATTAACATTCATTGTTTAGCCAGGAAAGGCTACAGAAGTTTAATATGCATTGGTCTCCATACCTAAAGAAGGATATAAAACTGCTAGAGAGGGTGCAGAGACGAGCAACGAAGCTAGTGAACGGTATGGAGAACCTGGACTATGAGGAACAACTTAGGAGACTGGGGTTGTTCTCCCTTGAAGAGGAGACTGTGAGGGGATCTGATCGAGACTTTCAAAATACTGAAAGGATTCGACAAAATGGAGCAGGGAAAGCAGTTATTTACAATGTCCAATGTGACATGGACAAGAGGACATAGACTGAAGCTGAGGGGGGACAGGTCCAGGACGAATATCAGAAAGTTCTGTTTCACGCAGCGAGTGGTGGAAGTAATTGCAGAATCCACCGTTCTAGGATTTAAGGGTAAACTAGATGCACATCTCCTTAAGAGTGGCATAGAGTGATATGGGTAAGGGTAAATTAGATGCACATCTCCCTTGAGAAGCATACAGTGATATGGGGACTAAAACTATGCCAGGGTACACCTGATGGGGCCTCCGCATGTGCGGATCACCAGACTTGATGGACCAGGGTCTGAGCCGGAGATGGCAATTCTTATGTTCTTATGAATTTGTTGGAGGGAGAAAGAAAAAAAAAATCTGTGTTCTAGAGTGAAAAAATCCTTCTGTTTCTCAAAAGAAGAAATTCTAAAAAATGAAGTATTTACCTGTAGCAGGTGTTATCCGAGGACAGCAGGTAGATATTCTCACATGTGGGTGACGTCATCCATGGAGCTCCAGCACGGACAGTTAATAAGTGCCCTGACATTTTAAAAGCTTGAAACCCACCTACACTGCGCATATGCGAGTGCCTTCCCATCTGACAGCTGACAGGACCACCACCAGTTCAGTAAAAAAAGCTAAGAAGTCAACCAGAGGTGGGAAGGTTGTGAGAATATCTGCCTGCTGTCCTCAGATGACACCTGCTACAGGTAAGTAACTTTGCTTTATTCAAGGACAAGCAAGTAGAATATTCTCACATGTGGGACATGGCCTTGAAAAGAGGGTTAATGAGAAAACCATGAGCCTGGTAAAAAACCAATAGGGTTGGAGGGAAGTTGATGTCTAAATGGAGAATAAACTTTGGAGAACTGTTTGGCTGAACCAACTAGCCAAACAGTAATGAGATGCGAAGGTTTGGACAGAGGACTAGGTGGCTGCTTTACAAATGTTTTCAATGGGAGTGCAATGCAGATGAGCTACTGAAGTGGCCATTGGTCAAACATTATTAGCAGTGACATGTCCTGGAAGCATCAGTCCAGCCCAAACATAGCAAAAGGAAATACAGTGTGTAAGCCATGTTGAGAACCCCCAAAATCAAAGTTCAGCTGTCCCCTCCTTGGACTTGGAACAACTATTGTATTACGCCTTCGGTTGCTTTAGGAAGTTTTCCCCACCTGACCACCTGAGTTCTAAATACCCTCACCACCCGCTTTATTTCAGGGCAGGGGCAGGGGCTGGGAACCATCCACCCTTTGTTTTAATGGTCTAAGATTCCCCTTCCAAAGTTCCCACTATCAGGGCTGTGCAATGTCAGGTCACTGAATCCACTCCGGGCTTTACTTCTCCCTTCAAGGTTAGTTAGCAGTATCCCTTCCCCACTCACTATGCTTAGCTTGCATACAGGGATTCTGGTTTAATTTCTGCTACTAACCAAATCTCACATTCACCCCTCCAATACTCATTCATTATACAGTCTTTCCTAAGGACAGAACTGTTACTCTTAAGTACACTAGACCATTGTTTCAGAACAAACTTTCATTCCCTTCCCCCACACAGTACCTTACTGACCCATGCTGCAATCAGACACATACTTCAAGACTTCAGGGCTGCAGTCCACATCATTTCTCTCAGAGAGGTCTCCCTCTACCTCCATGAGAGACTCCTCACTTTCTGAATCTGGATACAGGCTGTCCTCTGAAGCAGCCTTTGGCAAGCCCTGCTCCTGGAGCTTTTCTCTTCCCCTTAGCCTCTGCTTGGGAAGCAAAGTTTTGCTAGTGTGCCAGTGCTATGGGTTAGGGAGTTTTCTAGCAGAGTGCTGTAAGACTGAGCTGCTAGCTTTTCGTTCCCTGCTCTGTAAGGCAGGCCCTTCCCTCCAAGTTCCTGATTGCCTCCTGCTGTGCTCAGCTGGCTGTGCTTTATTCTCTGGAGTAACCTTTATTCCTGCTCTAGCCACTTCTGCCTGTCAGCTCCACCCCTTTCCTTAACCCTTATTGGGTCAGATTTCCTGACCAGAGGTTTAGTTAGAGAATTAACAAAGGATTTATAAAAGGGATTATAGTGACTTGGAACAGGTATTCTGTTCTCCTCTGCTATTCCTTCTCTGTTCTGCCCTGCCTGTCTGCTCTTAGTACTGGGAATAGAGTTAATGGGCAGCTTCCTGGGTTTAGGAATAGGCACATTTGTTTGAGAGGCAGGGTTAAAAGCAGGTTTTAAACCAGTGACAGGAACTTCCCTGTCACAATGCATCCATGAGCTCTGCCTGAGATTGAAATTCTGATTCCATTTTAATTGGTAGAGCTTGCCCCATTTGTCTGATAAACCTAGTGAAAGACAGACTCTCTCCAGGGTGATTCCTTGTGAAAAGCAGGAGATGGGTCTGAAGACCTCCTTTTACGAAACTGTGATAGCAGAGCCATTCAGCGTGGCTCCCTGCGCTAGAAACTGCTGTCGCAGTTTCATAAAAGAGGGGTAAGTCTCCTCTGTTGATAATTCTGTATAGTCACTAGAAGTGTGCAGTCAGGTCAGAGTCATAGTCCTTGACGTTGTGCTCTCTCTCCTCAGTTGGATGCCAAGGAGGTGGATGCTGATGTCTAGAGGAGCATCAAGGATATCGATGTCCAGGAGAGCATCAAGGAGATCAACATCTAGAGGAGCTTTGAGGAGATCAACATGGAGAACATCGATGTGTCTCGAACATCAAGAATTAGATGAACTTCATTCTCTCGATGTGGACCTATGTGCTGATGCTGATGTCTTAAGCTTGATATCCTGATTAAGATGAAGGCTAATGCTCAGGCTGAATTGAAGCTGGCAATATGTAATCAGGAAATGGTATCAAGTACTCCTGTAGTAGCCCAGCTATGAGTCACCTTCTGCAACAGTATGGTAAGCTGTTCTTTCAGAAATACCTGTACTTGAATGAATATCATAGGTGCATTACCGTATTTTCACGCATATAACGTGCGCGTTATACGTGTTTTTACAAACCGTGCATACCCTTGCGCGGTATACGCGTGAGCGTGTTGTACAAAATTTTTTTTACATAGTTCTCCCCCCCCCCCCGACGTCCGATTCACCCCCCGCAGGACCGCTCGCACGCACCCGCACCCCCATCCCGAAGGACCGCCGACTCCCCGACACGATCGGGGCAAAAAGGAGCCCAAGCCTTCTTGCCCCGCCGATTCCCCAACTCCCCGACAATATCGGGCCAGGAGGGAGCCCAAGTCCTCCTGGCCCTGGCGACCCCCCCCCCCCGGCTAGTTTTTTGGGCCAGGAGGGAGCCCAAACCCTCCTGGCCATGGCGACCCCATAACCCCACCCCGCACTACATTACGGGCAGGAGGGATCCCAGGCCCTCCTGCCCTCGACGCAAACCCCCCTCCCCCCAACGACCGCCCCCCCCAGCCGACCCGTGACCCCCCTGGCCGACCCCCACGACACCCCCACCCCCCTTCCCCGTACCTTTCTGTAGTTGGCCGGACAGACGGGAGCCAAACCCGCCTGTCCGGCAGGCAGCCAACGACGGAATGAGGCCGGATTGGCCCATCCGTCCCAAAGCTCCGCCTACTGGTGGGGCCTAAGGTGCCTGGGCCAATCAGAATAGGCCCGGGAGCCTTAGGTCCCACCTGGGGGCGGGGCCTGAGGCACATGGGCCCAACCCGACCATGTGCCCAAGGCCCCGCCCCCAGGAGGGACCTAAGGCTCCCGGGCCTATTCTGATTGGCCCAGGCGCCTTAGGCCCCACCAGTAGGCGGAGCTTTGGGACAGATGGGCCAATCCGGCCTCATTCCGTCGTTGGCTGCCTGCTGGACAGGCGGGTTTGGCTCCCGTCTGTCCGGCCAACTACAGAAAGGTACGGGGAAGGGGGGTGGGGGTTTCGTGGGGGTCGGCCAGGGGGGTCGCGGGTCGGCTGGGGGGGCGGTCGGAGGTTCTTGGGGGGGCGGTCGTTGGGGGGAGGGGGGTTTGCGTCGAGGGCAGGAGGGCCTGGGATCCCTCCTGCCCGTAATGTAGTGCAGGGTGGGGGTAGGGGGTCACCGTGGCCAGGAGGATTTGGGCTCCCTCCTGGCCCGAACAACTAGGGGGGGGTCGCCAGGGCCAGGAGGACTTGGGCTCCCTCCTGGCCCGATATTGTCGGGGAGTCGGCGGGGCAAGAGGGCTTGAGCTCCCTCTTGCCCCGATCATGTCGGGGGTGCCGCGGTTGGCTGGGGCAAGAGGGCTTGAGCTCTCTCTTGCCCCGATCATGTCGGGGAGTCGGCGGGGCAAGAGGGGAAGCAGCAGGACACCGGTAGGAGCTTCTACATGATGGGGGGGTCGGGAGGCTGTGGGGGTGCGAGCGGTCCTTCAGGGTGGGGGTGCGTGCGAGCGGTCCTTCGGGGTGGGGGTGCGAGCGGTCCTGCGGGGGGGGATGAATCGGACGTCGGGGGGGGGCATCAGGCTTTCAGGGTGGGGACAGGACTTCAAGGGGTAGAGGAGAGTCGGGGCGGGCGAAAGAAGAGTCGGGGTGGCCAGAGGAGAGTCGGAGCGGGCGACTGGAGAGTCGGGCAGCATGCGTGGTATACGGGTGTGCGCGGTATACAAAAATTTCTGTACATAAATTTGTGTTTTCCTCGCGCTATACCCGTGTGCGCGTTTTACACGGGTGCGCGTTATCTACGTGAAAATACGGTAGTTGTGTGTTGAAGCATTGGTGACCCTGGTATTGAGGCATGTTTCAGAGGTGACACCAACTGTAAGGACAGTGATCTGTCATCAGTGCATTGACTAAAACTTTCGTTGAAAAAAAAATTGGGAAGGCCACAAGAGAGATGTCTAAAATGAATGAACAAACTATAAGCACAAAATAAATGTCTAAAAAAGAGATTTTAAAGAAAAAACTTACACTGATGCACTGAAAGAGAAAGATGTCTTCTGCAGAGACATAAGAAAACAAAGAACTGGTGGTCCCGTGAGATATCGTTGGATGGGAAGGCACTTGCGCATGCAGTGTGGACGGTCTTCAAGCTTTTAAAGTGACAGTGCACTTGTTTACTATCTGTACCAGGGCTCTGCGGATGATGTCACCCACATGTGAGAATATACTGTCTACTTGTCCTCAGATAACAGAAGATACTCACTTGCAGACAAGACTTGCTGAACTTTAAAAGGCCCTATCCTTAGAAAGTCTGCACTAGAAAGCTTTTATGAACTGTCATATCTCCTCACTCCTTGCCACAGTTCCTATCCTTCCTTTAGGACTTGTTAAAAGTTCAGATTAAGATTCAGTTGTTCTCACACATTCTTTCCGCTTTTGGAGAGACAATCAATCAAAAAAGGTGCTGATAGAGGTGGGCATTGCTCTATAGCTGAGAATCACCCTTACACTCTCATTAAGCAAAAACAAAAAACAGAGGCTGGAGAGAGAGAGGAAGGAAGAACAAAAGAGATTCCCCAAGTTTAAAGTGCCAGCTTTCCAAAACGCTTGTCCTATAATCAGATCCACAAAGAAACAGGAGACACAGCTTTTGCCTTCTGTACCCGAACTAGCTTGATGTTAAAGGTTGTGTTGCTATTGAGTCCTGTCTTTTGTACTCATTGCCAGAAAAGTAACTTGAAACTCTCCTCAGTAATCACAAACCCTGACCAACAAATGCTAGTGTTCTTGGAAGCCTCTAGCTGAACATCCCTGAGAACTGGTCCCAGTGCTTTATGTGGTAAAATGGTTCTTTGTTTTTAAATGCAGGTCTAGTATATTCCACTATTTATTGTAACTTTGAGTTCATGTGATCCTTTTCTACTGTTTACCTCAACTTAAAACAATAAAATTCAATATATTTCTTTTGTTGATAATAATTATTGATTTTTCAAAGTTCTAAAGTTCTACATTTAAAATGTGGTTTGATACTATTTTATTATTTTTTTAAAAAAATCTACAAGGTATTTATAATAAAACATTTATACAGCTTTACTAATTTTTTCTTAAACATTGAGCAGAGGGAAAGTGTCCCATCACAGGAGCACTTATAAAATGTATTTCTTCTACATACATGTTTGATATTTATCTCTCAGCAAAACCCCAGTGTAGCTTGTCAAACGTGGTTTATTTCAATTTTCAGTCTTGGTGAAATGTCTCAATTTTATATGCATTTATATGATCAATTATTAATTTCATGTACTATACCGTCATTTGCAACCAAATTATCAAAAAGGAAAGAAAACGGAACTCCATTAATCAAATTGTATAACTACAATCGAGTCATCATTTTGGATTTCACAGAAAAGATTTTCGTTCACTTTGTAGTCAATAAGTTAAAAAACAGTGCTTTTGGAACAAGTGACTAATGTTCCTTGGAATATTATCACTGCCAGTTAATATTTGCCAGATTTTTTACATCGTTCCCACTGGAGCTAAAACAAAATCGGACAACAATTGGTACAATGATGGGGCTCGCAGTTCTCTTATTCACGTTGTGTAAAATTGTACGAGGCCCCTCCTAACAGATAAGAAACCAATACATGAATATTTAGGCTAGACTAAAAGGACTCGTGCTTCTACATTACTGCGAATCGAACTAACAAAGCCAAATGTGTTTTAGAAAATGTGATGAATAGGTAAAAAGTATTTCTGCGACACTAGATTATTCCTGAAAGTCTGAAAGTGTTTATTTTCTGTAGTTATTAATGAAATTCAGTAATGGGTCAGAAGCTCTGTGCAGCCTTCTCTAGTATATCAGGGATTTTAAGTAGAAGGAAAATAAATATTCCATAAGGCTTAAAGGCAACATTTAGGGCTCCTTTTACAAAGGTGCGCTAGTGTTTTTAGTGCACACACCGGATTAGCGCGCGCTAGCTGAAAAACTATTGCCTGCTCAAGAGGAGGCAGTAGCGACTAGCGCGCGCTTTGGCCCTAACGCATCTTTGTAAAAGCAGCCCTTAATGCAGTGGCAGTAATGATAAGGCTTGTATTGATGGAAATATAAGCATGCTATTCTGCTAAAGACATTAGGCAGTGCTTTGCTTTATCACACATATTTTGTAACTAACGGAAAGTCAAGAAGAGACAAGTTTAGCTTCCTGTACCTTACGTAGTCCACTGAAGGGAATATCAAGAGGTAAAGAAAAGAGGTTTTCCGCCAGCTGTTCAAAAGTTTTCACCAGGTCTTTGAACTGTTTCTCCTCCAGGCTGAGTCCCAGCAGGATGCGAACTGCAATGCGAAAAGTCAGGACTTTGGCTGCCGAATAGACGGCCACAGGCCCGGCCTCCCTGCACCAGCTCTGCAGCTCCCCGTTCACTGTCTCTTGGATGCGAGGGATGTAGCTTTGGAGCGCGGAGCGACTGAACACTCTGGCCATAATCTGAAGGGGAGCAGAACAGAAAGTTAAGACCACCTTTGACCGATGAAAACAACTTTGCCAAATATGTGTCGGGAAAGAGACTGTTTTCGGCCACTGATCACAGAACTGGAGAGTTCCTTGCCCCTAAAGTTTCATCAAATCATTAGCAGCACTTCTGAGCTATGATAACAGACTGGGCAGGATTGCAGTGGCACGACGTATACGGTGGAAGGGTCCCAATTTCCCTACTTCTGCTTTCTATAGGAATGAAATGAGAAAGCTGTTCACATACAGCCATTGCATTTCCAGAGAAGTTCGTAGTCGCAGGTCCTTGTATTTCTCTTGTATGACTTTGCCATTGGGTTATCAGCTACCAAGAACATACTTGAGTTAGTTACGCTGGCTTTTACATAGCTGCGGTAGAGGCTCCTACAGCGAACGCGCTAAAAAAAAAAAAAACTTCTAGTGCAGCTTTGTAAAAGGAACCCGAATTAGTTAATAAAAAGACACCATTTACTAAAAAAAAAATATATAATTTTTTTCTATATTGAGTCACATAAAGCAAACACTATTCTCAAGTATATTTATGAGCTAAACCACCACCACCACCACCCCTTTTTTTATAGCTCTGTGATTCACACCACACTCCTCAGTAAGCCCTGCAGGAAGTTCTTTGGAATAGTCTCCTCTCTACCCCAGCTTACCTTTCTCCGCTGTCGGTGAAGGTCTCCGATAGAATTCACAAGGGTGTTCGAGCCCAGGATAATCTGAGTGCTTTGGGGCCATTGAGTCCTGACAAGGCTGTGCTCTCCTAGTAAGATTTTACGAATGTTTTCTGCTCCCGTTACTCGAATGACAGGTTTCCCCAGAAGGTGAGTTTTGAACACATTGCCATACTTCTCTCTTCTGGAACTGTGGAAATCCGAGCCCTGCAATAAAACAAAAAGGGAATCTACATTACCGAATCAGCAAACCCTAGTGTTGCCTTATCCCTAACTTCAATGATAGATAAACACATCTTTGAAAATGTATGTTAGAGGTGGTGTTACATGAGTGTGGAAAAGCACATGTACTTTTACTTGTGTTCTTTATAGCATTATGTTTAAAATGACTTCTCCAGGAGTCTTCAAGAAAAACTTTAAAGCTAAAATAAGGATACAGTATATATATGTAGGTTTACCAATTCCCCCCCGACCCATCCACCCCCAAAAAAGTAGATACATGAACAAACGTGTTCACGAAGGGTCAAATAATGTAAGTGCTCTATAGCTTTATTTGAGGGGAATTAAGTAATAACCATTTATGAAAACTGATTAATGATTACAATTTAGGGATTATTATATACGGTGACAACATTGGAACTCTCTTATTTGTATGTTTTTTGGGACTGAAGTCTTTGTGTAAATACGAACGGATTTTTAAAAGGTTTACCTGAACAAGCCAGTGTAGAGTTTCCCCAAAGAAAGGCCAGCCCATAGACCCTTTGGGAAGAGGCAAATTCTTCTTCCTGTCCCTGCTTCTTTTCCATCTGAGAGTCCATAAGTAACGAGAGAGAGCCAAGAGCAGCACCACAGATAGAATGGATGTTGCAGCAGTTTCAAGGACGGATAAGTAATTGATCTCCACGAGAAACATCTTCCAGTCTTTACTAATCCACTTTTGCAGGTGACTTGCTTTTTGTTATTGGTTCAACAGCGGATGTGGAAAAAAAATCACCTCTCTTTTCTGTGCATTTTGTGCCAGCTGAAGTAAGATCTCCCTAATTCTGAGCAGCTTGGCTGTCCATAAAAGTGGAAGAAAAATTAAACTCCTCTTTTTAAAATATCATTTTTCTGATCTATATGCTGTTTTAAAGATTCTGTTTATGAATATTTTCAGAAACCAAGACATCTGTCGCTGTTCAGAAAAAAGAAACATCAGTCCCCACTTTCTAAGCCATTAAAAAAAAATATATATATATAATTTGTTTTAAAGACTGCTTGTGAACATTTTCAAAAACCAAGACATCCAAGAAAGGCAAAGTAGTCTTATACAATTAGCACAATTTCATTTTCAAATTTGGCACATTCTGGATACAACTGGTATGGTGGTAATTAGGTCATTTATTTAGATTTGACATACTTTAGCCTAACAAACGGAAAATCGCATTAAAGACAGCTGGAAGTGTTTCATTTTCTAGTAATCAGATCTGCTAACAGAAACAAAATATGATTTTTCCAGTTCCATTCCTAGAAAGGCTTTTTAACATGCATCAGCCAGTTCATTTTACCATCAGAAATGGGAGGTGGTTTTTTGCTTAAGAGAGAAAAGGCCCATAAGTACAAGGGGGTGCTGAAAAGTTCTCAGCCCAACCAAGAAGAGAATGACTTGGATATGGTTAATAATCTGAAACAAGGTAAAAAACAAAACAAAACCCCCCAAAACCCATAGAATTTAGTTTCTGCAAAATGGCACTTCACAAATAAGATAATGCTGTTTTCAGTTACGGTGGCAAAATAATGCTCAGAATTTAGGAAGTTGGTTAGTTGGGCTGAGAACTTTTCAGCACCCCCTCCTATAACATGCAGCTGAACTGGCTGCTAAAAGTGATAAAGGTGGGGAAGGGGTAAAACGTGGACCTCACGGACCCGACAGATCTAAAACCGCACGTCCTTAAAAATCTGAGGTCTGCGTCCGTGCCACATGTAGTTTCTGTCTCTTACAGACCTCTATGACATTTTAGCTCTGACGGATCCGTCTCAGCATAGGGAGGGAAAAGTATTAGGATCCGTCAGCACTACAATGTCATAGAGGTCTGTCAGAGGCAGAGACTACCGTTGTGGGGATGGGAGAGCTTAGCCGTCCAGGAGCGACGTCTCCGGGCTTTGGTGCAGGTTGGAATTGGGGTTTGACACGTTGCAGCGGTCAGAGCTGACGCGTAGTGTGTAAGCGGATCCTGTAAAAACAGTGCACTTAGTGAAAAGGGAAGGGCGCAAATATAGCCAGTTTCTGTAAGTCTGTTATTAATTCGATCACATACAGATGGATTTTGTTCTCTTGTGCATTGTTAATGTTTTTGAAATAAAGGCTTTCGTTCTTAAGGAAACATCTCATTCATTAATTTTTTTTAAGAAATCCTTGTTGGATTTTGCATGGAAAAAACATCACTTTCTGAACTATAAATATTTGAATCACAATGTTTCCCAGTCCTGTAGTTGAATATACCACTTGTATGTATTTTTATTGAATATCTTCAGACATTGTAGCAGGCACACCAATTTCTGGCGATCTGTCTTCCTATCCCTGAATAACTTACACTGACTGATTACTTATTCTTTCAGGAATAATCTGGTTCCTCGGGCGCAGGAAAAACATTTTAGCGCTGACGGATCCTAATACTTTTCCCTCCCTATGCTGAGACGGATCCGTCAGAGCTAAATTATCATAGAGGTCTGTCAGAGCCAGAGACTAAAAGTGACACGGACCTCAGATTTTTAAGGACGTGCGGTTTTAGATCCGCGAGGTCCGTCAGGTCCGCGTTTTACCCCTTTCCGTAAAGGTGTCTTAAGTGAAACGAAAGTCATACTGGCAACAGCATATAAAAGTAAACAAAAGATAATGCTGTTTTTTTAACAGGTGTTCTTTAATTCCAGCAGATTTAGGAAATAATAATAATACTTACCAGTTCTGCAAACATTTGCTCCGAAAAGTGGAATGATTCATACCTGCAAGACTACCACTATTTCACCTTTTAAACTATTCTCCACCTTGACTGAACTTTTCTGTACATATTGGCTTACTATATATGAGCCACTTTCTCAACTGACGTCTATTATGCATATTTAAAGAGCTCGACAAACTACAATGATTGGAGACGGTGGGAAGTGCTGGTATTGATTGAAAGAATGTGGGGAGCTGGAGAGGGTGAAGGGGGTGGCATCAAGAGCTGTAATGTTCTAAAGAACCAGGTAGTAAATATAGTTTCAAAACCAGAGCTTAACTTTCATACCTACCGTACTTAAAAGACTAGGAACCCTCGGACATCGAGCAAGGCTGCAGATAGAATCCGATTGCACTGTAAAAAGCACGTTCTTAGGGACAGCACAATCATGTTCTTGAATGTATAAATTCCAATAGTTACGTTCATTTTAATGTTGTCTTTAGTTTAGTGCCAAAAAGAGTTATGCAGATCAAATCAACTGCAAACCTATGGCTTCATGGTGTGATTACTCTTCAAGGATTCTGTAAAATCTTCATTTAAAAGTAATTGTACTTCTTGAGTTCTCCTATAGTAATCATGATATAGATATAGCAAACATGGGGGGCATAAGTTAAATGCTCTTCTTCAAAATCTTTCATAGCATCATATTGATGCATTAGGGTATTGCCTGCATTATAAATTAAACAAAACCGATGATGAACACGTCACCCCAGTAAGGACATGAAATAAATCATGGCTTTTTGCCTTGGGTCTTTTTATAAATACCATCTGCAATCAATTTGTTCACAAATAGTTGCATGTTGTATGAGTAGTTGAACAAACTATTTTTCCATCTTATAATTTGGATTATAGATATAGCAAAACCTCCAGTACCTTCCTACAACAAATACACAAAGATATTAGATACTTAACATCCAAAATGCTGTTTATTTACAAGTATTACATATTTTTAACTCTAACAATGAACCTGAAAGGATGCCATTTTATCCAGATTCGCCATCACTTTCATTAGGCTATTTTATCACTGCCCTTTTAGGTCTTGTTGCCTTTTTTCAAGATGTGAATGTACTTAAGACCTACAAAAATTTGTCTCTGCGTAGGGAGAGGAAAAGACCAGTGATTATATACAGATCAGGCGTTATATGAGAAGCAAGACATTTCTTTATTTGAGCTATTCTCAGAAAGCCACAATGTGAAATTAAATGCAAGATATCTTCAAATACTATATTTTACTTCACCTATTACAACTCCAACATCTATTTTGCAAAATTGTATTCCACTGGGTGATAAATTTAAAAAAATAATAATAATAAAAAAACTTGCTACTCCAAAGTCACAGCAGAACACAATACCATTTCGAACAAATTTGTGAGATATTTTCCTACTTTCACTGCAAGAAATACCAATGGCTACACAAAACTCCAATTATATACATCACCATTCTCTGATAAAATGTGTAACTGTACAACATAATTGTCCAATACTTTTATATAGGTCACCGTGCCATGCCAAATTGTGGCGGGGACCTAAAAATAATCTTCTGTTCACGTTCATTCTCTGGTGGCAACATATAAAATAGATTTACTTTTTGAAAAGTTTATTCAGGAAAAGTGACGTACACACTGTACAATAGTAATTGTTAGGTTTTAAAAAAATATATATTTTATTCATTTCTATTTGTTACATTAATAACAAATTCTAAGAAATAAAAAAAAGAAGAAAAGATATTATAAAAGAAAAAAAGAAATAGTCATAAATCACCATATAGTCCACATTATTTGGGTTGTCTTGTTCCTAAGAGGACAAAGGAAAATATATCTAAGAGAAACCATCTCAAATTTTACAATCGTGACAGGCATATAAATATTTAAATCACGTATTATCTTCAACCACAACATTAGTTTCTAAGTCTTTATAATTGTTGGTTTTAATTTAACTTCACTTTTTGTACGAACAATTCTTTCTTTCCCTTGTTTCCAGTGATTGGATCCTATCTGCTCTACATGCAATGTGGGCTCTCCGGCACAAACTGATTTTGCCGTTGCTTTAGAGACAGAAGAGATGCCCTAATCTAGATCCCAAGGGAGATTTCTTTTGAGCTTGCTTCCAGGTGTACTATGTCCTTTGTCACAGTGATACGGGAAACACCTGTCCAAGTTTGTTTAGATGCCGAAGAGTGGATTTGCCTACTCCTCTCTAGAGAATGGTCTCTTTCCCACGTTTTCTAAAGGCACCACTATGAAACCAATATAATTTATTGACCCCCCAATTAGAGCAATTGCATTTTAGGAACTAGAAGATTAACGTTTTTGCCAATAATTTTTTTTCCCCATTTTGAACACAGAACTACTTTGGATTGCCCTCTTGAACCTTTCACAAAATGTCCCACTTAAAATCCAAACAACAAAACTAAGGCCTAAGTATATAGGGAAAGGGATTAAATTACTTTGTGGAGTATGTTGCCTTTGTTGTGATAGACTAAGGGCTCCTTTTATTAAGCTGCGATAGCGTTTTTAGTGCACGCAGAATTGCCCCGCACGCTAAACCCACGCTACGTGGCTAGAACTAACGCCAGCTCAATGCTAGTGCGTGCAGCAATTCTGCGTGCGCTAAAACTACTATCGCAGCTTAGTAAAAGGAACCCTAAGTTTAATAAGCATTTAAAGCAATTGCATTTTATGTGAAAATATATCTCAAGGATAGGAGTGTATTAGGAAATACCTGTAAAATCATGGATAAAATACAAAATGATAGTTTTCATCCTTAGGGTTAAGGCAGCCATATCCCCCCCCCCCCCCAAAGCAGATACCTATGTACACTTAAAGCCAGAAAATCAGGGCACAGAATCATTTCAAGTTTGCACCTGTTAAGCTTAAGTACGTTGGAAAGTGTACTTTGGATATTTCAACATTTTATTTAAGTGTCTATACAGTAGATCTGATCTAGTAAAAGGCTCCATGTAAAATATCCAGGCAAAAAGGCAGGACTGTAATTTTGATCTCCCTTTTCTATGTAACATATGAAGAAAGCAACAATAGTTGCATTTGCAAGATTCCAAACATCAGATATAAGTTGCTATTATATTTTGCATGTAATTGAAAGAAATGATTTTAGAGGTTAGTCATTTGGCTTTATACAGAAGGTAGATAATGCCCCTTGTAGAAATTGGTAAGGTTGGCATTGTACGGCTCTAATATTCTTATGAATAAAATTACTTCAAATCATTATGGGTATTTACATGTCTGAATATATTGTTTGTATGATTGGATATACTGTATACATGGAAATACTATAAAAATATACAGAGAATCAGATCAACTTCTTGCCCATAAATATTTATCTCTGGGCTTGTGCACTTCACAAAAAAGAAAAAGAGGACAAAAACCAGGTTTTTTGAAAGTTGTTTTTAACAGAGGCAGGCCATTGTGAGTTGTGTGTTTGCAAATTAAACACTGTACCTTAATTTTTTAACAATTGCTGTATTTTGAAATTTGGGAGTCATATATTTTTAAAGTTCTGCTAGAAAAATATTAGAAGCTAGGATATTGTTATGTTTATTCCACATCTTTTGCTGCTATAGGGATGAAACATATGACACATAATAATAGCGTCAATAGGTCAAAATGGTTCCAGAAGATCTCACTTCTGTTCTGCAGACTCAAAATTCACAACTTAAAACAAGGCATGTTCAATGGACCCATAACATAATCAGCACTGACAGAATGTTCAGACAGGCCAACCACTATCTCCACACAGAAATAATATACGAGTACTTCTAAACCCTCAGTCTTCATTCCTAGTCTTCAAGGGCTGCCAATAGATCAAGTTTACAGGATATCCCTGATAAATATGCATGAGATAGATTTGCATATAATAAAGGTAGTGAGCATGGAAATCTCTCATATGGTTATTCATCAGGCATATCCTGAAAACCTGACCTGTTGGTGGTCCTGGAGAACTAGGCGTGAAGACAAAGGCTCTGTATAAAGAAGGCCAGCACTATGACTTGTGTGTGTGGGGGAGGGGTTCACTCATAGCCCTGCTTTTGAGCCCTCACTGTCTAACGCAAATGAGAAGCCACTATAGGACTCTACAAGTGGCCCTAAATCCCCTCACATTCCCCACATACCACCCCTGTAATGAACAAGAAAATGAAAACTCTGGATATGTAAAGGTTAATACCTTTGGGATAAGTCATGAAATGCAGTGATGGTTAGTTAAAATCACGCTTAAGAACAAAACCACAATTTATTTAAGGTTGTAAAACAGAACAAATTTAATTTGCTGTACAGAATAAGTGCAATATCATATTTCAGAACATCAGATTGAAGAGCAAATGACCAATTTAATTTGCTGCGATGATCAGTCAATAATTTCAGGCTTAGCAGTTTCACTTTTCTTTTTGAAGTATGTTTCTATCATCCATTTAGTCACCTGGTAAGATGTTTCCTTGAAGAATAACTTTTGCGATGAACCCCCCCCCCCCCACCAAGAGCATGCACAACAAAAAGATGCAAAAATTTGGCTTTACAATGTTTTTCCACTGTTCTTTCATTCTTTTGCTTAAATTTGAGAGAACTTATAGTGCAATCAATAGAAGAGTGCTCAGGCATGTTCGCAATTAAGGGGAAAATGCACTGGAATTATTAACCACATTCATGAATTTAGTATTAACAGGCCAATATCAGAAAGGATATTCAAATGTCCCGAAAATTAAGTAGTTTTTATTTTCCAACACATCAGATTACTGTAGTCTGGTATCTAACACCATTAGAGGTCATTTCATTAAGGCTGGCCGCACAGAAAAAAAAAACAGAAAACAGCTGGCAAAATTCTAAAATATGCATTTTTGGTTTTATAAGGTCAATCTTTATCAAGGGAGCCATAACCATTATTTTATGAGGGCTGCTCTTCTCCAATTCTTAAATAGAACAAAAATCTGTACATTCCATACCAACAAAATGTTTAAATATAGTATTTACAATAGGCTTGCCTCCTAAACAATTTGCGACGGATCTGCATTTTATCTCATATGGTCCCTTGTTTTACCAAGCTGATAAAATCACATATCATTTAAATTATATAAAACAGTGCTTAGTTAAAAATACAAAGAAAAATTTATCAGTAGGAATCTTTATCTTCTACTGCATTTTTCAACAGAATTCATTTTTCTGCAGAAATGCTGGCTGCAAATAATATCTTGGACTGATAAAACATTAAGCAGGTCTACGTATGATGGGACATACCATTCGCTAAACTTCTAAGTTGTTTTACCACGGTCTCTATCAACTTTTGTTTGTCACGGTCATTTTTCCTGAACTGAGCAAATAATTGGTTCTTTTTGCTGGTATCCTTCATTCTGGAAAAAAAAATTAAACAACATACATCATGATGCATGTCAATCAAGCAATTCAGAGAAAGAGAGAGAGAGGAAGAAACATTAGAAAAAGGAATCTTGTTATGTTAATTTATAATCAAAATTTCTACTAATTCAGGATAAGTACAGAGGGGTGCTGAAAAGTTCTCAGCCCAACCAACTTCCTAAATTCTGAGCATTATTTTCCCACTGTAGCTGAAAGAGTATTTTATTTTATTAAGTACCGATTTGCAGAAATGAAATGCTATGGGTTTTTTTTTTTTTAACATTGTTTCAGATCATTCATTGAACCATAACCAAGTCATTATCTTCTTGGTTGGGCTGAGAACATTTCAGTACCCCCTCGGTTATAAGGACTTGTAAAAATAGATTCAGAAATTGCATTCCCATTAATCTTGTTTGTATCCAAAATATCTACATAGACAAAATATTAAATGCTATATGTGACCATCATTTGGAAAAGGTGATTGAGAGACTCATTAAAAAAAAAAAAATCCAAAAGTGCAATAAAGTGGCATTTGGACATATTACATTTTACTAAAATGTCCAAATTGCCATTTACATAACACTTTTTTTAGATTTTTTTTTTTTTTTTTGCTGTTTGTCTGAAGTGAATTTAAATCTCAAGTGGGCATGAGGGGGGGGGGGGCGTGGGAGTTCAATAGCGAATAATGCCAAAAAGGTGATCAAACTGACTAGATGACCAACTGGAGGCATGAACATCCCTTACTCACCCAGTGGTTACTGACTCCCTGCAGTCCCCCCCAAAGATGTGCATGAAACAGTATACATCAGTCTGACAGTTTCAGATGTTATAGCCAGTTCTAATAGAGCAGCAAGCAGGTGGTCAGTGCAGTGCAGAAAATGGGACCCAGGTTCATATCTCATTCTAACTAGTACACTAGCGGTGGAAAGTGAGCCCATCAAAACCCTACTGGACTGATACATAGATGACAACTGCAGGCATAAGGGCTACTGGGGAGATATCCAGTTGGGTAAAGTAAGTTGTTGGTAAGTTTTTGAAGGCTCCCCATACAATGTAAGGGGGCTATGGTGAGATATATATCTGGAACCTTTTATGTGAATTTTACTGCAGTGCCCCACTGTGTGGCCAATCTGCTAAGAATGCAAGCCCCTCCTATGTTCCAATGGTTGGTTTTTGTGCGTTTTTTATTTGGACATCTTTTTCTAAAAAAAAAAAAAAAATGGTTCAAAAAGATAGATGCACTGAGGTCAAACACAGCTAGAAAATGGCCATTTTTGAAAAAAAAAAAAGAGACATTTTTCTGGTTTGAAAATGGTCATTTTGTCTACTGGAATTTTGAACATTTTTCCCAAACCATCCAAAATCGAATTTAGACATCATAATGAAAATGCCCCTCCATAGTAGCAAATCCAAAATGTTGAAAATGATTGAATTTTCATGCCATGAGTCCAAAAGCGGTCTGAAAAAGTTACATGTTTGAAATTCTGAACTATTTTATTTTTTCAAATAAAAGGATAGGTTTTATTTATTTAGATTTATTAACTGCCTTTATGAAGATATTCACCCAAGACGATGTACAGCAAGTACAATTCAATTTAAGATTTACAATCTGATTAACACCATAGTAGTAGTATAAAAAACAAATATAAACAAATACAATGAATGAGGTAAAACTCAAAGTCAGCAAATGGAAACTTTATAATAATAGGACTAGGGTGTTGTATTACAAATTGTTTGCTGTAACAGAATTAATTAAAACATTCATTTTTTTTTCTAGTGGCTCTAGCCATCTTTTCCCAGAGATAGTCACATATGTTCTCACACTTCATATTATCTATATATATATTCTGAATAAATTTTAAACTAAACATAGCAATCATTTGAGGCAATATAGACCTATAATGTAAAATACAGAACAATGCAATTCTGAAAATATACTTCCCCTGTGCACTCTGCAAAGCATACATTTAATAAGAAAAAGGGAGATTAATCACACAGGTAAAATAGATTGCAGTAAAAATATCAAAATACATATCTTACAGTGTGTTCTAAGCATCTACAGCTTCTGGACAGTGGGCAGATGTCCAGATGCACCAATATCATGGTGCTAGTGTACTTATCCTCTGGCCCTCTCCAGGAATTCAAGATGGGACAGGAATTTTATGAAATTTAAAGTAGGGTTAAAGGCTTTAGAACCCAACTGAAACCAGCTGCTTGGTTTCAGCAGAAACCAAAGCTGAAAACAAAACTGACTAGGCTCTGCCACTGCACATAGCCTCTTTTCTCCCCTTCACACACAGCCCAACTTTCCCCCTCCTGGAGCCATTCATCAGTCAGCTCCACTCCTTCCCTCTGGGTCTGTCTTAAACACCTTGGTGGTCTAGTGACCCTAACCAGGATAAGAGCAATTCACAGTCACTCTTGTCTTGGCCATCTCCACCACCAAAATGGATGCCAAGACCCTCAGTAGAAGTCTCACGAGACTGTCACTGAAGGTCATGGCAGCCATCTTTAAAACTGGAGCTAGTTTAGGCAGGAACAATTATAAACTGATTGTAGTTAGGGATCTTTTATAAATTTGATTGGTATACTTAAATAATGTTATGATAGTATTATTCCCATCGCTTGTTAGCTCTCGAATATATAATCATTATTTCTTATGCTGTAATCTGTTTAAACCTTCTAAAGTATTAGTGGAATAAAAAAAATATTTGTACAGTAGAATCTGTTAACTGGTACTCTCAATCACCTGGCAAAAAAATTGTCAGTGATGAAAAAAATGTCCCTGAAGCACCAGCGGCAGCGGTCCTGAGTCATGAACCACCTTCCTCTCTCAATCCCAGAAGCAGCAGCATTCCTGAGCCACAAATCCCCCTCCCTCAAGCCTCATAGTAGTAGAAGCATCGACAGTCAGCTACAAATCCCCCTCCCTCCCGCCTCGAAGCACCAGCTCCACAGTGGTCCTCCGTCGCAAAATTCCTATTTCCCTCCCTCAAGCCCTGAAGCAGGCAGCAGTGCTGAGCTGCAAACCTCCTCGCTCCCTCCCTTCCCTTTCTTACCTGAAGCAAGAGCTGGTCAGCAGGAGGCAGCACTCAAAACAGGCTGCTCGTGGCCAGCCCCAGCAGGGCCTTTCCTCTGTCATGTCAGAAGTGATGCATCAGAAGAAAGTGGCTGGCTGCGAGTAGCCTGTTTTGAGCACTGTTTTCTGTTGACTGGCTACCACTTTAGGTAAGGAAGGAAGGGGGTTTATGGCTCAGGACTGTTGCCTACTTCTGCTGCTTTGAGGCTTGAGGGGGAGGGGGTTGTGCCTTAGGATTGTGCTGTGTTGGTACTTTGGGGCAGGAGGGGGAGGGAGGAAACTGAGATCTGGAAGACACTCCTTTTACAATACTGTATTGTACAGTAACTCTCAGGTAACCAGAAAACCAGTTATCCGGCATCCACCAAGCCCCATGGGTGCCAGATAACTGAGATTCTACTGTATTTGCTTTACTGTTTGCTGTTTAATGCAAGAAATAGTGCATGTTTATTGTTTACATGCTGTGTTAAATGAGTGTAGATTGTGCTGTTAACGCATAGTTGTTCCTTCATTAAACAACACAGCTTAGTAAATAGGCTCTATAATAGGAAATTTGAACTTTTCCTTGGGGATACAGCATTCTGCATTCCAAGACATAAGAACATAAGAAACGCCGGATCAGACACTAGGTCCATCTAGTCCGGCGACCCGCACACGCGGAGGCCAAGCTAGGTGCTCCCTGTTGGAGACCCTGATTTCCCGTATCCCTCGATGTGATTTGCAAGAAGGTATGCATCCAACTTGCGCTTGAATTCCAGAACGGTAGTCTCCGTCACAACCTCCTCCGGGAGAGCATTCCAAGCGTCCACCACTCTCTGTGCGAAACAGAACTTCCTGACATTTGTCCTGGACCTGCTGCCCCTCAGTTTCAGTCTATGACCTCTTGTCCGTGTCACATCTGAAAAAGTGAATAATGCTGTTTCTTGGTCTATTTTGTCAAATCCTTTTAATATTTTAAAAGTCTCTATCATATCTCTTCGCAGTCTCCTCTTTTCAAGGGTGAACAGTCCCAGTTTTCTGAGGCGTTCTTTGTAGCTCAAATTCTCCATACCTTTGACTAGTTTCATGGCTCGCCTCTGCACCTTCTCCAGCAGGGTTATATCTTTCTTAAGATATGGAGACCAGTGTTGGACACAATATTCCAAGTGCGGTCTGACCATTGCTCTATAAAGCGCCATTATGACATCCGCCGATCTACTCGTGATGCCCTTCTTTATCATGCCCAACATCCTGTTTGCTTTCTTTGCCGCTGCCGCGCATTGAGCCGATGGCTTCAGGGTCCTGTCTATCAGTACCCCTAAGTCTCTTTCTTGTTCGCATTTACCTAATGTTACACCTAACATTCTATATTCATGTTCCTTGTTTTTCCTACTCAGATGCATCACCTTGCATTTGTCTATATTAAATTTCATCTGCCACTTTTCTGCCCACTTCTCCAGCTGGTTAAGATCCTTCTGGAGATCCTCGCAGTCCCTTTGATAGCCAACTGCCCGACATAGTTTTGTGTCATCTGCAAACTTGATTATATTGCTTGTTGTTTCCTCTTCTAGGTCATTTATAAAAATATTGAACAAGATGGGCCCAAGAACCGAGCCTTGGGGCACGCCGCTAGTCACCTTCGCCCAGTCCGAGAATTTCCCATTTACGCTTACCCTCTGCATTCTGTTCTCTAGCCATTTGCCGATCCATCTGAGTACGTCTCCTTGTATTCCATGACTTAGTTTCCTCATAAGCCTTGCGTGCGGGACCTTGTCGAACGCTTTCTGGAAGTCCAAGTAAATTATATCCACCGGGTCTCCGCTATCAATTTGTTTGTTCACCTTCTCAAAAAATTGAAGTAAATTCGTCAAACATGACTTCCCCTTTCTGAAGCCGTGTTGACTAGCTCTCATTAGGTTTTGATTTTCCAGGTGCTGCACAATGCTATCTTTAATTAATGATTCAACCATCTTCCCAGGAACCGACGTAAGACTCACAGGTCTGTAGTTACCCGGTTCTCCTCTTGATCATTTTTTGAAGATTGGGATGACATTCGCTATCTTCCAATCATCTGGTATTTGCCTGGTTCTAATTGACATGTTAGCTAAGGTTTGTAGTAGTTCTCCAATTTCAACCTTAAACTCCTTTAATACTCTTGGGTGAATTCCATCCGGTCCAGGGGATTTGTCATATTTTAGTTTGTCAATCTGATAGAATATTTGTTTTACAGCATTGTGTATGTATATGATTACACTCCTCCCTCAATATTCATGGGGATTAGGGGCAGAGCCGGCCCGCGAATATTGAAAATTCGCAAATAACCTTTGGACCGACTCTGACCCACCCCATCTCCCTCCTGCCTCCCCCCCCCCCGGTATCCCAGACCTTACCTGGTGGTCTAGTGGTCTTTCGGGGCAAGAGCAAGAGCAATCTTCCTATGCTCCTGCCCTGTTCAGATCACTCATGGGGCATGGAGCATAAGAAGATCACTTCTGTCCTGAAAGACTGCTAGACCACCAGGGGAGGTCCAGGAGGGAGGTGGGAGTGATTCCGGTTTTAGGAAATCATGAATAATCAAAATCGCGAATCCTAAATCTGCGAATTGGGAGGAGGAAGTGTATAAGCTGCTTAGTTGTAGGCAGGGTATAAATGAATAAAATAAATATAATTTAAGAATGAATTACAGAATTTTAAAAATGCTGAGAATTTTAGACCAGTACATTCATAATACCAATGCTAGATTTTATTAAAGTCTTTTCCAGTAGGAAATAACAGTAAACTCAGCATCTTGACATTTTGGTATAGCCTCGAGTCTCAGAGATGCATGCTTTTATACCCTCTTTAAACTTATTTCTGATTACTATTTCTACAGAAACTCAATTTCAGTTTCATTGATTATTCTCCCTAAAAAAAATCATACAACAATTGTATTTGTTCTTTCTGCATGTAATCTTTTGGAAAATTCATGGATAGGTTTGATTATACAGAATTATACATACATATTGCTATCTCCACCCACCTCTTCACTTGAGGTATAGTATGTGTATTGTCAAACAGCATGCATACTTTGACTGGTTGGACAATAATATCCACAAGTTAAATATTATTTTTCTGCAGTAAAGGTTTAGACTATTGCCTTCTTAAAAAGCAGCTCGATTATAAATAACACTGGACAACAAATTTTTCCAAAAGTTTTACTTCCTTAAAACAAACTGGTGATTATGATAGACTCCTTAAAATAAACATAAATATAGTTTCCCACTGCTTGTATTTTGAGAAACATGATGGTATTTAAAAAAAAATTAAAAAAAAGATTTTATTAAGTTTTGGGTTATACATACAACATCACAATAGCAAACTATAAAGACAACAGCAGAACTAAAAAAGTCTTCCGTGTTAATCCTTCACGAAGATCTAAAAGATCCAAGCCCCTCACCAAAGACACCCCCCAAACCCTAACCCTAACCCCTCCCCCCCGGCACTCCAGTGTCAAAAGTTCAAAAGCAAACTTCTAGCTTTATGGAACAGTCCCTCCCAAACAGGAGCCCAAATTCTGCGAAAATTCCACCAGGGACCAGAATCACCCCGTCAAACATCCAGATACTCAAATTTTAACAAAGTAAACAATTCATTTCTCCACATGGCAATAGTGGGAGCCTCAGCCTAACGCCACAACAATAGAATACATTTCCAGGCCAGTAAAGAGGCTTTCTGCAGTAACAAATTTCCCCCTCTAGACCAACCCAGGGTTATGATGATATATTTAATTGACTATAAATGTTTTAATTTCCAAAGTTTCTGATATGCTGTTATAGTCTGCTATGGCTAAAAGTGTTTTCCTGCTTATTTTCATTTCTACTTAATGTCCAGTGCATCTTGTTACAGTGGCCAACAATAGTCAGCCAGCATTGATGGATTCCAGTTGCCCTGATAATATAATTTCCATAGTAGCAATGTCCTGGCGAAACCTTTCACCATGTTCATCACTGACTGCACCAAGATAAGAGGGAAGAAGTCCAAGTGTAACTGTAGAAAGTGCATCTTAAGTGGCATGTTGCACTTCATGGTTTTGTGTGCTCTAAGATGTTTGACAACCAGTTGAATATAGTTTGGTGCTCTGTAACTGCCAAGAAAATTATCAACAACATCCTTGAATGCTTTCCAGGTGATTTTCTCTGGCCCGATTAACAGATCTTAAGAACATAAGAATAGCCTTACTGGGTCTGATTAATGGTCCATCAAGCCCAGTAGCTTGTTCTCACGGTGGCCAATCCAGGTACCTGGCCAAAACCCAACTTCAAATGTCTCATCATTGATGATGTGCCTGATCTGTGGACCGACAAAAATGCCTTCCTTAAACTTGGCATCAGTTATTCTTAGAAATATCTGTCTTAGATAAAGAAAACCTTTGCCTTCCTTGTTCATCATGTTTCTGAAATTTTTCATCAGTTCAAGTTTTATGTGAAGAGGAGGTAAAAATATCTGTTGGTTCAACATAGAAACAGACGGCAGATAAGAGCCACGGCCCATCCATTCTGCCCACCCCAATAACCCCCCCTACCTTTCTCTGTGAAGAGATCCCATGTGACGATCCCATTTTGTCTTAAAATCAGGCACGCTGCTGGCCTCAATTACCTGTAATAGAAGACTATTCCAGCAATCAACCACCCTTTCAGTGAAGAAGTATTTCCTGGTGTCACCGTACAGTTTCCCACCCCTGATTTTCCACGGATGCCCTCTTGTTGCCGTGGGACCTTTGAAAAAGAAGATATCCTCTTCCACCTCGATATGGCCCGTGAGATATTTGAACGTCTCGATCATGTCTCCCTTCTCTCTGCGTTCCTCGAGTGAGTATAGCTGCAATTTATCCAGCCGTTCCTCATACGGGAGATCCTTGAGTCCCGAGACCATCCGGGTGGCCATTCGCTGGACTGACTCAAGTCTCAGCACATCTTTGCGGTAATGCGGCCTCCAGAATTGTACACAGTATTCCAGATGGGGTCTCACCATGGATCTATACAATGGCATAATGACTTCGGGCTTACGGCTGACGAAACTCCTACGTATACAACCTATGATTTGTCTAGCCTTAGATGAAGCTTTCTCCACTTGCTTGGCAGTTTTCATGTCCTCACTGATGATCACCCTTAAGTCTCGTTCTGCTACAGTCCTCACTAGGATCTCACCAAGCTGCCAAGGTGCATGACTTTACATTTTTTGGCACTGAAACTTAGTTGCCAGGTCCTGGACCAGCGCTCCAGTAGGAGTAGGTCGTGCACCATTCTGTCGGGCATTGTGTTTTCGTCAGGCACTATGCTTTTGTCTGTTGTGTTCTTGCCTACTACATTGCATAGTTTGGTGTCATTGGCGAATAGCATTATTTTACCTCGAAGCCCCTCAGCAAAGTCCCTTATGAAGATGTTGAACAGTATCGGGCCCAAGACCGAACCCTGCGGCACTCCACTGATCACCTCCGTCGTTTCGGAGGGGGTGCCGTTCACCACCACCCTCTGAAGCCTACCTCCAAGCCAGTCCCCAATCCATGCTGTCAATGTGTCTCCCAATCCTATAGAACTCATCTTGCTCAACAACCTGCGGTGTGGTACGCTATTGAATGCTTTGCTGAAGTCCAAGTATATGATGTCCAGGGACTTCCCAACATCCAGCTTCCCCGTCACCCAGTCAAAGAAGCTGATTAGGTTGGATTGGCAGGACCTCCCCTTTGTAAATCCATGTTCACGGGGGTCTCGTAGATTCTCCTCGTTCAGGATCGTATCCAATTGGCGTTTGATTAGAGTTTCCATTAGCTTGCTCACTATTGATGTGAGACTCACCGGTCTGTAGTTCGCAGCCTCCGTCCTGCATCCTTTTTTGTGGAGTGGAATGACGTTAGCCATTTTCCAGTCCAACGGGACTCTACGGGAGATTGAAGAGCGCGGATAGTGGTTCCTCCAAGACGTCACTTAACTCCCTGAGTACCCTGGGGTGTAGGTTGTCTGGTCCCATCGATTTGTTAACCTTGAGTTTAGACAGCTCACAGTAGACAGTGTTGGGCGTAAACTCGAAATTACGAAACGGGTCTACCGAGCTATCCCTTGTCTGCAGCTGAGGGCCGGATCCCGGCGCCTCGCGGGTGAAGACTGAGCAGAAGCATTCATTTAAAAGTTTAACTTTTTCGGAGTCCGATTCTACATAGTTCCCGTCTGGTTTCCTAAGGCGTACTATCCTGCCTGTGTTTCTGTTTCTGTCACTAATATACCTGAAGAAGGATTTATCGCCCTTCTTGATGTTCTTTGCTGGATTCTCCTCCATTCTGAATTTGGCCTCTCTGTCTGCTGTTTTGATGGCTCTTGACTTGGCCAGATAGTCTTCTCTAGAGTCCTGCTTCTCTGATTGTTTGTAAGAGATGAACCTCTTTTCTTTTCTTTTATGAGGTCTGAGATCTCTGCAGAAAACCACTGTGGCTTATTGTTTCTTCGCCGTTTACTTACTGATTTTATATAGTGGTTGGTTGCTTCTTGTATGGTAGCTTTCAGAGTTGACCACATTTCTTCTACATTATCTGTTTCTGCTCGGTTTTGCAGCGCCTGATGGATGAAATCCCCCATGCCCTCGAAGTTGGTGTCCTTGAAGCTGGGGACCTTGGTTAATGTGTTAGATTTGGCAAAACCTTTCCTGAGATTGAACCATACCATGTTGTGGTCACTGTACCTCATTCTTCTGTCCTGGAACCATATTCTTATGGAGTGGCCAGTTCTTTTGAATATAATACAATTCTTTAGCATGGCTGTCTCATTCACAAATAAAACAACAGTACTTGATATATCCAAGCTGCATTCCAAGTAGCAGAGCTACTACTTTAAGATCACTGCATATGTTCCAGTTTTACTTTGTGTACTGGATATGCTTTAATAGCAGTTCCATGTTTTCATATGTTTCTTTCATGTGTGCAGCATAGCCATTAGGTATCGATGGGCAGACATTGCCATTGTGTAACAAATCAGCCTTGAGGCTTAACACTGATGAATCAATAAAAATATGCCACTCCTGTGGGTCATGCGTACAACCCAAAGATGTGAACAACCCTTCAATGTCAGTCAGATACAGAGGTTTTCAACCTGTGCAAAGAAATTTGTTAAATAATCTTAGCAGCTTTGAAAGATAGGCATTTTCTTACCTGGCAAGAGCAAACACCATTCCTACAGTCTTGAACCCAATAATTCTGCTTTTGCTTTTGACAAACCTAAGTCCCTAACTAGGTTGTTTAATTCTGACTGTGTTATGACAATAATATCCACAAGTTAAATATTATTTTTCTGCAGTAAAGGCTTAGGGCTCCTTTTATCAAGGCGCGCTACGGGGGTTAGCACGTCAAACATTTCATCACGCGCTAACCCCTGCGGCAAGCCAAAAAATTAACACCTCGTCAATGGAGGTGTTAGCAGCTAGCGCGGCAGGCGGTTTAACGTGTGGTATTCTGCGCGTTAAACCCTTACCGCACCTTGGTAAAAGGAGCCCTTAGACTATTGCCTTCTTAAAAAGCAGCTCAATTATAAATATCACTGGACAACAAATTTTTCCAAAAGTTTTGCTTCCTTAAAACCAGACGTACATGGTTCAAAATCAGGATCAATGTTACTGTCAGTGCTTGGCTGGTGCATTGCAGATTCTTTGTCGGTCTTGTTTAAGTTCTATTTCTCTGATGGTTTCGGTACTGGAAGTCCGTCATCATGACAGTTTTATAACAATGTCAATACCTGGGGGTGTTAGATGCTTTTTTATCATTCAAACTACAGAAAAAAAGCTGTGATTTCGAGTGTTTTTCAAATTATGACTGTTGCAGAGATTGAGAGATTATCTGTCAAATGATAATTTCAGAACTGTCATTTCTTTGATGATCACCCCAATATTTGACTATTGTAATTCTCTTTACTTGGGGTTGCCCAAGTATGTTCTGCAGGCCATGCAGCTAGCACAGAATGCTGTGGCGTGTGTGATTTCTCACGCTTCCAAATTTGATCATATTACACCAATCCTTCGTACTTTACACTGGCTACCGATTGGCCTTAGAACTGGGGCAATGGAGGGTTAAGTGACTTGTCCAAAGTCACAAGGAGCTGCAGTGGGAATTAAACCCAGTTCCCCAGGTTCTATGTCCACTGCACTAATCACTCCAAGGCAAAAGCCACTGCTATCCAAAAGTAACATCAATGCTTGTCTCACAAGCACACAAACACACCTGAATGATCCTCAAGTCCTTTAAGATAATGTTCTATGGTCACATAAGTCAAAAGTGGGATGGGGTCTGGGAATGCCCAAATTTAAGTGGTATTTTGAGGTCGCTCAGTTTAAAGAGTGAATACATTCATTCAAAAGCCATAGGTAGAAATTGAGGAGCAGCCTGATGAAGGGGTACGATCACGATGGGGACAATGAACACTAAAGACAGAGACAGTGTGATTCAGAATCCATTTAGCCCATTAACAATATGAATGTGGAGGAAATGGTGCAGGAGGTGGCTGGGGGTAGAAGGGATTTCCTGATATATGACTTCAAACCATAATCCAAGGTTTCCACCAGGTTTAATAAGTGGGTGAAAAAAATTAAGGCTGCACTATACTGGGCAATTTGGTGAGAAGGACAGGTCTGCATTTTCAAGATCTTCAGGAGGAATATTAATTAAAAATTCAGGATATCAATATCAGCAAGTGAAGCATCATTTAGATCAGTGTTTCTCAACTTCTTCAAGCCATGTACCCACCTAAGTCTAACAAATATCAACTGAGTACCCCCCACCCAGGTTCCGCCCCAGACCTGCCCTCTTCCTCCCTCCCTTCTGTATCCCATGTTCATGCCCTCTTCCCTTCCGAGTTGAGTTTGTGCCCCTCCCCCTCCCTGCCTTCCAGTCATTGTTCTAGAATCATGCCCCTCCAATGCCCAAATTCGCTCCTTCTTCCCCCTTCCTTTCTCCCTTTGTCTCAGAAAGATCATGTCCCCATACTTATTCGAGCCGCACTCATTCCATTTACCTTCAGCGGCTTGTTGGGTGGACACACAGGCAGCGATTCACACACTAAACATGGCTGACCCACAAGCAGTGGCGTACCAAGGGAGGGGGCGGGAGGGGCGGTCCGCCCCGGGTGCCAGCCCTGAAGGGGTGCTCCCGGCCTTGCCGTTCAGTCCCCCCACACCCCCGAAGGACCGCTCGCCCAACTGACCTTCCTGTACCACCTGTGAAGCAGCAAGCAGCAGGATCGCGAGGTCAGCTATCCCTGAGCTGCTTGGGCACTGCTTCCTGCGCCACGGTCCCGCCCCTCCTCTGACGTCAGAGCCTTCAAGGGGGGGACAGGCAGGCAGGTCTTCAAGGTGGGGGGGACAGGCTTACAAGGGGGAGGGACAGGCCTTCAAGGGGGGGACAGGCCTACAAGGGGGTGGGACAGGCCTTCAAGGGGGGTGCAGGCCTTCAAGGGGGGACAGGCAGACCTTTAAGGGGGGGACAGGCAGACCTTTAAGGGGGGACAGGCCTTTGGGGGGGACCCTGGTTTAGAAGTACACGGAGGGAAGGGGGTGTTCAAAGAGATGTGCATATGCCAAACTTTGGGGGGGGGGATGAAGAAATAATGGGTCTGAAAATAGAGGAGAGGGAGAGAAATGATGGACCATGGGATTTAGGGAGGGAAGGAACTGAAAGGGAGAGAAATTGGACACAAGGGATGGTGTGGAGGAGGGATAGAGATACTGGATAGGAGGGTAATTGGGAAAAGAAAGGGAGAGATGGTGGACTCTGGGGTGGTGGGGAAGGAGGGAGAGATGCCGGATGAAAGGGTAGTTAAGAAAAGGTGGATCTGTGGAGGGAGATGAAAAAAAGGAAAGATACCAGACTTCCTGGGGAGGGAAGGGAAATGGAAAGGGAGGACAGAGTTGGCAGATGGATGGTTAGCACGTAGAAAGAAGAAAGAAGGAGACCCTGGCAAGCAAGTTATCAGAAGAAAACCAGAGCCTTGGACCAACAAGATTTGAAATATAACCAGACAACAAAAGGTAGAAAAATTAATTTTATTTTCTGTTTTGTGATTATAATATGTCAGATTTGAAATGTGTATCCTGACAGAGCTGGTGTTGGACTGCAAACGTGAGCTAGGATTTAACAGAGAGAGGAAAAGTCCTTTTTGTTTCTTTATTTTATTTACACCACAGCGCCAGTGTGGTTAGGAGAAGCCAAAGGGGGTGAAAAAGCTATAAAACCCACCAGGAGTTTTGAAAAAAATCACCCAACTGGGCAGGAAAATCGAATTGAAAAACCAATTCAATAGACTGAATCGAATCAAAATTTTTTTCCCTGAATCTGGCAGCATTAGTTTGCGCTACTGTCTTAGACTTTAGGACCTGGGATTGGGGAGAGATGGCATCCTCAGTACTTTATAATGCAAGTGAAACGAGGATTTGGTCAGACTTTTGAAGGGTCTGCAGAAAAAAAAATATTGTATAGGCCGGGGACATGAAACAGCAGGAAATGGGAACTTTTCTTCCTTCTATTTTTGTGAATGGAAAGGCTGAGGATGTCAGAGAGTTCAGTTAAAATATGTGCTTTATAAGAAAATATAATAATGTGTTTTATAAAGTTTATAGCATAGCTGGCCTACCCAGTGAGGTGTTTCTAGTGGTGGTGGTGGCAGCGTGTCAATGTGTTGAGAGGAAGAGGTGGTCTGGGAAATTCTGCTGAGCAAACTTCGGGCCCATTTCCACCCCCCAGTTAGTCCACTCCACTGAACTGGTTCACACACTGAGTGGGTCTTTGGGTGTTGTGTTGGGATCTCTTCCAGTGGTTTATCAGTATCTCGTTCTGGTCCAAGGAAGGAAACTTTGTTATCCTTAGCATTGACCTACAGAATATGTTTGTAACAGCGCTGCTTGTGTGGCATTAGGCTATGTAGTGATCGAAAGAAAAAAACAGACCTTTGCACATTTTTGCACTATATGGTGGGTGTATGAGGAGATTCACATTTCCTGCACAGCTAAGTCCATGTGAAGTTACCTTGTGCTGTATTTGACATCTAGCAAGGTCTCTGTTTGAAAGGAAAGATCTAAACTTAAAAATGAAGTGGCCAGAAGTTATGGTAAAAGCAGATAGTGTAGCTGGTTTTAAGAAAGATTTGGACAAATTCCTGGAGGAAAAGTCCATAATCTGTTATTAAGACATGGGGGAAGTGTCTGCTTGCCCTGGATCGGTAGCATGGAATGTTGCTACTCTTTGGGTTTTGACCAGGTATTAGTATCCTGGATTGGCTACCATGAGAATGGGCTACTGGGCATGATGGACCATTGGTCTGATCCAGTTAGGCTATTCTTATGTTATGTTCTCATCTGTAGGGGCCTTTGTTTTCACTTCTTATTTTAATGTATTTTTTTTCTGGGAACTTATCAGTGTTTTTTATAATGGGAACAAAAATGGAAGAGAATTAATGTGTATGGGATGAGGGGGTAACTAATTTCTTCAGCTAAATAATTCAATCCACTTTAAACAGACATAGGAGAACTCACGCACCATTCACACACCCTCCAACCAAAAACGTCAAAAGAAAAAAACTGTTCGACAACCTCCTAGCCATTCGAGCTGCAACACTCGACCCCCAACCCTACAACCAATTGACATCGACCACATACTGCAAAACCTTCAAAAAGAAATAAAAACCCTTCTATTCAAAAAACACATAAAACCGAACTAACACAATCAGAACTGTCCCAAGCATCACCTGCAACTACTCCATATGTACTTCTGATGTCATGACAATTCAGACATAATTTATGTTATGTTATGTTTGGAATATAAGAAAATTTTCACTGCCTGTTTCTATTCTGACCATTTATTCCGTTTCATGGTCATTACAAAAAATATTTTTTTACATGGGGGGGTGTCAAAAAATGATGGGCCCCGGGTGCCACATACCCTAGGTACGCCACTGCCCACAAGCCTTCCCTCCAATGTCAGAGCTGACGTCGGAGAGAAGGTTTCCAGGTCAGCTAAGTGCAGCGTGTGTACCACTGCTGGATGTGTGTCCCCCCCAACAAGCTGCTGAAAGCAGAAGAAGCGAGTGCAGCAAGGAGGTAAATGGGAACCTTCCCCCACCACGCTGACCCGGAAGGCTTTCCTCTGACATTAGCTCTGACATAGGATGGAAGCCCTGTGGGTCAGCTTCAGGAGGGAGGGAGGAGAAGGGGGCGGGCAGGGATCCCTGGCAGCGGTTTCAACAGAGGGGCAGGCAGGGAATATTCTCCGCCACGGCCTTTCCACGTACCCCCAAGGGTACGCGTACCACGTGTTGAGAAACACTGATTTAGATGCTATCAGAGTGAAAGAGACCCAAGTGAAATTAACCAAGTGTAATCCTGTTTTACTGGGAACTACTAAATGTTATGTTAAACATTAGGAGGAGGAGAAATTGAGGCACTATTGCAATGGGACGAGGATATAGGGGTGGAAAAATAAGCAGTAGGGGCAGTATTTAAAAGGCTTGAGATAGCAAATAACTTGCAGAAAAACAGGTAAAAGATGCTCTAACAATGGTATAATACATACGCAAAGTTAACTAGAATGTGTGAGAATATAAATAGGGGTTATTGGGGGAGGTGCAGATAGGTGGGAATACCCAAAAATTAAAGGCATATTAGGAGGAGGCATTTATCTTTTTTGAGAAGGTGTCAGGGAAAACAATGCAACCACTCCTGAATGGAGGATCTGTGGATATAAAGTGTGTGTGTGTGTGTGTGGGGGGGGGGGGGATGCAAAGCAAAATGGCTTACTGCAGTGGTGGCTCAATCTTCGAAGCAGCTTGAGGTCTGTAAATTGGTCACCTTTTTAATGAAAATGAGATATGTATATATGATAGCAAAATTAACTGTCTTGAGATGGGACAGAATGGAGCCATTAAACAGTGTCTGGGAACTGTATGCTTGGTGGACTAGATGGGGGATGAGTGAATGGGGGAAATAAAGATTTAAAAAAAAAAAGGTGATGTACTGAGCTTTAATGACCATGGTTTGTACAGCTTTTTAAAAGGTAACATAAGATGGATTCTACTGGGGAATTAAAGCTTCTGAACAGTATCCAGTTGAGGAATTTGTTTGGAAATAGATTGAGATTATTTGAGGAGTTGAGTATTTTCAGGAAGAATTGTAATGGTTAATTTATTTTAGTTTGGTTCATGTTATTTGCTTTATGAGTGTTTAGTCTTACCTGCTTAGTTAATGGTCAGACTATAAATGAAATATAAATAGGGCAAATAAAATAGAAGGGATTTAGGGTGGGAGGCAGGCAGTTTGTATTTCTTCAGAATTCAATTCATACCAAATGTATGACATTAAAATGTTTAGCTTAAATTATGTTGTAGAATATGGTAGCACTATCCTCTTAGATGAGGTTATGTTGCTAAAAATACTTGAAAATGCAATAGAAATCAATGAACACACTAAAATGTGAACTGGAGAAACTTGCATCTTTGTACAAATAAGCAGTAAAATTTTATATATAGTATATTATCACAGTAATAGGAAAGTAGCACTGAAAAACATTTCAGCAGTGAGAAGAGAGAGACAGCTGAACCTGTAAGCTCAGTTATGTCTGCCGCTGAAGGCAGAGGAAATCTAACAGTAAAAAAGGATACATGTAGAATCTGTTCCTACACTGTACTCACTTTTCTAGGAGGGTTAGGGCTGTGCTTGGGTTTACTCTGAGATACTTAGATGTCGGTTGCCCATAATCTGCAAGATAGGTAGACCAGTCCCATACCATGAAGAGATCAAGAAGCTAAAAAAAAAAAATGGAGAAAATACAACAAAGGAAATAACCTTTTATTTATTAGACACATGGTACATTAGAGGAGTATCTCTAAAAAAAAACAACACAAGAAAACTGATATTCAAAGGCTTTGTCCAGCTAATTTTAGGAGCAAGCTAGACAAACCTTACTGTTTTCATTCTTTGCACAAAATGTAGTCAGATTTACCTAGTTAACTCCAGTTAACCAAATGTTAACCAACTTTAGATCCAATATTTGCTCAACCCTGAAAAATATCCAAGTTAACTGGACTAAGCACTACAGTTATTTGTTGGCTCACAGTCAGCTAAATATCAGACTTAGAGGAACTGGTGCAGAAGGAGGACTTTTTATAGATGTACTTTTAAATGCAATTGCACTGAAGAGTGTAAGTAAGAAGGATTTAAACTCTCTATTGCCACTTCTTTTAACCGAGAAGCAAAGAAAAGGACAGAGAAATACTATTTTCTTTAGCCATAGCCTTCCAAATGCCCATCAGTATCTTTTTTCCTTCAAACACCCAGGTAGTGCAGCTTTTTAAAATTTCATTTGCTGTTTTAAGTAATACAAGACAACAAATTCAGTTAAAATTATCCCACCAAATAGTGGATTAAGTAAAGGCAATCAGATTTAGATTGTGTTTTTGTTGCTAGAAACGATTATAAATGTAATGACTACTAATGTTCAAATAAATAAGAGTGCATCCACAGTAATTACAACCAAAACTTTACGTTAACCTAATTAAGAATATTCAACAAGCCCTCTTAGGTCCACAGCCAGGCAATTTCAGCCCTACTGGGAAAAAGAGAATTTTTCAAGATTTTATTTACTTGTTACCTCCGGATTTCTCTGTTAAGATACAAATAAAGTAAAAAAAAGTGTCTTCTTCTGACAGTATTTTAGTCTAAATGTTTAGTCTAAATGCGTTGGTTTGTTGACCAATACAGAAGTAATCTTTTAAAAGGTAATGTGGTGTCTGAACTAAAACAGCAAACCCTTTATTCAACTCCTAACACCATAATCCGTTCTAAGCCATTTAAAACCTACTTCCTATCCAGGTTTTAATTGTTTCAGACATTTAAATACTTTACTCACCACCTTAATTCAATTAGAGGATGTGCTTTTAAGTCATCCTGCCTTGTTATTGTAGTTTAACATGTTACCATATGAATTTGTTTTCATAAAGAAGGAATAAGAAGAGTACACCTACCTCAATTAGTATGTTTATACTTTAAATAATTTAGATAAAACCTCTAGATGAATACTCAAAAGAAATAAAATTATCAGTTGTACCTCAACATAGCACTGTAAAAACAAAAACAGTTTGAAGATAAAGGAAAACATTTCTTCTGATATCTGTTCTTTCACAGACAATTAAAAAACATGGATTGATATTCAAAATATTTGGCCAGTTAACACTTCACTTTCAAATTTTCCATCCTGGCGATCAGGTATTTTTTGGACTGGAAAATCTGATACCTAACTAAAAGATAACCGAGTAAAAAAGAGAAGGGATCAGCCATGTTTGTATACGTGTTATAGCTATATCTCTAGTTTGCTTTCTATACAAGCTCTTTTTGTAATTCCTTACACTTGAATGGGATTATTCTGATTTGGACTCCTGAGGAAGGCTTGGTAGCCGAAGCACAGCTTGTGTTGAGTCCTGTCAGAATTTTAACAATAAAGCGCTTTTTTGTTTGACATTGTGCTCTTTTTACTCCCACTCATCTTGGACCTTTTGATGGATTATTTATTTTATACTGCTGTTGATATATAGTAAAAAAAAAAAAAAAAATTATAGCGGTTACAAGAATATTGCCATAATTACAAAAATACAAGTGTACATTACAATAAAAGAAGGAAAGATTAGGTTCTCATCTTGATAATCTTTTTTCTAGTTAACAGGCACATCATTCTGAAACAGGTGGGTAGTGACCTTCTGATCGCCAGACGTGGTATAGAGAGTCTCATTAGCATTTTTCTGCTCCACCTCCCATCACTGGGTTGTTTTGTAAATTCTCAGTTCGTATGGTCAGCCCTAGAGAAGAAACATGACAGGGAGGGATAAGGGACTTTTCCCAAGAAACAAGTCTGTTCTGCTCATCTCACAACATTTAACACAAAATAATCATAAAATATTAAAACATTTAATGATATAATGAGGCGAAACAAGCAGACCACCTATCTAAGTGCAAACTGCACTAACAGTTTTGGAGTTCTGCAAGATACCCTTTATTCTCTGCAAAATGGCAATGGCTTTCCCCATCCTTGACAGTGCTGGATGGAGAGAAGACACAAGGCATCCAGTAATACGGACATATCTGAGACAGCAAGCAGGCTAATAAACATCTGACAGGGCAGGCTTCCAGAATGATGTGCCTATTTACTAGAAAGAAGATTGTCAAGGTAAGTTCCAAATCTTCCTCTCTAGTACAATAGGTACATCATTCTAGAACTGGTGGGATGTATCAAAGCAGTCCCCTTATAATCTAAGGTGGGGGCAGAAGAGCCTACTGAAAGTACTGAAGATCCAAACACAGTATCCAATTTGACTGCTACATCCACCCTATAAAACACTGTGAAAGTATGGAGGGAAGACCAATTGGCTGATCTACAAATTTCCTCAGGGAAAACTGCTCTCAACTCCACCCAGGTGGAAGCTACACTCCTAGTGGAATGAGCCTTTATGTCTACTGGAGGTTGCTTTTCACTGCCAATATAAGCTGGAGCAATGGCCATCTGAATCCATCTAAAAATTGTCACTTTAGAAGCTGGTCAGCCTCGATAGCTAGTACCCACCAGCACAAAGAGATGATCTGACAATCATAACTCATTCATCACTTCCAGATAATGAAGCAACACTGTGCAAAGATCCAGCAATTTCAGAGCCTTGTCACTCTTCTTTGACCCCTCTCTCTGAAATCCTGAGAAAGGTTTTTTTGCAGGATAGGGCCTTTAGCTCACACACCCATTGTGCTGATATGACCACCACTAAAAACACTATCTTAACTGTCAGGTTCATATGGAGCGCTAGCGAGAGCCTAAAGAACGAGATTTAAGACTCCATGTTGGAAAAAGTTCATGCACTGGAGGATGCAGATGTAAGGCTCCCTTTAAAAATATGGACACATCTAGGAGGGAGGCCAATGTCCTTCTAATGCACGAGAGACCCGCTATCTGTCCCTTGAGGGAACCAATCACTAGTCCTTTCTCGAGCCCTTCTTGAAGGAAAGCTAAAACCAGACGCTAGTGCTGTGACTGGGTCTTCACTTTAATGGGTAAGCATCTTCTCTGGCTTCCCTGCTGGAGAATCCACAGAGAGGTCCAGAATGGGAAAAAAGAAATTGAGCTTGTACCCTCCCTCCTGAATAATTTCCAGAACCTAGCGGTCTAATATGATTCTCACCCATGCTACCCAGTAAGCTGACAACTTCCCTCCTATTCTTAGAGGTACGGCTCCTGACCTGGTTTCAGAACTATTTTTTAGGGGCTGCCATGGGGCGGGATCCTGAGGATGCTTAGCATCCCCAAATCTTTGTCTCGAGTCTTGAAAAGATATCTGGACTGAAGGTCCCCCCTGGGTACTGGCAAAAATGCCTAGAGCAGGGGTGAGCAACTCTGGTCCTCGAGGGCCGGAATCCAGTCAGGTTTTCAGGATTTCTCCAATGAATATGCATGAGATCTATTTGCATGCACTGCTTTCAATGCATATTCATTGGAGAAATCCTGAAAACCTGACTGGATTCTAGTCCTCGAGGACCGGAGTTGCCCACCCCTGGCCTAGACTCACAAAAATTACTTCAACCTTGGTCTGCTGTCTGACAAAGATGTAGGCTTACAATCCTGCACACTTGTCATAAGATCCTCCATCCCTTTACCAAAGAGCAATTGACCTTTAAAATCAACTTGCTCAGTGTAGCTTTAGAGGAAGAATCTTCTGCCCATTGTCTGATCCAAAGCATTCTATGGGCAGATATAGCATATGCAAAAACTTTGCTAAGTATCCTGAACAGATCATAAAGAACATCTGCCACATAATCCACTTTCGACATTAAGAACTGGGGAGACATATCAGCATTCACTCCTGTAGCTCAACGCAATCTTCAGTGGCAAGCATGTGCAATGTATGATGCCACTGCTGCTGCTATCAACCCCAAAGCCGCGGCCTCAAACTGCCTCTTAAGGATAAAATCCAGCCTGCAGTCTTGTGTATCCTACAATACCACTCCACCTTCATTAGGGAGGGAGGTACGCTTTGGTGGAATAAACAACTGATGAAATTCAGCGTCCACCGGGTAAAGTTTCTTCATGGCTTTAGCCACCTAAAGAGGTCCCTCTGGAACTTCCCAATAGTCTGTAAACATTTATGTGAGCCTTAGTGCTGCTCATAATTGAGAACTGGCCCTTAGTGGCCTGTGAAGGCTCTATCTTTAATTGTTAGAGAGATTCAGTAATTATCTCCAAAAGCACTGAAGGCTTGAACAGACTGCACACATTTGAGTCCTCACCAAGATCCAAGGCTGCCACCTGGTTGGACCCTGACTCTCCCAGGCGTGATGCAGAGTCTTCTAAGACTAAGGACCCAGACTGGGTTAATAAAGGCATAGATATCAAATTCACCTCATCTCAGGCCTCTTCTGACTGTACTCCCTCTTACGCATGGCTCTCCTATGGGGAAAATGCGCTCTTAAAAGGGGATAACCCCTGGTGCTACCACTGTCACAACCCAGAGGGGTCACTGTAACCACTGTAAATTTTTCTGGAACAAAAGCCAGACCAGAACGCCCAGAGGGTTCTGGAAGGTGCTCCTTTAGGCCACTCTGGGTTTTTACAGTAGATGTGTGGTCACATTTCGTTGGGAATGTCATTTCACCAGTTCTGAGTCCAGCTGGGATTTCTGATCTGGAATTTGATCCATCACGGACCCCTAGAGAGAATAGGGAGGCTAAACCAGTGGCTCTCGCCCCCACCCATTCACGTGCTGCATGGCACGTACAACATGTATGGTGCTCGGCCATCCATCCATTGCAAATCTGGTAAAAATCCTTGGTATCCTGGCCAGAGGAGTCCATCTAGACCAGTGGTCTCAAACCTGTGGCCCGTCGGGCTCTATTTTGAGGCCCTCGGTATGTTTATCATAATCACAAAAGTAAAATAGTTTCTTGATCATATGTCTCTTTAGCTATAAATTACAATATTATTCTTAAGACTTAGCCAAAAGGAAAGATTTATAAACTATAAAGGAGTTTTACCTTATGCAAAATTGTTATTTCTTTAATAAAACATTAACTATTTTTTCTGAGGCCTTCCAAGTACCTACAAATCCAAATGTGGCCCTGCAAAGGCTTTGAGTTTTGAGACCACTGATCTAGACCTAGTGGTTAGAGCTACAGCCTCAGCATCCTGAGATAGTGGGTTTAAACTCCATGCTGCTCCTTGTGACCCTGGGCAAGTCACTCAATCCTCCATTGCCCCAGGTACATTAGATAGATTGTGAGCCCACCGGGATATATAGGGAAATGCTTGTGTGGTGCAGTGGTTAGAGCTACAGCTTCTGCACCCTGAGGTTGTGGGTTCAAATCCCATGCTACTCCTTGTGACCCTGGGCAAGTCACTTAATCCACCATTGTCCCAGGTACATTAGAAAGAGTGTGAGCCTATTAGAACATGTACGGTGCTCGGCCATCCATCCATCGCAAATCTGGTAATATGGGGATACGAAGGTAGACCTCAGGGATAGGGGAAAATGCTTGAGATACCTGAATGTAAACTGCTTAGGCTATAAGTGGTATATAAATATTAAAATAAACAAACCACTTAGATAATCTTGATAGGCGGTACATAAATACCTAATAAAATAAATAATAGAATTTTGAGGCAGACAGAGGCTTTTATTTCAAACTCAGGAAATCCAAGATGGCCACAGCAATTTTAGTGCCAAAAACAGCCCGTGGAAGCTAAATAAGGGGTCAAATATTCAAGGAACAGGATTTTAGAGGTGGAGGACCCTAGCCCTAGCCCCAGAAACCTTTAAATTCACTTTTAAAGACCCCTCCCCCTTTATTTCTCTCATTGGATGTCACAGCCTTACTCACTGTGCCATGCTGATGTTGGGAGCTGCAAAAAGCTGTAACTATAGCCAGAGAACTTCTGCCTCAGACAAGCCCAGAATCCGGTAAGCTTGTTTCTTTTTCATCTGAAAGGACTGAGATCTCAACTCCTGCCAGAACCCATGTGTGAAATCGGGGGAGGAAGCACAGTCAGCACCCAGTCCTGGTGAAAAACCACCTTGGGGTCGGTCACTCAGCCTGCATTCAAGCTTTCTGTGGATATAACCTGGAGTGAGCCTTGCTTCAAGGGGAATGGTCCCTGAGATCTCAGACTGTTAATGCAGGCCGGCCAACCAGGTGCCTCTCTTCCCTATATACCTTCTCTCTTTGTACGCTGATCTCTTCTCATGGTTTTCAATATCATCTCTATGCTGATGACTCCCAGATCTACCTCTTCACACCAGATATCTCTGCAGGAGTTCAGGCCCGAATTTCAGCCCCGTGATCTCCGCTTGCCGGGCAAGCCCCTCTTATCTGTACCCTTCTCTTTCACTGCCAATTCTAGACTCTGTCCCTTCTTTCTTGCGGCGCCGTATGCCTGGAACAGATTGACTGAATCAATATGTCGTGCTCCATCCCTGGCATTGTTCATATCCAACCTAAAGGCCCACTTTTTTGAAACTGCTTTCAACTCTTAACTCCCCTTCACTGCTGCCAGATACCTATACCCACTATAATCTCCCCAATCCTGCTGCTGTCAGATACCTATACCCACTATAACCTCCCCAATCCCGAAATATCCTGTCTAAATTAGATTGTAAGCTCTTCTAAGCAGGGACTGTCTATTGTATGTTAAAATGTACAGTGCTGTGTACGTCTTTCAGCGTTATAGAAATAATAAATAGTAGTAGTAGCACTGCTCTCAGAGTCTGTGTTCTTTGAAACCAGAAATGTCCCAATACTGGGAGCCTCTGAGGCACCAAAAATTAAACACTAACACAACAGACAGACTCCTACCATCTTGTGTGTAGAGAGTAAAACTGAGGAGTGATGGGAGGCGGGGCAGAAAAACGCCAACGAGGCTCTCTACACAAGATCTCACAATCAGATGATCACTATTGCACTAGAAAAATACACAGTTTATATTAAAATAGCTAAGATTACAGACTCATAGTCAATAATTAATCAACCCATGATATTGCTGAAATAAAATTGTCTTGATTAACTTGTGAAAAACTGGAGACTGCTATGACAACTGCTAAACAAGGAATTTCAAAGTTCAGGTCCAGTGTAGGAAAAAATTCTACTTCTAGTCGAAGAGTTTGAGGTGCTCAATGTTTGAACACTGGCAAGTGAAGTGTACACAGACATTAGTATACAATTTATAAGTGAAACCACATAATTATTAATGATTAATGCAGTTGTAGTTAATACCACCTCATATTGGAGAAGTGTCATTGATTTTTCTGATTACACAGGTCAACACATCATTTTCATCCGAGTTAATGTTGGGTGGGTTTTTCATGATGATTTCAAATCTGTGTTTAGTTTTTCACTAGCATGTCACATTTTTATAATGAGACTCATTATATATAATTATAAATGTTAATTGGGCGATATATCATGCGTTTATAGGATAAACGTATAAGGAGGGTTAATGACAGTTGTCTTTTTTTATGTTAGAGATGGTGATTAATATCAGTCTTTATCATGCCAAGAAATAGTACTAATCATCCAGATAGTTTCTGTTACATCTGTGGTTCATTTACACCAAAAGCACAACGTTGCCCAATTACAATAGATCTGAAGAAGGTATACAGATTGTACTTTGGCTGTCCACTGGGTGACCAGGATAGTCTTGGGCTCCACATATCATCTATACCAGTTGTTTCAAAGGACTTTGTGGCTCAATCGACGAAAGGCAGCGATGTCATTTGCAATCCCAATGATATGAGGGAACCGTGAGACCATATTAAAGATTGTTACTTTTGCCTTGTGAACACAAGTGGATTCTCAGCTAAAACTAAGCACAAAATTAAATAATAACAACTTTTATTTGTATACTGCAATACCACAAGCAGTTCAGAGCGGTTTACATAATACAGTGATGTTACAGAGAATATTGCCAAGTACATTGGTAACAAATTTCAATTACATTACTGAGCCGAAAGAGGTTAGGTATAACCGGAAATATGTCAGAGATACAGCAGGTAATGTGGTGATATAGCAAGGTAGGAAGGAGTCAAAGAAATTTATCAAAGAGATAGGTTTTAACTGATTTCCTGATGAATTCGTAGGAGGGTGCACTTGAAATGAGGGTCGTTAGACAATTATTCCATTTGTCAGCTTGGAATGACAGTGTTCTATCAAGGAATCTCTTGTATACACAGCCCTTCAGGGAGGGGAAGGCAAATAGATAGGCACTACGTGTGCGAGTGGTGCCTGGAAACACAAAGTGATGTGTCTGGTAAACTGGGGATGAACCCGGATTCTGCTATTAGGCCTGTTCCTCAAGATGACTCATTGCCTGTCCTTGTACCTCCACAAGATGGACTTGCTTCTGTGGAACATGATGAGGAATGTGATGATGATGCAGCAGCTGGTCACAATCCAGAATTATCTGATCCTGATTATGTGAATGATGAAGATTCAGAACCAGAGACCTTTACACAAGCTGAGCTCAATGATCTTATTCATGATCTAAATCTTTCAAAAGAAAAAGCAGAACTTCTTGCTTCAAGGCTTAAGCAAAAGCACTTGCTCGCAAAAGAAGCTAATATAACTCATTACAGAAAAAGGAATCATAACTTAACAACATTCTTCACTATAAATGGCTCATTGTGCTTTTGTCATGACATCAATGGGCTCTTCAACAGTTTGTCACAAGTGCATTATCCAGATGAATGGTGTCTCTTCATTGATTCTTCATAGAGAAGCTTGAAGGCAGTGTTACTGCACAACAGAAATTCCAAACCAACTATATTAATTGCTCATTCTGCTCATCTAAAGGAGTCTTATAAGAATATGAAGAATTTACTAGAAGCAATCAGTTATAAAACACACCAGTGGAACATTGGTGGTGATTATTGGCATGCTAAAGGGAATGCAAGGAGGATTCACTAAATACTGCTGTTTCCTGTGCTTGTGGGATAGCAGATCTACAGCTGAACATTATGCAAAGTGTGTCTGGCAGCTGAGCGATAACTATAACCCAGGGACAAGTATTGTGAAATTTATGCCATTGGTAGATCCTCATAAAATATTTCTTCCACTTCTTCATATCAAACTGGGATTGATAAAGAACCTGGTAAAAGCCATGGGTAAAGCAAACTCACTAAGTTTCAATATCTTGTTAAGAAATTTCCAAAAATCAGCTCTGCAAAACTGAAGGAAGGGATATTTATAGGCTCACAGACCAAGTCTGTGTTATGCAGGATGAAGATTTTAAGCAATCATTCTCAGCAGCTGAGCTTAAAGCTTGGGAGGCATTCAAGTGGTAGTGGAAAACTTTCTGGGCAGCCATAAGTCTCTTTCTTACAAGGAAGGAGTTCAGAATCTCCTTGACTCATATCAGAAACCTGGCTGTCGCATGTCATTAAAAATACACTTTTTTGCACTTACATCTTGACTTTTTCCTGGAAAATCTTAGTATGGTGAGTGACGAGCAAAGAGAACATTTTCACCAGGACATTCAGTTAATGGAGCGTCGCTACCAAGGTTTCTGGAATGAGAGTATGATGGCCGACTATTGTTGAATGTTGTGCCATGACAATCCAGACACAACTCACAAAAAGAAATCATACTAAGTATTTTTGAAGAAATATTGGTTGCTAAGTGACACAGTCCAGTATAATTATGCTATGCTTTGTGCTTATTTTACTTTGGACCGAAGATACTGCAACATTTCTTTAAGTTGATGCTTCAATTCTTAAAACTCTATATGCTAAAAGCTATAAACTAACATTAGTCACAAATTTAAAAGTTTACATGACTGAATAAAAAATTAATAACTGATCTGAAATCAGTGTGAAAAACTGATTTAGAAAAATGTGCTGTGTTGTCAGATGATTCAGGAAAAAAATTTTTTTGTTGTCTTGTGTTATTACTGATGGTTTCTTTTGCCATACTTTCAGAGTGTGCTAATCAGACTCAGTTATTTAATTGACCCGCACCTAAATGCCAAGGTTGCTCATTTTTTATATTTTTAATTTAAGAAACCTTATCTACAAGAGAACCTTGTTTAAAATTATACAGAGCTTAGGAGATATAAGAAAAAAGATAACATCTTCCAAAATTAAAAGATAAAAAAAGCTAAAAGAAGAGAGGAACACACTAATCGAGTATAAGTGAGGAGCAAGCAAAATAAGGTAACAGTGTAAAGGTAAGGCCATTAGCATGACACTAATACTAAATATGGAATTCCTAAACTCTGAGGAAGCAGATTTATTCTTCTTCATATCCAAAAATGTCTTCAACTGCTCAGGAGCAATTATAGACCTGTGAGCCTGATATTGATGCCAGCCAAAACAATAGAGACTATTATAGAGAACAAAATTACAGGGTGCATTTTATGGACTAAATACACTGCACCCCCCCCCCCCGGGTACCTTTTTTTAGTGGCGATGGTCAAACGTGGTCTCCTGGACAGCAGCCTTTGTCTTAGAAGAATGACGTACAATGCAGGAGTGTGACCTTTGCGCTTCCTGCCTGGTCCAGCACCGCTCTGTGATTGGCTGTAGTCAGTTACTGACTGCAGCCAATCACAGAGCGGTGCGGGACCAGGCAGAAAGCGCAAAGGTTGCACTCCTGCATCACTCTTCCAAGGCAAAGGCAGGCATCCAGGAGACCGCGCTTGACCACCGCCACTAAAAAAGGTACCGGGGAGGCTGCGGGTGGCTTTGGTATTTCCCAGCACCAGATGCACCTATGTGTAGAGGAGGAAAAACCAAGAAGAATAAGATTCTGAACCAAATTTTTTTTTCTTGTTTTTTCCTCCTCCACAGGTGGGTGCATCTTATGGTCCAGTGCATCTTATGGTCTGAAAAATATGGTATATATATGCATTCATTAATGAGACAAAGCCAACATGGATTTAATCAAGGGAAATCCTGAATCACCAATCTACTATAATTCTTTAAAGGGGTGAATAAACATGTGGATACATGTGGCTTCAGATGTTGAGAAAAGTACGTCATCTGTTCTATCAGCATCATTTCGCTGTATTGGTTCAAGCTATCTTTCTGGCAAAATTGGATTATTGTAATTATATTTATGTGGGATTGAGTAAAGGACATGAAAGATGGCTTTAGCTGATTCAGAATACCGCAGCCAAATTGATTTTGGGAAAAACGAAGTTTGATCATGTCTCCTTTGTTAAGGAATCTTCGTTGGCTTCCCTTTCGATTAAAGGTTCAATATAAAAATGTGCATGTCTGTTTTTTACATGGGCTTTTTGTGCCTTTAATCTCTTTACCTTTATACACCCTGAGATTCTCAAGATCAAGAACATCTCACATTTATAAGCTTCTCCTTTCCATCCTTAAAAGGAATAAAGTCTACTAGCAAAATTTCCCGTTCTTTTCCTTACTTATTTATTGTCATTTGGAATGAATTACCATTTTACATAACAACTTGTCTATCTCTTCAGATTTTCCGTAAAGCCTTGAAAACTTATCTGTTTCAGTGTTTCTTACGTAATAGTTCCAATGAGCGCCAATAGATATTTTTCTGTAATCTAATTATGTAAACCAAATTGAGCTCTTAATTTTAGGCGATGATTCGGTATATAAGTCTAAGATTTAGATTAGATTACATGGTAACAAAGTAAATGATGGCAGATAAAGATCAACAATTATTTATTTTCTTTGATATGTGTGCATAGCAGTCTGCCTGGCACTGTCATTGTGTTCTAACTACTGGAGTTGCTGTCCAAGCTCACTCCAGCTTTTCTAAACCATTCCAAATTATTGTAGTTCCCATCAAAGATCTCTCCAGCCCATCCCAACCATATAGTCTTATACAGTACACTGATTGTGCAAGTCTGCTCAGTTCCAGCCCTAGTTCTTCAATTTATATCCTTCACTTTCTAATTAGAGATCCTCTATGCTTGTAACATGCTTTTTTGTATTCCGTCACCATTTTGCTCTCCACCACCTCCCTCGGGAGGGACTTCCAGGCATCTACCACCCTCTATGTGAAAAAGAATTTCACATTACTCTTAAGTCTACTGTCCCGTAACCTCAATTTATGCTTTTAATTTTACCATATTCTAGAGGGCATAAATTGAGGTTACGGACAGTAGACTTAAGAGTATGGGGACTTAAAGATCTCAATATGTATAACTTTGGAGGAAAGGCAGAAGAGGGAAGATATGATAAGATACATTTAAATCAAAATAATTGCCAAAATGTTACTCACCAGCAGTGGGCTATACTGCTAAGATCCACATTAATTGAAAAAGGGTGGAAAAAAACCTCAAGGTAAATACTATCACGCAGCAATCAATACTGATTTCAAGCTGGCGCTGTTCTTGTCATTGGCATAAAAAAAACACACCCCAAAAATGTATAGATCTATAGAGGAAAATTCCTGATATTGATACTTAAATTTATAAGTGCACGGCAGTGAGGAATTTTCCTCTATAGATCTATACATTTTTTTGTTATTATGCTGTTATAGCACTCCATGGTGTGATTGCATCTCAAATACTGTGTGCAATTCTGGTCACTGCATCTCAAAAAAAAAAAAAAAGTGGAATTAGAAAAGGTACAGAGAAGGGTGACAAAAATGTTAAGGGGGATGGGATGACTTCTCTATGAGAAAAGACTACAGCAACTAAGCTCTTCAGCTTGGAGAAGATACAGCTGAGGGGGAGATATGATAGAAGTCCATAAAATACTAAGTGAAGTGGAACAGGTAAATATGAATTGCTTGTTTGCTCTTTCCAAAAATATTAGGACTAGGGGGTATGCAATTAAGCTATTAAGTAGTATATTTAAAACAAACTGGAGAAAATATTTTCTTCACTCAACATGTAATTAAACTCTGGAATTCATTGCCAGAGAATGTAGTGAAAGCAATTAGCTTATCAGGGTTTAAAAAAGGTTTGGATAGCTTCCTAAAAGAAATGTTCATAAGCTATTATTAAGATGGGAAAATCCACTGTTTGTTTCTGGGATAAGCAGCACAACCAGTAGGATACTGGGTTTGATGAACCTTCAGTCTGTTCCAGTAGGGCAACTCTTATGTTCTTAACTCCAAAATATTGCACCAAGCATTTATAAGGATAACATTTAATAAAATATTAGCACCCAACTTCTTGCTTTGCTGTCTTAATGTCAAGAAAGCTTTCCATCCTTCCTGCACCACCTTAATGGTATCTAGGTACATCCATATCCTTTGTCCAAAAAATAATGCTTGCAAATTTTGAAAATATAGTCATAACATTGCATTCACATCTTGCTTAAAAACAAAAGAAACAAACAGGGTGGATCTTTCCAGAACCTCTACTGAAGAATCTTCCAATAAAGATATCAGATTATTTAAATCCAGCCCAACTTATTGACCTTACCTTCTAGGTCTTACTCACAATTTTTTTATCTAAACTTATTGGCAGGAAATACACCTTATTCAAAGGAGGAATAAGTTCAGAATAATATTTCAATATATTCATCAAATATCTTTTAAAGATAAATCCCAGGGTTGAGCCCAGCAGCTTAGGGAAGTTGAGCAAAAAACCAACAAAACAATAGCAGGAGAGATGTTTAATCTTTCCCGCTGTCAACCAATAACCTCCCTCCCATCCCCCAAAGAGGGAGAGATGCCCACACTCTCCCCACTGCCCTAAAATCCTGGCCGTGAGCCCCACTGCAGCTGGAGAGATGCCCATACTCTCCCGCTGCCCTAAAATCTCCGCCACGACCCGACCCCCCCCTGCAATAGGAGAGATGTCCACACTTTCCCGCTGCCCTAAAATCTCCGCCATGACCTGAGCCCCTCCCCCCAGGAGAGATGCCTACTCTCCCCCGCTGGCAAGTGACTCCCTCCTCCCCTGTCTCCACTGCCCACTTCCCTCAAAATAGATGACACAGAGGGACACGGACTCCTTCCTCCCAGCTGCCTGCGTTGTCTAAAATGGGTCTTCCCCTCCCCAGTGCATCTTGAGATGCACCGGGAAGGGGCCTAAGGCGCCGAATGGCCCGGATGCGCCATAGGAGAGGTCTTAGGCATCCTGGCCAATCAGAGCCTCAGGCCCCTCCCCAGTGCATCCCAATATGCAACCTGGAGGGGAAGGCTCATTTTAGATGATGCAGGCAGCTGGAAGGAGGGAGTCCGCATCCCTCTGGGTCATCTATTTTAAGGTAAGGGGGAGGAGGTTGGCGGATACGTGGAGGGGATTCAGGTCATGGTGGGTACTTTAGGATAGTGGGGGCATGTGGGCCTCTCCCACTGCAGGGGTGTTGCTGCCATTCCGTGGGGGGGGGGAGGAATGTTCACTGCCACTGCAGGGAAGGGGTGTTGTGATGCAGTGGAGAGAATGGGCATCTCTCCTGCTGCATCACAACACAGGGGCTTTCTAGCAGTCTCCGACACTGACCGGCACCCCTGGACCAGTCGCTTATTTTTGTTGCCAAAAGCCGTCACTTTTTGAAAATGGCTTGGCATTTTTTAAGAATCCACTGGAGGGCTCATTTCAATGTTGAAGAGTCCATTTGCATGTCATTGTCGGAGACTGCTAGCAGTTTTGATAATCTTCCGCTAAACTGTGTATAGGCTAAACCGCTGGAAAACAGTTTAGCGACGGCATTAAAGTTTTGAGAATCTGGGCCTTAGTCAGCTAGCCACTGAATATTAGCATAGCTAGCTATGTCTCAGCCAGCCAAAAATAGACTGAAAATTTAATGCTAGTCATATGAACATAAGAACTGCCCTGCTGGGTCAGACCCGGGGTTCATCGTGCCCAGAAGTCCGCTCACGCAGCGGCCCTCTGATCAAAGATCAGTGCCCTAACTGAGTCTAGCCCTACCTGTGTGCGTTCTGGTTCAGCAGGAACTTGTCTCACTTTGTCTTGTATCCCTGGAGGGTGTTTTCCCCTATTACAGACTCCGGAAGAGCGTTCCAGTTTTCTACCACTCTCTGGGTGAAGAAGAACTTCCTTATGTTTGTATGGCATCTATCCCCTTTCAATTTTAGAGAGTGCTCTCTCATTCTCCCTACCTTGGAGAGGGTGAACAACCTGTCTTTATCTATTCCCTTCAGTACCTTGAATGTTTCGATCATATCCCCTCTCAATCTCCTCTGTTCAAGGGAGAAGAGGCCCAGTTTCTTTAATCTTTCGCTGTACGGCAAGTCCTCCAGCACCTTAACCATCTTAGTCACTTTTCTGTGGACCCTTTCGAGTAGTACCGTGTCCTTCTTCATGTACGGCGACCAGTGCTGGATGCAGTACTCCAGGTGAGGGCGCACCATGGCCCAGTACAGCGGCATGATAACCCTCTCCGATCTGTTCGTGATCCCCTTCTTTATCATTCCTAGCATTCTGCTCGCCCTTTTCACCGCCGCCGCACATTGCGCGGACGGTTTCATCGACTTGTTGATCAGAACTCCCAAGTCTCTTTCCTGGGAGGTCTCTCCAAGTAACGCCCCGGACATCCTGTATTCGTGCATGAGATTATTGTTATCTACATGCATCACTTTACACTTATCCACGTTGAACCTCATCTGCCATGTTGATGCCCATTCCACGAGCCTGATTATGTCACATTGCAGATCTTCACAATCCCCCTGCATCTTCACTACTCTGAATAACTTCGTATTGTCTGCAAATTTAGTCACCTCACTCGTCGTACTAGCACTGAATTTCCAGTATCGCTGCAGACCGTGGGAGATCTCAGGCAATCTCCCTAGTCTGAATATGAACCAGATTGTGTGCAAAAAACATTCTGGCTGCATATTTCTTTGTTTTACACTTCAAACTCCTTTTCAAGCAAGAATGTCTCATATGCTAAACAGTTTATTAACCCCTAATCACCCAGTTAATTCCAGACCTGATTGTATGTTTAATTACCTTTTTTCAGGTACAATTTGCCTGATAAACATGTCAGAACACTTGCTGTTAGTCTGTTTCAACAGACAAATGCTGTCTTTCCACAGCCTAGAGGCATAATTAACAGAGAAAAAAGGCAGTTATAAAAACACATAGAAGCTGATTCACTAAGGAGAGCGCAAAGAGAAATCCCCACCTGACCTCTGCATAACCCAAGCAGGAGATTAGCCAATTTCCAAGCAAAGCAGGCTGTCACACTGTTAGGCCAATTGCTTCTATTGACACTCTGCATAAACATCTTACACAGGGTGAACAGAAAGGCTCGTCATGCCATTAACGTTTCTTATTATTTTTGTACCTAAGCTTTAAGGAATAAAGGACTTTTTTTAAGTTTCAGAAAACAAAAAGGTCAAAAGGTGAAAGCATTCTATTAAGCACAGGGAAAGAGAAACTAGGTTTAGTCATTGCAAAGTACCAACTTATAACATTTTCAGCATCTTGTCAAAATTGGAATATATGCCATAAAGAGTGTGAAAGCTGGGTTGCTAGTTTTTTTAGTAACACAAATATTTATGCCACAATCCTTTTTGATTTTCATTTCTATTTAGATCTAAAAATAGAAATACAACTTAGATGTTTAGAAGCCAAATTGCTAATATTAAATTTGAGAAACAAAAGTGCACCACTATGTGATTGACAATAATAAATCTGTATGACTTTTCTGTAAGAGTGGGAGTTTCAAAAATAAAGGACATCAACTAAGAGTAACTGGAGCCCTATCTATGAATTTTCCACATCATTACATGGAAAGTGCCATAGAAAATTCTTATAGACTGTCCCAGTACTGACAATGAAGTCACAGCATGGGTTTTCAGCCTAACCACAGATAGTTGGCAAAATTCCGGTGCTATTTATACATTTGGATTTAGCTTATACCTTTTCAGTAGTAGTTCAAGATGAGTTGCATTCAGTAGACTTTTTTCTCCTGTCGCCTGAAGGCTTATAATCTAAGTTTGGAAGGTTATAATCTAAGACAATGGAGGGTTAGGTGATTTGCTCAAGAACATAAAAAACAACTCATTTGATTTTAATACTTAATATACCACTAAAAAATGAAGTGCTATAGCAGTTTACAATGCTAAGCTCATTATAGAAACAGAGAAACATGATGTCAGATAAAGGCCAAATGACCCATCCAGACTGCCCATCCGCAGTAACCATTATCTCTTCCGCTCTAAGAGATCCCACGTGCCTACCTCAGTCTGTCTTGAATTCAGACACAGCTTCTGTCTCCACCACTTCTTCCAGGAGACTGTTCCATGCATCTACCACCCTTTCTGTAAAAATGTATTTGTTTAGATTACTCTTGAGCCTATCACTTCTTAACTTCATCCTTTGCTCTCTAATTCCAGAGCTTCTTTTCAAATGAAAGAGACTCAACTCATGCGCATTTACATCACGTAGGTATTTATACGTTTCTATAATATCTCCAATCTCCCACCTTTCCTCCAAAGTATACAAATTGAGATAAGAACATAAGAACATAAGCAGTGCCTCCGCCGGGTCAGACCATAGGTCCATCCTGCCCAGCAGTCCGCTCCCGCGGCGGCCCAAACAGATCACGACCTGTCTGAATCATCTGAAGGGGCTCCCCTGCCACCTTGGCCTCCCAATTTGGTCCTGCCTTCCCATCGAAGTCCCAGCCCTCCGGTCCTGCACATGCACGACCTGGTTGGTTTATACTCATTACCTGACAAACTTTCTATACTTTTGTTACATCCCAGCTCCTCCCTCAGTATCCCATGATCCCTTTATCCCTCAGGAATCCGTCCAATCCCTGTTTGAATCCTTGGACCGTACCCTGCCTGATCACTTCCTCCGGTAGCGCATTCCAAGTGTCCACGACCCTCTGGGTGAAAAAGAACTTCCTTGCATTTGATCTTTAAGTCTGTCCCCATATGCCTTATGATGAAAACCATGCACCATTTTAGTAGCCTTCCTCTGGATCGACTCCATCCTTTTTATATTTTTTGATGGTGCGGCCTCCAGAATTGTACAAACTTAATAACATCTCATTGTGTAACAATAATTATTATTACACTAATTATATCACATCCACAAGACCCAACCCAAGAATAATAATTGTCTAACTGCAACTCTCATTATCAAATCCACTCATTAATTATATAAAAGACCTCAATAAATAACTGTTACCCATAGCATTCTTATTATCCATGTTCCTTCCACAATAAAAAAGTTTTTAGTAAAAAACCATATTTTCAATCGCTTACAAAAGAGACTTGAGAGTTCTGATCAACAAGTCGATGAAGCAGTCCACATAATGTGCGGCGGTGGCGGCAGCAAAAAGGGCGAACAGAATGCTAGGAATGATACAGAAGGGGATCACGAACAGATCAGAGGTTATCATGCCGCTGTACTGGGCCATGGTGCGCCCTCACCTGGAGTACTGCGTCCAGCACTGGTCGCCCTACATGAAGAAGGACACGGTACTACTCGAAAGGGTCCAGAGAAGAGCGACTAAAATGGTTAAGTGGCTAGAGGAGTTGCGGTACAGCGAGAGATTAGAGAAACTGGGCCTCTTCTCACTCGAAAAGAGGAGATTGAGAGGGGACATGATCGAAACATTCAAGATACTGAAGGGAATAGACTTAGTAGATAAAGACAGGTTGTTCACCCTCTCCAAGGAAGGGAGAACGAGATGGCACTCGCTAAAGTTGAAAGGGGATAGATTCCATACAAACGTAAGGAAGTTCTTCTTCACCCAGAGAGTGGTAGAAAACTGGAACGCTCTTCCGGAGTCTGTCGTAGGGGAAAACACCCTCCAGGGATTCAAGACAAAGTTGGACAAGTTCCTGCTCAACGGGAAAGTACACAGGTGAGGCTGGGCTCATTTAGAGCACTGGTCTTTGACCTAGGGACCGCCGCGTGAGCGGACTGCTGGGCACGATGGACCACTGGTCTGACCCAGCAGCGGCAATTCTTATGTTACAAAAACCTAAGTAACTTTCCATCGATTGCAATTCATCTGGCAGTTCATTCCACAAGTTAGGTCCAGCATAACAGAATGCTTTTTTCCATGTTCCAGTCAATCTCACTTTATCCAATTATGGTAACTGAAGCAAGTTCTTCTGAAATGAACGCAGAATTTGTGTTGGAGCATATTTACTCAGTTTATCCGACACATACTCTGGGACTTTCCACGTCAAAGCTTTAAAGACCAAACAACATTTTAAAAGTAATTTGTCCTTTAATAGTCAACCAATGCAAATTAACTAATATAGGTGCAACATGATCCGATTTCTTTTTTCCAGTTATCAATTTAGTATTTTGCATTAGATGCAATCTTACTAAACAATTCTTACTTAATCCATTGTACAAGGAATTGCAATAATCTAATCGACTAGATATTAAAGCATGCACAATCTTTGCAAAATTCGATTCATTCAAAAATGGTCTTAGTTGTTTAATAAACCACAAATGAAAACAGCAGCCCTTGACCACAATACCTATTTGAGATTTAAAATCTACTATCACAATGAATCCCCAATGTCTTAATTTTTTCTACCAGTATCAAATTCATGTCATTAATCTTAGGCATAGACCATAATGGGAGATTTAAACTTTCTTGGTTTTCAGGTTGCTGCTCTAACCATTCTTCTAAATTAAGCTGCAGAGCTATATAGGTTGTGGCAGAATATTAATGCTATCTACAGAGATGGTTAACCATCTCCATGCATATTCAGCACCATTCACTATACATAAAAGTAGTAGTGTATATACATAATGGGCCTGATATTCTAAAAAACTTAAGCGGCCAGTAGAGGCTCCAAGCCATTTAAATCACTTGTCCGAGGTAAACAGCAATATTTAGCAGGATTTATTTAACCAGAAAGTGCTGCTAAATATTACCTCTTTATGGCCAACCCCTAACTAGAGAGGTCAGGGGTGGGGCAAAGGCAGATTTGGAGCAGAGCTGGTTAGCACTCATATTCAGACCACCCAATAATTATATATAAGACCTGGTTAAAAACCCACATATGTATGGTTAGGACAGAAAAAAGGCTATCCTAACTTCATGCGGTGAAGGTAGCAGTCTGAATATCGTCCAGTGGCCAGTTACACTCCAAGTAGTGGCTCTGACTGCTTCCTGTCCTGAACTACCCTCCCACTTTCTAGAATGCTCGATCCACCCCAACCATCTCTTGAAGATAAAGGAAGGTAGGCAGGCCTAGCCTCCCCCACAACGGATCCCCTATCCCAGACCAACCATGAAGAATCCTTGGTGGTCTAGTGGTAATTGGACAAGAGCAGTGCCCACTTACTCCTGCCCACATCCAAAGGTGCAACAAAATGGCTGTTGTGACCCCTAGTAGCTGCTTCATGATACTTTAAGTACAAGTAGTTCATGTATCAACACTGCACTTTGCATTAAATCTTAACTGCCAAACATTAGACCACTCTTTTGTGTTTGTAGAGATCTTCTCATGGTTTCTATTCCCTCCAAGGTGTCTACTCTGTAGCAAATCTTCATGTCATCTTCATATCTAATTATCTTTCAAGTGTTACTCACAAATATACTGAACATAATTGTCCCCAGCTGTATTTCTTTCTTTGCTTCTTTGAAAGTTATCTGGTATTCTTGTTTCTCTTTTTACATCCTTCTGTATTCATTGAATGCTGCTTCTTTAGCATTTATTTTTTCAGTCACCTTTTTGTAGAACCCTATTGGTTTCCTTTTCCTTTTGCTTCTATTAACTTTTCTTACATAGAATTATCTTGCTTTTGTTATTGCTCTTTTCAACTTGGATCACTTCCTTTCCATTTCTCTTATATTCTCCAATCCCATCAGCTCTTTCTTCAAGTATTTTCTCAATTTACTAAAATCAGCATGTTTGAAATCTAGAACTTAAATCAAACCATGTTGAGTGATGATCACACACCTGGACGCTAGACACACTTTCTCTATTTGTGAGCCCTAGATCCAGTGTTACTCCTTTCCTCATGGGTTCTGACACCTTTTGTCTGAACAGAAAATTTTGAAGGGCATCCACAATCTCTCTCTCTCTCTCTCTACTTCTTTTGATTCTGAAGTTGGGATATTCCAATCTGCATTGGGCAGATTGAAATCTCCCAGCAACAGCATCTCCCCTTTCAGTCTGATTTTATGGATATCTACAACCTGATCTTTGTCCAGCTTCTCCATTTGTGTTGGAGATCTGTAGACAACACCTGTGTATAGGTTCTATATTCTCTTTTCTAGAGGATCCATAATGCTTCCTCCATTCCCAAAGTCCCCTGTATTTCAGTAGCCTTAATATTATTTTTTAAACATACAGCACCATCTCCATCTCATTAGCCATCCCTATCTTTCCCAAGTATGGCATCCCATTCATAGGAATCTTTGAACCATGTCTCTGTAATAGGAACAATATCTAGGTCATTCTCTTAACATCAGGGCTTCAGATCCAGAACTTTATTAGACTATGAGAGTTTGAGCTCATTACTTTCCATCTACATTTTACTGGTATTCTTATCTTTTGTACAATATTTTGCCTTGTTCCCCCCCCCCTTTCTACCTATGCAGAAAAATGGCCTTAACACCTAGGAATGACCCGCATAAGCATGTGCTAAAGTCACTTTTTCACATAATTTGGTAAAAGGGCCCCTTAGATAATAAAATGTGAAAAATGTACATGGGTTTCAATATTTTTATAAGGATCTATGGTTAAACAGAAACATCTATTTACAAATGACCTGACAAAAGAAAAGTGGGGGTGGGGATGATCCCAGGAGACAAAATCTTGTTATGAGAGATACTAACCAACTACTTATGACAAAAACTGTTGAAAAGAAATTCTTTCCAATTAACAGCTGTGAACAGAAGGTCACAGTGCTGCCTGTTTGCAGTATTCTGAATAATTAAAGGCAGCCTTGACTTAGTGCTTTGATTAGAGAGTGAAAAAAAATGTTGTATATAGACTTTTTTCTCCCAAGTAAAACATAGCACTATTACACTTGTGCTTTTTTCCTGTTGTCTCCTGCATATCATTGTTTTTATTCCTATGAAAACCTCTCTAAATAGGTCTAATTTCCTAAAAGAGAAGTCCATAAGCCATTATTAAGATGGCTTGGGGAAATTCACTGCTTATTACTAGGATAAGCAGCATCAAATCTGGTTTTCTCCTTGGGATCTTGTCAGGTACTTGTGACCTGGATTGGCTACTGTTGAAAACAGATACTTGGCTTGATGGACCTTTTGTCTCTCCCTATATGGCAATTCTTATATTATTAACTTTTACTGATTCACAGGATTTTTAATTATATCTTCCTATAAATAATTTCTCAAACGTTTTAGGCTCCTCCTTTGGGATTTCTAACTGCCATATTTATAGGATTTAGATTTTAAAATTTTTCATTCATCTTGAGCCAAATTCTCAGGTTTCTAGAATAGATGTTTTCTCATTTTCCATTGTCAGCCTCTGCCTTTTATTATGTGTAAGTAGCATTAAACCTCTGGCAATTTCAGTGATTAGGGTCAGCTGAATTGAGCCTTATTATCAATGGTACCAATTAAGTTGACTGGCATGTTTCCACAATACAGTTTTCAACATTCTTTCACAACTTCTACCCATGTATTGTACTAGAAATCTGAACTTCTTGGCACTTTTTTTTGTCTTTTGGGGATCTAGTCGCCTAGAACGAATTCCCATCATAGGACTAAAGATCTCATCTTTGACTGTACAGAAATGCTCCCACATATTTTTCAGTGCTCATGGCCCAATAATGTACTATTCCTTTTTTAGCTGAAAGGCAAAAAGTACATTGCTTTTCAAATATACATGCTGATTTAGCATATGAAGAAACTATGGGCTCCTTTTACTAAGCTGCGATAGTGTTTTTAGTTTGCGCTGAATTGCAGCTCGCGCTAAACCTTTTTTACACAGCTAGAACTAATGCCAGCTCAATGCTGGCACTAGCGTCTAACGCGCGCTAAAACCACTATCGCAGCTTAGTAAAAGGAGCCTTAAGTAGCAATAAATGCATTCAGATTTAAAAAAAGTGAATTCCTCTTTGTAAAGCTCACTTAATATAAAACCTTTATTTAAAATGTGTACTTAAAGCCTACCTGGACCCCACCATGAAAGTAGATCATAGTCTTAGGACACTCCCAGTGCATCTCAGGATGCACTGGAAAGGAGGTGTAAGATTCTGGTTGGCCCAAGTACCTAAGGCCCCCCTATGGGAGAGGCCATAGGCATCTGAGCCAATCAGGGCCTTGGGCTCCTCCCCGGTGCATCCCGGACCTTCATTTTAAAAGGTTGGCCCAAGTACCTAAGGCCCCCCTATGGGAGAGGCCATAGGCATCTGAGCCAATCAGGGCCTTGGGCTCCTCCCCGGTGCATCCCGGACCTTCATTTTAAAAGTTATGAGGGGAGTGGGGGGTGGTCTTCCTGTTAGGGGGGGATGCTGGGTGGGAGGTCTACAGGTGGGTGGGGCTCCTGAAAGGAAGGGGTCACCGAGTGGCTGAGGGATGCTTTGGGGGAGGGGTGATGGTGGCAGGAAAAATTGTGAACTCCTTCTGCTGAAGGATGCTTTGGGGGGATGCTTTGGGAGGGGCGATGCTTACTGTACACCTGGCGTAATTTTAGTCACCCATATCCCTCTATGCCTCTCGTAAGGAGATGTGCATCTTGTTTGCTTTTAAATCCTAGAATGGTGGATTCCACAATAACCTCCTCTGGGAGAGCATTCCAGGTGTCCACCACTCGTTGCGTGAAGCAGAACTTCCTGATATTTGTCCTGGACTTGTCCCGCCTTAGCTTCAGTCCATGTCCTCTCGTCCGTGTCACATTGGACATTGTAAATAATTTTTTTTCCTGCTCTATTTTGTCGATTCCTTTCAGTATTTTGAAAGTCTCAATCTAATCCCCTCACAGTCTCCTTTTCTCAAGGGAGAACAATCGCAGTCTCTTAAGTCGTTCCTCGTATTCCAAGTTCTCCATACCTTTTATTAGCTTTGTTGCTCATCTCTGCACCCTCTCCAGCAGTTTTATATCCTTCTTTAGGTTGGGAGACCAAAGGTGGACACAGTATTCTAAGTGTGGTCTGACCATTGCTCTATAAAGCGGCATTATAACTTTCTCCGATCTACTCGTGATTCCTTTCTTTATCATGCCTAACATTCTATTTGCTTTCTTTGCCGCTGCCGCGCATTGTGCCAACGGTTTCAGGGTCCTATCTATCAGTATATCCAGGTCCTTGTTGAGAAATATACATGTGGAAGGGCATAATCAAAAAAAGCGTCTAAGTCCCCTTTTGGCCTAAGTCCTTAAACGTTCAACGCAGAAGCAGGGAAAGTGTCCATAACCAAACCAAACGTCCTTGTTTTGATTATGGTCTTCCTCTGACTAAACGTCCAATCACCACTACGTCTAAAAGTACACCCACACCACGTCTACACTTTTCAGCCATAATGAAACAAAAAAAACGCCTAAGCCACAAACGTCCAACAGAAGGCCTTTTAGGCGAAGGAGGAGCCAGTCCTTCACCTAAAACCTGGATTCTGTAACCGGTGTCTGTCAAAAACAACACCGGTTACAGAACCCCCCCCCCCACACACACACACACAACGATCCAGGTAGGAGGGTGCCCAAGCCCTCCTGCCATGTTGAACCGCGACCCCCCCCCCCTCCCGACAACATCGGGGCAAGAGGGAGCTCAAGCCCTCTTGCCCCGGCCAACCGTGGCACCCCTCGACATATCAAGGCAAGAGGAAGCCCAAGCCCTCTTGCCCCGCCGATTAACATCGGGCCAGGAGAGAGCCCAAGCTCTCCTGGCCCTGGCAACCCCCCCCGGGTTGGGCTCCCTCCTGGCCCGAACGAGTAGCGTTGGGGGGGGGGTCGCCAGGGCCAGGAGGGCTTGGACTCCCTCCTGGCCCGAATGAGTAGCGGCGGGGGGGGGGGGGGGGGTCGCCGGGGCCAGGAGAGCCTGGGCTCTCTCCTGGCCCACTCGATTCATGGATTGCCGCGGGCCAGGAGAGCTTGGCCATCTCTCCTGCTGCGGGTCGCGGCAGTTCGGGTAGAGGAGTGACGGCATCGCGGTAGGGGAGATGATAGATGCTGCGATGCTTGCGGTGGGTAGGTTGCCGGGCCGCTGAACTGATGTTGCCAGCGGCCATCAGCTCAGCGGCCCCTTTTTCGGCACTTAGACCTGGTTTGACTACGTCTAAGTCAAAAAGGTCTAAGTGCCGACTAGGCAACCTGTAAATGTTTTGGTTCTACCTGTTGTACGCCCACCTCCTGCCCACTGCCCTTTCCCCTCCTCTAAACACACCTCTTTTCTCTCTGTGCGTTTAGTGGCAGGGGAAAGTCCTAAGCTGTTTTTAGATACGTCTAAAAACCAGCTTTGGTTATGGGTTCTTGGACGATCAGGCTTTTTGATCGTCCAAGTAGCCATTTAGGACACTTTTTAGACGTGTTTTTGGGTTTTTTTTAATTATTACCCCCATAATGTATAACCAATTAATTCAAAGTATAATTAACATGCATTTTCAATAGGTTTGTTTTCCTGAAAGTATATTTTCATACCATACATCCCTACCCTATCCTATACACTGCTTTGACATGGAACTGTGGTAAGAAGCTGTTGTTGAGATAACTGGCTTCCATTAGCGAGTATAAGATTGGCAGAAGGATCAAGTCTTTTTACTCACAGGTCAGCTACTATTTTTCTAAAGGCAATCCTACTGATCCATCTTTTAGCTACAGACTCTTGTTTAGTTCCAATTCTCCTGCCTTTTTGCTTTGATATGGTTCAAGTTTTCCCTTGTATCAGCTCCTACCTGTCATCAGCTTCTCTGCACTGCACAGCAAATATCAAGCATTTGACCTCAGGGCACAGTCCGGGTGGGCAGGTGATGCCTGACCATTGGACTTATTTCCTAATCTTTCATATCCTGCAAATCATGAAGCAGGATCAAATTCAAACTAAAAAACAGCAGCATGACCCCTTACGAGAACTCTCTGAAAAAGGCTCTTTGCTTTTCTAAGTATTCTTGAAAAGAACTGTCATCTATCCTATTAAAATGGAAAGGCTAACAAAAAAAAAAGCACAGATAAAGAGAGAAAACAGTGTGGAATAAAACAAGATAAATATAAATATTTAGGAATATACGTATGAATTGTTAGCATACATTTTTGCTTTGGACATTAGAAACAGAAAATAAATCAAGTGAATAAATATCATAAAACAAGTTTTCTCACATAGCTTTCTGTATCAACATATTAAATAAATTTTTAAACTCTTATATTTTTGCATCAATTACTCATTAATAAAGGAACATAGTAAACATTGGCAACTATGTAGAACAAAAAACCTGAAGAGGTAAAACTGGTAGCTGACTTGCTTAATTTGTTTAGAGGAGATAGTGGGAGTAACAAAGTCTAGTAGGTGAAGATAAAAAAAAGATTTGTCTAAAATATATAGAGTAGACTGACCCGAAGTCAAATGGTAGCCAACAGACCAATAAAAACTTTAGAATTTTTTAATTTCTCCTGGCATGTCTTCGCTCCTATTATCTTTTGTACACAGTTTACTTTAAGGAAGTTTAAGGTTTAAACAATAGACAACTATCTAAACTGTTTGCAATTTGCAAGTATTTAGGGCCCTTTTTACAAAGCTGTGGTAGCGATTCTCACACGGCAAATGTGACACAGCTCATGGACTGCATCACATTTGATGCAATGGGACTCACTACTACAGCTTTGTAAAAGAGGCCCTTAACTAATTCCAAAACTATAGGTCCAAAGTAAAACAATGTGAATTATTATTATATCTTTTAATACATAGTACTGTAGGGTTAAAGCAGAAAAGAATAATTACATACTGTATTCTTTGGTAGATTCTTAATTTTAACGATGTAAAGCTTGATCGTATATTTGTCTAGTAGACAGTATAGCCTAAAACACTTTGGCCCGGATTCTATAAATGGTGCTGTCGTCATCTGCCTAAAAATGGCCTCTGACCGCATGTCAACCATGCAATGGCACCGTTTATAGAATCACAGCTTTATGAAAGTCAGGTGCCGGAAATGTAGGCCAGGGTTTTCAGGGCCTACATTTCTAGTGCCTACCTTTCATGTGAATCATGACTAAGGAGGCGCTTTACAATACCGAGGGCTCCTTTTACTAAGGTACACTAGCGTTTTTAGCGCACGCTGCAGATTAGTGCATGTTGCCCCAGCGCTACACGTAAAAACTAACGCCAGCTCAATGGTGGCATTAGCGTCTAGCGTGCGTGCGCTAAAACTGCTAGCACAGTTTAATAAAAGGAGCCCCTAATACCACTGCCAGCGTTAGCCACGCCTACAGCAGGGTTAAGCATTATAACACATCACAGTAACTGCGATGCAGGTGCCTACATTTAAAAAAAATGCTAATATCATTTTTAAACAGCATTTTCCACTTAAGTTAGGCACCGGTAGAGCAACTACCAGTGCCTAACTTAAGACGCCATTTATAGAATATGGGCCTTTTTTTTGTTTTCTCTGTAAGCTACCCCTAGTTTCCAAACAGATTCCACAGCTTTCATTATCAAAAATGTAAGAGCCCCATCTTTCAAAAACTGTGAGACCAATGTAAGAAGAAAATATTGAAACTCTGTGTTAAATTTTTGGCATTTTAATATTTAACAAGTGAAATACCACTTGAAAAAAAATATTAGGGCTAAATTAAGGACAATAAAATCCAGTCCTATACAAGGAAAAGGAAAAGAAAAAAAATTAATAACGGGAAACAAAATTGACTAGCCCTAAATAAAAAGTCTATCAAATGAAGGAAAACTGGGGTAATATTTTAAACAAAAAAGCCTAATACAAAAAGCCAGTGGCGTAGCGAGAGTGAAAGGAGCCTGGGGCAGTGGTACCCCCCCCTTGCTTTCCCCGATCCCGCATGCAGTCCACTTCTTCCATACCTCTAGTTTAAGTTGTTGCTTGTGGCAATCAACAATGTGCTCCTCGCGACCCTGTTGGCTCTCCTTCTGATACTACTTCCTATGTGCAGCACCCGGATGTGACGTCAGTGGAAAGAGCCAACGGGATCATGAAGAGTATATTGTTGATCACTGCGAACAACTAGAGGTATGAGGGAAGGGAAGGGGCGCGCGTGTGGAGGGGAGGAATGGGAAGATGCTGGGGGCATAGAGGAGAAGGGGCTCTAGTGCCCCGCCAACATAGCGCCCTGAGCTTACTGCCCCCTCGCACCCCTCTCCCCTTACTACACCACTGTAGAAAGCAGATTACTCAAAGTTTCTAACTTCTATAAAGTAAGGTAACATCTAGAACAGTGGTCCCCAACACTGTCCTGGAGGACCACTAGCCAGTCGGGTTTTCAGGATAGCCCTAATGAATATGCATGGGGTAAATTTGCATGCCTGTCACCTTCATTATGTACAAATTTTACTCATGCACATTCATTAGGGCTATCCTGAAAACCCGACTGGCTGGTGGTCCTCCAGGACAGGGTTGGGGACCACCGATCTAGAACAAACCTTCACCAATATCACCTGTGTAGGATAATTACAGAGGATGAAATAACATTCTTGTAATTCAAGAATGTAACTAATTGTGATGGTTCAAAAAATATACTTGACAATGTTATATCACATGTTATATTTACAGGGAAATCTCAAAAGAATACAGGCCACAATCTGGGTGACTAGGTTTCAGCAGTATAACCGGCCACCACCTTTTTTGAGTAGATGTTGTTTTGTCCAGAAAAGCCCAGACTTGTTGGCGCTGGAAGGGACAGTTCCTATTTTTAAAGAATAACCTGATTATCATCTCTGGCAACTTCCAATACAAATGTTGTACCAAAGTGAAAAACACTAAGGAAATGTATCAAAAATGAAAAACACTAAGAAAAGAGCACAATGAGCATTATCAAAGTCAAAAAATTATTTTATTATTTTAAAAATTTATATTCCGCATATCCTGCAATTCTATGCAGAGTATAATAAAACATCCAAATAAGAAATAAATGACAACTTTTGCATACAACACATATTACAATGAGAAAACAAAACAACATATTACAATAAACATATTATAATACAACCAACAAACATAACAATGCTACCGAGGATGTATTTAAACTATCAGCAGACCGTTCTCTCTCTTCAAGAGGATAATTATCTCTTTTTTTTATTAAGTATCAGGAATATAAATATCCTCAGTTACTTCGGGAAGAGAATCTGCAAAGATTTCCCAAATTTCCATCAAATATTCTTTCTGCACATTTACCTTGTCTGCCTTGGGAAATGTATAAGAACATAAGAAGTTGCCTCCGCTGAGGCAGACCAGAGGTCCATCTCGCCCAGTGGTCTGCTCGCGCGGCGGCTCATCAGGCCCATTGCCTGAGCAGTGGTCCCTGACTAGCTCTATAACCTATCTCTACTCCTATTCCTGTAACTTACCTCTACTCCTATCCCTACAACCCATATCTACACCTATCTATACCCCTCAATCCCTTTGTCCTCTAGGAACCTATCCAAACCTTCTTTGAAGCCCTGTACAGTGCTCCTGCCTACCATGGCCTCTGGAAGCACATTCCATGTATCCACCACCTTCTTAAGACAAATTTTCCAGCACTTCCAATTTTTTTTTATATATTTTGATTTTTAAATGATTTAAGAGATTTTTTTGTGCACAGATATAGCAGAAGGGAGTTCCAGAGCTTTGGGGCTATTACAGAGAAACTAGAATCTCTGTAAATGTCTAGAAAAAGCTGCCTAATTGATGGGATGGTCAGTAAGGGTTGATTGGAGGAATGCAGCTCCCTTTTAGGAGAGTATGGAATCAGATGAGAAAATAAAAATGGAGAACCAGAATCCAGGATCTAAAAAGTACATAGGTTATATTTATAAAGTATCCTGAAGGAAATAGGAAGCATGTGCTCAGTTTTGAGAAGCAGAGTAATATGGTCAAATTTTGAGCGATGATAGAGAAGCCTAAGTGCAGTGTTTTGTACTAGTTGCAGTGAGCAGCACAGAACCCACACTGATAAGCCCTGATGAAAAAGCAGGTCAAAGACAGACTGGCCCAAAGGCATCTTTAAATAGAAAGGATTTCATAGCAGATTTAAATCTATCCAGGTTTAATTTGTGGCGCAAATAGGGATATAATGAATTCTAAAGTTGCAGACCATTAACACTTGAACAAATGGTATCGAAAGAGATTTGACAGGATACTAAGGGAGCTCAGAGAGGTTCTGGTGAGTCCTATTAAAGACTTGTTCAACAAATCTCTGGAGACGGGAGTGATTCCTGGGGAATGGAGGAGAGCGGATGTGGTCCCTATTCATAAAAGTGGTCACAGGGATGAAGCAGGAAACTACAGGCTGGTGAGCCTCACTTCAGTTGTTGGAAAAATAATGGAAGTTTTGCTGAAAGAAAGGATAGTGTACTTCCTTGAATCTAATGGGTTACAGGATCCGAGGCAACATGGCTTTACAAAAGGTAAATCATGCCAAACGAACCTGATTGAATTTTTTGATTGGGTGACCAGAGAGCTGGATCGAGGACATATGCTAGATGTAATTTACTTGGATTTCAGCAAAGCCTTTGATACAGTTCCTCATAGGAGGCTGTTGAACAAACTTGAAGGGCTGAAGTTAGGACCCAAAGTGGTGAACTGGGTCAGAAACTGGCTGTCGGACAGATGTCGGACAGGGTGGTGGTTAATGGAAGTCACTCGAAGGAAGGAAAGGTGAATAGTGGAGTCCCTCAAGGATCAGTGCTGGGGCCAATCCTGTTCAATATGTTTGTGAGTGACATTGCTGAAGGGATAGAAGGAAAAGTGTGCCTTTTTGCAGATGATACCAAGATTTGTAACAGAGTAGACACCGAAGAGGGAGTGGAAAATATGAAAAAGGATCTGCAAAAGTTAGAGGAATGGTCTAATGCCTGGCAACTAAAATTCAATGCAAAGAAATGCAGAGTAATGCATTTGGGGATTAATAATAGGAAGGAACCGTATATGCTGGGAGGAGAGAAGCTGATATGCACGGACGGGGAGAGGGACCTTGGGGTGATAGTGTCCGAAGATCTAAAGGTGAAAAAACAGTGTGACAAGGAGTGGCTGCTGCCAGAAGGATGCTGGGCTGTATAAAGAGAGGCGTAGTTGGTAGAAGGAAGAAGGTGTTGATGCCCCTGTATAGGTCATTGGTGAGGCCCCACTTGGAGTATTGTGTTCAATTTTGGAGACCGTATCTGGCAAAGGACGTAAGAAGACTTGAGGCGGTCCAGGGGAGGGCGACGAAAATGATAGGAGGCTTGCGCCAGAAGACGTATGAGGAGAGACTGGAAGCCCTGAATATGTATACCCTAGAGGAAAGGAGAGACAGGGGAGATATGATTCAGACGTTCAAATACTTGAAGGGTATTAACGTAGAACAAAATCTTTTTCAGAGAAAGGAAAATGGTAAAACCAGAAAACATAATTTGAGGTTGAGGGGTGGTAGATTCAAAGGCAATGTTAGGAAATTCTACTTTACGGAGAGGGTGGTGGATGCCTGGAATGCGCTCCCGAGAGAGGTGGTGGAGAGTAAAACTGTGACTGAGTTCAAAGAAGCGTGGGATGAACACAAAGGATCTAGAATCAGAAAATAATATTAAATATTGAACTAAGGCCAGTACTGGGCAGACTTGCACGGTCTGTGTCTGTATATGGCCGTTTGGTGGAGGATGGGCTGGGGAGGGCTTCAATGGCTGGGAGGGTGTAGATAGGCTAGAGTAAGTCTTAACAGAAATTTCGGCAGTTGGAACCCAAGCACAGTACAGGGTAAAGCTTTGGATTCTTGCCCAGAAATAGCTAAGAAGAAAAAACAAAAAATTTAAATTGAATCAGGTTGGGCAGACTGGATGGACCTTTCGGGTCTTTATCTGCTGTCATCTACTATGTGGGTACATGAATGAACGGCAAGTGCGCAGTGGGGAATATGGTGTTATGAAATGGGATAGATAAGGTGGTTGATCTGAAGTCTCTATTTTGAAGGTAAGTAATATTATTTTAAATGTAAAAAGGTGGCAAAAAGGAAGATAATGCTCATTTCGAAGGAATTTGTCAAAAGTGTCTAATAAAAAGAAAACAAGTGAACAAATAATGACTCACAAAGTCAAAGTAGAGAATAGAAGGTCAACATTCACCAGTCTGTTTATTTGTAAGATGACAGTTAAATGTATTTCAGGAATGACAGTAGCTCTGCCTTCTACCGAAATCAGTATATATATCAAATACTACCAGAAATGCCACAGAAAGCTAGCTTCATGAATTTCCATTCAATTCTCTCCTGAAGACATGAAATGACATAGTTAAGAAGACTAGATAGGCTTGTGATCTTTATATGCCTTCATTTTTCTATGTTTCTATGTTAATGAACCCTTCTATATCAAAGCCAGCAGCACCTGTCTGACAAAGTGTGAGAAAATGGACTGAACAATCCAGAATCCAGAAAATAAGGTACACAGAGGATAGTCAGCTAAGTTAAGGAAAGTGCAGCTTATCACAATGGCCTGTATTCAATATGTGCGTCCAAAAAATTTCTTACTTCTCAACTATTATATTTGATTGTGGCAATGGATGTAGCAAGCTCATGCACCAACTTCGTTTTGTGCTTGGTAGTTCTCAGAATGAAACCATTTTCATAACAGATTAGCTCTGTTTATATTATTTTAAGTATTAAGTCCATCTAAAAAGTTTTGATTGAGTTTCACTTACTTAACATTCTGACACTCCCAAACAAAGCACTGGAGTACAAAACATATAACATATAATAAAACAGATACAAGTTAAAAAGTTATTAAAACCATTTAAAAATAAATTATTTTAATTCTTAACCCCCAAAAGCAACAACAAAAAAATGATTAAAAAAAGACAAGTCCCATTTCAGATCTCACAGATTCCCAAGAAAAACCATGTATTCAGATATCATGTAAACACCTTTTAATGTACCATATTTTTTGCTCCATAAGACGCACCTGACCATAAGACGCACCCTAGATTTAGAGGAGGAAAACAAGAAAAAAACCATTCTGAACTAAATTCTCCCTGCTAGGCTATGCACCCTTCCCCCCCTCTGGTGGTCTAGTGGTAGGCCAGGGCAAGGCACAGAGCAGATAGGCCTAGTGACAGGCAGGCAGGTCTAGTGGCAGGCAGGCCGCCCCAGTACCTTAAATCATCTCCCCATACAACCACGTGCTTCCCCAGTACCTTAAATCATCCTCCCATACCCCCACATGCCCCCCAGTACCTTAAATCAGTGTTTTCCAACCTTTTTACACCCGTGGACCGGCAGAAATAAAATAATTATTTTGTGGACCGGCAAACTACTAGGACTAAAATTTAAAAACCCCGTTTCCTCCCCATCTCCACGAGCTCGGTCACCTCAGTAACTATAGAAAAATAGACAAATATAGTGCAAAATATAGACAGCAGATATAAATTCTCAAAACTGACACGTTTTGATCACTAAATTGAAAATAAAATCATTTTTGCTGTCTGGTGATTTCATGAGTCTCTGGTTGCGTTTCCTTCTGTCTGTGTATCCTTTCTTTCATTTCTTTCTTTCTGCACTCAGGCCCAAGAATTGTCCCTTTCTATTCCCTCCCTCTTTCCTTCCTATGTCCTTAGTGCCCCCCGTGTCTCCTTCCCATGTCCTTAGTGCCCCTTCCTGTCTTTAGTGCCCCCAATGCATCCTTTCCATGTCTTTAGTGCCCTCAGTGCCTCCTTCCCATGTCCTTAGTGCCCCTTCCTGTCTTTAGTGCCCCCAGTGCATCCTTCTCATGTCTTTAGTGCCCCCAGCGATTGGCTGGCCCAGAACGTCCTCTCCGACGTCTGAATTGACGTCGGAAAGAAGACTTCCTGTCGGCGTTAGCAGCAGCAGCAGGTCGGTAAGATAGCAGCCAATCTGGGGAAAGGAAAGAGAGAGGCTTTATTTTTTTGTGCGACAGGTAGGGACAGGGTCTGAAAATGGCAACAGACCCACACCTGATGTATTGGGGGAAGGGACTGGAGGAGAGGTCAAAGCTGAAGAATGTCATTACACACCAAGGATTTGAATTTTTTCAAATTAGGAAAGGGGGTTGAACAGGGGAATGGAGGAGACCAACTAGATGCCACAGAGCTCTTTCTGAAACTAGGGGGCTGGGGAGGGGTGCTGCTAGACACCAAATAAAGTTTTTTTTTTAATATCAGGTGATGGGATGGTGGTGAGGAGAAGGAGACTGGTTGGCTCTGGGAGAGGGATGCAGAAAGCTATTGGGGTGGGAGGGAGGAGTCAGGAGGGCTAGGATGCCCTGGACCTGGCAACAAAATTCTGGTGAAAACTGTGCATTAAAAGCCACTGTTTACTTCTCTGCATTGCTGTGGAATACTTAATGGGCTCATATGCATTCATTTTAATGCAATGTGCAGCCATGTATTCCACGCAAATTAGCAGTACCTGTTTAGTCTTGTGGTCACTTTCTGCATTGGCCTCTGAATGAGCTAGAGACCTTTTACCTAAAAAGGAGGAAAGGAAATCCCATAGTGACATAAACTGGATCCTGAAAATCCCTAACCTTAGGACAAAATGGTCAACTAACACTACAAATTCACCTATACCTTAGACAAAATGGCTAACTTAGCACTTAGTAGTAACCATGGTTTCCTAGACTGAAACTTTAATTTCACTGTTCCTAAAACATTAAGCTTGGCCTCCAGGCCTTGATATTCCCTTATCATAAAAGAAATATTTCATGGATTCTCTAGTATCCTTCTCCAACCTGTTGAAATTGACAGCAGGTCTGCAGTCTCTACACTATAATCCCCCAAATGCAGCAAGGCCTTTGGGCCCTCTAGCCCAGAACTTTGACAGAAGATTGGGTTTTCCTCCTGCCACTAGTAGCTCCAAATCAAGTTACTAACAGGTACCTAAGTTAACATGATTGAGGGACTTTCACTTTCAGGGAATGGTAGGAGGGCATTCTGGAGAAACTTGGAATTCTGTTGTCACATTTGGAAGAAAAAAAGACAGGGGAAGGATTTTAATGAGATACCCTGGTCTGATGGCATGATCTTTCTAGCCCTTAAGCCTAGGATCAATGGCTCTTGTATTTCAAGGATGGTTGATGTAAGCAGTAGAGATTAAGGACAATGTTCCCTCTAGTTGAAAGTCCTCCAACTGCACAGTGTGAGATGGTGCTTCAATATTGTATTTTCAATCACGAGAGAGACAGGTCTAGAGTCCTGTAGCCTGTCCCTCGCTATTGAAAATATGATACTGAAACAGCACCGCCCTCTGACAGAAATGCAGTTAAAGGATTCCCACACAGCAGAGGAAAACAGTGGCTAAGGCTGAATGATGTGGTGTTCTAAAGTTTTGTGGGTTTTTTTGGGGGGTGGGAGAGAACAGGTATGTACAGATAACACCGAACTTAAAGGTAAAAATAGAATACTACTTTAACAAATTTTCTATTTGATGCATAACAGAAAATGGTATCCATTTCTAAATGGATAGCACTGTTACTTTCTGAATATAAGGGAACAAAAAGGTTTTGCAGACATTTAAAATGAAATACTGGCTTCAACATCATTCCTCAGCAAAATGGGAAATGGATGCAAAGGAAATGATTTGGGAAAAGAGAAAGAATAAAAGAAAATAGTTAAATATCTTACTTGTCTAAGGTCGATGAATGCTAACTGCAAAGTGTCCCCTTGGAATCCTGGCACAGGGTCAGAACTGGCAAACACTGCAGTAAAAATTAAATTTTAAAAAATTAATTTTATGAAGTTGACTTGTTTAAATTAAGAAAACAAAGCTCATTAAAACTAGACTGATAAAAGATAAATTTGCATATCTGTTCATTAGAGGACTATCTTTCTTAAAAGGAAGGTTGCAAAAAAATACAAGGCAATTTTCAATCCGTTCACATTGAGACAGAGACTGTGAATATGTTTTACCTGTGGGTTTTCTACCAATCTCAAAATGAAAATATACCTTTGATTTGAAAACTGCTGTGGATACAAAGTACACACAATCGTTTGCATCTCTCTTATCTGCAAGTAGATTTTTGCAGGAAAAGAACATGCAAATAGATGATAAAGCATTCTTCTACCAAATTAAACACAATCCTGGGCCACCACCTCTTAACTTAAATTAAAAGAGGCATAATGAGGAAGAATGCAGGAACTTTCAACTCCACTGAATGAGGGAAATCTTCATCTGATGAGTAAAATGCTATTTATCTGCATATATCACTTTGAATGTAGCCTTGTTTTTTTTTGCTATTTTAAACAAAAGCAGCTCATGAATTTATTTATCCCCCTTATACAAAACTGCGCTAGTGTTTTTATCGCTGGTTGCAGTGGTAACAGCTCTGATGCTCATAGAATTCCTATCAGAGCTGTTATCGCTGTGGCTGGTGCTAAAAAATACTAGTGAAGTTTTATAAAAGGGGGGTTTCATAAATTATCTAATTGCTTATCTAAATCATCTCAAAATGATGTACAATATAAAACATAAGGATAAAAACAAACATGAAATTTTATATCCAAATTAGACACTATAAACATGAACACACATCATTGTTCAAAACACAGCGGTCCGCTTGATATTTGGATTGAAGAAAGAGCGACCATGTCACCCCCTACTACAAACTGCTGCACTGGCTGCCAGTCGAGGCACGAATAATTTTCAAGTTCTCCTGCATATGTTTCAAGCTAGTTTGGGGACTAGTTCCTACATACTTGCTATCTCACTTCGTATTCTACCAGGGCTGTGGAGTCGGAGTCGGAGGAAATTTTGGGTACCTGGAGTCGGAGTCGGAGTCAGAAGTACAAAAAACTGAGGAGTCGGAGTCGGAACATTTATCTACCGACTCCATTTTTGAACTTGGCATACCAATCACGAGCGATTCTTTCAGCTATAGCACCCACTATATACACAGCACAAATGTTGCGAGCAGCTTCTGCGGCCTTAGAACCTTGATTAAAAACAAAAAGAAGGTGGTGTCGAAAATGCTCATTTCTCTCAACTTGACATTCCATTTTAACGATCTGAAAATTAACCAGTGCTGTGGAGTCGGAGTCTGAGTCGAGGAGTCTGAGTCGGAGGAAATTTCGGGTACCTGGAGTCGGAGTCTGAAGTACAAAAAACTGAGGAGTCGGAGTCGGAACATTTATCTACCGACTCCACAGCCCTGTATTCTACAGCCCTATAAGACAAACCAGAAACTGCTATCTTTTTGCATACCTAAGCATTACCAGTTGTAAATACAAAACCTTTCTGGATAGAACTTTCATGTACCAAGCAAACAAACAACAACATTGGCTAGACAACTACATTAATAAAGTTAGACTGACCTACAACGCATTTAGAAAAGTCATAAAAACTGCCTTATTCGACAGATATCTCACCTAATCAGAAATTCACCGAACACTTTTTTCATTTCTCTTTCCCAATATGCCCACTCTGAAATTCTTAACAAACTGTATATTGTAATTTCGCTACATTTTTTTTTTTAAAGATTCTGTACACTATAATTCCACTGACTATCTGCATATTGTAACTCGCTGATTGTCCAGCTCTCTTCAATGTGAACCGCCTAGAAGTCGCAAGATTATGGCGGTGTAGAAGAATAAAGTTATTATTATTATTATCAAGTTTCAAGTTTATTCAGTTTTTGATGAATCGCCTATTATTAATTCTAGGCGATGTACATGTTACAATTTTAATATAAGAAACTTACAAGATAATTCAAAAATACAAGATACAAATGATACATACATGAGTTTAGGGAGAAAGGGGAAAAAGTTACATTATATCTTCACAATCAAAATATCAGCATCCCACTATTCAGTATGTTAAACTCACTTATTGATACAAATATGCTAAAAATTCTCTATTATTTTTTATATTTCTCTTTGTACGAGATGCCTTGAATTTTCAATAAAGTCAAACTACTTATAGTTTTTCAAAAGAGCTAATTATAATCTGCACAATTGAAAGAAAGGAAAGAATAGACAACATATACATAAGCAATATTAAAGACCATAGTCCTGTCTGAAACATATTTGCTAGTCCCCTCACATAAACGGCTTATTGGAAAAGTGTCTACAGCAAAATTGTGTAAAGTTTGTGTCAGTTCTCCTTAGAAAAATAGCTTCTACTCTTTCAAATTGACTGGGGAATCATCTGTGGACTAGAGTCTTCAAGTCTTTCCACATACTTCCTATTGGATTCAGGTCTCGGCTTTGGCTGGTTCACTCAAGGACATTTATTTAGACTTTCTTCTTGTTCAGCAACTCCGCTATTGCGTTCACTTTATCTTTAGAGTCATTATCCTGCTGAAAGAAAAATCTTTTCCCTAAGCCTAGCTCTAAGGCAGACTAGAACAGAATTTCCTTCAGGATTTGCTTGTATTCTACACCATCCATCTTTCCCTTAATCTCAACAAGCCACCCTGATCCCCTACTGCTTTAAAATATATGATGCTTCCACCACCACGCTTTACTGTAGAGAGTTGATGGGTTGTGATTGAGATAAACATGTTACACTTTTGATCTCATCAAATCACAAAACTTTCTCCATGTGCATGCAGTGTCTCCTAAGTGTTTCTTTGCAAATGCTATGCAGCACATCATATGGCTTTTCTTTAGCAGAGGCTCTCCAATTTCAGCTAGACACTTTTTATAGTTTTTTTTTAAATTTTTTAAAGTAACATTAGTCTCACAGTGTCCTTAATCTATGGCTGTAGACTTTAGAGCAATGGTCTCAAACTCAAATCCTTTGCAGGGCCACATTTTGGATTTGTAGGTACTTGGAGGGCCGCAGAAAAAAATAGTTAATGTCTTATTAAAGAAATGACAATTTTGCATGATGTAAAACTCTTTATAGTTTATAAATCTTTCCTTTAACTGTTAACAGGCAGCCTCGGGGCCTTTGCTAGGCTGGCCCGCTTCGATGATGCAATGCGGGCTGGCCTAGCAACGGCCTCAAGACTGCCTGATGAAACCGTGGCTAAACTACTGCTAGTGGCAGCTGTGTGCCAAAGTTAAAAGCACACAGAGTTGCCGCTGCTGGTCCAGGGGTGTGGAGAGAAGGCAGGAGTCCTGGCGGACACACGACCGTAAAACTCATTCCTGGCATATGCGACAGTAGAAGTCAGCTGACACAGGTTCCGGAGCCTTATAGCTATATACTCTTAATATGTGATACAATTAAAAACCAATTAGCTGTTCCTTTATTTGCTCCAGTTCCAAGCATAAAAACATCTAACATTCATAAAATTTCTACAGAGCAAAGAAAGATGTTTGTTTTACCAAATATTTCCAAAGCCATACTTACATTCACACTGTATGACATCTAAGTTAAACTGCTGGATGGCTCCCATGCTTATCTGTTTCAACTCACTATCCAGTAGCATCTGCATGAGAGATGTAGACAGATGTTTGCAGGCTGACATACAGGCAGTTTGTGCAACTTTCCCCTGATAAAGAAGAAAATAGGAAAAGGAACAAAGCGTAAAACTTGAAGTAAATTGAGTATAAACTGATGGCCTTTTAGTCACTGCTTTTAATTGTCTATACATGTAGACCATCTGTGCAGTTTACTCTTGTACATAAGTGGCATGACAATGACAATATCATTTACTTAATGTACTAAAATTCATCATGCGTTTAACATATGGGCGTTTCAGTTCTATGAAAGAAAATCAAAACCTTTGTGAAAAGTTTTGTTACTTACTAGATTCTGATTAATGTAAGTCACTTTCTTTAATTAATATTTAATTAATATTTAAGAGTAACAATACTGTCTTCTTCAAATTTTATAAATTTGATGGAATGTGTATAAGGCCATAATTGATATAGAAAATGGATGTACATATATTCAGTGATCTTTTTTAAAAAAATGGTACTTCTGGAAATAAACTTTAATTTTTTTTTCCTGTGTACCCCTCTTTACTAAAGAAAACTCAAAATCTGACTATTATGAAAATGTAATACATCCAAGTCTACCCAATTTCTCAGTTATTCAGAAAGGTATGCTAATCTGTATATTTCTAATTTGCTTGAATTATAAAGGAATATAATTTTTAGCAGTGTACCCTAACTGCAGAGACACATGTATAATTTCAAGTGTGTACAAAACCAATTTAATTTTCAAGCATAACATGCACACCTTAGTCAATTTTCAAGACTGGGAAGCAAAGCAGCTCAATATAAAGGCATAATCTATCCCATTACAAAATGAGACACTTATTCAAGTAAACAGCAAAGCATTTATGTGTATGACTTCATGCATCTCCCCCATATAATCTTCTTGAAGCTTGCCTTTTTCTGTTTGTGCAATCTTATAAAATATGTGTAGCGTATTTTATAAGATTACACAAACAGGAAAAGCAAAGATACTTACATGTAGCAGGTGTTCTCCAAGACAGCAGGCATATTCTCACATTGGTGATATTATCCATGGTACCTAGTACAGATATTACCAAGTGTACTCTCACTTAAAATCTTTAGGCAGTGCCCATACCATGTGCACTCTAGTGCCTTCCTGACTGACGTTGGATCATTGGACCTGCAATTCAGTAACAAAGCTAAGAAGGCAATTAGGGGAGGGGGGTGAATTGTCAGAATTTATGCCTGCTGCCCTCGGAGAACACCTGTTACAGGTAAGTGTCTTTGCTTTCTCTGAAGACAAGCAGGCATAATATTCTCATATATGGGACTCCCAAGCTGCCAGAATCATGTCTCTGGAACAGGTTAACATTGAATATGCAGGAGCATGGCGAAACCCTATAGAAAGGCCTCACAAATGTTGGCCGCAGCTCTAGCGCATGTGGAAGTGCACACACATTGACACGATGATGTCACAAGCATGCATGACAAAAATCACATCGACATCCACACATGTGCGAAGGCCCCCCAGACAGGGCCCTTAGCCACCAGTGTGTGTGGGTGGGGAGGGGGATGCATGAAGAGAAGAGGCATGAAGAGGAGGAGAAGCACTGGTGCCGGCTGACTGCCTACAGGATGTGCCTCTCGCCATGAAAGGCACCTCCTGTAGCAGTAAGCCAATGCTGGCACCTCTCCGCTTCCCCGGAGTCTTGTGGCACACCTGGAATCTTGCGCGGCACAGTTTGCGATACACTGCCCTATAGGATTGGAAGGAAAGTTCGCTTTAAGTAGATACTAGATTTTGCAGAACTGCTTACCTAAACTGACTGTCTCTTCTGGAGTTGTGTTCTAAACAGTAGTGAGAAGTAAATGTATGGATTGCGGACCAGGTAGCTGCTTTGCAGATTTCTCCAACAGATGCAGACAAAAATGAGCCAATGAGGCAGCCATAGCCAGTACAGTTTGGGCTGTCACATGGTCTTGTAGTGTCAGCTCAGCTTGAATAAATGCAAAGGAGATACAGTCTGCTAGCCAAGTGGAGATGGTTCATTTGGATACAGGAACACTTGCCTATTACGATCAAAGACAAGAAAGAACTGGGAGCATTCTCTATTGGCTTAATGCTGTGCAGGTAGTATGCCAGAGCACATTTACAGTCTAAGGTGTGAAGGGCTGCTTCTTCAGGATGAAAATGTGGTTTTGGAAAAGAAAACAGGCAATATGATGGACTGGTCTGTTAAGGGCTGCAAATTTTAAAAATATCATGACCGCACCCTTTCTTTTCAGGCGGCTCTTTATGATAAAGACTTTTGGCATTTGTTATCGACTTTCTATTCCTATTTACATTTTAGAAGGCAATTAAAAACTCTGCTATTGAATAAATTTTTAGATAATTAGAATTCTATTCTGTCGAGTTCATTCAATTATGTTAATTTAACTTAATCTTTTGTAAACTGCATAGAACTCTATGGTTATGCGGTCTAGAAATCCGATTTTACGTTATGTTATGTAGAATTCTGAAATTACTTTAGGGAAGGATTTTGGATGTTCTCGAAGGGCTACCCTGTCATACTAGAATCTTGTAAAGGGAGGCTCCAATGCAAGGTCTTGAAGTTCACTCACCCAGTGTGCAGACATGACAGCTATGAGGAAAATGACTTTCCAAGTGAGCAGTTTGAGAAAGCAAGATGTAAGTGGTCCAATAAGAGCAGAGAGAACCACGTTAAAATCCCAAGCAACCGGAAGAGGTTTGATAGGTGATTTTGTGTAGAATAGTCTTTACATTAAATGGGCTACTAATGGATGTATAGAAAGCAGTTTGTTGTCCAAGTGGGAATGAAATGCACTGATATCTCTGAGATGTACTCTAACCAAATTGGGTTTTAGATCAGAATTTGAGAGGTGGAGAACGTAATCGAGGATGGACAGAAATGGGCATGAGACAGGGTCCAGAGAATGTAATGCACACCAGGAAAAGAAGTGTGTCCACTTGAAGTGATAACTGTGCTGAGTGGAAGGTTTTTTAGATGCTTCAATGCAGCCGATACTGCAGCTAGAAGCAGAAAGCATTTCCCTGTTTAGCGGGAAAAAAAAAACACTGTTAGTGCTCACGAGCAGAGGTTGAGATGAAGTAGAGAGACCCTTTGTTCTGAGTTAGCAATTTTGTAAAAGATTGCAGTTTCCATAGTTTACTGATCAAGAACTCTATGAGTGTAAACTAAACATGGCGTGGCCTTTATTTTAGCTCTTTTCTGCCTCTTTTTCACTTTTCAGCTACCTTTCAAATTTCCATCTTTTCGTCCATTCCTCATCTCATTCCTTTCTCAGCCCTCCATTCCCTTTCATCTTCAATGTACTCTCCATTACCAAATTTCTACCCTCTGTAATATCTATCCTCTCTTGTCCGTTTCCTTGCTACCCTCTCCTCCTCCTTAGGGTTCTACCATTCTCAGCGTCTTCCTTCCTCCACCCTTATAGCCTTGTACTGGAAGTGTTGGGGACCTATATGGAAGTGGAGATACTTCCTGTGAGCAGGTAGGATGGATATGTGAGTGTACAGCAAAGCCAATCTCCTTTTTCTAGCAGGGGTAGAAAGGTTCCCAGAAAGACCATGCAAAACCTCCTTTGTTTGACGGCTGCTACTATTAAGCACAAATCAGTGGAACAAATAGACTATATTACAGCTATGAAGATAAGTACTGTTTGAACTTGTTGTTCTCTCTCATCATAGGCTTGATATGAACTATGCTGATTTGTGCTTAATAGCAGCAGCCAATTTAAAATGGTTTTTTTTCAGATTTTTCACAGTGATTTACACTGATGTACGTTTGTGCACTATAACTTTCACTGCAGGGAGTGCGTCTGGGGATGTTATACTATCTAACCCTTTGTTAGTATAAAAAGTGGCAACTTACGCTTTGGTCCATCAGCGCTTAGTTGTGTAGACTGAGGACTCTCCCTACATCCATTAATAATTTGGTGTATCTAATCAAAATCATTATTATTGGCTCCTATTTTCACACTATCCAAGAAGGGTATTATTTTGTCACCATTGTTCCATTCTTCTTTTTGGGTTTACTATTTTTTGTGTGCTAATGGTAACATTAGCGTATGGGCATTCATTGGAAAAATCAGCTGCATTAAAAGTGGCCTTAGCTTGCAGGAAAGATCCGCATAAGAGCACATAAAGCCTGGTAAAAAGGACCCCCTAGTTTTGTTTAGGAGAGTGTGCAAAATTTTCAACAATTCCAAAAAATACTTACAATGTTTTACATGAAGTATAGGCTATCCTTACAATTTATTAATGACTTTCTTAATGGTTTTATCATTTGTCATTCACAAACTGCCTACATGTCAAAGTTTAAACAATATTTACTAATGTGCCCCTAATATTTAGATACCATGAACAATATAGAGTTTCATATGTGAAATAGGATGTCAATTTGCTAATTGAAAGCCTTCTAGAATGAAGCAGTGGCAAATAGCATATTTGACAGAAACAGATGAACTGCTAAGAAGGAATGTAAAAAAACAAAACCAACAACGCAAAAACAGCACGCTTAAAAGACCCTCAAAACCAATAGTACTTAGATTGGAACGCATGATGCTCCCCAAGTAAAACAGTATCAATATGAATGGAGAATGACATGAAAGAAGAGAAAAATCAATGGCCCACAGTGCATTTAATTACAAAGTAAGAGGTTTGAGATTCTTAATGGGAATGTCATTTTGATTTAATGGTGCATTTTAGTTTAATATACGGATCTATCAAATCAGCTTCATGAATATCCTATTTATTTTGCCATAATAAAGCAAGATTATAAATAGATTAATAAGTTGTCAGGAAAAGTTCTAGAACTTAATTTATTGTGGATATAAAGATAGTAGTACTACATATAATAGCAGACATGCCATTTTACATGCAGTGTTATCATGCAACTTAGCACACTGGTATCTAGGAGTAAAACAGGAACAGAAATTAATAGAAACATAGAGCTATGAAATAATTCTTCTGAAAATACTACTTAAAATGGAATATTTTTTTAAAAATCCAATCTTAACTGCATTACATATAAGCACCTAAGCCACATGAAGTAGATAAAAAATACCTGAAAACAATAAAACTGAACAGAGCAGATTAGAGTGCACCTTCTCAGCTCGATTGCATAAGGAAAAACTGAAGAGGGCACTATACTCCACTGATGAAGGAGGAATAGGAGCTGGAAAGCACAGTTACTTACCGTTAACAGTTGTTATCCAGGGACAGCAGGCAGATATTCCCACACATGGGTGATGTCACCAACGGAGCCCCGCAGCGGACAGCCTCAAAAGCAAACTTGCTTGAAGATCTCGAGCTTTCGAGTGCTGCATCGCGCATGCGCGCGTGCCTTCCCGCCCGAACTAGGGGGCGCATCTCCTGTGAGGATCCTCAGTTCAGATACCAAGTTAAGAAGCCAACCAGGGGAGGTGGGTGGGTTGTGGGAATATCTGCCTGCTGTCTCTGGATAACAACTGTTACGGTAAGTAACTGTGCTTTATCCCAGGACAAGCAGGCAGCATATTCCCACACATGGGTGACCTCCAAGCTAAATAAAAAGAGAGGAGGGAAGTTGGCAATTTACGAAAAAAGATTTTGCAAAACAGATTGGCCAAAATGGCCATCCCTCCTGGATAAAGTATCCAGACAGTAATGAGAGGTGAAAGTATGAACCGAGGACCAAGTGGCAGCCTAGCAAATTTCCTCAATAGGTGTTGATCTGAGGAAAGCGACAGATGCCGCCATAGCTCTAACTTTGTGGCCCGTCACTCGACCCTGCAGAGGAAGACCAGCCTGAGCATAGCAGAAAGAAATGCAAGCAGCCATCCAGTTGGAGATGGTACGCTTAGAGACAGGACGTCCCAACCTATTCGGATCAAAAGAGATGAAAAGTTGAGGAGATGTTCTGTGAGGTTGAGTACGTTGAAGGTAAAACGCCAACGCACGTTTACAGTCCAAAGTATGCAGACACGCCTCACCGGGATGAGAATGCGGCTTAGGAAAAAACACCGGTAGAACAATAGATTGATTGATATGAAAATCTGATACTACTTTAGGTAAGAATTTTGGATGCGCCGAGAGCGGTTTCCCATCCAAAGGTTGATGAAAAGCAGCAATCGCACTAAGATGAACTCTAATAGATGTGGATTGAAGGCCTGACTGAGATAAATGAAGCAAATAATCCAGAACTGAAGTCAAAGAGGAAGATTTCGGCTGAAGACGACGACCGGAACACCAAGTTGAAAATCTAGTCCACTTCTGGCCATAACATTGATGAGTGGATGGTTTCCTGGAAGCTAGAAAAACATCATGAACAGACTGAGAAAATTGAGAAGAATCTGTTATGCAGAAAGGAACCATGCCGTCAAGTGAAGAGACTGCAGGTTGGGATGAAGTAAAGACCCCTGACTCTGAGTGAGCAGAGAAGGAAAAACCGGAAGTAGAAGAAGTTCCCTGATGCTGAGTTGAAGAAGAAGAGAGAACCAAGGTTGTCGGGGCCACCAAGGCGCTATGAGAATCATCGTGGCATGGTCCGACTTTAGTTTGACAAGAGTTTTGAGAATCAGAGGGAACGGAGGGAAGGCATAAAGAAACTGACCCTTCCAGTCCAGAAGAAAAGCATCCGCCTCGAGACAAAGAGGCGAGAAAATGCGGGAGCAAAACAGAGGTAGTTTGAAGTTGTTGGATGACGCAAAGAGGTCCACCCGAGGAGTTCCCCAGCGAAGAAATACTTGACGAAGTGTGGGGGAGTTAAGCGTCCATTCGTGAGGTTGAAGCAGACGACTCAATTTGTTTGCAAGACAATTCTGTTGACCCTGAATATAGACAGCGCGAAGGAGGATATTGTGAGAAATCGCCCAATGCCACAACCTCAGAGCTTCCTGACAAAGGGAATGAGATCCCGTTCCGCCTTGTTTGTTGACATAATACATGGCTACTTGATTGTCTGTCCGAACCAGAACTACTTGGTCGTGAAGGAGGTGAAGAAAAGCTTTGAGAGCAAGAAAAATCGCTCTGAGTTCCAACAGATTGATGTGACATCGACGATCTGCGGTCGTCCACAACCCTTGTGTACGGAGACCATCTACGTGAACTCCCCAGGCGTACTCGGACGAATCTGTTGTGAGCACTTTCTGATGAGGAAGATGGTGAAACTGCAAACCTCTGGAAAGATTGGACGAGAGCATCCACCAGCTGAGAGACTTCTTCAATAAAGGAGTCACCACTATATGACGAGAAGGCGGATCTAGGGCCTGTTGCCACTGAGACGCCAGGGTCCATTGAGGAATGCGAAGGTGGAGTCTTGCAAAGGGAGTCACATGAACCGTAGACACCATATGCCCGAGGAGGATCATCATTCGTTGAGCCGTGAGAGTCGACAGGGAAGCTATGTGATGACAAAGGCGTAAGAGAGTTTCTTGACGATTGGAAGGAAGGAAAGCTCTCATGTGAACAGAGTCCAACACGGCGCCAATAAATTGGATCGATTGAGTTGGAACCAACTGAGATTTTGGAAAGTTGATATGGAACCCCAGACTTTGAAGAAAAGATATAGTCTGAAGGGTCGCTTGAGTAACCCCTGGAAGAGAAGGGGCTTTGATAAGCCAATCGTCGAGGTAAGGTAAAACCTGAAGACCCCGAGCACGGAGGGCTGCAGCCACCACGACTACACACTTGGTGAAGACCCTGGGAGAGGTCGCCAAGCCAAACAGAAGAACCCTGTATTGAAGATGAAGGTTCCCCACCTTGAACCGGAGAAATTTGCGAAAATTCGGATGGACAGGAATGTGAGTATAAGCCTCCTTGAGGTCCAGTGAGCACATCCAATCTCCCTGATCCATGAGGGAGTATAAGACTGGGAGAGCATGCAAAATTTCTCTTTGACTAGAAATTTGTTGAGAGCTCGGAGATCCAGAATGGGTCGCAAATCCCCCGTCTTCTTTGGAACCAGGAAGTATCTGGAGTAAAACCCCAGATTGTGTTCGGAAGGAGGAATCTCCTCCACCGCTCGAAGGCGAAGAAGTGCCTGAGCTTCCTGAAGAAGAAGGGGAGTTGCGAAAAACTGGAAAGACACTCTCTTGGAGGGTGATCTGGAGGCACCTGAAGCAGGCGTAGAGAGTATCCCTCGCGGATGACTGTGTGAACCCAGAGGTCCGATGTAATGGTTTCCCAGACAGATGTAAAAAGGGAAAGGCGACCTCCGATGGGTAGGGAGGAGTTTGGATGCAAGGAGGTTGGAATGCTCACCACTAGACCGTCAAAAAGATGGAGCGGGTTTGGTTGGAGCAGGCGCCTGGGACTTCTGAGGACATTGTTGCTGGGGCCGTCTAGGCGGAGGCCTGGAGAAAGCTTGCGTTGACTTCATAGGGTAGCGACGAGCTGGAGGCTTGTAAGCTCTAGTCGCAGAAGGTTTCGGTTTAGGGCGAAGAAGAGAGGCAAAGGAGCGTTCATGCTCGGAGAGCCGTTTAGTAGCTGCCTCGATCGAGTCATCAAAAAGCTCAGAACCTTGGCACGGCAGGTTCGCTAAACGATCCTGTAAGTTGGGATCCATGTCTACTATTCTGAGCCATGCGAGACGGCGCATGGCCACTGCAAACGCCGAGACCCTAGAAGAAAGCTCAAATGCATCATAAGATGCCTGCAACATGAAGAGACGCAATTGAGAAAGAGATTGAAGAATTTGTTTGTATTCAGAAACGCATTCTCTGGGCCAGTCTGGGCAAAAGGATGACAACTGCTTCAAAAAGTAATTAAAATAAGAAGTGAAGACATAGTTGTAATTTAAAATTTGGTTAGTCATCATCGAATTTTGATAAAGTCTTCGCCCAAACTTATCCATAGTGCGACCTTCACGCCCCGGAGGGACTGTTGCAGACACCTTAGAAGGATGAGCCTTCTTCAGGGATGATTCCACCACTAAAGACTGATGAGTAAGTTGTGATTTCTCGAAACCTTTGCAAGGCACAGTGCGATACCGAGACTCCAACTTAGACGGGATCGCTGTCACAGAATAAGGAGTCTCCATATTCCGCAGGAAAGTCTGCTTCAGCACCGGTGTCATGGGCAAACGCAAAGTCTCCTTTGGAGGATGGGAAAGCTCCATATCCGCCAAATATTCAGGCGTGTACTTAGAATCAGAATGCAAGTCGATGTTAAGAGCCTGGCCCATATCGAAAACAAACTTGGCAAAGGAAGAAGACTTCGACGTAGAGGCTTCCTGAGGGGAGGCAGAATGAGAACGAGGCGCCACTGAAAATGATGGAGAAGCCTCGCGTGAATACTATGAAACTGGCTACGAATCGAGGCGCAAGGTGATGGAGGATGCTGCACTACCAGTCAGAGGCGGAGTGGTGGAATGTTTCCGCTTAAGACTCCGAGACGGAGAAGTGCGCGGAGTGCGAGGTTTTGTAAGAGGAGACAGATCCCGAGGCAAAAGTCTCGAAGGTGGAGTCCTCGACCTGGAATGCCTCGATGAAACAGAGGAGGCAACAGTACTCTGAGAGCGAGGCACATGCTTCGAAGGGAGATCCGAAGGCCTCAAGCTCCTCGAGGAAGAGATTTTCGAAGACTTGGATCGGTGCTTCGATCGAGGCAAAGACCTCTTAGAAGCTCGGTCAGGTGAAGAGTCCGATGAAGAGACCCGAGACCGAGACCTGCGACGAGGAGACCGCCGACGAGGCAGAGACTGCTGCTCAGGCTGGACTTGTGAAGGCAAGGCCGAGGTCGGGACCAACTGAGCCACAATTGAGGAAATTTGCGTCGTCAAAATTGACTTGAGCATGTCCTCGAACATGGGTACAGAGACCAAAGGACTCGGAGTCACAGGAGGTCTCGTGCGTTCCAATGAGGGCGACCTCGGAGGAGAGTATTCCCTCGATTTGGAAGCACGCTTGGAGGACGGTCTAGAAGACGGAGCCGAACCTGGAGCCCCAGGTTGCGAGGTACTAGACTCCATTGGCTTCTTAGGAATGGCACCTGAAAAGGAAGCAGGAGACTTACCCCCCAATCCAGGCTTCGAGGACACCGAGGAGGCCTTCGAGGCCGAGGACCCGGAGGTCTTCGAGGCCGAGGCCTGCAGAGGAGGCGAAGTCGAGGTCTTCGTACTCGAGGCTTGCCCCGAAGTGGAGGGTTTCACAGATGCCTCGGCCGAGGCCACCGCTTTATCGGGCTCCATTCGAGGGAAAAGCTCGAAGAACTTGTCGCAGCGGCGCTTAAAGGCACGAGGTTGAAGAGTGAGGCAGCGAAGACAATCTTCCGGACGATGGGTCGTCCCCAAGCAGAGCATACACCGGCTATGGGGGTCGGTTATGGAGATAGTCCTGCCGCACTGATAACACCTTTTAAACCCGGTAACAGGCCGGGACATAGAAAGGACAAAGTCCGTGTCGAGAACGAGGGAGAGAGGCCTAGGCCTCAATCTCCCAACCCGACTCAAGAAAATACAAAAAAGAAACGTAAACCTTTTTTTTTTTAACAAATCAGAAACAAAACAAAAACACAGCGACCGAAAAGAAATAAAAACTAGTCAGCCGCGGTGAAGAGAAGGCACAACACTACGGGAACTAAGTCGACAAGTCTTCTCAGCTCCGCGGAAAACGTTGAACTGAGGATCCTCACATGAGATGTGCCCCCTAGTTCGGGCGGGAAGGCACGCGCGCATGCGCGATGCAGCACTCGAAAGCTCGAGATCTTCAAGCAAGTTTGCTTTCGAGGCTGTCCGCTGCAGGGCTCCGTTGGTGACGTCACCCATGTGTGGGAATATGCTGCCTGCTTGTCCTGGGATAAGATGTGATTAATATCCTTCTACAAAAAGCTCGCGACCAGAGGTAATTCACTTAGAGGGGCATAATCGAAAGGGAGTCTAAGTCCGTTTACATCCATCTCACAAGTCGTCCAAAGTTAAAAAGAGCCTAAGACACATTTTCGAAAGATACATCCAACTTTTTTTGACTTTCGAAAATTGTCTAATTCAGTGATTCCCAACCCTGTCCTGGAGGAACACCAGGCCAATCGGGTTTTCAGGCTAGCCCTAATGAATATGCATGAGAGAGATTTGCATATGATGGAAGTGATAGGCATGCAAATTTGCTTCATGCATATTCATTAGGGCTAGCCTGAAAACCCAATTGGCCTGGTGTTCCTCCAGGACAGGTTTGGGAACCACTGGTCTAATTATACGTCCTGCCGATCTGATCATCCAAGCCACTAAATCGTCTATCTTTATACCACATTTCTGTCCAACTTTCCGTCCAAGTCCAAAACGCCTAGAACAAGCCCTTTTGGACGTGGGAGGGGTCTGCAAAGTGATGGACTGCATACCCAGACATGCCACCTAAATAGTGAGGTACCTTACAGGGCACTGCTGTGAACTTCACAAAAAGAGTGCCATGGCTTCTCCTCACTACAGCTCCCTTTATAGGCGACGGTGAGCCCCCCAAACCACCTCCAGAATCCCCTAGACCAACTTATTTACCACCCAAATAGCCCTTATGGCTGCAGGAGCCACTTATATGCCAGTAAAAATGGGTTGTGGGGGTGTATAGGGCAGTGCACATGTTTCAGTATCAATGCAGTGATTACAGGGCCTAATGGGCATGGGTCCTCCTCTCTATGGGTCCTTAACCCACCCCCAAGAGGACTTAAGCTGCCTCTGGGCTTGATGATGGTCTGGAGGCTGAAATTTAAAGTTGTGAATAACAGTTTTATGGGGGTGGGGGGGGGTTGGTGATCACTGGGGTAGTGTGTGGGGGGTCTGTGTTATGTGTTTGCAGTGTTTATCTGGTGAGTTTAGGTGGGTTCCGTCTAGGCTCTGTTGTTAAACTTTCGGTTATACATGCTGTACGACTAAGTCTAAGCCGGCCCACGTCCCGCCCAACTCCCGCCCTCGACACACCTCCCAAAACGCCCCGTTTAGCTTTGGACATTGAGCATCACTATGAAGGCCTAGGTCGTTTAGAAATACGTCCAAAACCCAGTTTTATTATTGGTGCTTGGACGTTTTTGAGAAATGTTCGTCCAAGTGCTGACTTAGGCCGGTTTTTGGACATTTTTCTCTTTCGATTATGAGCCCCCTAGAGTATAGACTCATGTCCTTGCAAAGAATTAATGTTAAGAGAGATAATAAGGGTGGGGATAGTACAAAAGGGAGTGAATATCAAAGAAAACATGACACATGGCAAATGCTAGAGGAGAAAGTATTACAAATTAAGGTGAACAAAGTTTCCACACCTCTATCCCCTTGAAATCAGAGGTGCACATTTGAGCTTTCTGAGACAATGCAAGAGAAAACCAAGGAAAGGGGTGCATGTGTGGGAAAATTAGGAATGGAGCACAAAAGAGATCATGAAAATGTAATGGAGTGCAAATGAGCTGGGAAAGAGAAGAGAAAAAAGTTTGTATGAAAGGAAATGATGGGGAAGGTGAAGACAGCTAGAGATAGTACCAAGTGGAGCAAAGGTGGCAATACAGCATTATGTGAGAGTGAGCTACAGGTAGTAAAGGAGAAGGGCAGGTGACAAAACCAAAGTTAATGAAGAGGGGAAATGAGAAAGAAAAAGGTGGTGATGGATAGGGGAAGGACCAGAGGTGTGATAGAGAGAGAGAAGGGGTGAGAGAGTCAGAATAATTAGGAGAAATAACTGTTTTGAGAGAGAAAGAGAGGGAGATTAGCATGGTAGACAGGTGATGAGGAGCGGATGATTGAGACCAATAAAGAGTGATGGTGGAGGATGTTTTATAGGTTCTCAAATATGATAATGGGGGGGGAGGGGCTAGGAAAAAGGAGAGTATAGAAAGAGGAGATTATGGAAATGAAGTAGTTGTGGAAGTCAAAAAGTTAATGTGGGGATGGTGAAGCAAATATTGTTTATTGAAAGCTTCTATACCGCGACTAATGACTGTGTAGTCAATTGAGAGTAGTTTACATTATATGAACATATATATTGTAGCTTGGCCATCCCTTGGAGAATGGCAGGGACTGGCACATGTCACTAGGATATGCCTTGCGTGCTTCCCCAAATGGGAGAAAATCCCTCTACAGGTGGGCTTACCACAAAATACACTGTTCAGAATGGCACCAAAAAGAAAATGGGTAAGCTTGCAATAAGTTCATTTATTTCCCATTCAGAATGGTTAGGTAAGATTTGGGGTTAGGTGTTTCCAATGTGGAATCGAAGAATTTGAGAGATTCGTAAGTGCATTTTATGATAGGGTTAGTTTTCCCATGCTTAGATATCATGGCAAGAATTTTGGATAAGGAGAGAGTTTGACTATAATGAGTTTCAAAGGACAGCTATCGAGGTTGAACAAAGGTATAAGAGGACAAGATCCACTCAAGGCACCGCAAAGGAGCTTTCCGACCCTGCCTAGTTGTTCATAATCGCTGTTTCCAGTTTTTATCCCTAAGGTTCCCCAGTATATGATACTCTTTTAGGACCCCTGAGGAAGGAGTGTTTCTTCGAAACACGGACCGTGTTAGGTCCATGTTTACCACAGCCCACCTATGTGGAGGAAATGCTCATTTTAATCCATCTGGAAATCAAGGTTCTATTACTACTACTACCACCACTACTACTACTAATCATTTCTATAGTGCTACTAGATATATGCAGCGCTGTACAACAAAACACAGAAGAGACAGTCCCCGCACAAGAGAGCTATCAAAAGATGTACTGAGTCATGCAGCTTGTTCTAGGCATATGGTGTAGCAAGTTAGAAGGGATGGAGTCTGGAGTTGGCTGTAGAGGAGAAGGGTACAGATAAGAGAGACTTATCCGATAAGCAGAGTGCCTGGAAAGGAGAGGGGGAGTGTGGGAAGAGAGGAGAGATACTGAGGAGCTGTGGAGCAAATACAGTGTAGGGAATGTGTGGCATAGTGGTTAGAGATACAGCCTCAACACCCTGAGGTTGCGGATTCAAATCTCACATTGCTTCTTGTGACCCTAGGCGAGTCACTTAATCCCCCATTGCCCCAGGTACATTAGATAGAGTGTGAGCCCACTGGGACAGATAGGAGGAAATGCGTACCTGAATGTAAAACAACTTAGGCTACAAGTGGTATATAAATACTAAAAATAAATAAATAGGTCAGTAAGAGGAGTCTGAACTGTATGTGAAAACAATATGTGGAGCCAATGAAGTGACTTGAGGAAAAGGGTAATGTGGGCATAGCGATGATGGAATATGATGTGTGCAGCAGAATTCTGAACTAATTGAAGAGGAGAGAGCTATTTTAGCGGAATGTCAGTGAGAAGCAGGTTGCAGTAGTCTAGGCAAGAAGTGATGAGGGTCTTGACATTGCACTCAGAAGAGCAGCAAGTACCTGCTGTGGGCTAGAAAATGGAATTGTAAAGCTAGGCCTCCATCAGATCAAGTGAGGCAAGAAATGTCCCCGACGCCACTGCTGCTATGACCAACCGAATGGTCTCCATATGGAAGTGTGGTACCTTTAGAGCCGCATTGATCGACTTGAGATCTAAAATCGGTCAGAAGTCATCTGAGCCTCTCTTTGGCTTGATTTAGTACATGGAGTATTTGCCCGAGCCCAAGTCTGCATTTGGGACCAGCCCTATGGCTCAAAGAGCCAGCAGCTTTTTACCATAGCCCGATCTTTGAGGACTCTCTCTGGCCGGCCAGCCAAAGTTATAGAGCAGTATTATAGGGGGCACAAAACTTGATTTTATACGCCTCCCGGATTACATCTAGCACCCAGTGATCTGCGCCAATCTAAGATCAGACCAACTAAAAGGCCAACAGTATGCCCCTTATCTGGGTAAGCTCGACCCCCTGGCCTGGTGACATTGTGCTTTTTTAGTGGCTGGTAAGGGGCGAGGCTTGCTGTCTTGCAGAAAACAAACTGAGGGGGGCAGGAGCAGCTCCCTATGAAGGAAGTGGAGGGAAAATATAATTGACAGTTTTCTGCAAGCAACTTTCTAGTTCAGATACAAGACCCTAGCATTCAGGACCACTAAACACATTGCAGAAGAATGTGACTTATTTATAGCACAAGACACGGAGAGGGATATGAACTCCATAATCCTACAAAATTTCAATGTCAGGTATAGACTATGTATTTCTTTAAAAAGTGAGATTAAAGTAATTAATCTCAGAAATCACCCCCCTCCCCCCACACACACTTTAGCATTAAAGTTGTGAATAAAATTGCATATTATAGTTCTAGTCTACTGACCCTATTAAAAAAAAAAAAAAAAACTTTCAGAAAAGAAAGTTGTCCCTCCAAACTTTTATAGCCTGTCATTTGTAACCCCATTTTTGGTATCTTTTCACTCAGTGGGTAACAATTTACTACTTGGAGAATGAATAAGGCTACAGGATAACTGTTTATGTACCCGATACAAGCACAAGCAAAAATGTGGTCACGTAGGGCTTGTTTGAATAGAAGTAACTTTTACCATACTTTACTGGACTGTATGTTTTATCCAATTCTTTTTCATACCTGTAATTTCATAGTAGGTCATCTAGGTTGAAAGGCCAGTGGGCATCTACATATGCTTGCCTTTGTGTCTTTATAAAATTGCCCTGATAAACTGCAGAAATCACAGCTAAGCCATAGACAATCATACCGGATCATGTGCAGATGTAAATGATGGTCCATCAAGCACACAAACTGTGATTCCACCTGCACATCGCCCAAAACCTGCCTCTGAACTTGCCTACACTAGAGTTGCATACAAGTTTCCCTAGGGGAGGGTAACTTTATAAATGGCATTTCACATGCATGTACTGTCATGTGTGTGCAAAAATGCCTTTCTAAAATTTACTCTTATGGTCTATGCTCTGAGGCCCCGATGCACAAAAGGTTTACCATGCTAATAAGACTCCTTAAAACAGTCTTACTGGCAGAAAAAACATCTTCCTCATGTACAAAAGGGTTCTCTGTGGCTGAACCAATTGTTGTAGCAGCCATCGAGAATCCTATGCTAATGTATTATAAGGAGCTAATTAGTATTCTAATAAGCACTCCATGTAATTCACAGCAGGGAAACACGTTGTTTCCTGTGGAAATTTTAACAGCAGGGTCTGAGCTGTCATAGCCTTACTTTCCTGTCAGTGCCTGAGTGCTAATTGGCTCAGGCACCGACAGGAAAGTACGGTTTGACAGTTCAGATCCCCCCTCCATTAAAAAAAGACCCCAATCCCTCCCTCTCTCCCTTTGTGCCTCTGATCCCCCCCAGCTGCCAATAGACCACCCTTCTGTGACACCCCTCCATGCTGGGATTCCCCCCTCTTGCCAAGCTCCCCTCCAAGCTCCCCTGGTCTAGTGGGCTGGGACCCCTGACACCCCCACACCTCTGTATCTATTTTTTTTAGTTCAGCAGGAGGGAAGTCCACACCCTCCTGCCATAGGGCCGGATGTCCCCCACTGATAATGGGACACCCCCAAACCCCCATTTCCCGTACCTCAGCTGCAGCTGTGGCTGAGCTGGCAAAGGAAGCCCCGAAGCCGGTGGCGGCTTTGGGGAGTCCTGCAGCTGAGTTGATCTGGGAAGGGAGAGCAGCCTGATAGGAGGGAGGAGCTGTGCCTAGCAATTGCTCTTCTGAGCAAACACCAGACACAGTTCCTCCCCCTTTTACCCATACGAATAGCATGTATATAATTTGCATGCTATTGTGCTGAGCATCGCCAGTAAAAATAAAAATTGCTCCCACCACGGTACTTTTTACCGTGGTGACAGAGCATTATGCATCTGGACATGAGTCTTTTAAGCATCTAGTAATGCCTCCAAGTTTCACAGGCAGCAAATGCTATTTAAACATTTCAGCCTACATCTGCCAATTACAATACATTTATGAAATGTTTTGAAACTCAATTTGGAATGCTTGCTCAAGTAAAGCTGGTATATTTTAACATTTTGCCCCTATTCAAAATAGCTTTTCCCCCACTTTGCACCTACTAAGAAGATTTTCTATTGAATATAGCCCAGTCTCTTCATTCAATTAATTTCTGGCATCTTGTTAGAAAACAACAAATAAAATGGCAAGATTATAAAAGTTTTAAATAACTTAAAAGAAAACCCTCTCTCATATTTTTAGTCTATGCTTATGCTGTGTGTATTAAATTTTAGGATCTTTAATTCTTGCATAAATCTTATCAGAGTGATGTATTCTTTTCTAGAGGTCATATATTCCTTTTTAAGCAAGTATAATCAACCAAGAATAATATAAATTCTATAGCCTAGGGAACTAACAATTCAACTATTTTCAAAACTGAAATTAAAAATATGCAGGCATACTTATACATGAATTGCACTATAATTACTCTTCCCTCTGTTCTCATCTTAATACAACCTAATTGCAAATTTATACTAAAATAGTCTTTTCCTCCAACAAATTAGAGATCAAGAAACTGGGAGTCAATAAGCAAAAACACCTGCCACAAATGTTAAAGGCATCTACTGTTTACCCACTTTTCATATATTGCTGAAATACAAGTTTGCATAAAAAGAAAACCCTTAGACAAACTTCTTATATTTCAAAGGAGCTTGCAAAAGAGAATTTGCTGACATATTAAACCCTTTCTGTCGAATCCAAAAGCTTTTCTTCCCTTAAGAACAATTGCAGTGTGAGACATTTGGCTCCCAGGAAATTCACAAAGGGTCAACCATATGCATCCTTCCATGGCACCTTCACGGTACTGCTTTCTAGATCCATACAAGTTGTCTAAAAAGAAGCTTTCATCATTCACTAGTGTCAGTCAATATGATTTATGGACTGCATTCAACAAAGTCAAAGCATACAGAATGAGAAATATGACTACAATCTGCTAATTTGTTTTGTATTGAATCACTTAAAGAGTCAAAGACCTGATGTCAGGCTGAGACCAGCAACACAATTAACCAGTCAGTGACAGATTCATCCATTCCTCCCTACCAGGCTGTGCCAATCAAAGACAGCATGAGGCGACATTTGATGAAATCAGTTAGAAAACCCATTCTCAAAGTTGCCTATGTGGGCTCTTGATTGACAGCCTTTGAATTCAGCTTGTGGAGCAGAGCCATCCTTCACCCAATAGTTTCTCACTGCAAGCTGTGAAATAAAGCTTTTACTGCCAATCACTTGAACAATGAGCCAACACTACACCCCTCACCCCCCCCCCCATGAAGGCAAATAAAGTTTTGTTCATGTATTTGTACAAGTCTTTCTAAAATCACTGGCAATTGAAAAAAAAAAAATTCCAAAATTCTGGGCAATATTCAGCCTATAGCAGGCAGTGTTTTTTAAACACTAGCCAATGTGGGCTGAATTAGACCCAGCTATTCAGTGCTGGCCCATAGAGGTATTTGCACTGAATATTCAGTTCTTTGCCTTCTCTTGGAAGTTATCCTACTATTGCTGATATTCACTGCTGGTATCCAGACAGCTATCTGGGCAAGATAGGATTTTTACGGATGCAGTCCTACTTGTCTAGATAGTTGCCTGGGCATCAAAACTGAATATTAGCAGTGCCTTGATAACTTCTGGTTCCACCTCTACTCTATCAAGGTACCAACCAGAGAGTGCCATGGCAGCCACATACAATATTCATTGACGCTATCCAGTTAATATCATGTGAGGAGCTGATCAGAGGGAGCTAACCAGGCAGGAACTGCTTCAGCCCAGTTAACTTCCACTGAATACCAACTCTGTTACACGTATCAATTAAAATGAAAATGTATTGTGCTCATATTTGTATCCAAAATTTAAATACTAATAATCCTGTATGCTACCTTGTTCATTAGCAGGATGGAGGGCTAAAATTCCAAATTATTATTCTAATTAGTAAGCAACTTGGGGTCATTATACCAATATTGATGCTATTTTACACTTTTCTAATGCTTTCAGGGTTTTCAGGCCACTGTATTTATTGATTTCATACACAGTTCAGTCACATTATTTTGACCAATGTATACCTCTGATGTCAGGGCAAACAGCAATGAACAAATGCACATGTCACACGCAGACTTTGTGGGTATATAAGGGGGATGTCAGCAAGCGTGGCTGTTATGGGGAAAAAAGCATGATTATCGGCTGCTGGGCCAAAGGCGACAACATTTAAAATCAGCAGAGTTTATGAACTGTTTACTAGTTGCCGTGAATGGACAAATGGAACCTTTTCAACAATCTAACACGGTAACTGTGATACAGCATCAGCAATCGATGTGAGAGGTGAACATCGACTATGCAAGTTTGTGCAGACCATGGAGCAATCCACCATCCAAATGAACCAGGGGGCTTTCAAATGTGTGTCCAAAATGACTCTGCAGCAAACCCTGTTACGAATGGGGCTCCAGAGCAGATGGCAGTTGACTGCACCCATGATCTACAAGGGTTCATCGCAAAAAATGGCTGCAATTTGCACAGGAGTACCGACATTGGACTTGCACCGACAGGCAAAGAGTTGCCTTCTCTGATGAGTCACATTTTGAGCTCCATCAAATGGATAGACATTGGTGTGTCAGGCATGAAACCGCCATGAAAAAACAACCAGTAACAATTGTTGGATGTACTCAAGCTGGCAGTGGCAGCATTATGGTCTGGGGAATGTTTTCTTGATATGGTCTGGGTCCCTTGATACCTCTAGAAGGCACTCTCAACCAATAAGGGCATCTCTCCATCCTTCCTGATCAAGTACACACATACATGTTGACTGTCTTCACTATGGCTGATGGGATCTTTCAACAGGACAATGTGGCATGTCATGCCACCAAAATTGTTTGCGGGTGTTTCACAGAGCACAACCAAGACTTCTAGCTACTTTCATGGCCTCTGAATTCCCCAGATCTTAACCCAATCGAGCACATTTGTGACCACCTTGATCGACATGTTTGAAAGCTGGATCCACACCACTTACCCATTAGCAAATGTTGGACACCCTGCAGTCTGCATGGCTCCAGGTACCTCTAACAACCATCCAACATCTTATTGAGTCTCTCCCATGGCATCTGGCTGCCGTTCATGCTGACAGACACGATTATTCTGGATATTAGCAGGTGGTCATAATAATGGAACCATGTATCTTACAGTCCTTTTCTTCTAAAAGTTGTGTTTGGGTCCGATTAATAGTAGCTCTTTTGTGACAGGGTAATAGTACAGAACAACCTTTTATGTTGCATTCCAATTTTATTTTCAGTCTAGAAGCACCAAAGGCTGCTTTTACAAAGCTGCAGTAGCAATTCCTGGTGCAACAAATGTGACAAAACCGATAGGAACTGAATGGGGCTCATCGCATATGCCGCATAGTAATCACTACCACAGCTTTCGAGTCTGGTAGTTGCCATCAGATTCTCCTGAGCAAACTTGTCTATGGTAACAATGGGATAATAATTCATACATCCCAAATATGTGTAACTTTCCACAAATATTTGACCCAAACCTAACTCTCTATGTATTACTTTGCCTTATGCCTAGGTGTTTTAGAATGTTCCAACCTATCTTGCTGCTGCTTTGACCCTCTGTCAGAATTTAGGAATCTTGCAGTCAATGTTACTGCTAGTGGCATAGTAAGGGGAGGTAGGATGATGGACTACCCTGGGCGCAGTCTTCGCAGGGGGTGCTGGCACCTCTCCTCCTGACCACATACCTCTTTAAAATTTTACTAGCGCAAGCAACATCTTCTACCTGCTGCTTTGCCGGCCTTGGCTCCCTTCTGATGTCACTTCTGGTCGTGGGACCAGGACATGACATCAGAAGGGTACCAAGGCTGGAACAAGCAGCAGGTAGAAGATGCTGCTCGCACCGGTGAACATTTCAAGAGGTATGCAGGGGTGGGGGGCCACAGAGCCCTTATTGCAGTCCTTGGACCATTTCTAGACAATTTGAAAGAGCCTGAGTTACGCTGAGAAGAAAAGGCAAAAACTGTGCCATCATATGGTGCTAAGTTTATAGCCATTTATTTTAAATGATTTCTGAAGGTTATTGCTGCAAAAGAGGCTTCCACCAAGTATTGAGTGAACAGATGTGAAGTCTTACACCCACAAAAGCTTTTAGTTTCTTATTCTGATTTACTTTTTGAATATTTCTATGATTGTTCTTCCAAATGGAAAGTGTAGAATACATTGCATAGATCAGTGAAACTGCTACTATATAATGCATTTTGAAAAGCATACAGAGAATAAAATCTTTTACAAAACAGTAAAGCTTTCCCAAATGTGTGCATACTTGTTATCATTGGTTATATAACAGTTCAGCACCAAAGGGAACTCAGGAGAGCATATGAGAACTCAGAAAAGACGACTAAGGTGCTCATTGGACATCTTAAAATACTTTTAATAATGTCCATCTGCTAAAAACATCCAAATCCTGATTTTGGAAAGCTAGAATTTGGACTTTTCACACTACAGTTCATCCACATAGCAAGGAGGAGTGTTGTGGGCGTGTTTTGGGTGGGGCTAGGGAGGACCCATAAGTAGGACATCCAGCAGGGATTTTTGAAAGAAAAGAAATGCCTATGTCTGAAAAGGAGAATGTTTTCAACAAGACCTGCTTCAGTCACGTCCAGGTTATAAAATGTTGCTCTAATTAAGCATCTGACCATGGGAGGGATTAAGGCATGACCCCTTCTTAATCCCCCAGTGGTTGCTGTCCCATTCCCCCTCCCCTGAAAGAGGAACTGGAAAGGAAGATCAGACTATGTCAGCTGCAAGTATTATGGCGAGAACTGAAGCCAGCCATTTGGAAAGCAGTGCGGGCCCAAGTGGGATCATGTAAAGCTTGGCCCTGACCGCTGCGCTCCTGACTTGTGTGCCTGCTGCCGGGAAATAATACAGAGCCATAAGCTGGACCACCAGGCTTGGAAAAAGGTATGGCGACGATGACAGTGGTGGCGGTGGAGGGGGGTTGTTTAAAAAAAAGGTAGTGCAGCTGCGGCACAGGGGGGTGTTTTGTAATTGTATGGGGGGGGGGGGGGTAGTGAGCGGTGCTGAAAGGTGAAGCGAAAAATACGGTATTTATTGAAAGTCTAACACAAGGATGTTTTGTACCATTAGAGATTATCTGTAATTTTGCATTCATCTTTAGACTGTAAACATTTGTTAACTACAGTTCATGACCTAATTATATGAAGTTTTGGACTCTCTATTAGCAGGAGCAATAAAGAAACACCTGGGCAGATCACAGCTGACACAAAACACAATAGGTAGATTCTGTTTGCTATATTTCGCTCATATTTGGCCTGCATTACTTTTTCAGTACTAGCTGCCTGTGCCAGTGAGGGCTGAGTTTGATATCTTCTTTCTTACAGCAAGACATTGATGACCAGATCACCCCCACTGAGTGGTGGTGATCTTGTGGTAAAAAACTGGAACGCTCTTCCGGAGGCTGTTATAGGGGAAAACACCCTCCAGGGATTCAAGACAAAGTTAGACAAAGTTCCTGCAGGTAAGGCTAGTCTCAGTTAGGGCACTGGTCTTTGAACTAAGGGCCGCCACGTGAGCGGACTGCTGGGCACGAAGGACCACAAGTCTGACCAGCAGTGGCAATTCTTATGTTCTTATGAGAGAGAAAGTGCAATAGTATTGAACAAGAAGGCATATTTGTTGGATTGGATTTTTAAAATGTTTTTCTCAGAATTTGTTAACAGTGTCAGTATTTAGATATGTAAAAATCAGAAAGAATCTTTTCTTATTTTGTCCAAAAGGAAGTTGCCTGTGAATCTCTGGGTGATTCATTTGTTGATTCTTGGTATTCATTTGTTGATTCTTGCTATTTAACCATGCTAATCTCCAATAACAGTTTGGCGCAGTGGTTAAAGCTACAGCCTCAGGACCCTGAGGTTGTGGGTTCAAACCCACGCTGCTCCTTGTGACACTGGGCAAGTCACTTAATCCCCCCATTGCCCCAGGTACATTAGATAATAATAATAATAACAGTTTATATACCGCAGGACTGTGAAGTTCTATGTGGTTTACAATAGATTGTGAGCCCACCGGGACAGACAGGGAAAAATGCTTGAGTACCTGAATAAAGGCATGTAAACCGTTCTGAGCTCCCCTGGGAGAACGGTATAGAAAATTGAATAAATAAATAAAAAATAAATAAATAAATAGTCTTCCTAATTCCTGGACTTTCCCTCTGCCTGTGAATTCAGATTTGGTTCAAAATCCACTACTGCTCAGGCCTTCCTTCTATCAGATGTCCGGTGTCTACTCTTCTCTTCTTGGAGCACTTTGAGCCTATGCCTGAAGTCTTGGCAGTCTCTGAGAAGGCTCACCATAAAGGGAAAGTGTGCTTTCATAGATGAAGCAGCATGTTGCTGGTCCCTGGTGATTTTATGAATGGGACTGGCTAAGACAGCAAGTAGATGTTATAAAAGTCTTACAACATCTTACTTGCAGTAAATGCTTTAATTTTACTTATAACCATCATCTAATGATTTACTTTATGCTTCAAAAAATGAAAAAAGAATATGATTATATTGCATACCATTAAAATATATATTGCACAGAAAATACACATTTTGGATGGACCATTCGGGTCTTTATCTGCCGTCATTTACTATGTTACTATATGGGAAATTTAAAAATAATCAGCCAAAGTCCCCGTTAAGAGACTCCCTGGGAGCTTTATATTGTGTGTTAACAGCATGATGCTCCTAGGAAGGAAAGATAATGTCAGTTCAAAGCTTGTGTTATCTTTCCATGAATAACACAGCTTGTGAGGTTAAACAAAAAGTTGCAATATTGAATTTCCATAATAACGAGGTGCTTTACATGGATTTTCAAGCTTTGCACTGTGTAGCTTTGAGCTCTGGAAGAGCTGTTCCATACTGGTGCTGTGTGCCTGTCAACCATGAATGTAGCGGTTCTAAGCCACCTTCTTTATCTGGTTTTCTAGAGAAATTATAATGCAAAAATATCAAAGTAAAATAAACATATATGATGACCTGGACCTAGTTGCAGCACACATGAATTCCTTAGCACAATCTATAATCATTCAATCAAGTTTCTGATGAACAAAGACAAACAATAAGCCTGCTGGCAGTTCAGTTTTTCAGTGTGCATGCTTATTCCCCCAGTTTGTATCTACTTACCGACATAGCTGCATGATCATTGGTGTTACTCTGAGAAGGAAACCAGCAAGGAAGTCAAAACAAGAGAGACAAAGTAAACAGCAAAAGAAGTGTTGGCAGCAGTAAAAGATTTAAAAAAACAACCTACTTCCTTCCTACATATAAATCTACAGGATACATTGATAGATTAGGTTCTTACCTTGATAATCTTCATTCTAGTAGAGAGGCACATCAGTCTTGAACACTTGGGTTCGGTTCCCAAACCCACAAGATCTGGTGTAAAGAGCCTCCTTAACAACTTTATCTGCTCCACCTCCCAACGCTGTGGGCTGTGCTTCTTCTCTCCAGTTCATACCAAAGCAGATAGCTAGCCCTGTAAGAAAAAAGGTAAACTAGGGAGGGAGTCGGAGAGACTTCCCCATAAACTGGACTGTTCTGCTTGAGATACCATTTAATGAATCCAAAAATACAACAATTTAATATAGTAAATAAAACAAGGTGGAACCAACCAGCCACTTATCTGAACACAACCTGCACCAACAGTTTTGGAACTTGGGACTCCCATATTTTTCCTGAAGAGAGATCTCCTTTCTAGTACCTACTTGATAGATATAAAGAACTCAGACATCTGGCAATACATACTTGTCGGAGGCAAAAAACAGGCTAAACTGAACGTATGACAGGGCGGGCTTCAAGATTGATTTGCCTCTCTACTAGAATGAAGATCATCAAGGTAAGAACCTAATCTATCATTCTAGAGCAAGAGGCCCATCAGTCTTGAACACTTGGGACACACAAAAGCAGTCCAATGTATTCAGGGTGGAGCAGAGAGGCCTGCTGACAATACTGAGGATCCAAATAGGGCATCCCTATGTGCCGTTACATCCACCTTATAGAATCTTATGAAGGATGACCTACTTAGCCACCATACAAATTTCTTCAGGTGGAACTGCTCGACTCCACCCAAGAAAAAGCCACAGTTCTAGTGGAATGTGCTCTTAGTGAAATAGGAGACTGTTTCCCACTGGCAGTATAAGCTGATGAAATGGTCATGTGAATCGCATCGGAAATGGATACCTTAGAAGCCGGCCTTCTCCATCAGATCTTGTTTGTTAAGACAGACAGATGATCTGAAAGTCAAAAGTCATTCATCACCTCTAGATATCATAGAAGCACTCTCCTTATATCCAGAAGTTTCAATCTTCTGTCACATTTCAATGACCCTGTAAGGCTGAATGCCAGAAGCCATACCTTCTGGTTGACATGAAAACTCAAAACTACTTTTGACAACAAAAAAAGAAGGCACTGTACACAACAAAACCCAAGCTTCTGAGATTTGGAGAAATGATTCTCTGCAGGAAAACACCTGCAGCTCCAAGACCCTTCTTGCTGAGGTAATTGCCACTAAAAAGGCTGCTTTGATCATAAGATCCATTAGGGTTGCCTTCTCCAAAGGTTCGTACGGTGCTCTGCAGAGAGCCCGCATGATTAGATTGAGATTCTACTCAGGGAAGAGCTGTCAAATTGGGGAGGTGGGGGGGGGGGAAGGGAGGGGTGCAGCTATAACACTCCCTTCAAGAATCTGGCCATGTCTGGATGAGCCACCAAGGACCTTCTGTCCTTACCAGCCCTAAAGCAGGAAAGCCCTGCAATCTACACCTTAAGAGAACAACTGCAAGACCCTTATTTAAGACCTCTACTGAAACTGGAGCATGTATGGACTCTGCACCCTGTGAGAGCACCAGTTCTGAAAAATCCTCCAGGTCTTTGCACAAGCTGATAGGTTTGTTTATGTTTATTAAAAATCTTTATATACACCGCTTAATTTGCCAAATAGGATCAAAGCGGTTAACAAAATAATCAAATGTATTTATTTATTTAGTCAGATTTCTAGCCCGTCCTCCCATTAGAGCCCAGAATGGGTTACAAGTTTACATACACAGTAGAAGGTTTAGCAACAAGGTTACAATTTCACATACCGCAGATGTATAGAATAACAGATTAAAAGGATGAAGAGCTGTAGTAGAAATTCCTATGTACATGTTTTGGGCACTGAGCTCAGAAGCATGGCTAATGATGGGAACAATGATGCAAATTCACATACTGTATATACTCGAATATAAGTTGATCTGAATATAAGTCAAGACCCCCTTTTTCCTCCCAAAAAGGAGGAAAAATGGTTGACTCGACTATATGTCGGGTGGCTTAATATTCAAGTGCCCTACCCTGTCAGGCTCTGCACCCAGCCCCCTCTCTGTCAAACTCTGCACCCAGCCCCCTTCCCTCCCCCCCTGTCAGGCTCTTCACCCAGCTCCCTTCCTGCCAGACACTGCACCCAGCCCTTCCCTCCCTTCCCTGTCAGGCATTGCACCCAGCCCCTTTCATTCTTCCCTCCCTCCTCTATCAGACTCAGCACCCTTCCTTCCCTCTCTCCCTCCCATCAGGCTCTGCACCCAGCACTCTTCCTTCCCTCCTTCCCCTGTCAGGCTTTGCACCCTCCCTCCCTCCCAGACTCTGCACTCTGCCCCCTCCCAGCCTTAGCCTCATATCTCATCTGCCGATCCCTGGTGGAGGTGCAGTGGGCAGGAGCAAACTTTCCGAGTTCCTGCCCTGCTGCTAACCGGCTGCCATGAGTTTCTTCAGCTACTGAGCGGCATGAGCAGGAGCGCGATTTGGTGCTGCTGCTCAGTGCTGAGCGGCATCCTTACTGGCTCCCGCAAATTATTTGCAGGATCTAGTAAGGATGCCACTCAGCACCGAGCAGATTAAGGGGAGAACAGAAACAGAGGGAAAATTCTTATGAACTGTATGGACAGCAACAGAGGGATAATAATTATGAACTGCATATAGAAATGAATACATGATTTGGGGGCTGAGCACAGTAGCATGGTAAACGATAGGCCCTATAAGTATAGCAGCTAGAAATACAATACATTCAAAGTATAGGACAATTTTATGCATTCTTTGTGAAGGTACGTGTAGTAGGGAGATAAGATCTTGCATAGTTTAGCACCGAGTATGCGACTAGGGGCTTAGTTTCACCTATAAGTCAAGTGGAGGGCACATTCAGTAAGGCAGAATAAATTTGCTGGGGTAGAAAATAGAGGTTAGGAGTGTGCTCAAGAGAGTCAGGTAAAAAGGTGGGTTTTTATCGCTTTCCTAAAGTTTAGTAGGCCTGTTAGTGATATGATGGTTGGTAGGATTGCGTTCCATAATTTGGGTGGAAGTGTGAATAGAAGTGTTTGCGGGCACTTTCCAGAAGGAGAGTTCATGTCAGTGGGGTGGACAATCTTCTCTCTGCTTGTGATCATAGGGATCGGTTAAGAGTGTAGACTGTTAGATTTTTTGCCATACAGGATGGGACCATTTTGTCAAAGAATTTGAAAGCTAGTGTAAGAGCGACAAATCGCCAGGTCCGGATGGCATTCACCCAAGGGTACTCAAGGAACTAAGGAATGAAATAGCTGAACCACTTCGACAAATATGCAACCTATCCTTAAAAACTGGAGAGATTCCGGAAGACTGGAAAATAGCAAATGTCACGCCCATCTTCAAGAAAGGCTCAAGGGGAGACCCAGGAAACTACAGGCCGGTGAGCTTGACCTCGGTCCCGGGAAAGATGATGGAAGCACTGATTAAAGACAGCATCTGGGAACACATCGACAACTATGGGCAGCTAAAGTCGAGCCAGCATGGCTTCTGCAAGGGCAGGTCATGCCTCACGAACTTATTATACTTCTTTGAGGGGGTAACCAGCCAGGTGGATAAAGGGGAATCCATAGATATCATTTACCTTGACTTCCAAAAAGCTTTCGACAAGGTGCCACATGAAAGACTACTAAGGAAGCTATGGAACCACGGGGTGCAAGGGGAGGTCCACCGATGGATCAAAAACTGGTTGGCGGACAGGAAACAGAGGGTTGGAGTAAAGGGCCATTATTCAGACTGGCAATGGGTCACGAGCGGAGTTCCACAGGGGTCGGTGCTGGGACCGCTACTTTTCAACATATTCATTAACGACCTGGAGGCAGGAACAAAATGTGAGGTTATTAAATTTGCGGATGACACCAAACTATATCACAAGGTAAATAACATGGAGGACTGCGAAGATCTCCAAAAAGATCTGACAACACTGGAAGAATGGGCCAAAAAATGGCAAATGAGTTTCAACATAGGGAAGTGCAAAATCGTACATATAGGGAAAAAAAACCCGATGTTCACTTACAAAATGGGGGGGGATCAGCGCTAGGGGTGAGCGACCTTGAAAGAGACCTGGGAGTGATGGTAGACACAACATTGAAGGCGTCGGCACAGTGTGCAACAGCCTCAAGGAAAGCAAACAAAATGTTGGGTATCATTAAGAAGGGTATCACGACCAGAAAGAAGGAAGTCATCCTGCCACTGTATCGTGCTATGGTGCGCCCGCACCTGGAGTACTGTGTTCAATTCTGGTCGCCGTACCTCAAGAAGGACATGGAGGTACTTGAGAGAGTTCAAAGAAGAGCAACTAAGCTAATAAAGGGTATGGAGGACCTCTCATATACTGACAGACTGAAAAGGCTAGGGCTTTTCTCCCTGGAAAAGCGGAGACTTAGAGGAGACATGATAGAAACCTTCAAGATCATGAAGGGCAAAGAAAAAATAGACAGGGACAGATTTTTCAAATTAAGGGGATCAACAAGTACAAGGGGGCACTCAGAGAAACTGAAAGGGGAGAAGTTTAGAACAAATGCTAGGAAGTTCTTTTTCACACAGAGGGTGGTGGATACATGGAACGCGCTACCGGAGGATGTGATAAACAGGAGCACGCTACAGGGGTTCAAAGAAGCTTTGGATAGGTACTTGGAAGACAAAGGGATTGAAGGGTACAGATAAGAGTAGAGGTATATTATAGGGATGGGATTAGAGGTAAATTAATCAAGGATCACTGTTCAGGCACTAGGCCTGATGGGCCGCCGCGGGAGCGGACCGCTGGGCAGGATGGACCTCTGGTCTGACTCAGCGGGGGCAACTTCTTATGTTCTTATGTAAGAGCTTTAAAGATGCAACGTTTCCAGATAGGTAGCCAGTGTACCGCAGCCAGAGCTGTAGAGATGGGGTCGCGAATAGACAGGTTCTTCAAAAGGCGAACTGCTGCATTTTGTATATTTTACAATCTTTGTAGGTTCATTGCAGATAGTCCAGCTAGCAGCATGTTGCAGTAATCCATGTGTGATAAAGACATAGACATAGACATAGAGCAGTTGGTGAATTCTCCATTAAGAAAGGAACTCCATTAAGAATAGGAAAGAAACCCCTCCCTCCAGAAAATCACACTATACAAAATAACATACTTCTATAATATATAAAGTTATAATATAGTACAATGTGATATAGATTGAAACACGAATTCCAGTCCAGTCATTGTAAAAAGGCCAATTGAAAATAGGCCTTTAGATGTCTTAAAATTTATTAAAGACTCTTCTTTTCTCAACTGCAAAGGTAAACTATTCCATAAAACTGGAACCAAATAAAAAAATGCACAATTTCTAGTTGATCATAAATATATATCAAAAGCTTCAACATAAGAACATTTTTATCCTCTTTAAAAGTATCAATTATATCCAAAATCCCTTCAAAATGTTTAGAAGAAACGTATTGATTCCAACTTGCAATCACTGAACTTGATTAGAACATTTTTATATATATATTTATATAGTAATAATGGAGTATGAACCTCAGTAGCTACACCTGAACATAATATTTCATTCTAGTTCAGGCTTAATGTAGCTAGCCTCTTCATTGGTTTTCCTCTAACATCATCTATGTGTGCATTTTTATAATTTTTATATTTTATAATCTAACCAGAGGGACCCTAAAATCCTGATTTCAGAGACCAACCCCCCCCCCCCCTCCAATTTTCTCCATAGGCTGCAATAGCCAGTACTCACTATGCCATGCTGGTGCTGGAAACTGCTTAGCTGGAACTACAGCAAACTGAGGAGACTTCTGCCCCAGACAGGCTCAAATAGGTCCAGATGCCCATTTCTTCAGGCTGCCAATCAGATCACATGGGTGAACCAACCACAGATCCCCCACTAGACTACGCTCTTCTATGGGAGGCAAAAACACAAACGGCACCTGATCCAGGTCCCCAGACCACTACGGGGCCACTCAGCCTGCGCTGAAGCTCTCTGTGGCCAAAACCTCAAGTGAGTTGGGCTTTAAGGGACCGGTCCCAAGCCTCAAAACTGTCCATGCAGGCTGGCTAGCCAGGTGCCCTGTAATAGACACAGGCTGCCAGCTAGCTACAGATCTCTCCCCTGAGTCAGAGCTGCCCTAGGAAACTGAGTTCCTCCTTAGCACTGCAAAGCCTCTGACCAGATTATAAAAACACGATAAAAATAAAAATGAACAAGAGCAGAACAGTCAGGCTCCTACTATCTCGCTTGTCGAGAGAACAACTGGAGAGAAGCAGCACAGCCCACAGGGTTGTGAGGCAGAACAGAAAAAGTTGTTAAGGAAGCTCTTTACACCAGATCTCGTGGGTTTGGGAACAGAACCCAAGTGTTCAAGACTGATGGGCATCTTGTCCTAGAATCATATTCTTCAAAAGGATGTAGTCTGACCTTATATGTCAGTTCTAAACAAGTAGCATTTAAACATTTCAGCTACAATTCTAAATAGCTACAGAACAGAAAATTTGATGAGAGATGACTACCAGGTTCATCAATCTACCCATACCCTCCCTCTTGGTGCAAAACTGCAAAATTCATCCAATTTCTAGATGCTATCTCACTTATTCACAGACTGGAGCTAATTCCATGTTTTCTTCAATTCTGACAATGCTTTTGCCTTTACTGTCTCTATTGGGAAGATGTTCAATATAGTCACTACCCTTCTGTAAAGGAACAATTTCTGAATTTACATTCCATCAGCCTTATACAATAAATCCTTGGTTCTAGAACTTTCTTTCTAATGAAAATGCTTGCCCCAGAGTAGTATGATGTAGACTGTACCATTTTAATAGCTGTCCTTTGGACTGTTTTTGGTGAATTGCTCTCTTTTTGGAACTACGACTTCCAAATTGGATCTAACACCCTAGATGAAATTATTTTTTTACAAAAATACTATTGTATCCTCTCTTCTGCTGATTATACTGTTTCTTCAGCTCCTGAGGATTCCGGCTGTCTCACTATCTCACATCACTGCCTTCCTTCACTCCTTGGCAAGCCTGAGATTATTAGACATTATAACTCCTAGATTTAACATCTATCATCATCTTGGGGAGTCAAATTTAGGTTTTATATAGATGACCTACAGCTATATTTGCTGTGAAATAAAGATCTAATTGCTACAGTAACTATGGTGATGGGTGATGTCTTTGGAAAGATACACAGCTGGTTGAATTTTAATGGTTAGTTTCAAAATTGAAGACAAAATAAGTATTAGACACATCAGTACCAGGTTATACTAGTATTTTGTGACAGAACCTACTTGCTTAGGTTCCGTTACAGAAGAGGAACCTACCAATCGGCCTCAGGGCACCTAAATGCTTGTTTTTTCGATCTAAAGATTAGGCCTGCTTGCAGATGTGTTTAAAAATAAAGAAAAAGTTTACAAGAAAGAAAAGAGAAAAAGAGCTCTTTTGATCCTTGAAAGAATTTGAGGAGTAAGAAGAAACTTGAGTCTAGGAACAGAAAAGGTCAGCAAAAAGGAACAGGTGCTTATCTGAGACCTATAACCAGTCTGAAGATAAACAATATATTACTTGGTCAAACAAGTTTAAAAATTGTAATGTACAGGTATAAGCATAGTATTGCCTCAGTCTAAGTCCCTGGTGAGTCCTCATTTGGAGTACCAGGTAAAATTCTAAAGACTGCATCTTTGACAAGATGGAATGGATTGTCCAGAAAGAGCTGTAAAGATTGTCAATAGTCCTCATTATAAAGATTATGAGGACAGACTTAAAAATTTTAAACCTGTAAGGGCAGTAGTCATCAGTAAATAATCCACTTTGAGTTAACACCGAGTAGATTTTCAGCCAACATGTCTGCTGATTAAACCAGACACAAATATAAAGTCCCAAATTTAACCAGACATATTATTGAGATATGAGTGATATCTATTTATGCAGACCTAATTATTCAAAGTTAACTGGATAGTGTTCAGAATTGGTGCCATCCTGTTAAATATACATAGACCTCATCCCCCCCTCCCAAATGCCCCTAACTCTTCCTAAATTTAATAGGATAAGTTTTAACCGGACAGTTGTCTGATTAAAAGTTACCCATTTATTGGCCCTGAAATTTCAGCCATACTAGTTTATGCAGTTAATGTTGAAGTTAGCCACATGAATCATTGTGAATATCGACCTTGGCTGGAAAGGCAGAATAGGGAGGATATGATAGAAATATTTAAGTACAATCAGCAAAAAATTGTTATTAGCCTAGTGGTGGAGATACCCCATGAAAGTACATTTATAATAGGTGGAGAAAAAGCCTCAACTTGTCAACAATATACGGACGGCAACCCAATCAGTTCTTAAGCCAGTCCTGCTCTGTATCATAGGCAAAAAACTCCACACGTTTCAAAATGTAATTTTTCAAAACGGGACCAAAGCCACCACTGTGTACAGGGAGCCAGAAAAAGAGCAAAACAGTTCACTTATCTTCTGACGATGGCACAAATAGCAGCGAGTAGATCCTCCTGCTATAGCACTTCTCACGCTGACAAAAGACAAGGAACTGGATGTCACCAACAAGGCTCTTGTTTCGCTGAACAACGGCTGCGTCGGGGCAATCACATTCTCTCCTGCTCCAAGGTATAAACACGTAGGACACAAGCCTTTTTTATACCAAACAGAAGTCTGGAATAAGGGATCATGAGAAGGATTAAAGGAATTGGACTCAGAAGAAATCTGAGGAACTGTTTTCTTTACAGACAGGATGGAAGATGATTGGAACAGCCTTCCAGAGGATGCAGTGGTGATAAAGCACAGTTACTTAACTTAACAGGTGTTATCCATAGGCAACAAGCAGATATTCTCACATGCAGGTGACATCATGCACGGAGCCCCAATACAGACAGCTTTAAAAGTGCATTGCCACTTTAAGAAGTTGAAAAACCGCTTAGAAAACCTTGATAGGCGGTATATAAAATCCTAATAAACTTAAAACTTTAAAAAAAAAAACAACTTAAAAAAAAGTTTGCGAACTGCCTGCACCGCACATGCGTAAGTGCCTTCCCGCCCGACATAGGCTCGCGGTTCCTCAGTTTTGTAAGCAAGCTAAAAAGCCAATCAGGGGAGATGGGTGGGTTGTGAGAATATCTGCCTGCTGTCCCTGGATAACTCCTGTTACAGGTAAGTAACTGTGCTTTATCCCAGGACAAGCAGACAGCATATTCTCATATTTGGGACTCTCTAGCTTAATACAATGGGATGGAGGGAGAATTGGCCATTAAGAAAATAAATTTTGCAAAACTGCTTGGCTGAAGTGACTATCCCATCTGGAATAAGATGCCAGACAGTAGTGAGATGTGAATGTATGAACTGAGGACCAAGTGGCAGCTTTACAGATTTCATCAATAGGAGTGGAATGTGAAAAAGCAAGTGAAGCTGCCATAGCTTGGACTTTGTGGGCTGTGATACGACTCCCCAGTTGAAGCCCAGCCTGGGCATAACAGAAGGCGATACATTAAGATCCCAAACTACTGGAGGTAGTTTGAGAGAAGGTTTGATGTTGAAAAGTCCTGTCATAAATCTGGATACATGAGGATGAGTAGCGAGAGGTTTTCCATCAACTGGTCTATGAAAAGTGTTTATAGCACTGAGATTAACTCTAATTGAAGTGGTTTTGAGGCCTGAATTGGATAAATGTAGAAAATAATCCAATACTGAAGATATAGAGGTGGATTTAGCATCATGATGATGAGTACACCGCATGGAAAACCGCTTCCATTTATGTGGATAACACTGTTGCAGACGGTTTTCTTGATACTTCCAAAATGAGTCTGACAGGCTGGGAAAGATGAAGGTCAGCCAATATCAGGCCGAGAGGTACCAAGCTGTCAGGTACAATGACTGAAGATTGGGATGCAGAAGAGATCTGTAATTCTGCATGAGAAGAGATGGAAAAATCTGAAGCAGGGTTGGTTCCTTCATACTGAGTTGAAGTAGAAGGGGAAACCAGGGTTGTTTGGGCCATCGAGGAGCTATGAGAATCATGGCAACTTCCTCCCTTCTGAGCTTGACAAGCGTCTTGAGGATAAGAGGGACTAGAGGAAACGCATAGAGAAACTTGTGCATCCAATCCAGTAGAAAAACATCCGCTTCTAGCCGTTGGGGAGGGTACTGCCAGGAGCAAAACTGGGGCAGCTAGTGGTTGAGGAGGGGGTAGGGGGACACAAACAAGTCTATCTGAGGAGTCCTCCACTGAGAGAAGATGTGACGCAGAATTGCAGATTTGAGCATCCACTCGTGTGGCTAAAGGAACTGCTGAGTTTGTCTGCAAGAGAATTCTTTTCTCCTTGAATGTACAGGTATATTGCTTTCAGGAATATGTTGTGAGCAATCACCCAGGTCCAAATCTTTTGGGCCTCCTGACAAAGACAGAGAGAGCCCGTGCTGCCTTGCTTGTTTATGTAATACATTGCAACCTGATTGTCCATGTGGATAATGAGGATATGGTTGGTGACAATGTGCTGAAAAGCTTTGAGAGCCTTGAAGATCGCTCAGAGTTCTAACAAATTGGTATGGCAAAGACGGTCCTGGGCAGACCAGTGACCTTGAGTGCAAAGACTGTTCAGATGAGCACCCCAAGCGTATTTGGACAAATTTGTTGTCAGAACCTTCTGATGCGGAGGTATGTGGAACAAAAATCCTCTGGAAAGATTGGAAGAGTTCATCCACCACTGCAGAGATTATCAAAGTAAAGGAGTGATTGTAATGTGTTGAGACAGTGGGTTGAGAGCTTGAGACCACTGAGATGTGAGTTTGAGGCGTCCTGAGATGAAGTCTTGCAAATGGAGTAACATGCACCGTGGAAGCCATGTGACCCAGTAGTACCAATCATTTTCCTGGCCAAGAATGATGGCAGATGAGAACTCTGAGTGTAAAGCTGAATCAAATTTTCTAGCCTTTGCTGAAGGAGAAAAGCTCTGAGATGAATGGTGTCTAGCAGAGCTCCGAAATTGCAGATTCTGAGAGGGTTGAAGTTGGGAAAATTGATTTTGAAACCCAACTGTTGCAGGAAGAGAATTGTTATGCGAGTTGCTGCAATCACCCCTTGAGGAGGTTGGATCTCTGATCAGTCAATCGTCCAGAAACTTGGAGATCCTGAGTCCGCAATGCCCCTGCCACTACCACCAGGCACTTGGTGAATACTCTTGGAGAGAATGCAAAACCAAAGGTCAGAATCTTGTATTGATAATGGTGCTGCATCACGTGAAATCCGAGTAATTTCCTGGAGGTTGGATTTACTAGAATACAAGTATAAGTCTCTTTGAGATCCAGAGAGCATAACCAGTCATTGTGATCTAAGAGGGGATATAAAGTTGCCAGGGACAACATCCAAAACTTTTCCTTCACTAGAAACTTGTTCAGGCTCCTGAGGTCTAAGATTGGATGTAGGCCTCCAGTCTTCTTTGTGATGAGAAAATACCGGGAGTAAAATCCCCGGTTTCTCTGTGCAGGTGGAACCTCCTCTATTGAATTGAGGAGGAGGGATTCTATCTCCCTAAGAAGAAGGGACATCTGCTGAGGGTTGAAAGAAAATTCTCTTGGCAGATGATCTGGAGGCATATTGATGACGTGAAGCGAGTATCCCTCTCGAATGACTTTTAGCACCCAGAGATTCATGGTTATTAGTTCCCAACGGGGATAATACAGCTGGAGTTAACCTCCGATTGGTTGAGGAAGAGGCTGAGAAATAGGAACAGCGGCTATGTTCTCTGGAAGCCCATCAAAAAGACTGAGCAGGCTTTTGAGGAGCTGCTGATTGAGATTTCTGAGGGCACTGTTTTTGCTTTTTCTATTGCGGTCTAGGAAGAGCAGCTGGTTTTGAAGAAAAATGTCTTTGATATGAAGAAGGCAGCTTAAAAGATTTAGAAGTTGAAGGCTTGTGCTTGAATTTAACCAAAGCATCCCAATGTTGCTCATGATCAGTAAGCTTTTGAGTGGCATTTTCAATACAGTCACTTAACAGCTCATCTCCCAAACAGAATGTTCGCTAATCTGTCCTGAAGATTGATGTCCATATCTGAGACTCACTGATAATAGCCATGCAAGATATCTCATTGATACTGGCATAGCTGATGCTCTGGAAGATAATTCGAATGCATCATAAGCAGATCTTGTCATATATCTTCTAGCTAGGGCAGGGGTCTGCAACCTTTAAGACATAAAGAGCCACTTGGACCCGTTTTCGAAAAGAAAAAAAAAACTTGGAGCCGCAAAACCATTATAAAACAAATCTAACACTGCATATATTGTTTCTTATCTTAATGCTATATACAGGATCACTAAATTGAAAATAAAATCATTTTTCCTACCTTTGCTATTTGGTGATTTCATGAGTCTCTGGTTGCACTTTCTTCTTCTGACTGTGCATCCAATCTTTCTTCCTTTCTTTCAGCCTCCTGTATGTTTCCTCTCCTCCAGACCTCATTCTCTCCCCCAACTTTTTCTTTCTGTCTCCCTGTTCCCCCTTCTTTCTGTCTCCGTGCCGTCCCCCAAGCCACTCGGTTTGCTGCCACCGCAATCGGGGAACAGCCCCCAAGCCACCACCGTCCCAAGCTTTCCCTGCAGAAGTGTTGCGCTGACCAGCATTCCGCTCCCTGACGTCAATTCTGACGTAGGAGAGGAAGTTCCGGGCCAACAAGGCATTTCTCCTCATTCCATCCAGCCTGAGCCCCATCTCTCCTTGATCCAGCATTTCCCTTCTGTGTCTGTCAGAATTACCATTCCACCTATTTTCCAGCATCACCCTTCTTTGTGTCCATCTCACCTATATCCCTATCTCACCACTTTTTCAGAATCTTCATTTGTCTCTGTCCTTATCTTTACGCCATGTTCACCATTTGCCCTTTCAATGTCTTTATCTCCCCCCACACACTTTTTCAGCATTACTTCTATGTCTCTATTTCACCTCCTCTTCATGACCCCTCTGTATCTATATCCTTATTCAGTAGGTCCTGCTTACCCTTTCTCTTCTTTGTGTCACTATCTCCATTTTCAGCTTTCCCCCCTTTTCCTTTGTTAATGCACCCTGTAGCCAGAATCTTTCCACCCTCCCTCTACTCCGGCCCAGCCCAGTATGAAATATTTCCTTTTGTTTCCCTCCCCTCTCTCTTTCTCTCTCTTCTGCTCCCCCACCCACGAGTCCTGCATCTGGCCCTCTCCCTTCTACCTGCACCTGGCAAAACCCCCCTGTTCCGCGGCTCTCTTAAGCAACTCGTCAGCAGCGGTGATCAAGACAAGCTGCCGACATCGAGGCCTTCCCTCTACGAGTCCCGCCTTTGTGGAAAAAGGAAGTTGAAACAAGCGGGACTCGCAGAGGGTAGGCCCCGACGTCAGAAGCTTGTGTCGATCGCTGCTGCTGAGTTGCCGAAGAGAGCCGCGGAACAGGGGATGTGGCCGGAAGCAGGTAGAAGGGAGAGGGAGATAGGAAGGCTGTAGATCTCCGGAGCATGACACCGACCCCGGCCAGGATGATTTCTTTTTCAGACGTGCACCTTACAAGTCCGGCGTCGCGGCGGGAAATAGCCAAGCCATGCTGAGCAGTGAGCTCAGCACTACACAGATGAAAGCCTTGCTTGCTGATTGGTCCGGCGGCACGGCGGGGCGGGGCCGCCGGACCAATCAACAAGCAAGGCTTTCATCTGTGTATGTGATGAGCTCACTGCTCAGCATGGCTATTTCCCGCCGCGACGCCGGACTTGTAACTGCATGCCTGCGTGACACACTACCGGAGCCGCAGCAAAGGTGGAAAAGAGCCGCATGCGGCTCTGGAGCCGCAGGTTGCCGACCCCCGAGCTAGGGCAAGGGTATGAGAGATATGATGAAATTCCTGCAAATGTTGTGGAAGAATGCATCTGTCAAAAGAAGACAATTTCTTAACAAGGTGCTTTATATAGCAGGAAATATAGAAATTATAATTTAGAACTCTATTCATTAGTATGGAATTTTGGTACAGATGATGCACAAATTTGTCCATAGTGCACCCTTCACGCCCTGGTGGCACTGAGGAACAGACTTTCGAAGTAGAAGTCCGCCTGGTACTAACTGTCTAACACAAAATTATTAATTTTGTTGGAGTTGAAGTATAAATTTATTGCCTGAGCCAAGATATTATTGCATTTTGATGGATTTAGTGAGTATAAAATATGGCTTAAAATAAAGTGTACTTCTGACTTTGGCTTCTGAGAGACTGACTCATCTGCCTTCAGATGGTGTTAAGTGCATCTATTCAGGAGATGACAAAGGAATGGCCAGGTGCAGTTCACTCTCTTCTCAGACCAATCAACAAAGCAACAGTGTGAACTACTCCAGTCTGCTCAGTGACCAGAGGTTTAGAGACCTGAAACTTTTAGAACAAAAGACAGATTCACCTGAAACTTTACAGACAAAAAGCACTATTATAAATCTAATCAGGCCCTACCCACCCAAAACATAAGCCACTCAGACTGAGATAAGACAAAATTCAATCAGATGACATCATGCAACTAGAAACAGAGGGAAAAAAGCTGGAATTGAAATACTGCTCTGAGATTGGACAATGCTATGCCAGCCTCAGGGAAGCAGAGCATAGGAAATGTCATCATTGCCAATGGTGCGACCTTACGTTAGAAGGGACTCAATGGACTGACCCTCAATCCAGGTACGTAGTTAAAGCCAGATTAAACACCAACTGTAAGACCACTAGGGTGGTTTACATCATAGTTTGCCCGTGTGATCTCGTATATGTGGGCCGGACCAAGCGAGCGATTAACATAAGATTAAATGAGCATAAATCTCGCATAAATACTGGGACGTTGCAGGCACCTATAGTACAACATTGGCTTGATAAGGGCCATGAGATCAAGCACCTGCAATGGAGAGTGATTGAGTGTATGAATGAGGAAGAACTGGAGGGGGATTGGGAGGGTAGGTTAAATTTTTCTTAACAGAGGTGGATCTACCGTCTAAACACGGTAGCTCCCAAGGGATTAAACAACGAATTAGAATGGGCTACATTAATATGACTTTACATCCTGGGGCTGATTGTTGTCATCTTCCAGTAAAACAAACCAGCAAAATAGTTTATAGAAGTTAGTAGATAAAATTACGTCACTCTATGACGTCCCTCAGCTTATGGGACGTTGTCGTCGTGCAAACGTATATAACAGCTGACCTAATACGTGGCTGCCATTTCGTCGGTGACGCATAGGTTGGTGAATGTGGTTACTTAACGGTAAGGAACTAACAGTTTAAAATACACATTATAATGTTTATTATGGGATACATGGTTAAGGTTTAGATACTTAGGGAACCTGTATATGACCTTATATATTTATAAACTTTTTGTAGGGAGTGGGAGCCTTGACAAAGCCCTGGTAGACAGACGGGCGAAACATGTTGGACATTTATGATTCCACCCTCCCGACTAGCGTCAATTAAAAAGCTAAGTACTTTTGGTATACTCTATACTTTAATCATGATTGAAAAACGTATGTTATACACAATTCAAAAGACAGGTCCAGTGACGAAAGGGTGCATAAAGCCCCGCACTATAAAATACATTTGAGTGCGAGGTGGCCCTCTGAGGATCTATAAATTAGAACAAAGGATCTTGAAATGGAGTTAGGCAGACTTGTAAGATAACTTCTTGCAGGGACGGACTGAGCCTCAGGGATGAGACATCACCCCGAGCTCCTGCCTTGGGATTGGACAATTGCTCCTAGGTTCCTGCCTCATAACTGGACCAGATTTCAATTGCTCTACTGGCCTGATCTTATAATAAATTGGCTCTGTATAAATAATTCTAGTTTATTTTAAAATATTTTAAGTTTCTGTTCTTTAATATATACACAATCCACAAAGCCGCTGAAAGGGGCCACTATGACAGAAGCAATCCCAAAGACAGAGGCAAAAGACCAGGCTTCCACAAAAGAGTCAGGAACATCCACAAAGCACACAACGTGGAGTCAGTCCTTGGACATAGGAGTAGAATGCAAAATACTTTATTTCAAATAACAAAGAGGCACTGGATTTCAGACCCAACATGTGTTTTGGCTATATCAGCCTTCCTCAGAGGTCTTGTTTGTTCAGCAAATGCCACAAGACGTGTCTTGATAGTTTCCGTTTATCATGACATCCGAAGCTTGTTTGGTAGAAAGCTTGAGGCTGAGAAATCCAGTGCCATTTTGTTATCTATATATATAAAATCTGAGGTATGTATGTGTGTATGTATGTGTGTGTGTATGTGCCGCGATCACGCAAAAACGGCTTGACCGATTTGAACGAAACTTGGTATGCAGATCCCTCACTACCTGGGGTGATATGTTCTGGGGGTCTCGTGGCCCATCTGCACACGTGGGCGGAGCTACAAACAGTAAATCAGATTTCACCCATTCATGTCAATGGAAAAAATGTAAAAAGCTGCCATTCTCACTGTAATTCAAAAACGGCTTGACCGATTTGAACGAAACTTGGTATGCAGATCCCTCACTACCTGGGGTGATATGTTCTGGGGGTCTCACGGCCCACCTGCACACGTGGGCGGAGCTACAAACAGAAAATCAGATTTCACCCATTCATGTCAATGGAAAAAATGTAAAAAGCTGCCTTTCTCACTGTAATTCAAAAACGGCTTGACCGATTTGAACGAAACTTGGTATGCAGATCCCTCACTACCTGGGGTGATATGTTCTGGGGGTCTCGCGGCCCACAACTCTATGTTGCTTGCTCAAGGGTGGCTTCACCCAAGAATTTATATGTTCTTGCTCCAGGAGGTAAAACTAAAAATGTTGTTTATAATCACGTTTTGCGTTAGTTGTATTGTATTCATTTTGTCAAATATTTCACATTATAATTTGAATATTGTACTTTTTATTAAGCTGTAAAAAAATAATTTCATTCACCACTATAAAGTATCTTTATTTGAATCCATTTACAGTGTTATTGCTATAATTAAATACCCGTGCAACGCCGGGGCATCAGCTAGTTTGAAATAAAGCATTTTGCATTCTACTCCTGTGTCCAAGGACTGGCTCTACGTTGTGTGCTTTAATATATACATACATTATACAAAGCTAAGTTTTAAACAGATATATTTATATCTCTACTATATATAAAATATATTTCTCTATTTCAGAGTGATATATTTTATTGGTGGAGAATTATTCTTATAAAGCATATATTACAACTACTGGAACAGCTGTCAAAGCCCACTCCAACCTATCCAAACCACCTTCTCATTTGCAGGATTCAAACCATGAGAATCTGCCCAGCAGTGTTCTCGCATTCCAATTGCTGGAGCATCCATCAAAGCTCTCTCCAGCCCATCCTAAACTGGATTGCCATGGACAGGACACAGACTATAAGTCTATCCAGTACTGGCCTTAGTTCTTCACAGTCAGTCACCATTTAAACACTACTTGATACATCTAAGCACCAAACACACATGCAGCCATTTTTGTTTTTTTAAACCATTCATTTTCCAACTAGAGATTGTCTGTGCTCATCCCACACCTTTTTTGTTTCATTAATTAGGTTTGCATACACCATGCCAATAATAAACCTCACTCTTATACCAGGGCACATAGACCATGATCTCAGTCTCTCAGATTTAGAAGTAATGCTTCTCATTAGATAGAATATGTATAGGCAACTCAAAGTGTGTTTGGAAGTTGCTTTTCCAAGTTTCCAAGTTTATTATATAATTTGATTAATCGCCTATTCCAAGTTCTAGGCGATGTACAATTACTAAAATAGCCAAATATGGGTAACAAATCACACAGACATTAATCAAAACAAATTAAAATGACAAATACAAACATTCCTGTACAAAGTTTCAATCAAGTAAATTAAGTGACTAATACATACAATATTAAAATAAGAAGCATGTGGCATCCACTACAAAGGAAAATACTTCTAAGAACATAAGAACATAAGCAGTGCCTCCGCTGGGTCAGACCTCAGGTCCATCCTGCCCAGCAGTCCGCTCCCGCGGCGGCCCAAACAGGTCACGGTCTGTCTGAGACACCAGAAGGGGCCCCCTTGCCACCTTGGTTTCCCATTGAGTTTTATTACTTGGTTTGTTTTCTATACCTGTGTTACATCCCAGCACCTCTCTCAGTATCTCTGACCATATTTCTTTATACTCGAGATTATCTCTAACTGATGCACAATACAGGGTGGGCCAATATTAGGTATGGGGCTCATTTTCAAATCACTTAAACACACAAAGTACCATAGAAGGGAGGTTAAAGGAAGGGAGAAGGGCTACTACTGGACAGGGGGAGCAGGCAAGGGGTGGTGGTGGACAGCTGAGGAGAGAGAGAGAGAGAGAGACAGAAAGAAAGAAAGACAGACAGACAAACAGTGGCCAAGGAGAGAGAGAGAGACAGAAAGACAGATACACACATCTATTCTAGCACCCGTTAATGTAATGGGCTTAAAGACTAGTCTCTTCATAGTTCACTTAAGGTTGTGATTTCAGTATAGTGATGCTATAGAGTTTATAAAGTTTATAATGGATGAGGCATGCCACCTTTTCGTGACTTTCTGTATAGAAATTTTCTCCCATCATAACTTCACAAGCAGCTATAATATAAGCAGCCATTCTCAATTTTTTCTTACAGAATCTACATATATTTTACCATTTTTCTATGCACACAGTGAACCATCTTGTCCATAATATACTATCCTTGATTGCAACTATTATTCTCTCATTGTTAGGTTTTATTTCACCTCAGGGTTGGATTTAATATTTTTGCACCTATATGCAAGACAACAGCAAATCCCAGAGAATGGACTAAAAAGGTTAGAACACGGGGATACAAAAAGTAAGACAAAAAAATAGAAGCTTTCCAATCAGCAAAAACATTTATTTGAAAGTCTCATTCAAGAAAATACGAAGTGTAAGGAGTCAACTTGGCCACATTTTGGCAAAGCAGCTTGTGTCAGGAGTCAACAAAAGACCTCACTGATAATGTAGTCTATGAATGATTGTGAACAGAAGGAGCAAAAAAGCAAATAAATTGTAGTGCACATCACATGGGGCAGACAACATTTTGTGCATTAACAGCCAGATTCTGTAACTGGCACCCAAGTCGGTGGTCTGTCAATCATTTCAGGGCACCAGTTACAGAATCACACCAAGATAGGCAGCCCACATTTCAGCCACTTATCTTTGCCGCTAGACTGCAGCAGCTGATCACGGCAGGGAGATTTCTCCCCTTCCCATCAGCCCAAGTTTGAGCGCCGGTTACAGAATCACGGCTTTGGGGAGTCCCTGCCGCAATCACCTGATAGCGGCTGCAGCAGGGAACCCCCGAACCCCACCACAAGTCAGCCAGCAGGAGAGATTCCCACTCCCTCTTGTCGGCACTGCCCCCTCCCCCCCACCGCTAACATCCCCAGCAAGAGGAAAGCCCAATCCCTCCTGCCGCCAACTCCTGTTAACATCCCCGGCAGGAGGGATGCCCAATTCCTCCTGCCGGCATCTCCCCCGAACATCCCAGGCAAGAGAGATGCCCAATCCCTGTGATTGATGGAATCTGAGGAATTTCCTGTGTTCTCAGATGATGGGAATGTGAAGCTAAGCTTCAGTCAAATCTAAGACAGCCAGAAATTCTCCTAGCTGCACTACTGTAATGACTGAGTCAATGGTTTCCATCCAAAACCAAGGAACTCTCAGTACCATGTTGACATGCTTGAGGTCCAGCAAGGTCTGTGAGCTGGTCTGTTCACTTGTGGACTGAAATGGTGAATTTCTACCTTGTGTATAAGCCTGGGGTAAAGGCCTGAGATGGAAAATCTCCTTGTCCCTTAGAGTGGAACAGATGCCTATTCTTGGGCTGTGAAGTTTCTATGCCCTTCTGTCCCAGGAAGGTGGTTTACTCTCCCTGATAGGCCCATTGCCTTTTTCCAATCCTGGAGGCCTGCGTAGGAGCTAAGCCTAAAAGCTCCTGCCTCTCCTTCCTGTGGCTCATGGGTGCTCTTCAGCTGGGTACTCTTCAGCTGCGCAAATAAGACATGATATAGGGCTCTTAGGGTCTGAGCACTCCATTTCTACCAATTTTGAGGCAAAACGTGGTGTTTTAAGAAAGTTTGAGAACTTAGAAAAAAGCTTGGGCAATCCAAGATGGTCACCATGGCAGCATTTTGATGCCAAAAAATAGCTTTAAAATGCTTCCGGGCCAATCAAAAATCACTCAAAATAGGATTTTAAGGGGGAAACAAGGTTCTACCTGTAAACAGTCAAATCATAGTTTTTCAGATCCATCCCAATTTTCTCCATAGCCTGTACTCACAGATCATGTGCAGGGGAAAAGGTGCTGCAGCCTGCCTTAGCTCCTTGATAGAGTAGCTGGATCTGGAGGGGTTTTCTGCCTCAATCCACCAGTCAGCTGTCATGCGGAGATCTTCAGGTTGCCAGTCGGACCTCAGTCAGACTGAACCTTCAACCCCCCCCCCCCCAGCAAACATGGCTGGAGATATTAGAAACATGGTAAAATTTTGGTATGAAAAGGCATTATACTATTTGCCGATCAGTTTAGAACTGTAGAAAACCTGAACTGGAAAGGACCTGAATATATAGCGATTTGCATTTTATGCATATAACTACTGTTCCTAAACTTAACTCACCTTGAATTACTTTTGAAATAGCATGAGCTAACTATTAAAACATTATGCCATTGCATGAGAAGTCTTCCATCTTCAATCAACTTTGAAATACATCACTACCAACTGTCCCTCTAAGCTTTGCAGAAGTCCTCCAACTCACTGCTACCAGTAGGGAGGCAGAACTTAGCTGTCATTCATAATTGAAAATATGTCAAAACAGCACCCTCAATGGTAAAAATTTAGGTGGAGGGTTTCCACACAGCTTAAAGGATCATTGATCACCACATATCAAAAATCATTTGAGAGAAGTTTAGCTTTATGTTTATTTAATCACATAATGCACCACCCTTCTTAGAACCAAATCAAAGCAGTTTCTAGGCTCTATGCACATTAAAGTACTGACTTAAGCTCTTTTTGGCTCTAACTAGGAAGCAATATAATTTTTAAAGGACCCCACACACAGAGCGCAATCTGTTCACTAAATGAAGTTATTTGCTATTACTGTACATTAACCTATTAATTATCTTTTACAGAAGCAAACTATAAATGACCCAAATTTATAAATGAAGGATTGTTTTGATTTAAAAATAAGATGGTTGTTCAACTACATTTACTTACTGGTAAGTGAGTAAAAACTTGAAATGTGCTTCTCAAGAAATTAATGAGGTCCATTAAATAACCACTTGCTCTTCCATCAGGCTCCGACATTGTCCAGTCATAATCAGCAAGCTGAATAAATTCATCAATTTTTTGGTTAAGCTTTGTGTAGATCTCCCCTTCTGCTGCATGTCTTGCATCCTAAAATTGGAGGGATAATAACTAATTAGCAAGCCATTTTTACATAAACCTTTTCAGAATCTAAAAAAGTCTTACTATTTTGAAACAATGACAAAATGAAAAATTCTGACTATTTCACTTTTGAACATCTCAAGTCACTGGATTTCAGTTGCAAAGGTTTAAAGTTTTCTGGTAAAGTGCACTTGTACATAGGGCATCAGAAAAGGTCGTTGAGATACCAGTCCCTGAGGAACAGAGAGACCCACACTGCTGCTACGCAGGCTTGGAGAAGCTACTCTGCCTCTATTGTTACTATCACATAACACACACCTATAGAGGGCAATTTTATAACAGGTTGCTTATGTTAATAGGGCAAAAGGTGCTTATTTTATACACATAAGCACCGGTATGTTTATTCTGTAACATCAGCATCTAGACTGCAGGTGCCGACATTTATGCATGTAAACAACCATCTCACTCGAATTCTTTTCCTCGTCTATTGTATAAGTACATGCCAGCTTGCACTGCACATACTTTTAAATATGAACTAATTTTATAAATTTCATGTTTAATATCTGTTTACTGTCCCAGAGTGAGGCTTCTCTGATGGGTGACACAGCCTCCCATTCAGAGGACCAAAAGCTTTCAGCTATGGATCAGGTAAATGGTACCTCTGTCCGCTGACTTTTTAGGGCCTCGGCCCTCCTGGAGATCATTACCGAGTCCCTCCAAGAACTGAAAATAGACCCTTCACAAACCCCATCTTTGCAGTGTTTGGACTCAACCCACATCTTTTCTGTGACATCTGGATATGAGAGTCTCAATCACAGAGCCTTGGGAGACCCCTGAAGTCTCCCTTAGAGTGGCTAAAACTATAGCTAAACTGTATCCCATGGATCAGGAATTCCAGCAAATGTTTACTACGTCCAAAGTGGATTCCCTGGTAGCCCAGGTAACCAGATGCACTTCCTTACCCAGTGAGGGAGAGGTGGTTTTAAAAGATCCACAGGACCGCAGAGTGGATATAATCCTTAAGAGGCAATTTGAGGCTTTGACCTTAGGAGTCTAGGCTGCTTATGTTAATAGGGCAGAAAGATGCTTATTTTATACACATAAGCACCGGTATGTTTTTTATAAAATATTAGCAAATTCTGTAACATCAGCATCTAGACTGCGGGTGTCGACATTTATGCACGTAAACAACCACCTCACTCGAATTCTTTCCCTCGCTTATTGTACAAGTACATGCCAGCTTGCACTGCACATACTTTTAACTATGAACTAATTTTATAAATTTCAAGTTTAAAAGTGCTTAATATTAGAGATGTACCGAATAGCATAGTTTAGTATTAGGCCAAAAATAAATAACGAAAAATATTATTCAGCTAAATGTGACCTTGCTCAAATCACTTAATCCCCATTGCCCCAGGTCCATTAGATAGAGTGGGGGCTCGCCAGGATAGTTAGGGAATAAAGCTTGAGTACCTGAATAATTTGTAATCCACATAGAATGGTAAGATATGTGGAATATAAATTTTTTTTTTTTTTAAAGAATAATGGGCATTCAGCTTTAACATAATAAATGATAAAAGTAGTAATGTGAAATTAGAGATCAACGGTCTGATTCTGTATAGGACGCCTGGTCTCAGAAGCCAACGGGCGTCCTATATAGAACTGGGCCTAAAGCAGGCTAAAGTAAACCCGATTCTCTAACCGACGTCCATGTTACAGATGCTGGTTAGAGAATCTGGTTATTGTAGACGCACCCGGTAAGCTTATCGTGGCAAGGGATCTCCCTGTTGCAATAAGTTTAGCAGCCACAGCTGCAGCCACCAGACCTCCCGCCCTCCCAAACAAACGCGGCAGGAGGGCTGCCCAATCCCTCCTGCCCAGAACAAAACCAGCAGGAGGGTGTCCAATCCCTTCCCGAACAAAACCAGCAGGAGGGTGTCCAATCCCTCCTGCCAGAACCCCCCAATGTAGATTCGGTGATGACCCCCCGGCCCCCTCCTCTAACCAGGTCTTCCCATCATGCGGCCAGCAGGTCCGCCTCTGTCGGAATGAGATGGGCCTGCTCCTTCCCAGTGCATTGTGGGATGCACCGGGGAGGGGCCTAAGGCCTGAATGGCCCAGGCGCCTAAGGCCCCTCCCATGAGCGGGGCCTTAGGCACCTGGGCCAACCTAAGATTCTGGTCTCTTTTTGCCTTCTTTATTAGCACCTTGCATTTAACTTGACATTCCTTATGCTGTTTACAATTATTTTCAGTCAGATCCTTCTTCCACTTTCTGAAGGATTCTCTTTTAGCTCTAATAGCTTCCTTCACCTAACTCCTTAACCATACCAGCTGCTGTTTGGTATTCCCTTCCTCCTTTTTTAAAACATAGAATATAACTAATTTGGGCTTCCAGGATGGTATTTTTGACCAACATCCACGCCTGATGTATATTTTTGACCTTTGCAGCTGCACCTCTAAGTTTCTTTTTTACCATTCTCCTCATGTTATCATAGTCACCTTTTTTTAAAGTTAAGTGCTATTGTAATGGATTTCCTGTGCAAACTTATTCAAGGGATTATATCAAATCCGATCATGTTGTGATCACTGTTATCAAGCAGCCCCAGCATCATTACATCCTGCACTAATTCATTTGCTCCATTAAGAACTAGAGCTATTTCACCTCTTGTCGGTTCCTGAACTAGCTGCCCTATAAAGCAGTCCTGGATTTCAAGGAATTTTATCTCCTCAGCATGCCCTGATGTTACATTCACACAGTCAATATTGGGGTAGTTGAAAATCACCTATTATTATTGTGTTACCCAGTTTGTTAGCTTCCCTATTTTCTGATAACATTTCAGCATCTGTCCTTTCATCTTGGTCAGGCAGACAGTAGTACACTCCTATCACTATCCTTTTCCTCCTTACACAAGGAATTTCTACCCATAGGGATTCCAAGGTGTGTTTCTGCTCATGTAGAATTTTCAGTCCATTTGATTCAAGGCTCTCCTTAACATATAACGCCATGCCTCCACCAATTCGATCCTTCCTATCACTACAATATAGCTTGTACCCCAGTATGACAGTGTCCCATTGGTTATCTTCCTTCTACCAGGTCTCAGAGATGCATATTATATCTATCTTTTCATTTAATGCAATACTTTGCTTGTTGCTGTGTACATTTTATATGGTGCACAACCATTGCTGTCCCCTTCCTGTTCTTTTCTGCTGTAGTAGAATACTCCAGCCAGGCTAGAAGCTCATCTCTTTGCCTGCGTGGGAGGCCTGCCATGTACTTAGCCATTCTGATGCCAACTTTCTGCTAAGAAGAAGGTGAGAACACAGCAGGCCTTCTCTGCATCCACACAAATACCACAATGGTGGTACACAGCAGGAAAGGACATTATCTGGCTGATATTTAGAGTGGTTTAAGTGGGTAGAAGAGATTCTGGACCACTTAAAATTGCCTAGGGCTGCCCAATCGCCAATATTCAGTGGCACTAAACTAGACAGACAATAATGACCCAGATATGATGAAAACTCAATGTGTAACAAGATAAACACTTTCAATGGTAAATATGGTGATATCCAATGGTATAAAACAGATACAGCATAGGCAGACTCAATCAGAAAATGAAGGAAAAAAGCCTCAGAAAAGGCCCTCCCACCTCACCGGCAAAAAAAAACCTTCACTATAGGTTGACGCCTTATGCTGTGTTGTGCTATGCCAATGAAAATAATAATAATAATAAAGGATAGAGGAAATAATCCACTTGTCTTCAAGGTGGCCAGCGTTTCACAATTTTATGCTGCCTCAGGGTGTATCCCGACCGATCAGACTTCTTTCAGAACGGACGCTTTGGTCGGGATACACCCTGAGGCAGCATGAAATTGTGAAACGCTGGCCACCGTTGGTGTATCGATCAGTGAAGATAAGTGGATTAGTTTCCTCTATCCTTTATTATTATTATTCTCATTGAAAGTGTTTAGTATTATTATTATTTACCATTGAAAGTGTTTATCTTGTTACTAAACTAGACAGAGCCACTGAATATTAGCTAAGATTGCCCATAAAAAATGGGCAAGTCAAGGGCAGTACAGGGGACAGCACTACAGAGGAGCCAGCAGCTAGGCGGGTCCCAACAAAAAGCTGTACTAAGTAAGCTATGCGGATTGCAACACTGAATATTGGCCAGGACTTGTATAACTTTAAAAAAAAATAAAGTAGCCTCTGTGATCCCCCTCACACTGCCCTTGCTTTCTCCCTCCCCCAGTCAGCAACAGTCACAAACCCCCCACTCCAAAGCTTGATATGCATCATGGTCAAGTGGGGATGATGGGGAAAGAAGCAAAGCCCACTCACTCCCACCCGTTTTGGCTGTCACAACTTCTTGTGGCAGCTTGCATTGGTACACAAGTACAGATCACAGTAGCTATTTTATGAAGAGAGCCACAAAGGGCAGGAGTGAGCTTTGCTCTTGCCACCAACCACCACACTGGACTACCACAGGTATCAGGTAGGTCTGGAGGGATCCTCTCTAAACCGAGTGGGTGGGGGGTTTGTGATGATAGCTGGCTGAGGGAAGGGATAAGGAACAGAGTGGGGGGCTGCATCAGATGGGAGGGGGATGCAGATGCTAAAAAAAAAAAAAAAAAAGTTACGTAGGTCCTAAATGATATTCAGCTGGATCCCGCATAAACTCCCGATATTCAGTGCCAGTACCCGAACATGGCCCAGAACTGAATAGCTGGGGTACTGTCTATGCAACAAGATCAACCATCACTGATACTACCGTGCCCTGCCATATATTCCATACCATGTCATACCTAACACATATTCATGCGCTGTTATATACTATCTTGTCATGCCACGTACTGTCATGCACTGTCACTTCTGATATTTTCACACTTTACCAGATATTCCATGCTATACCACACCTAGCATATATTTTCATTCATAGGTATGTATTTGTACTGCCATGCTTCTGTATGTATTGTTGTCTGCCATACCATGTACTGTCATGCATCCTAATGCACTGCCATGCTCTGATATGTACTGCCTTACCACGCTTTGTACTGTTAGGTACTATAAAGTACTGTGAAGCTCTATTAGTTACCACAATGTACCAAACTCATAACATAATCACCCCATGCTGTATGAGGTCTTGTTCTGTCATATCCTATTAAGTATTGCCATGCTTTTTGAATACTATTATCCTCCCCTATGGCCTGTCCTATCATGTGAAGACCTAAAATGTACCATCATGCTCTACATTACTATACCCTATTCTACTTTATTATGTAACCCTGTTATGTCTTATTAGGTATACCCTATTATGCTTTGCGTATTATGTATGTAAACTTGTAACCCGTTCTGAGCTCTTCTGGGAGGATGGGATATAAATCCACATAAATAAATAAATAAAATTCTGCCCTTAGTTATCAGCATATTTAAAAACAAAATACTGACTGCCTCAGGCTGAATATCTACCCCTATGTGATGACTACCGGTATTGTGGTAGAGGGAACCAGAGAAAAAAAAAAGATAAGGTGCTCAGTGGGGAATAGGGAGACAGAAAATCCTGAAACAAAGGAAGGGGAAGGGATAGGAAGGTGCTGGGATCCCCACTCCAAGCCTAGCATCATCCCCTCCAATTTCTCCCTTCTTCGCTGGACTGTAGGAGAAGGGAGAAGACAGACAGGAAGATACTAGACTGGAGAAGCGGATTGAAGGGAGGTCGGAGAAAGCAGAAAGATAGAAAAAGTTATTTTATATTTAATTTATTAAATTGAATATGACTGCTTTGGGAAACACACATCTCTGATGTACAAGCAGACATGCATACATATTGCCTGTCTCTTAATTTTTCTGTAGTAAGTAGTGCTTACAGGGTAATATAACTGAAAATTTTGTACATCACCTTTGATTATTAAAGTTCCCTTGTTTAGTGAGCTTATAATAATAATAACAAGGTAGCTGGCATTTTCATTCAATGGATTTGTAATTATTTATTCATAGGACTTTAACAATTTTTAGAGCAATGTGCCTGTCTGCCCTTCTTTTGAGGCTAAGTTCTACAATACTCCCAAAAATATTTTTAGGTTGAGGGATGAGTTATATATATTTTCATAAGTTTACTTGAAACTACTGTGATATGAAATATTCTAATAATGAAACCGCAATGATAATATTTTACATACCTTAAAAGTAGAAAGCCCATAAAGCCTTGTGGTATGGACTGTCTCTGGGGAAATATTTGTGATGTTTGTTATAAAGTCCTCAAGGTATTTACAGGCTTGTTCCAGTTGTGTTGTGTTTATGATGATTTGCACCAGCTACAAACACAAATACATCCATAAGATGCTGCAGATCCCTTTCAATGACACCTGATTGCTTCTAGCAACTATACTACTACATGGTAATCACTATATTACAGGATACAACTGATTAACTGTTCATTCTAACAACTGATTGTGATGGCATTTCATTAATAATAATAGGCCACAATCTTTAAAACAGACTGAAATGTAAACGTGTTGTCATGAATCATGAGCCTATTTCATTAAACATGTCAGTATAATACATACTCTAACCACATCTCACTAAAACTGACTTTTGGCAGATATAATTTCAGGGCTGGTATTTCATAGCCTACCTCTGTTAAACCTATGTGTGGCTTTTTAATGAGGTTCTGTAAACAACCACTTAATGTCCTGGTCAGCAGCAGATTTGTTGATTTTCTAAGCATGTCATCTATTTCTGTTGAACTGAGAAGATAAAGGTTTACAGAGTTAAATACACATTAAAAATGAGAGAAGTATTTCTATCTAGGTCTACTATCAGAAAAAAATGCTGAAAGAAACTAATAAAAGAGAAACTGGCCTAGCTAGCTACATCTCAATGCCCCAATCACCTGAAAAGAAAACTTTATAAATGGATCAAACTCTTGCAAAAAAGGAGGCCAAACAGCTAACCAATACAAATCCACAAGAACAAAAAGGTTATTTAAAACAAACTGTGTTAACCAATGGAAATAGGATAGAGATTAATGGCTTTTTACATTTAATTTTGTGATTTTAATTTTCAGGCCTTCTAATTGAAGACTTTTTAAAATATATTAATCATTCCTTGAAGCAGGCTGCAAGAATAGTACACAAACTAGGGCAAGGGTTTTCACACAATCTTTCCTGAATCAAAATTCTCCACAAACTGGCTATCTGATGCCTGCCCTCTCTCACCAAGGTTCAGTTTGGCACATTATTCCGCAGTGTTTCCAAATATGATTTTAGGTTGGAAGACAAAAAGCATTTGCATAGCTAGCATTTGGCACAAATATTTCCAGCTACAATCTACCCTCGGAAGAAAGGTGGTACAAGTGTGTTTCTTCCTTACCTCCCTCCCCCCGGGCAGTGAGACTACAAGCAGCATAACAGTAAAAGCATTACAGGAAGTTTGGAGAGGACAGGAGCTTTCAGCATACACAGATGCTCAAGCCCTGTGCCAGCCAGACATGATGCTTTTGCTGTTATGCTTGTTGGAGCATCAAACCTTAGGGAGGAAGGTAAGGAAAGAAACAACTTGAGGGGGAGGGAAGGAGAGAGATGCTGAAGACCACAGAAGGGCGGAGATGCTAAAGAAGTGAGAGAAAGAGAAGAAGACAGAATCTGAATAGGTAGGGAGAAGAAAGGAGACAGAATCTGAAGAGACTGGGGAAGAGAAGGAGACAATCTGAAGGGGGATAAAAAGAGCAAGATGCTGAAGGAGAGGAGGGAGAGAAGAAGAGAGATGCTGGAGACCATGAGGGGGAGGAAGAATAGCATTACAAATACCACGGGGGAGGGGTTAAGAGATGCTGGAGAACTATGTGGTGGTAGGGAAGGTAAGAGGAGATGCTGTAGTCAGGGGTGGAGCTTCTCTCCTCCCAAACCAAAGGTATTCCACTGTCCATGGTACAAGTGATCTTGCATACTCTACTCTCCTAAATGTACATTGCCTTTGAAAACTGATGCAAAGCTCTCTGGTACAATGTTGATACAAATCAATGTTGATACAAATCATGTCAATGTAAACAATGAAAATAAAGTTGGAGATGACCTCTGATTAGCTGAGAGAGAGGCTGATGTAAAGGAATTGCAACTACCATATTTTTCGCTCCATAAGCTACACTTTTTCCACCCCCAAAAAGGGGGTGGAAATGTAAGTGCATTTTATGAAGCAAAAATATAAATTTGTTAAGTCCGCTGCCGCCGCTCATCTTTTAAACCCCCCCTAGCTGCTGCATATTTTAACCCCTCCAACGCATATTTTTAACACCCCCCCGCCGCATCTTTAAAACCCACCCGCCTAATACCATCATACCTGGTGGTCCAGTGTATTTCCCGGCCAGTGGCACACAGGCCAGAATCACAGAGATCAGGAGCAAGCCCTCCGTGCTCCCGCCTGGGCCCATGCCGATCTCCGAATGGCTGTAGTCAGCTCTCGCGGGACTCACGAGAACTGACTGCAGCCATTTGGAGATCAGCGCGGGCCCAAGCAGGAGCGCAGAGGGCTTGTTCCTGATTTCTGCACTTCTGGCCTGTGCGCCGCTGGCTGGGAAATAAATGAGATAGCCATCTAAGAAGGAAGGAATTTAAAAAGGTACCAAGGGGGTATGATTAAAGGTAAGGGTGGGGGATGATTAAAAAAGGTACTGGGGGGGATGATTTAAGGTACTGGGGGGGCATGTTGGGGTATGGGGATAATGATTTAAGGTATTGGATAGCATGTGGGGGTATGGGGGAATGATTTAAGATACTGGGGGGGAATGTGGGGGGTATGGGGCCTGCCTGCCTGCCTGCCTGTCACTAGGCCTGCCTGCTCTGTGCCCTGTCCCTGCCCACCCTGGCCTACCACTAGACCACCAAAGGCAGGGACAGGGTGCAGAGCCTGGCAGGAAGAATTTGGTTCAGAATTTTCCTCCTCTATATCTAGGGTGCATCTTATGGTCAAGTGTGTCTTATGGAGCGAAAAATACAGTATGCTCTCGAGTAGCAAATCAAAAAGACTGGGTCAATTTAGCAGAGGCAGACGCTTGAGGTTTCTGAGGATGTTGTTGCTTTTGTTTCTTTTGTTATGGCCTAGACGAAGCAGAAGGCTTGGCCGAAAAACACCTCTGATGAAGTCTTTTTTTATTTAAAGATACTTTTCACACTTAAGTATCAAATGTATGATACTTCTTTATAAAGAAGTATACAATTCAGGAAACATCAGAGATTCCCCCTGTTAATCCTTTGTGTTTCCCAAGACTGCTTTCTTTACTATAATTACTGTAGTTCAACCCCCTTTCCCTGTTGTATTATGTTGGTCCTTGTATGGTTTGATATGTACTCTTATTTTATAATAATATACCCCATTTTAAAGTGTACATTGCTTAGAAGTATTATAAGTGATATAATCAAATTTTAAATAAACCTGAAAAAAATAAACCTGAGGGCTTGGTCTTGCTGTGGAAGGCTTGGATTCAGGTTTAAGTAAAGCATCCCAAAACTTTTCATGGGCAGAGAGGCATTTTCCACCGAGAGGCCTCTTTTTACTGCTTCCTTGAGACGCTTTACTTTTTGCAGCAATCCTCGGCGAACACAATATACAGGCACTTTGTTACTTATCTTCATTTTTATAATGGTATGTCCCAACCTTTTTCACCATGGACCCCTGACGAAGGTTTGTCCGAAACACGGACCGTGTCGGGTCCCTTGATTGGTAAAAGGGTTTTATTTTACTTATTTGCATTTTAATTTTGGTACAATAAATTTTTGCCTGCATCTTGTACACAGTCTGCAGTTTTGTTTGTTTCTCCTGCTTGGTTTTTTCTGCAGACAAAGTTGGACTTTCTCCTTTGTTTTGTTGCCCCATTACAGAATGAGCCATTCTATTAGTCTCCATCCATTCAGAGGAACAGAAAACGAAGATCTTAAAGTTATATTTTACAAAGAAGCAAGCTCCTTTTTGTGGCCAAACAATATCTATTGTATGTTTTCTAACGTATCTAGACCAGTGATTCCCAACCCTGTCCTGGAGGACCACAAGGCCAATTGGGTTTTCAGGCTAGCCCTAATGAATATGCATGGAGCAGATTTGCATGCCTGTCACATCCATTATATGCAAATCTCCCTCATGCATATTCATTAGGGCTAGCCTGAAAACCCGACTGGCCTGGTGGTCCTCCAGGACAGGGTTGGGAACCACTGATCTAGACCAATTCAAAAAAGGATGAAGGCCTCCCTGTAGCTAAGATCTAGAACTCTAGCTGTTAGGAGGTACATTCTTAAAGTTTGGTTAATTCTGATGGTAATGGATATGTTTTATGGATTCTTCTCAATTAGAAGAGGAATTTTTTTTTTTAAGAAAAAGAGCTATTTTTTATTCTGTTGTGTAAACTGCATAGAACTTAATGGTATTGTGGTATAGAACTAAATTTTTATGTTATATTATATTATATTTTATGTTATTTATTTCATCAGGTTTTGTTAAAAAAAATTGGAGTTCTATAATGTAATTTTGGTTCCTATACCCTAGTTTCTTTTTGATAAGTATTGTAGATTAGAGAATGACACGGGGAAAAATTCTGTCCCCGTCACTGACCCGTCCCCGGACCACCATCCTCTTCACCGCCCTGTCCCCGTCTCTGCCATCCCGTTCATTGCCCCGTCACCGTCCCCGCTGTCCCTTTCACCGCCCCGTCCCCGTCTTCTCCTCTCCATCCCTCCCCAGCACCTTTCACGTGGTCCAGCAGCTCCCTCCCGCTGGCCAGCTGTGCATTTTCCTCCCTCCCTCCCTTTCCCTTACCTTCTCTTCTGGCGAAACTGGCAATTTGTATAAGGCTATGCGCTGAATTACAGCCGGAGCCTTGAAGTCGCGTTGGGTTGCATGCAAGAAAAGTCTCCTCCGATGCAACCGGAAACAGGAAGTTGAGTCAGAGGAGACTTTTCCAGCAGGCAAAGCAACGCAACGCAACTTCAAGGCTCCGGCTGTAATACAGTGCATAGCCTTATAGAAATCGCCAGTTTCAACAAGAAAAGGTAAGGGAAAAGGAGGGAGGGAGGGAGATGCATGGCCGGCCGGCCAGCGGGAGAGAGGAAGCTGCTGGATCGAATGCTCGTTCACGCTCCTTCACCGCTCATGCTAACCATTCACCGCTCCACAGGGTGGTAAATGGCCTTGTCCCTAATCTCGCGGTGACCTTTTTTTTTGGTCACCCTTTTGGCGGGTAACAACCACCGTGTCATTCTCTATTGTAGATCAAGCATGTCAAACTCATGGCCCACAACAAACATTTTTGCAGTCCAGCCAATGTAATCCAATAAGGCAAAAATAGAGTCGAAAAATTTCTCCTGTAATCCATCGGCGCCGAGCAATCACCTATCTAAACTAGTCAAAAACAACAATACAACATACGAGTATAACCAGTTGCTTATTCTTATTAAGTACTACAATGCGGATGCCTTTGGTACCCAAGACAAGTTCGTGCCTCTAGTCATAACGCAACATTTCTCCCCACTAATACTAGCAGTGAATCAGACAATAATAATATCTACCACACCATTAATCTTGTATTGACTTGCTTGGTGTATCTAACAGGAAATATTTTGCCTTTGGAATACAATAAAAATATGAGTATAGGTTTATTTATGTTACACTTATTAATTCGTGCAATTATTCTGTGTCTGGTAAGTTAATATTTAAGAAAAGATATTGATTTTTATCAAAATGTTTTATTTTTTTGTGTTAACAATTACTAGTTTATTTCAGCTCTTTGTATTCAGTATATCTTTATCAAAACCAAGTGGTAGTAAAACTAAATGAAAAATTGCTGATGAGCATCGAAATTTCCAAGAAAAGTAAGAATTGGAGTATTTTTGCTGTGAAGTAAACGATAAAATAATTTGCTTGATATGTAATAATGCTATTAGTGTGCCAAAATTATATAACATTAAATGGCACTATTAAATTAAAATAAGACAATTATAAAGGATTAATAAGAAAAAAAAAGTTGAAAGAGCTCAAGTTGGGACTGAAAAAACAACAGTTCATGTTTACTACAGTATCACACGAAAGTGAAGTAGCGGTACATGCAAGCTACGCCTTGTCGGAGTTGATAGCTAAACACTCAAAACCTTTTATTGAAGGTGATTTCATCAAGGAATTTCTAATTAAAGTTGCAGAAATTGATTGTCCTGCGTGCCCTGGATTGGTACATGGAATATTGCTATTCCTTGGGTTTTGGCCGGGTACTAGTGACTTGGATTGGCCACCATGAAAATGGGCTACTGAGCTTGATGGACCATTGGTCTGACCCAGTAAGGCTTTTCTTATGTTCAGGTTTTTCAAACAATCTCTTTGTCTCGAAATACAGTTGCAGAAAGAATTACTGATTTGGCCAGCAATTTAAGTGATCAAATCAAAGCAAAATCATCTAGTTTCGAAGCTTTTTCCATTGCCTGTGACGAGAGTACGGACATTGGGGGTGTAGCTCAACTAGCTGTGTTTCTTCGTGCTTGCGACACAAATTTCAACATTTTTGAGGAATTATTGGAACTAGTACCGATGTGTGGCACTATAACAGGACAAGATATATTTTATTTATGAACTTCTGCAAAAAATACAATTTACCTCTGTCAAAACTAGCTTCTGTATCTACAGATGGAGCTCCTTCAATGGCCTGAAAAACCAACTGTTTTCTGGCATTACTGAGATAAAACCCAAAGTGAAATATATGAAGGATCCAAGATTCAAACATGAATTGCATTATACATCAAGAAGTATTAAGCACAAAGGTAATAAACATGGAAAATGTGTTGACATTTGTCAAAAAATAATCAATTTCATAAGATCTTGAGGCTTAAATCAGCGACAATTCTCTGCTTTCTTAAGTGAATTACAAAGCAAATATTCTGGTTTGTCCTACTTTACCGAGGTACATTGGCTATCCTGCTTCAAGGTCCTTAAATAATTCTGGGACTTGAAAGAAGAAATATGTCAGTTTTTAATAACTAAAACCTCAAGACACAAGATTGTTTTCTGATCCAGTATGGTTACAAGATTTATCCTTCATGGTTGATATAACTAAACATTTAAATGATTTCAATTTAAAACTGCAAGGAAAAAGATCAGATAATTATGAACATGTTTGATCAAGTTAAAGCATTCTAATGTAAGCTAGTTCTTTAGGAAAAGCAGTTGAAAAATGAAGATTTAACACATTTTCTGACATTCAACAAACAAATCAAGTTTAGGTGAAATTGCATCGTATCACAAATATACAGAAAAAATTTTAAGCCTTAGAACTGAGTTTGAAACAAGATTTGAAGATTTTAAATCTTTGGAAGACAAGTTTTTTTTTTGTTTTCTTCGATTTTCTCAATAAACATAGAATCAGTACCTAATCATATGCAAATGAAAGCAATTGAGATCCAATGCAATTCCGATTTGAAGACAAAATACAGTGAATTTTACAAATATTTGCCAGACAGGTTTGAAAATACTTGAAAATTTGCATACAAAATTATTTCCATGTTTGGAAGTACTTATCGGTGCAAACAGTTATTTACACCTATAAAAGGAAATAAGTCTATCAGATCACTGCAGACAAAATTTTCCCCAAAATAGGAAAAATAGCATCAGAGAAGAGATGCCAAGTGAAAGGGGATAGATTCCGTACGAACGTAAGGAAGTTCTACACCCAGAGTGGTAGAAAACTTGAATGCTCTTCCGGAGTCTGTCAGAGGTGAAACACCCTCCAGGGATTCAAGACAAAGTTAGACAAGTTCCTGCTGAACCAGAACGTACACAGGTAGGGAAGGCTAGTTTCAGTTAGGGCGCTGGTCTTTGACCTACGGGCCGCCACGTGAGCGGACTGCTGGGCATGATGGACCACTGGTCTGACCCAGCAGCAGCAATTCTTATGTTCTTATGTCAGGAAGAAAATATTAATTTTATCTTTGCTCTAGTTCTTTTTTTATACCTAAGGGCTCTTTTTACTAAGGTGTGCTAGCGTTTTTAGCGCACACAGAAAATTACCGCGCGCTACACTTTTAGAACGCCAGCTCAATGCTGGCGTTAAGGTCTAGTTCGGGCGCTATTCCACGCATTAAAGCCCTAGCACACCTTAGTAAAAGGAGCCCTAAGTTTCTATGAAAAATGATGTTTTTGCTTTTTGTGGCCCACATAAACTTAAACCTTGTTTATTTGGCCCATGTCAGCCTTTGAGTTTGACATGCTTGTTGTAGATTATTATGTGCATAAGATAGGTATTGATGCATCTCCTTGACGTGGAGTAGTGATTGTTTATTTGTATTACTCTTAAGTATGAAGCTTATTGCTTTTTATTAATTTCTTTATTATCATCTTATCTTAGTTGTTCTGCCATATGTATAATTTAAAATCAATAAATACAAAATAAAAAAAACCAGGAAGGAACTTTTGTATGTTTGCTAGCAAATATTTAGATAGGAGCTAAATGAAGATGCTTGTTAGCATGTGTCAACAGTAAAGATAGTCAATTAGGAATCTGTGAAATCAGTCATTTGCATTAATTAACAACAGAAACTGGCTGATGAGCTCTAAATAGCTTCCAGACTTCTGCTTTTAAGACTGATCCTCAAATGTTAATTTTTGTGATTTAAACCAGATCTGGGGGGGGGTCTTAAATGAATAACAAATAGAGATCTTTTTGCAAATACAGTAGCAACATCATTTAGCAGGCCAATGTATTTTATTACGGAAATCCATGCTAACAGTTTATTCCTATCTATCTTTAGCAGTTGCAGATAAGTAGCAGCATCTATTCAAAAATTGGTCCTTTTCTCATGATGAATCATGCCACGTAAACCAATGCTAAAACCCTACAAAATTATAATTAGGGCTTTGGATTCTAGGGGTTTATCAACTGTAAATGTATATGTTTATTTTCAAGCCAACTAGGGGCTTAGAGGGATATTAATATTGTGTATATCAGTGGATTGGTGTGATTCCATTTTTTACATGATCAATAAAAAATTTTAAATTGGTATACTTTTGCTCAATCCCTATCATCACCCCAGCAGTCATACTCCTCAAACCTTGCTCATCTCGCTACCTGATTCCCAACAGTCTTCCATCTCATATCTATCCCTCTCATGCCTCTAAATACCACATATATCTGGCCCACACAGATGCACAAACACATCCCCATAGATACCCCACTTATATCTGCCATATATACCTATACTCTCTATTTCCTGCCAAACAACTGTCGCAAAAACCTCCACACATCCACCCACAAATTCTAAAAATAAAATACAAGTTAAAACTAATTTAACCTAAAACCAATAAAGTCCATTTTCACCTCAATTCTACAATCTGTAGCACATGATTAAGAAACAGTGGTTCTCAACCCAGTCCTCAGGACACACCCATCCAAGTCAGGTGTTCAAGATACCCACAAAGAATATGTATGCATACAGAGTAGGAAGTACATACAAGTGTGTCCCATTCATATTCATTGAGGGTATCCAGAAGACCTGCAGACAAATGTACAAGGCTATGTTTATTAAAACAATTATTTATGCGAGCCCGAGACCTAGTGTCGAAGGGCATAATGTAATACGGGGCTGGTGAGCCTCCGTGTTAGCGATCGATGGGGCGGTCGGGGGGGGCGGTCGAGTCAGCGTTGCGGCTGATTGGCCTGCAAAAGGCTAAAAGCCGAATTTAAATTTCATTGGTGGGCTGAGGCGTGCACGGGGGAGCTGAAGGGATAAAAGGGGAGGGCTTGGAGGACCTTAACTGTTCGGGTCCTCCAAGGCGGTTTTTCCCTCCCACCCTCCCTTTGTTTTGCTTGTTTTAGGGAGAAGCTCGGGGGCGGATCCCCCGAGCTACTCGGTCATTGGGGCTCATCGGGTGATGAGCGGTGGGCCGGCGGGGTGCCGTGCCTGGTGGGTCAGGTGACCCGGGAAAAAGGGGCATGAGGGACATGCCACCCCTCAGACCCTTGTTGAAGTGGCAGGGTCGAGGGCACAGAATGCTTTGTTTGGATAGCTCGGGGGGAGCTCTTGGATTTATATTAATTGTAGTTGTAAAAATATGTAAACATGTTGTTTTGTATCAATAAACTGAGCTGCGGCTAATTACCCATAAATAGAGTTGTTGTGTCTTATTGAATAGTTAGGATGGGTACCTTTGGTAAGGTTGTGCTTTGAGAAAAGGAACAAAGGAGCTCATCCAGATCCAGTTATTAATTGCGGTTAATGTCAGCACCTTTTTACAAACCAGGGGACCCAACAAGGTCCGTGTTTCGGTTAACACGTCTTCAATTAGGGGTCCCTACCTGTTGGAACTGTTTGAAAGAGCCTGGAACTCTTGATCACATGCTTCTTCACTGCACTATGGTTCATTCCTTTTGGACTCGTATATGGGACACCATAAAATCTATTACCAAATAGCACAGTTACTTACCGTAACAGGTGTTATCCAGGGACAGCAGGCAGATATTCTTGACTGATGGGTGACGGCACCGACGGAGCCCCGGTACGGACAATTTTAGAGTGATTGCACTCTAAGAACTTTTTAGAAAGTTCTAGCTCGGCCGCACCGCGCACGCGCGAGTGCCTTCCCGCCCGACAGAGGCGCGCGGTCCCTCAGTTAGTATAAGCCAGCTAAGAAGCCAACCCGGGGAGGTGGGTGGGACGCAAGAATATCTGCCTGCTGTCCCTGGATAACACCTGTTACGGTAAGTAACTGTGCTTTATCCCAGGACAAGCAGGCAGCTATTCTTGACTGATGGGTGACCTCTAAGCTAACAAAAAGAGGGATGGAGGGAAGGTTGGCCATCAAGAAAACAAATTTTGTAATACAGATTGGCCGAAGTGACCATCCCTTCTGGAGAATGCATCCAGACAATAATGAGATGTAAAAGTGTGAACTGAGGACCAAGTAGCAGCTTTGCAGATTTCCTCAATAGGAGTGGAACGGAGGAAAGCTACAGATGCTGCCATTGCTCTGACTCGATGGGCCGTGACAGAACCTTCCAGTGTCAGTCCGGTCTGAGCATAGCAGAAAGAAATGCACGCTGCTAGCCAATTAGACAACGTGCGTTTAGAAACAGGACGTCCCAATTTGTTCGGATCAAAGGACAGAAAAAGTTGGGGAACTGATCTGTGGGGTTTCGTACGCTGCAGATAGTAAGCAAGAGCCCTTTTACAATCCAAAGTATGCAGAGCTTGTTCCCCAGAATGAGAATGAGGTTTTGGAAAGAAAACCGGTAGAACAATGGATTGGTTGAGATGAAATTCCGAGACAACCTTGGGGAGAAACTTTGGATGTGTACGCAGAACCACCTTGTCATGATGAAAGACCGTAAAAGGTGGATCTGCAACCAGTGCATGAAGCTCACTGACTCTCCTGGCAGAGGTAAGAGCAATAAGGAAAAGTACCTTCCAAGTGAGAAATTTGAAAGGAGAAGTAGCTAAAGGTTCAAATGGAGGCTTCATTAACGCTGAAAGAACCACATTGAGATCCCAGATAACCGGAGGGGCTTTAAGAGGTGGTTTCACATTGAAAAGCCCACGCATGAACCTGGATACCAGGGGATGAGCTGAAAGAAGTTTTCCATGGACTGGCTCATGAAAAGCTGCAATGGCACTGAGGTGGACCCTGATGGAAGAGGACTTCAGGCCAGAATCAGACAAAGAAAGAAGATAATCCAACAACGTCTCCACCGCTAGGGAAGTGGGATCAAGATGATGAAGAAGACACCAGGAAGAAAACCTCGTCCACTTTTGATGGTAACATTGTAGAGTGGCTGGTTTCCTGGAGGCATTCAGAATGGAACGAACGGGCTGAGATAAAAGAGTATCAGTCGAGTTCAGCCCGAGAGATACCAAGCCATCAGGTGTAGAGACTGGAGGTTGGGATGCAGAAGGGTTCCCTGCTGTTGCGTAAGCAGAGAAGGAAACAGAGGAAGAAGAAAAGGTTCCCTGGAACTGAGTTGAAGTAGAAGGGAGAACCAATGTTGCCTGGGCCACCTCGGGGCAATCAGAATCATGGTGGCTCGTTCCCTCTTGAGCTTGAACAAGGTTCTCAACATGAGAGGCAGAGGAGGGAAGGCGTACAGGAACAGATTCGACCAGTCGAGGAGAAAAGCATCTGCTGTTAGACGGTGTGGAGAGTAAAGTCTGGAGCAGAATAGGGGCAGCTGATGATTGTGAGGAGCTGCAAAGAGGTCTATCTGAGGAGTGCCCCATTGATTGAAGATAGAGTGCAGAGTTACAGGATCGAGTGTCCACTCGTGAGGTTGGAGAATTCTGCTGAGTTTGTCTGCTAAGGAATTCTGTTTCCCTTGAATGTATATAGCTTTCAGGAAGAGATGATGATCTATGGCCCAAGTCCAGATCTTCTGGGCTTCCTGGCATAAAATGCGAGAGCCTGTCCCACCCTGTTTGTTGATGTAGTACATCGCAACCTGATTGTCTGTGCACAACAGAAGGACCTGAGGAAAGAGAAGGTGTTGGAAGGCCTTGAGGGCGTAAAACATCGCTCTGAGTTCCAGGAAATTGATTTGATGTTTCCTCTCCTGGGCTGACCAAAGACCTTGAGTCTGGAACTCGTTCAAGTGAGCTCCCCATGCATACAGAGAGGCGTCGGTGGTGATGACTAGTTGATGAGGAGGCTGATGGAACAGAAGACCTCTGGATAGATTTGAGGATACCAACCACCATTGCAGAGACTGACGAAGAGATGATGTCACAGATATGTGTCGTGAGCAAGGGTCCGACGCTTGGGACCACTGGGTCGCAAGGGTCCATTGAGGAGTGCGCAGGTGAAGACGGGCATGAGGTGTGACATGAACTGTGGATGCCATGTGTCCCAAGAGCACCATCATTTGCCTTGCTGAGATGGACGGCAGAGGAAGTACCTGGTGACATAGAGACTGAAGGGTCTGAAGATGATTGGATGGCAGGAAAGCTCTCATGAGGAGTGTATCCAGGATCGCTCCAATGAATTGAAGTCTCTGAGTGGGAATGATATGGGATTTGGGTAGATTGATCTCGAATCCCAGAAGTTGTAGAAACTGGATGGTTTGGTTGGTGGCCAGAAGGACCGCTTGGGCAGAAGTGTCTTTGATCAACCAATCGTCCAGGTAAGGAAATACATGCAGGTGGTGAGAGCGTAGAAAAGCCGCCACCACAATGAGACATTTGGTGAATACCCTTGGAGATGAGGCAAGACCGAAGGGCAGCACCTTGTACTGGTAATGACAATGATTGATCATGAATCGGAGATATGGTCTTGAGGTTACATTGATCGGTATGTGAGTGTAAGCCTCTTTGAGATCGAGGGAGCATAGCCAGTCGTTTTGATTTAGAAGGGGATAAAGGATGGCTAAAGAAAGCATCTTGAATTTTTCTTTTACTAGATGAATGTTGAGATCGCGAAGATCCAGGATGGGTCTGAGATCTCCTGTCTTTTTGGGAACTAGAAAGTAGCGGGAGTAGAATCCCTGCCCCTTTTGATCTAGAGGAACTTCCTCTATAGCGTTCAGAAGGAGGAGGGATTGGACCTCCTGAATAAGGAGGGCTGATTGAGGACTGTTCAAAGCAGACTCTTTTGGCAGGCTTTGAGGTGGGAGAGTCTGAAAGTTGAGAGAGTAGCCGTGGCGGATGATGTTGAGGACCCATTGGTCCGAAGTGATTACTTCCCACCGGCTGAGGAACAGAGAAAGTCGACCTCCTATTGGTTGAGGCAGGAGAGCAGGAATAGGGATACTGGCTATACTGCGGAGAATGAAGTCAAAAGGGCTGTGACTTTTGCTGAGGAGGTTGTTTTACAGCTTGTTGCTGTTGCTGTTGTCTGGGAGGCTGACGTTGCTGTTGCCTCTGACGCCTAGGTTGTTGAGCAGTGGTAGGCAATGGACGGGCTGTGAAACGGCGTTGATAGGCCGATTGCTGCCTGTATGGTCTTGGCGGAGGAGGCTTCTTTTTATTCTTGAGCAGGGTATCCCAGCGCGTCTCATGAGCAGAGAGCTTTTGTGTGGTTGAGTCCATGGAATCCCCAAAGAGCTCATCCCCTAGACATGGGGCATTAGCTAACCGATCTTGATGGTTAACATCAAGCTCGGATACCCGAAGCCAGGCCAAACGACGCATAGCTACTGACATTGCTGTCGCTCTGGATGTAAGTTCAAAAGTGTCATATATGGATCTCACCATAAACTTACGCAATTGGAGAAGAGACGACAAGCATGTGTGAAAAGCGGAATGCTTTCGTGAAGGAAGATATTTCTCGAAAGAAGCCATGGTGGTAAGGAGATGCTTTAAATAAAAAGAAAAATGAAAAGCATAATTACTAGCCCTATTAGCTAACATAGCATTTTGGTAGAGCCTCTTACCAAATTTATCCATGGCCCTTCCTTCTCTGCCAGGAGGGACAGATGCATATACACTGGCTCCTGAAGTCTTTTTAAGGGTGGATTCGACAAATAAGGATTCATGTGGAAGTTGAGGTTTGTCGAACCCAGGAATGGGAATTACCTTATATAGAGAATCCAGTTTACGTGGGGCCCCTGGGACAGTTAAAGGAGTCTCTAAATTCTTATAGAAAGTTTCCCTCAGGATGTCATGAAGGGGAAGTTTCAAAAATTCCTTTGGAGGCTGATCAAAATCAAGGGCATCCAAAAAAGCTTTAGACTTTTTGGATTCAGCCTCCAAAGGAATGGACAAGGACTCACACATCTCTTTCAAAAAACTAGAGAAAGAGGAAGTGGCCTGTTTGGAGGATGGGTCAGGGACAGCCGAATCCTCCTCCTCTGAGGAACATTCTCCTTCAGAAAGAAAGGGTTCCTCTGAGTCTCCCCACAGATCAGGGTCCCTTACATGGGAAGAATGGTCCCGAGACTCAGGTGTCGACGTTTGCATGTGTCGGGTTTTGCGCATCGACTTACCCGACCTCATCGATACCGTGTCCGGAGAAGTTATCGGACGCACCGGTGCCGAAGTCTGCACCGATTGATGGTGAGCTCTCGGCTCCGGTGCAAGGACTGGCATCGATACCGATGAGGTTAGGTGAAGCGGTACCGAAACAGTGGAAGCGGTTAATACAGGTTCCACAATCGGTACCGATACAGGTTGTTCAACAACCGGTACCGATGGCTCGGTGCGAACTGGCACCGGAAGGTTCGGTGTCATGATAGCAGGAAGGAGTCGTTCTAATTGCTCCTTCAGCTGCACCTGAAGGATGGCCGTAATGCGGTCATCGAGGGATGGCACCGGTACCGCTTTTTTCTTCTGCGGTACCTGCGGTGCCGCTCGACGCCCCGGAGATGAGGAGCCCGATGTCGAGGGACTCACCTCTATAGGGGCGGAGCGCTTCCGCTGGCGTCGAACCGGCGGCAGGATTGGGCTCACTGCACTCGAGGCCGGAAGACGTTCCAGCGGGGAAGGCTTCTTAGCCGGCTTACCTGACTGTTGGGATGCCGGTGTGGAATCACGCGGCGTCGAAGACGAGGGTGCCGACTGAATCGGTGCCGAAGCCGGAGTCGAGGGAACGGGGTCGGACATCTCGGCACCGAACAACAATCGCTGTTGAATTAAGCGATTTTTTAAAGTTCGTTTTTTCAAAGTAGCACAGCGGGTGCAAGAAGAGGCCTGATGCTCAGGACCCAAACACTGTAAACACCAGTTGTGTGGGTCCGTGAGAGATATAGGCCTAGCACACCGCTGGCACTTTTTAAAACCCGGTTGAGGGGGCATGAAAGGAAAAACGGCTTCCGCCAAATCGAAGGCCGAGGCTTCGATGGTGGCAGAAGGCCCCGCCGGGGAAAACCGAAAATTGAAGAAAAAAAAAATGAAAGATTTTTTTTTTTTTAACAAAATAAAAGAAAGAAAAAAGGCAAATTAAGCCAACGTTTACGCGAGCGGGAAGGCAAGATAGGAAAAAATTTCAACAGCCGTTGAAAACGCGTCTTCTTAGCTCCGCGGAAACTAAGAAACTGAGGGACCGCGCGCCTCTGTCGGGCGGGAAGGCACTCGCGCGTGCGCGGTGCGGCCGAGCTAGAACTTTCTAAAAAGTTCTTAGAGTGCAATCACTCTAAAATTGTCCGTACCGGGGCTCCGTCGGTGCCGTCACCCATCAGTCAAGAATAGCTGCCTGCTTGTCCTGGGATAAGTTCAGAAGCTATTTCCATAGACATTATAATCCTTCGTTCTCAACACCCTTGTTTCGCACTATCAAACTGCCCTCCTAAACTTATTGACACCATGATTGTGACAGCTCTTATGCACATTTTGAAAAATTGGAAGTCACCCACACTACTAGACTACACCTTTTGGTGGAACTCCTTGAGCATGTACCACAAATTCGAATCATATGCATATGAAAAGAACACGATATCTCGTTTATCTACAAATTTGGTGCGAAATAAATCACCTTGGTCATTCTTAGATTCATATGTTCATTCTGCCTTGTAGACACTTCTGCCTCTCTCTCTCTCTTTCTCTCTCTTTTTCTTTATCTCTCTTTTTTCTTTTTTATTTCAATTCATCTTCTCTGCTTTTCTATCCTTTCTATTTCTTTTCTTAGCAGTTTCAAATACTCTGAATTCTTCTTACTAATCTACTATATGCAAATAACAGCAATTATGGTTTCTTTTGTTTCTACATCACTATTTCTTATTCAATTTTTATGTATTTGAACTGCTTTCTGTATATTACTTATAATATTCAATAAAATTAATGAACTAAAAAAAAAAAAAAGGGGGTCCCTAATTAGTAAGGTATCAAATTGAACCGCAAACAAAAATAAACATAAGCTTGTATAGTCCGAAAATAATTGCTGGCAAAAGATCGTTGTATAAACTTGCTGGGAAGCAATGGAAAGAACGCCGTGGGAAAGTGAAAGTCAAATAAGCAGCGTCATCAACGTCAGCGGACACCTAAGCTGAGATCTTGTATGTATGTCTGCAGTTCCTTTTTGTTTTGGTTTGTGCTGTTTTTGTTTCACTGCAGACTGTGTTGGATTGTCTTTTTTGTTTTATCCTGAAGACCTGACAGGTTGGGTGTGCACTGAGGACTGAGCTGAGAACTCCTGCTATAAAATGCTACTAAATTTAAAATCAACTAGTGCCAATAAACCATATACTACTCAAACATAAACTGAGATTTTGGGGTAAAAAAATGATTCAAAAAAATCTCAGGAAGGACATATAAAACTCCTAAAACTAATGAATTATGCCCAATTAGAAACCATAGGAGTGAACTGATACATTTTGAACCTTGCTTAATGGTTGTTTATAAGTGGAGTTTTTTTGCCATATGAAAATGAACTGAGGCTTTTTCTCCACTTTTTTTCTTGTTGTTTGTGTGTTAACTGAATGAGCGGGTCTTTGTACGAGTGCAGTGGGTAGACCTGGTAGTGTCTAGATAGGTCCCTCCTATGGCTTCCAATAGGGCATAATTCATTGATTGATACTGCTATTCTCTACCCCCCAATGACCTGCACTACTATCCTCCTCCACCATCATCTTTCTCCCGAAGATTGATGCTAATGTCTTCCCCTCCTCTCCAATGACTAGCACTACTATCCTCCACCCCCACCTACCCCCCAGATGACCAGTGCTACTGTCCTCCAATAACCTCCCCCCCCAATCAGCATTGCACTTACAGTTTAGGTGCTCAGGAAGCCAATACCAACGCTATGTGCTGAGCTGGTGCAGAGCCTTGAGCATCTGCACATGCTCAAGGCCTGCTGGACCCCTTGATGGTGTTTAAGAGGCCTCAAATGACCTCTCTCTGCAGCAGCTGATATCGGCTGTTGTCCGCGGGGATGCATGTCTGTAGTGCCAAAAGGAGCCCTCTGACCAAGACAGTCCTCCACCTATTCCCTCTCAATGCTCAGAAAGAGTGCACAAACCGAACCCTGCCCTACTGCTAAAAACCTAACGCCAGCTCAGCTCAGAGCTGGCGTTAGGATGTCTGAAGAGAGATCTCCTGAGATTGTAAGCATCAGAATGTGGGCGAGACTGCTCTGAGGGGAGGGGAGGATCTCAGGATCATGAGAACACACATCCGTAATGAAGGCATAATGTATATCTTTATGTCCTATTCACTCTCCTCCCTGCCAGCCTCCACTCCTAAGCATAGGCTCCCTGCTCCATAGCTTGACTGGGCATGCACACAAGAGCTGTGCTTACCGCACAAATCTTGTGCAAATGTACCAGGCATGCTCCTCCCCCTTAACATCCCAATGCTCAACCCTAACAGTGTGCCTATAATTTGCATACCATTAGCATTGGGCATTGAGAAATTATTCTGCTACGCTGTTCTGGGTAGATATGAGGCTTGGAGGGGACCAAGGTCCTGTCACATCAGATTCAAAAAGGAAAACAGCTTTCCTATCCAGAACCAGATAACAGCAGCCACAGATATTATTGCAGTAGACTGCTTCCTCTGGCACACCAATGCTTCAAGTATTTTTTGGCACTATGTCATAAAACATTGCTGAATCCTAGTCAATGGAAAACAACAGATTCTAACTATGCATATAAATGTTACTGGTCATACTTACCTACGATGAAGAGACTCCGAGAACTTAAGGCTTGCATAAATAAATTCTTTGACCTGCATGTATATCTGAGGCACTGACTGAGACATCGGCAGTTTCTTTGGAAAGGTTTGCTATTGTAATAAAGAAAGTAACACTCAACTTAAATTTAAAATTTCAATCATGTAGCTTGATGTAGTTTACTAACATAAATAAAGATTGTAAAATTTAACAATGGGTATAAAACACCCTAGTAAAATGCAAATATTTGCAGAACTCTATATTTGAAGAAAACAAATATTGATCAAATGCATAGAAATTCAGCCAATTTGTTAAACAAGATAAGTCTTGCATGGAGCTTTGAACAAGCCACCGGTGGTGAGCCTTTGCCTTAAGTCCCATGCCTTAGGCCCCTCCCCTCATCACCTATTCCAGTGACACTAGCAAGAAATGGAAGCCAAGAATAATATTCAGAGTTATTCATGTTAAATATTCATGTTAAATTTGATGTTAAATATTCATGTTAAATTTGAAGACCACCATCTGAAGGGATGAGTATTTCCATAGTCATTAACTTGTTCTGACAGTCCTTAACACCCAACTCTTCCAACAGTCATTAACTCTCATTCATAATAGCCAAACCCTCAGAGCTGGCTATTGTTCACCACTGTGAACAGCACGTCGTGTAGATAAACTTCTGAAACCATGGAATAGTGCGGCAACTGTGGCAGATCATGCCCAGGGGCTTTTTTTCACCTTGTATTTAAAATCAAGATGTTTAGAGGCAGTGGAAACTGATAGAGGTTTCTGCCAGTTGGAGAGCTGAAAATTTTGAAGGATTTGATGCACTGGAAGTGCAATCTGTTCTTTAGAAAGTTTTTGAGAAGATTGGAGAATAGCCTAGAAGTCTTTTTTGTCAGCAAGCATAGAACCCTGATTAAGACTGAGAAGCGTGGAAATCTTTTGAAGGAATTTGGAATATGAATAAGGCCCTGCTTCCTCTGTCTGGAAAGGTGGCTGATCAGCAATTGGCAGATCCTGAAGGAATCTGAAGGAATAAACTAATCAGGTTCAGACCATGCTCCTGGTAAGGTTGGAGGATGGAGAGGGGAAGTACAGGTAGATGTAGAGGGACCCCAGTCTGGATCTTGGAGAGGCTCTGTAATAGATCCTGATGGAGAACATAAGAACATAATCTATCTAATGTACCTGGGGCAATGGGGGGATTAAATGACTTACCCAGGGTCACAAGGAGCAGCGTGGGTTTGAACCCACAACCTCAGGGTGCTGAGGCTGTAGCTTTAACCACTGTGCCACACTGTACCACAGTTTTAGCTTGGGCCTTGAGAGGAGCCTCTGAGGAAAGAGAGGGGGCTGTTTTAGAAAAATGAGAAGAGGTACCTGGATCCTTTTGATGCCTCTGGCCTGAGGAGGGAAAGAACTGTGAGGCTGAAGCTTGGCCAGCAAGAGCCTTTCCTGTTGGGTGGGAGAGCGGGAGCCAGAAGGCCTTGAGCATGTGTAGATGCTCAAGGCCCAGCCCAGCGGCAAGAGGCAGGATCTGCAGGCATGGGTGCCGGCACGTCCTGTGGGTTGGTGCTGCATGCCGGTGCCAGATCGGGGTAAGAGTTTGGGTTTGGGCGGGTGATGCCAGTTCTCGGGGGGGGGGGGGGCAATGCTGGGTTTATTTTTTGGGGGGCATTCGCAGGCAATGCCGGTTCGTGGGGGTGGAAGCACAACAGTGGCCTCAGGGGTGTGGGGGTCTTTTGGGGATGTGGTGAGGTGGAAGCGAGCAGCGCTGCTGGCTGGGGGGAAACGAATCAAGGAAGTTTCCCTTACTTCCTATGGGGAAACTCACTTTGATATGCGAGCACTTTGGTTTACGAGCATGGTTCTGGAACGAATTATGCTCGCAAACAAAAGGTACCACTGTACTAAAAATAAATAAATACAGAATACTTTAAGTTACATATATCCTTGTTGCATTTAGGTGCCCACAGTTATGCCAGGCACACCAATGCCAAATTAGGTTGGTATTCTATGATAATAACATAAGAACACAAGAATTACCATACTGGGACAGAACGAAGGTCCATCAAGTCCAGTATCCTGTTTCCAATAGTGGCCAACCCAGGTACAAGTACCTAGCTAGATCCCAAATTTTATGCTGCTTATCCTAGGAATCAGCAGTAGATTTCCACAAGTCATCTCAATAATGGCCTATGGACTTCTATTTTAGGAAATTATCCAAACCTTTTTAAACCCCCTTTAAGCTAACTGATTTCACCACATTCTCCGACAACGAATTCCAGAGTTTAATTGCACATGTAAAGAAATATGTCTCCAGTTTGTTTTTAAATCTACTACTTAGTAGCTTCATCGCATGCCCCCTAGTCCTAGTATTTTTAGAAAGAGTGAACAAGTGATTTACATTTACCCTTTCCACACCATTATAGAATTGCCTCCTATACATGCATACCTTCTGGTCCTGCCCAGCACATGCCCTTTCTTTGCCCCAAATATCTTTATAGAATTTTCCTCAAAGTTTAAAAAAAACCAAAAAAAAACAACCCAGGAAAAGTGAGAAAACAGTAGACCCATTAGTTTAAACACAGTAATTCTGTGGGACAGCACAATTGCTAATATGACAAAAAAAAAAATACTGCACACAAATACTGCTAAGAGCAATAGTCATCCATTTAGATAACTGCTTTTTTTTTTTTGAACTGTGGACAAAAGATATGGAGCATTTTGCTATGTACTACATGAAAGACCTTGAAAGCTACCAAAATTCAGATTCAAGTGTTTATTGCTCACATTTCCATGGGTATTTTCACATGCTGAATTACCCATGAAAAAGTGGCTCCCTTCATTAATCACACTTGTCATTCAGTTATGCACCATTACCATCTTGTCTAATTCCAATAGTTTTTAAGTAAGCTTTTTTTTTTCAAAATGGACTAGCTCTTCTTACCTTATCAAGTTCTGAATCTTGAAAGGGAAACTTGCTAATTACAGTTCTGAGCTCTTCTTCGTTTGCTATGGGAATTGGACTGTAGTTATCTGCTTCAAATATTTCCCTATTCAACAGCAGCAACAAAAGTAAGGAAAGAAATAATCAATACATCAAATTAGTCTTAAAATAAGCACAACACATATAAAAACATACTGTTTAGCAAAACAGTATAGCATTTATAATTTATGTTGGCTGCATCCATAAAATGGATCCACTATGTATGATAATCGATTTATATAACAAAGTTTTTTGGCGCTGATTCTATAAAGTCCGCCTAAAGTTAGGCGCTGCTATCAGCACCAATTCCATAAAACGTAGGTGCCCATTATAGAATCGTGCTTAGGCGGTGCTCAGCATCTCAACATTTAGGCATCCCTAGACAGACCATGTTCTGCAAGGCTACCTCAGGAAATCCAACATCAAAAATCTTACAAATATGGTCTCTACAACAAAAATAATGATTAGTATACTTTCACACATATCTGCACGTCACATAATCAAACTTCATTAGCCTTACGGCAGTATGATAGCAAGTACCTACTCCTTACTCTCTTTGACTTATTCTATTCAGCAGTAACCATCAAAACACAGAGATTGAGTGGTGGGTGTACCTTCATTGAATAGCATTTGGATTGGATGAGTGTTTAAATTCCACATTTGATCATTGATGCTAGAAAGCATGTGATGTCAATTATCAATGTTATAAAGTCACTGCGTCTTTTGGTGGTTACTGTGAATAGAATAAATCAAAGGAGTAGGTATTCGCCTTCGTACTGCCTTAAGGATAATGAAGTTTTATGTGAACTCTGTAACTCATTCTGTACTATATGATTCTGAAACTGTCATTCGATATACTAATCTTTATTATGTATGTAATGCTATAAACTGTTTAGAGCTCCTCTGGGAGGACAGGTTATGAAACTAAATAAATAAATACCGTGTTTTCCTGAAAATAAGCCCTAGCATGATTTTTAAAGGTGCTCCTAATATAAGCTCTACCCCAAAAATAAGCCCTAGTTAAGATCGACAGCATCAGTGACGTGGCAGAGGGAAAGGCTTAGTGGGGAAGGCTGAAACCAGCCCATTTAGAGAGCTGCTGCCATCACTGTTTTTGGAGGCCTCAGAGCGGAGGTATGTCGGTCTCACAGTGTGAGGGTTGGCGTGGTTCTACTGCACAGGGGAATGGGAGGGAGGGATATAAAGATGCTGCACAAGGGGAATGGTGAGAGGCTTGGTGGAGTTCTGCTGCACAGGGGGATGGGAGGGAGGGATAGAAAGATGCTACACAAGAGGATGGGTGAGAGAGAAGGAAAGATGCTGCACATGGGGGAGGGGAGAGAAAGGAAAGTGAAAGAATTGGGGTGGAGGAGAAGAAGAAGGTAGAGATGATTGTTTTACATGAAAAAAATAAGACATCCCAAAAATAAGCCCTAGTGCTTTTTTGGACCCAAAATTAATATAAGACACTGTCTTATTTTGGGGGAAACACGGTAGTGTATTTAAAACAAAACCAAAGAGAATATTTCTTCACTCAATGTGTAATTAAACTCTGGAATTCGTTGCCAGAGAATGTAGTGAAATCAGTTAGCTTAGCAGGGTTTAAAAAAGATTTGGATAATTTCCTACAACAAAAGTCCACAAGCCATTATTGAGATGGCTTGGGGGAATTCACTGCTTATTCCTGGGATAAGCAACATAGAATCTATTTTACTCCTTGGAATCTTGTCAGGTACTTGTGACCTGGATTGGCAACTGTTGGAAACAGAATACTGGACTTGATGGACCTTCAGTCTGTCCCAGTATGGCAAGTCTTATGTTCTTTATGTTCTCTAAAGTAGTGATTTCAAACCTTTCTCAAGAGATTCCCAACTAGTTGGGTTTTCAGTGGAATATGCATGAAACAGATTTGTACACAGTGCCTCCATTACGTACAAATCTCTCATATACATAGTCTTTGTAGATATTTTGAAAGCCTGCTTAGCTGGAGGTTGTTCTGCAATGGGTTTGGCAACTACAAGAAGATGCTGAAAAGTTCTCAGCCCAACCAAGACAGGAATGAAGTGGATCCATGAAACTTACAAGTTATTCCATATATTCACCCCCAAGTTCAACACACTTGGCACATCGTGTCTGAAGTTTCTGTAACTCTTCCAAAAAATATTCTGATGTCTGGTCACTGAAATACTGCTCCGCTGTTGCAATCACCTCCAAATCACTCAAGAGTTTCAAACTCTTTTTATGATTTGAAAACAGAAAATAGTTAGATGGAGCAAGATCTGGTGAGTAGGGTGGACGATCTATGCACTGAAATCCTAACTGCGTCAAAACATCCATAGTTTTGCCAGCCTTGTGAGCAGGTGCACTATCTTGCAAAAAAAAAAAAAAAAAGAACTAATTTCTGAAACTTCACTCTCCTTTTTTCTTTCAGTGCCTCCTTTTATCAGCACAGCAAGTTACAGTAGTGTTCTGCATTGACTGTTTGGCCTTTTGGAAGATAAGTCTATCATTACAATACCTTCCTGATCCCAAAACACTGTGGCCATGAGCTTTCCTGCCAACTTTAGGGTCTTGAATTTCCTTGGCCTTGGAGAACCTGAGTGCTGCCATTGCATGGACTGTTGTTTTGTCTCAGGATCATAGTGATATAACCATGTTTCATCAACAGTAACTAGTCACTCCAAAAGGTTGGCACCAGCTCACTGAAAATGTTGCAAAATAAACTTGGAAGTATTCACTCAACATCACTTCTCAACAGCATTCAAACATTTGGGCACTCACTTGGCTGACAGCTTCTGTATACCCAGCTGCTCATGGATTACACAACACGTTCCCTGGGTATCTGTAGTGTCTCAGTAATTGTTTTAGCCAATATTTGCCGGTCTGCCAAAATCAAGTCATGGACATGGTCAACAATTTTAAAAGTTGACAGTTTGAGGCCTCTCAGACTTTGCATCTCAAAATCTCCATTCTGAAAGTTTGCACACCATTTCTTTACTGTGGAGTATAATGGGCATTTGTCTCTGTTTGCATCATACATTCATGGATTTCCCTTCGTTTTCTTCTACAGCAATAGGAACTTCATGATGGTTCAGAGTTCCACACTTAAAAATGCCACACTTTTGTTGACATGGTTCAATCAATAATCTGAAACAATGTCCAAAAATATAGTGGCAAAATAATGCTCAGAAGTTGGTTGGGCTGAGAACTTTTCAGCATACCTAAATTGCAAATATGTGCTGCAAAAGAGCACAAAGAATCTAACTGCAAAAAAACCCCCAAAAAACAAAAAGCATAAAACTCATTAATGTACCATTTTGGGGGAAAAAAAAAAAAAAATCACAAAATTTGTTCAGTCTGGTAGTAAAAGTTTCACCCAAAGTCCACTACATTCATATAGTGAGTTTCTTTGATGCAAAAACAATATAAACTAATTCATTTATCAACATTTTAAAATGCACGCACAAAAATGATTTGTTGCCTGCTTTCATAAACAGGTAAATTACACCTCAGCGAAGTGTAATTATAGTTTTTACTGGCTGTCCTGTAGCTCATTTTCAAGTGAAATTTTGAAAGGAGCTCATTTGCCCCTGTAGTAAATCTTCCCAGGAAATACCCTGTGGGTTAGTACGCCGGCCTCTTAGTTGAGAGAGATTTGCTTGAATTGCTATGGGCAAATAAATAGATCAATATCTTATTGTAAAGGTTCAACAACTATGCATTGGTTATCACATTTCATATCACTGATGTTTCACAAACCTGAAGAGCCCAGCCCATTTCTTAAGTAGAGTTTCATTGTACTGATCTCTGATTTCAAACAAAAGGTCAAATAGTCTATTGACAAGAAAGCCATAACCCTGAAATATAAAATTAAAAGGGAACATAAATATCAAGCAAATCAAAAGTACATAATAATATCCATGTTTCAGCATGTGAACTGAATGTTGTCTAACTTTGTCTTGAATCCCTGGAGGGTGTTTTCCCCTATAACAGCCTCCGGAAGAGCGTTCCAGCTTTCTACCACTCTCTGGGTGAAGAAGAACTTCCTTTCGTTTGTACGGAATCTATCCCCTTTCAACTTTAGAGAGTGCCCTCTCGTTCTCCCTACCTTGGAGAGGGTGAACAACCTGTCCTTATCTATTAAGTCTATCCCCTTCAGTACCTTGAATGTTTCGATTATGTCCCCTCTCAATCTACTCTGTTCAAGGGAGAAGAGGCCCATTTTCTCGAATCTTTCGCTGTACGGCAGCCCCTTCAACCCCTTAACCATCTTAGTTGCTCTTCTCTGGATCCTTTCGAGTAGTACCGTGTCCTTCTTCATGTACGGCGACCAGTGCTAGACGCAGTACTCCAGGTGAGGGCGCACCTTGGCCCAGTACAGCGGCATGATAACCTTCTCTGATCTGTTCATGATCCCCTTCTTTATCATTCCTTGCATTCTGTTTGCCCTTTTTGCCGCCGCCGCACATTGCGTGGACGGTTTCATCGACTTGTCAATCAGAACTCCCAAGTCCCTTTCCTGGCAGTCTCTCCAAGTACCGCCCCGGACATTTTTGTTACCGACATACATCACTTTACACTTATCCACATTGAACCTCATCTGCCATGTCGATGCCCATTCCTGAAGGCCTGCATCTCCCCCTGCAGACAAGATCGAGGTACTAGCGATCTTTGCACTGCTTCAGAGCTGTTTCCTCTGCCACGGTCCTGCCCCTCCTCTGACGTCAGAGGCAGGATCGCGGCAGAGGAAACAGCTCTGAAGCAGTGCAAAGATCGCTAGCACCGCGATCTTGCTTGCAGGCTGCTCCTCAAAGGTAAACGGTGCGGGGAGGCCAGGAGGGGAAGCAGGAGGCCAGGGGGGGGAACCGGACGCCAGAGGGGGAAGCCAACAGCAGCACTTCCCAACTGACCCTCCCCCTCTAAAGCAAGTGCGGCAGCAGCCGTCCAGCAAGAGCAGTGCTGCCGCTCCTGCTTTAGGGGGCGAGGGTCAGCCGAATCGGGAAGCCAATTTTTTTTTTGTTTTGAATTGATTCGAATCGATTCACCCGAAGTGAATCGGTGAACCAATTCGAATCATGACTCAGGCAGCACTAACAACCACACACTGTTCTTAATGTGGCCATGTATCATTCCTGAATCTGCTACAGGAGAAGTGTAGGAGTCTATGCCACTGGAAATACTGTTCAGTGAAATCAAATAAAGCCGCAACTGCATTCTTAAGTATGAGTCATACTTGTCAGGTGTCTGAAACTCGGGCCTGCCTTTAGTTTCTACACCTATTTATCCCTTTCTATCCTGTTCTTAAAAGGTTTCTAGTATACAACCAATGTATTTTAAATGTTATGCCACTAAAATCCCAACATAACACCAACCTGTACGGTATCAGCAAAAACAACAATCAGATTCTTCAGTTCCAGGACAAGATCAGGATCAGTGCAATATGACTGAAAAAGAAATAGTTTATTTAAGCACACTTTTAAACCACAAGTAAATCATAGGCACTTTCTATTTAAATGCAAAGCATGTCTTTATTATTTGTAATAGTATGCAGATACCTTCCTCAAGTTCAGGTTTATAGATCAGGCAGAAAACTTAAATCATCTAATTCTTTGATTTAATCAATGCAAAGTAAATATCATGAAAATGCTTTGTGAATATACTGGAGACCAGCTTATTTCTCTCAAGGACTTGAGCTGTACATCACTGATTTAGTAGGTCATGTGCTTTCCTTGTTTGATTGATTTTACTACATTAATTAAATGGTCCTTCAGCTTCGGGTTTACAGTTACCTATGATATATAAATGATGAGCTATGCAATCTTAATATTCTCTTAGCTCACAGAGATATGTATCGCAAATCCTTTCAAGAAACTAGCATAGTCGATTATCTCTACTCAAAAACAGATTGTGGGTATAGCATGAATTTACTAACACAAAAGTACAATCTTCCTCACTCTCTAATCTTGCTCACACAATTTTATGTTTAGCGCATAAGCTTGTGCCCGAAGGTTATAAGACACCTACAGCTACATGTGCAACAATCTACAAATTAGCTGTTCTGACAACTGGAGTTAATTTGCCATTATGCACACAACTACACTTAGCTGGTATTCTCTAGCCTTAGAGAACAAATTCTAAAGCATGTAATGGCAAAGGGGTTTGGACGTGGGAGGGGCATAGGCAGGTCAGGGGTTAGAGAATAAAGCAGTTATGCACATAACTAACATTTAAGGGCAGATCTTTATACCAGCTATTAACAAGGTGTAAGCTGCAGCGCCTATGCAAAGGTTCACTTATGCTAGTATTCTATAATGGCAATTATACACATAATTGCCAGTACAGAATTCTTGCTTAGTATGTAGCATCCTGACACCTAACTTGTATAGAATTTCTCTCAGTATGAGTAAACTGCTTTGATATCTGCGGAGGAAACGCAGTATATCAAATAAAGATAACCATAACCATGTGTCACTAATTAAATTTGGAAACAAGAAAAGAGGTTCAAACATAAGAATTACTGTGGTACCTTGGATTCTGAAATTAATCTGTTCCAGAACCCCGTTCGAATTCCAAAACATTCAAGTTCCAAGTCAATTTTTCCCATTGAAAATAACAGAAACTGGATTAATCCATTCCTTGGTCCCACAAATTCAGATTTTCAAAGGGCTTTGCAGGAACAATGCGCTGGGGCATAGACAGCAAGATCGGGGCCCACCTGGCAGACACAGCAAGATTGGGTCCCTCTGACAGAAAGCAAGACTGGGCCCCCTACCAGCATAGGCAGCAAGACTGGGCCCCCAATCGGCATAGGCAGCAAGACTGGGCCCCCAATCGGCATAGGCAGCAAGACTGGGCCCCCAATCGGCATAGGCAGCAAGACTGGGCCCCCAATCGGCATAGGCAGCAAGACTGGGCCCCCAATCGGCATAGGCAGCAAGATTGGGCCCCCAATCGGCATAGGCAGCAAGATTGGGCCCCCAATCGGCATAGGCAGCAAGATTGGGCCCCCAATCGGCATAGGCAGCAAGATTGGGCCCCCAATCGGCATAGGCAGCAAGATTGGGCCCCCAATCGGCATAGGCAGCAAGATTGGGCCCCCAATCGGCATAGGCAGCAAGATTGGGCCCCCAATCGGCATAGGCAGCAAGATTGGGCCCCCAATCGGCATAGGCAGCAAGATTGGGCCCCCAATCGGCATAGGCAGCAAGATTGGCAACAGCAACTGCAAGCTGTGCTCAGCCCAAAGCTTCCCTCTGACGCGAACCATCCAGGCAGAAACAGGAAGAGGAAGAGGGAGAGACGGAAACTCCATCTTAGAGTCTAAGATAAGTAATCACATGAATACCGAAGGGGATAGAGGCAGGATAGAGCGGGGACAAACTATCTCGGTCAGAGAACACTTCATGCAAACAGAAAGAATGGACCGCTATGTATGCTAATGCCCGAAGCTTGGGCAATAAAATTCTGGAACAGGAAACAGAAATGAGAAACGCCGACCTTGATGTGGTGGCGATATCAGAAACATGGTTCTCGGAGTCCCACGGATGGGATATGGTCATACCAGGATATAACTTACTCCGTCACGACAGAGAAGGTAAATCAGGAGATGGAGTAGCTCTATACATTAGAGAGGACATCAAAGTTACTAAAATCACAGACATCAAGTATATGGGAGAATCTCTCTGGGTGAACCTTGCCAGGGGCAATAACAAAAACCTGTATCTTGGCATTGTGTACAGACCACCAAGACAAAAGGACGATGTAGACAAAGAACTAATTGAAGACATTGAGACCATCACACTGCGAGGAGACACAGTGCTGTTGGGAGACTCAATATGCCTGATGTGGACTGGAACAAACTTTCCGCTACAAGCAGCGGCAGCAAGAGGCTACTAACCTCCATATGAGGAGCATGCCTTTAACAGATGGTATTAGAACCCACCAGGGATCAGGCGATCCTGGACCTGCTGCTCACCAACGGGGACTGTGTCACAGTGGGAGAAGCTTTGGCCTCCAGTGACCACAACACGGTGTGGTTCCACCTGAAGAAAGGAATCACTAGGTCAAATACATCGACTAAGGTCCTAAACTTTAAAGGAGCTAACTTTCAGTGCATGGGAGACTATGTCTACAAAGAGCTGCAAAACCCAAGCACGACGGACAGTGTGGAGGTACTATGGTCGGCAAGAAGCAACCAACAAATACATAAAAACTGTGAGCAAACAGTGCAGAAAAAACAGACCACAGTGGTTCTCTGCAGAGATCTCAGAACTAGTAAAGCAAAAGAAAAAAGCATTCGTAACATACAAACAATCACAACGACCGGAAACTAAAGAAAACTATCTGACGAAATCTAAAAATGTTAAAACGGCAGTCAGGGAGGCCAAACTCCGGATGGAAGAAAGTATAGCAAGACAGGTTAAAAAAGGGATAAATCCTTTTTTAAGTACGTTAGCGACAGGAAAAAAACACACCAGCGGTATTGTGCGCTTAAAGAAACCTGACGATAACTTCGTAGACTCGGACACAGACAAAGCAGAACTACTCAATAACTACTTCTGCTCGGTCTTCACTTGCGAAGCGCTAGGATCTGGACCTCAGCTACAAACAAAGGTGTGCTCGGAGGACCCATTCCAGGACCTTGAATTTACCACGAGCAATGTCTACCACGAGCTATCAAAGCTAAAAGTAAACAAAGCTATGGGCCTGGATAATCTACACCCCAGAATACTTCGGGAATTGAGAGATGTCCTGGCAGAACCATTAGCTGAGCTTTTCAATCTTTCCCTACACAAGGGAAAATTCCCCTTGGACTGGAAAACTGCCAACGTTATTCTGCTCCACAAAAAGGGATGCAGGGCAGAGGCTGAAAATTACAGACCAGTGAGTCTCACATCAATAATGTGTAAACTCATGGAAACATTGATAAAAACAGATTGGACACGATTCTGGATGATGAAATATTAAGGGATCCACACCAGCATGGCTTTACGAAGGGAAGGTCTTGTCAATCCAATCTGATAAGCTTCTTTGACTGGGTAACAAAAAAACTGGATGGAGGACTAGGAGAAACACTGACTGCATGGGTGGAAGACTGGCTTAGCGGCAGACTTCAAAGGGTGATGGTAAACGGTATTCCCTCAAAAACATCGGAAGTGACCAATGGAGTACCGCAGGGCTCAGTCTTGGGCCCAATACTATTTAATATCTTTGTAAGGGATCTGCCTCAGGGACTTCGTGGCAAAATTACATTATTTGCCGATGACGCTAAACTATGCAACGTTGTGGGCAGTGCAGCAGAATCTGACAGCGCAACTATGTCCGACACTATGGAACAGGACCTGCTTTTACTGGAACAATGGTCCAGAACTTGGCAACTGAATTTTAATGCCAAAAAATGTAAGGTGATGCACCTTGGTAGCGGAAATCCATGCAGAACATACACCCTGAATGGTGAAAACTTAACAAGAACTGTAGCAGAACGGGACTTGAGAGTAATCATCTGGGAAGACATGAAAGCTGCCAATCAGGTGGAGAAAGCTTCAGCAAAGGCTAGACAAATGCCTAAAGTTATACTACCATTATACAGATCCATGGTGAGACCTCACCTGGAGTACTGTGTTCAGTTTTGGAGGCCACATTATCTAAAGGACGTGAAGAGAATGGAGTCGATTCAGCGAATGGCCACTAGGATGGTCTCAGGACTTAAAGATCTCCCATATGAAGAACGTCTGAGCAGGCTGCGCTTATATTCTCTCGAAGAGCGTAGAGAAAGGAGGGACATGATAGAAACATTCAAATACATCAAAGGCTGCATTGAGGTGGAAGAAGAAATCTTTTTTCTTACCGGTCCCACGGCGACAAGAGGACATCCGCTAAAGCTCAGAGGGGGAAGATTTCATGGGGACACCAGGAAATACTTCTTCAACGAAAGGGTAATTGATCAATGGAATGGTCTTCCATGTCAGGTAGTCGAGGCCAGCAACATGCTCAACTTCAAGGGACGATGGGTCAGACAGGTGGGGTCGCTCCAGAGGAATGCTTAATAGATGAGAGGGAGAGAGGGTTCTTGGGTGGGCCGACTTTTTGGGCCATCGGCCCTTTTCTGCCGTCATACTCTATGTTTCTAAGAGGGGAAGCTTTGGGCGGAGCAACGCTTGCAGTTCCCGTACGTTCAGATTCCAAAGCAATGTTCGGATTCCGGAACAAAATTTAATTTAAAAAAAAAAAAGTTTGGATTCCAAATTGTTCGAGTTCTGGGGCGTTCGGATTCCGAGGTACCATTGTAACTGATTCCACAAATTGCCATCAAATCAGACATGGGTATAATATCCATAGGCATAAAGAGAATTCCAGCTAAGATTTTAGATAGCTATATAGCCTTCAAACTGAAAGTATATTAACTAGAAATAGATTTTACTACCAACTGCCAAAACAATTGGAGGGGCATAATTTAAAAAAAAAGTCTAAGGGCTAGATTCACTAAGCCCACCAATTGTGTTTGCGATCATATACCGACCCGATTTAATAACCTGTGCCAATCATTATCCGATCCAATCCGCGCATGCAAATGAGGGGGAACGGCATGCAAAGTAGGAAGGACGCGATTCACAAAACAATTTCAAGAACCCCGACTGGGCTGCCTGATCAAAAAACAAGCGATTGCTAAGGACCAGTCGCTTGTGCAAAAACCATGCTCTCTGCCCCTCCTGCTCTTTGCCCTGACTCCATGGTTTTAACCCACGGTGCAGCACAGACCATCTACAGGCTAAGAAGATGGTCTGTGTATGCTCAAGGATCAATCTCCAGCCTCCGATTGCCCTAATTTGCATCACCCCCTTTTGTGAATCAGTCGGCCTACTTCGGATTGACCACAGATTAGGCAGATTAGTGAATCTAAGCCTAAGTCCTTTTTGGGCCTAAGGTGCTAGGTGTCCAAAGTGGACAGCAGGGAAATGTCCATTCTCAAAATAAACATCCAAAATGTGTGTTTTTTTCGAAAATGGCCTATCTGTATGTTCAGGCATTTAATCGCACAGACTGCCACTACGTCTATCTTTAAGTCCTATTCATAACCCAAAATTTTCCCATCCCAAATGCCCAAAACAAGACCTTTTAGGCATGGGAGGGAGCAATCCTAAAAACACGATTCTTTAACCAGCATCTGTCATAAGCACCAATTAAAGAGAATCATGGAACTGTCCCTCTCCCCTCCCCCCCCCCGACAATAATCGCAGCAGGAGGGATGCCCAGTTGCCTAGTCCCTCCTGCCTGAATCTGCCATGACACCCCCCCCTGTAAACATCACGGCAGAAGGGATGCCCAATCCTTCCTGCCTGGACTGCCGCAACCCCCCCCCCCAAAAGTGTGCCTTCAGGAGGGATGCCCAGTCCCTCCTACTAGAACCTGCCATGACCTCCCACAACCTTCTCTGGTAGGCGGAAGCCCAGTCCCTCCTGCCAGACACCCCTGAACCCCCCTCCCCCGCCAAGATGATAGGCCGCTACCCTCCCCGGGAGGTCCTAAGGGACTTGGCCAATTGGAATCTTAGGCCACTCCCAGCGCATCCCAGAATGCACTGGGAGTCAGTTCTAAGATTCTGATTAGGGCTTTTGGTCCTTTCCCGATGCATCCCAAAATGCACTGGGAAGGGGAAGACCTGCCTTTTTCGAGAAGGTGGCATTCTGTTGAAGGCGGAAGGGTCCCTTTGGCTGGCCAACTACAAAAGGTGGGGGGGGGAACCAGCTTGCCTAGGGGGTTACGGCTGGGCTGGGGGTGGATCTGGCAGCTTATCTTGGTGGGGGATGTGGGGGTTGTCCGGCAGGAGGGACTGGGCATTCCTCCTGCCAGCGATGCTTGTGGGAGGTTTGGGGTGTCTGGAAGGAGGGACTGGGCCTCCCTCCTGCCAGCAAACTTTTAGGGGGGTTACAGCAGTTCAGGTAGGAGTGATTGGGCATCCTTCCTGCCAGCAATTGTTGCCGGTGGGGGGGGGGGGGGGGAACGCTGAACCAATCATGGCAGCCACAATCAGTTCAGTGGCCAATCCGAAATTTATACCTGTTTTTTTTTTTTTTAACTTGGTCTAAATCAAAACATACAAGTTCCGTTCAGGTAACCTTGTCAAACTTTCGATTATCGCTGCTAGATGACTAAGTTTGATTGGCCCATATCCCACCCTACCCACTCCTCTAAAAACGCTCCTTTTTGCTCTGGGCGCACAAAGGTAGTCAAAAGGCCTAAGCTTGCCTCTAGATATGTCTAAAACCCTGTTTGATTATCGGCACTTGGACAACCTGTCTTTTTGATCATCCAAGTGCCAATTTAGGTAGGTTTTTAGATGTATTTTCTTTCCGATTATGAGCCCCTTGTTCTACAATAAAACAAAGAAATTTCAGAGTACCTAATTAACCCTCCATTTTACAAACCCATGCAAAACGTTTTAGCGCCGGCCAGTGCACTGAATTCTCTGAGCTGCTCCAGTATACAGTAAGTAGTAAAAATAAAATTACTTTGCTCGGGATGGGGTAGTGGAGATTGTGGTGGTAGGGGGTGGGGTTATTACTGTATTTCTATAAAGCCAAAAAATTTTTGGAAGTCTTTTCATTTGGTATTGTTGGTTTTGGTTATTCTCAGGGGTTTCTTAGGTTGCTGTATTATCACTTGTATGCTTATTTGGTGGCTCTTATCTGTTCATTTTTTATGACTTTTTGTATTACCCCTGCGTTTCAATAAAAACTTCTGCAATTCAAAAAAAAAAATTTGCTTAAAAATAGGGAAAAAAAATGATATGGTAACTGATGTTTTTTTCAATAAGTACATATTTTCAGGATTAGCTGAGTCCCTTCATGAGACAATCATTTAACAGTCCCTAAAGCTTGAATCTTTCAATATTTATTGGTTTTTTTTCTCTATCCAAGTAACTTCTTAATTTTGTTTAAAATCATATAACCACCGATTGCATTTTTCAGTTTTTGGCTGAAATAATCAGCTAACATTCATTTTGAAATACACAAAAAAGGACTACAAAGTTTACATATAAAAGAGTTAGGTCTGCTAGCAAAACCCTGTTTCCTCTTTTGTTTTCCAGTAATATGTGGGTATTGTTAGAATTTCTTAATTTAGTTCAGAAATCAGCAGAATTATTAGCCTGTGTCTGCTTATATATATATATAAGCAGACACAGGCTAATAATTCTGCTGATTTCTGAACTAAATTAAGAAATTCTAACAATACCCACATATTACTGGAAAACAAAAGAGGAAACAGGGTTTTGCTAGTACAGTTTATTTTGGAAATAGGGTATTTGGAATGATAATCAGGAATTATTTCCTGCTGCTGCTTTCAGTGTTGTATTCAATCTGATCTAATGAAGAGGTCAGTTGAGACTAACGAGAATAGACTGCAATAATAACAGCAGATTAACTCTGCATATTCTAAAGTGTTGGACTAAAACCATGTTTGGAGACTCCAGTCAGTTGTAAATCAGCGGAGGATTATGCAAATAGCACATGACTGTGGCTCACAGCCTGATTCTGCTGAGAAAAAACAACAGCTTGGCAGGCCTACTCCAAATCTGACCAATTTCTAATTACAAAAAAAAAAAAAAAAAAGCAGAGATGTAATTTTTTTTCTCTAGCATTATCTTACTTTTAAACACACAAAAGCTCTTTTTATATATAATTTGAATTAAAAACACATACCGAATGTGTTCGAAGAACAGCAATGATTTTGGCAAGTGCCATATTCCAGAGTTCATCAGTGAAGGTCCTTGTCACCAAACCCTGAGTAACATGTAAAATGTGATCTTCCACTACAAAAAATCTAAGACAAAATATAGTGAAACACATATAAAAAGCATGTAACAATATAATCCAGTACTAAAGCTACTGAATAGGAATATAAAAATAGGAAATAATTTCAGCATAGAATTCTCATATTGCCATACACTTACCCTACAATTTGACTGAAATACTTCCTGTAGCCTTCAACTGTTTCATGCTTCCAATGAAGAAAAAAAGACAGATGAGACCCACAATATTCTATAAATGCCATTTGAGTATATATATATTATTTTTTTCAATTAAAAATAATAAAAGTTGAAATTTACCATGTTTGATTGAGGTTGCAAGACTAGTCTTGCCTGTTTCCTTCTCTGTTTTCTATAATAGTTTTCAAATGTTTCTTTATCGCCCTAAAATATAAGAAACAAAACTAGTGGTACTTTACAAAAAAAATAGATTTCTTTGTTTATTATTAGCTTATCTTTTGTATTATTCCAGATCTAAATACTGCATAATAACTGACATACTTCACTGATAAATGTAATCACAAAGGTAAAAATATTTTCCCAGCAGACACACAAAAAGGTCCATTTTCCATATAACAGCAAGACCAGAATTGATACATCCAGGTCAGGATGTACTCAATTCCAGCAGTATTTTACAAAATCATCTGTTTAATGTGGAGCATTTTGTAAAATACATATACGGATGTGCAAGGAGCACATAAGTATTTTGCCTCTGCATAAAATAAGAACAATTCCTAACTCCCACTCACCAAAAAATTATCTGCATATGTCCATCATAAAAACATAAGAATTGCCATACTGGGCCAGATCAAAGGTCCATCAAGCCCAGTGGCCAACCCAGGTCCCAAGTACCTAGCTAGATTCCCCAAAATTACAAGAAACCCCCCTCCCCCCCCCCCCCCCCCCGTCTGTCCAAGAGCCATTTTACAGAGGTGCATATCTGTAACTCACTTCAGCTTCTCCCCTCTTCCTTCCGGTACCTTGAAAAAATTAATGGCACAGACTCAGCAGCTTCCGTGTGGAGGCAGCAATTTTGCAACTTCCATATGTAAGTGGCACTGCTTTCACATGAAGCTGTCCCATTTTACAAAACTTTACATGTCATCAATTGAGGGAGGAAGTTATTAACATGCATTAAAGGGAATAAGGGACATTATCTTCCTAATGCAAGTTAAATAGCAAAACTGTGCCTTATTTTATTGGAATGAAAATTAGTTTGGGTACTATGGGCTATATATTAATGAGACACAAAGGCCCTGATTCTATAAATAGCACCTACCAGCTTCTAAATAAACAGCGCCTAAACTTGATTGACATGTGGTAGGTACCATTTCCCTAGGCCCCTACTGATTTAGGTGCTTTACGGAATCAAGTTCAAAGTACACAATTGCATGAAATGCACACCAGTATTATGTAAATCAAAATGCAGTTTACATTGAACTTCACTAGAAGTGTTAATCAAAGAAAAAATGTCAACTCAAAGCTGGCATTATTTTTCTTCTCCAGTAGCATAAGGTCACTAACATCCTTCTTAAAGGATCAGAACTATAAAACATCCCTACTTCTTCCTCCAAGTAAAGTTCCCCACATAAAGTACCCTGAATTCAAGCATTATCCCCCACCCTGTTTGGCCCTGTTCAGACCCCTCAATAAAGACCTTCCACTCCCCATATGCCCCCCAGATCAACTGCAAGCAGTTGGTAGTGGTCTAGGGATATGCAGCAGGAACAATCTCCGGTTGCTCCGCCTGCTGGTACCGATTTCAAAATGACATCCACAACCCCAGTGAGTCTATGAAAGGCAACTTGATCCCCTACATGTCATTGGTACCATTTTAAACCCAGTGTTAGCAGAGGCAGCAGCAACAATGATTCTTTCCTGCTTAATACTACTAGACCAACATGGATTACTTGAGGTAGGCCAGGGAAGGACTTGAATGAGGGCACTTAATGTGTTTTTACAGAGACAATGAAACATAGAAATTGACGGCAGATAAGGGCCATGGCCCATCCAGTCTGCCCATCCTAATGACCCTCCCCTGCCTTTACCCTGCGAATAGATCTTATGTGTCAATCCCATTTGGCCTTAAAATCAGGCACGCTGCTGGCCTAGGAAAGAGGGAACCTGCTCCACTCTTCTATTTACCATATTCTTCTCTTTAAGAAAGCCTCACTAGGAGCAAAGGGCCATATGTTAGTGGCCTGATACTTCTGGTGAGCAGAATCACAGCTTGTGAGTTGATCACAAGTTGTCTTATTCCTTTACTGATTGTCCCTAATCTGCAATATTATATTAGTGCAGGTTAATGACTACTCCACTAAACGAAGCTGCAATAAAATATAGCTTAGTAACTTCCCCCCTAAGTAGTAAAGCTGTAATTTTTATTTTAGCCCCTTGCATAATAACCTCTTATAAATCCCTGGCTGAAATGAGGACCCTTTTTAAAATCTGAGTGAGTGCTTCTGAGCTAGTGTAAAACCAGATGGGGAAATTTTTTCCCATAAAAGTGTATTTCTTTTGCAAAATGTGGAATAGACGTATACATTTTTGTCCCACTCAAACCCACACCCCCTTGAAATCTCTGTGGCATGAGTCTCCATGGGTAAATAGCAGTTTTATGAAAATGTCATTTACACAACACGTGCATGCAATCTACTTGTGTAAATGCCACTATTTACATGTGTAGATGCTTCTAAAATAACTCCCAAAATAATCTCCAGGAACAAAAAAAATGCTAATTTGATGTTGATAATTATACTTAATTTTATAAAACTTCCTCATAGCGCTTCAATTGCATAAGGAATTTTGCCTTATTGTGCCTTAAGTACTACGAATATTACTTTGGCTCATCACTGTGCTATTTTAGTATTCAGCCACTCTCAGAAATGTGTTACTTAGCCTTATAATGTTATGGTAGAGCTTAGGCGGGCAATAAGACAGGGTCATGCTCTCTATTAATGGCACCATAAGTTAAGCAGTGGTAGGCGACCTACTGCTGCCTAACTTAATTATTTTAATTGGCGTGGTAATTGATTGTGTCATTTAAAACTGATTAAAAACTTGTTTAAAAAAAAGTAGGCACTGGTAGGCATCTAAAATGTAGGCACCATTAATGCATCTACAACAGGATGCCTAATGGCGCCTTACGTATTAGTGAGCATGGTTAGGGGCAAAGCGGGACGTGATTCACTAAAGAACTTTAGACGCCTATAATGTAGGCCAGTAAAATGCAGGCCTACATTACAGACATCTAAGTTTTTTCTTAGGCTTCATTAGCCATGATTCTGTTAATGCCGCCTAAGCATGACTGACATGTGGCCAGCATTCATTTTTGTAGACACTGCCGATTTAGGCACCATTTAAATATCCAGCCCTTAGTAAACAATAGGACAGTTGGGCCAGGGACTAGGAGCCCATTTATTTTTGGGAGGGGTAAAGTAGGGGGGGTTACACATTTCTTCTCTGCTCTCCCTACCCCGGTTAAGAATCTTACCTTTGTTAGTGAGGATGTCCAAGTCCCACTCATTCTAAAGTGTTGGACTAACATCAAGTTTGGAGGCTCAAAGTCAGTTGTAAATCAGTGGAGGAAAGGAGGATTTTGCAAGTAGTACATGACTGTTGCTCACAGCCTGATTCAGCTTAAGAGATCCACTGCCTCACACCCCCCCCCCCCCTATAAACATACACACAGTGCACTGATGGTTTGCTTTCCAGCTACTGACACCAGTGTTCCTCAAATGAACTGAGCAATCCGCCAACTTCCTCACTGCTGAGGAGGGTCAGGCAGTGGATCTCTTTAAGCCAACAAGGCTTGGGTATCCCTACCATTCAAGGGTGCCACAGTTTTGGGGGCCTGAGCCCAAAGGGGGAAGGCAGGCAGAGTAATTTAGCACAGTAACAATGAAAGTTAACATAATTAATTGAAAAATATCACCAAAATTGTTTCTCTTAAAAGAGAAGTATTTATATTATTGGCTTATCTGTAAATACTGTACACTCCAACTGGATATCTTCATTTATAAAATATCTTAGATTAGATATTCAACCTGTGAGGGAGGTAAGACTAAGGACCTCTTTTATCAAACTGCGCAAGCAGTTTTTAGCGCAGAAAGCCGTGCTAATGGCCCGCACTGCTCCCGACACCCATAGGAACTCTATGAATGTCGGGAGCAGCACGGGCCATTCAGCACGGCTCACCGCGCTACAAACTGCTAGCGCAGTTTGATAGAAGAGGCCCTAAGTGTAACAAAGGAATGGACACTTGTAGTTAAATATGGAAGAGCTGCTGGCAATTAAATTTAAAAATCATATTTGATTTTCAAAAAAAAGATACACCTTATATAAACAAATATAAACCAGGATTTTTGGGCCCAAATAATGGGGGTTCCAGTTTATATTCAGGTCAGTGCCCCCTCCCAGAATTTTTTTAAGTCCGCCGCAGCCAGGCTCTGCCCCCCTCCTCCTCCCTGCCCTATCTTCCTACCTCTGCCAATCTGGTGGAGGTACAACGGGTCCTCTGCCAATCATTGGTGGAGGTGTAGCGGGCAGGAGCAAGCTTTCTGAACTCCTGCCCCACTGCTAACTAGTTGCACGGATCCACTTAGTCCATCTCAGCGGCACGAGCAGCAGCGCGATTTGGCGCTGCTTCTCGGCGCTGAGCGGCTTCCTTACTAGCTCCCGAGAATCGGAGTGTCTATTTCCTGATCAAGAAGAAAAGCTTTACCTGCTTGTTTATCTATTAGAGCTCCCATGTGCTGTAGTTGTGAAAATTGTAAGGTTGATTTTTGTTGGTTTATGAAGAACACCATTGACCCTAGCAGCTGAATTATTTCAGAGACTGCTCAGTCTCTTCAGAATAATCCTTCATCAATATATCTTCAAGGTAAGGAAAAACAAACACTCTTTTTCTAAGAAGACAAGCCACCACGACTTATGCTAGCTACTTTATGAAAACTATTGAGACTGCTGACAATTTGTAAAGAAAGACCCAGTATTGATAATGGATTATCTGTACTGTACAAGGAATGTGTTGTGAGTATAGTCTTCTAGATAGCACAATCATCTTCCATATCCTTTGTGGGAACTATGGTCTTCAGTGAATTCATTTTGAATTTCTCTTAAAAGGATTTGTTCAGGCATCTGAATTTCATTATTAGTCTCATACCACCTCTCCATTAGGGTGGTTCACAGTAGTATGCATTAAAAAAAAAAAACCCCAAAAAACAACCAACCTTGTCAAATCTTGTCTCCACAAAACTTATTTTTGTCCACTTGGTATGTCTTACTCATGTGTCAAATTTCAGCTTGATTAGACAATATTTAGAGGTCACCCCAGCATGCATTGTTTGCTTATGTGTTGTATATGTAGGCGATTGCACATAATTAGTTTGTATGGTGTTGTCTAGTTTGTGATCTGCACCCGTAAACTGGCTCCTTAGAAAGTCATCTGTTAGCTGTCAACTACTATACTGCCATGTGGACTGGCTGTTCGACTGGTCAATTTTCATCACTATGACAAAGAAAAACCTTTACCGGAAAGCTATAAGTTGGTGTGTGAGTCAGCGATGGTGGTATGGGATCAAGCCAGGGTATCGACACAATGCATAAACTCTTGCATTAGGAAGTTGAAGAAACTACACAAAAATGTCGCAAACAAGGTGCTCACAATGATTTCCAGACATCTAAGGTTTCTGTCCGAGCACCTAGCAACACTTGCCTTTTTTGATGCCAGAATCACACCAGAAACAAAGCCACGCATGGTCAAAACTTACAGCGTCCACCATTGCCAGACATTCTAAGATGTCTCACTTGTATAGATGAAATGGAACCTGTGGCTTTTGAAAGTCTTGTACAGAGAACACAGTCATTTTTTGATCTCGATTGAAGGAGGATCAACAAAAACAAAAATATTCATGAAGACTTTGGAACTTTGGAATCAGGCATACAAACAGACTATTGTTAATGATGCAGCAGAACAAGGGATAAGCCTCGAAATATACAATAATACTTTGACAAAAGATGAAGAAGCAATTTGTTCTCTGGCTAGTGGCCAGCCACCGAAATAAGTTTCCTTCTGCATCAAAGGCGCCTTATGTCATACACCGTTGATTATTTGTTAAGTGCACAAGAATTACAATACAAAGTTAAGCTTAGCTATAGTTAAAAAAATAAAAATTTAAAAAAAAGAGGTGGAGCAACCTCTTAACTTTATTTAAGTAAAATTGTGTGTTTTTCATTTTTATATAAAGGAATAAAATTAGCCTTGTGGACAGACGTAATGTGTTAATTTTTTTGGACCACCCTACTCTCCATTTCTTTGGAATCAAGTAACATCTAGAATATCTGCTGGCCTCCTCCCTTTTTATTTTCCATGTTAAGAGAGATTATATTTATTCTTGAAGGAGAATTACATATGTTTGGATGCCTGACAAAGGAAAATGAGCTAATATAATGGAACCTGAGAGAAATATAGGCGCTATCCTTGATTATAAACGTCAATAACCATTTCTCATTTGTTATTAGTAAAAAGGACATGCTGAAAATTCTCTCTTTCTTCCATATGTAGGGATAGAAGAATATCCTTATAAAGGCAGGCTATACTAAAATTTGTCAAAAGGATGAGGAGGTTTTGGATTTCACAACTGATTAGGCCTTCAGATGCCTCTAGTCCTTCTAGTGAGACCTGAAAGACTGTTGCTGAATTTGCTTAGGGGAATGACGGAAGCTGAAAATACAACTGCCTTTAATATTGGAAAGACTTTATTTTAGCACATGTAAACTTCTATACCATTGCTGATGAAAGATTTTAAAGGGCACAGCAATGGTCTTTTCTTAACTTGGTCACTTCTTTATTTCCAAACAGATTCACTACTAATCTGCTACTAACATTTTTCATCTAGTTTTAACACCCAGGCCATACTAGTCTTTTTACCCTAACGGCTACTGAGGAAATTCAAGTTAAAGTGTTGAAAGCTCTTTGTGCAACCTTGCTAGCCATTTCTAACACTTGATGAGCTTGCCTTGATGAACTAGCATTTTACCTTTTCTTTCTGAGTGTCTGAAGATCTTTGTAAATAGAGAGGGCAATTTTATAGAAACATAGAAATATAGAATACGACGGCAGAAAAGGGTCATCTGCCCAACAAGTCTGCCCACTCAAGAACCCTCCCCCTTAAGCACTTCCATCTTTTCTTAAAATCTAGCACATTGCTGGCCTCAACTACCTGAAATGGAAGATCATTCCAATGATCAACCACCCTTTCAGTGAAGAAATACTTCCTAATATCACTATGAAATCTCCCACTCTTGATTTTTAACGGATGCCCTCTTGTTACCGTAGGTCCTGTAAGGAAAAAGATGTCTTCTTCCATCTCAATATGGCCAGTAACTTATTTGAACGTCTCTATCATGTCTCCCCTCTCTCTGCGTTCCTCAAGAGAGTATAGCTGCAACTTGCCTAGACGTTCTTCATAGGAGAGATTCTTGAGCCCTGAGACTATCCTAGTGGCCATTCGCTGAACTGACTCCATTCTCAGCTTATCCTTTTGATAATGTGGCCTCCAAAATTGAACACAATATTCCAGATGAGGTCTCACCATGGACCTGTACAACGGCATCACAACTTCAGGCTTTCGGCTGACAAAACTTCTTCGGATGTCTAGCATTTGTCTAGCCTTGGATGAAGCTTTCTCCACCTGATTGGCAGTCTTTATATCTTCACTAATGATTACTCCTAGGTCTCGTTCTGCCACAGTTCTTGTTAAGGTCTCATTATTTAGGGTGTAAGTTTTGCATGGGTTTCCACTGCCAAGGTGCATAATCTTACACTTTTTGGCATTAAAACTCAGTTGGCAAATTGTGGACCATTGTTCCAGTAAAAGTAGGTCCTGCGTCATAGCGTCGGGCACGGTGCCTTTGCCCACTACATTGCACAGTTTAGCGTCATCGGCAAATAAAGCAGTTTTACCTTGAAGTCCCTGAGTCAGGTCCCGTACAAAGATATTAAATAGGATTGGACCCAAGACCGAGCCCTGCGGCATTCCACTGATCACTTCTGACGTTTCGGAGGGAGTACCATTTACCACCACCCTTTGTAGTCTTGCCGCTGAGCCAGTCTTTAACCCATGCAATCAATGTTTCTACTAGTCCCATCGAATTCATCTTGTTCAATAATCTATGGTGTGGGACACTATCAAAAGCCTTACTGAAGTCCAAATACACGCTATCCAGGGACTCTCCCTTATCCAGCCTTTTCGTTACCCAGTCAAAGAAGCTGATTAGATTGGATTGGCAGGACCTTCCCTTTGTAAATCCATGCTGGTGGGGATTCCTCAGCCTCTCGTCGTTCAGAATCGTATCTAATTTGCGTTTAATCAATGTTTCCATAATTTTACACACTATTGATGCGAGACTTACCGGTCTGTAATTTGCAGTCTCCGATCTGCATCCCTTTTTGTGGAGCAGAATGATGTCAGCTGTTTTCCAGTCTAATGGGACTTTTCCCGTGCTTAGGGAAAGATTGAAGAGTGCAGCTAACAGCTCCGCCAGGACATCACTTAGTTCCCTGAGCACTCTGGGGTGCAGTTTATCTGGTCTCATGTCTTTGTTCACATTGAGCCTTGATAGCTCTTGGTAGATGCTGCTGGCAGTAAATTCAAAATTCTGGAACGGGTCTTCTGAGCTCTCCCTTGTCTGCAGCTGTGGACCAGATCCCAGCTCCTCGCAGGTAAAGACTGAGCAGAAGTATTCATTGAGTAGTTCGGCTTTATCAGAGTCCGATTCTACAAAGTTATCGTCAGGTTTCCTTAGGCACACTATCCCGTTTGTGTTCCTTTTCTTTAATCACTAACATACCTGAAAAAGGATTTATCCCCTTGTTTAACACTTAGCTAAATTTTCTTCCATCCGGAGTTTGGCATTTCTGACTGCTGTTTTAACAGTTCTAGATTTCACCAGATAGGCTTCTTTAGCTTCCAGTCGTTGTAATTGTTTGTAGGATACAAATGCTCTTTTCTTCTGTTTTACGAGATTCAAGATCTCCGCGGAGAACCACTGGGGTTTGCTATTTCTCCGTCGTTTACTCACGGTTTTTATATAGAGGTTGGTTGCTTCCTGTAGGGTCGATTTTAGAGCTGATCACAGTACTTCCACACTATCTTCGTGTCCTGGTTTTGCAATGCCTCAGAGACAAAATCTCCCATGCTCTTAAAGTTAGTGACCTTAAAGTTAAGAACCTTTGTTGATGTGTTTGACCTAGTGAATCCCTTCCTGAGGTGAAACCACACCATGTTGTGGTCACTGGAAGCCAGCGCATCACCTACCGAAACCTCTGTGACACTATCTCCATTGATGAGTATCAGGTCCAGAATCGCCTGATCCCTGGTGGGCTCCAATACCAACTGTTTGAGTTGTGCTCCCCGCATGGAGGTTACTAGCCTTCTGCTGTCGCTGGTTGTAGCGGAAAGTTTGTTCCAGTCTGCATCAGGCATATTGAAGTCCCCTAACAGCACAGTGTCTTCACGCAGAGTGATGGACTCGATGTCTTCGATTAATTCTTTGTCTATGTCCTCCTGTTGACTTAGAGGTCTGTATACAACACCAAGGTACAGGCATTTGTCATTTCCCCTGGCAAGGTTCACCCAGAGGGATTCCCCGGTATACTTGACATCTGTGATCCTGGTAACTTTGATGTCCGCCTTGATGTATAGTGCTACCCCACCTCCGGTTTTGCCTTCTCTGTCTTGACGGAGCAAGTTATACCCTGGTATAGCCATATCCCATCCATGGGAATCCGAGAACCAGGTTTAAAATATTGCCACCACATCTAGGTCGGCATTCCTCATTTCCGTCTCCAATTCGAGAATTTTATTGCTTAAACTGCGGGCATTAACGTACATAGCCCTCCATACTCCGTGTTTGCCCGGTCTGCATGGAGATTTTCCCGTTTGAGTTAGTTTGCCCCCTACAGTGCTGTCTGCAACGTGAGTACTTACCTCAGATTAAAAAATGGAGTGGTTACTTACCCCATCAGGATGAGAATGGGTACCCTCCCCCAACACACCTAGTTTAAAGCCCTTCGAAGCAGGTGAGCCAGCCGTCGTCCAAAGACGTTCTTCCCTCTTCTAGTCAGATGGAGCCCGTCTGATCCCTGTAGTCCTTGAAGTGCCTCTCCGTGGTCCAGGAATCCGAAGTTCATCTCTCTGCACTATCTGCAAAGCCACTGGTTGGTCCTCTGGATACGATCTTCCCTGGCTCTTCCCATACCTCTCACTGGAAGGATGGAGGAGAAGACCACCTGCGCTCCCATCTGCTTCAGCTTCTCTCCAAAGTCTTCAGGTATCTTCCCCGAGGTGCCTCTAGCGGTGTCGTTCGTCCCGACGTGGATGAGAAGCATCGGGTAGTGGTCTTGGGGTCTGATCAGTGTTCTTAAGCAGGTGGTCACATCTCGGATCCTGGTTCCTGGCAGACAACAAACCTCTCTTGAATGAAGATCCGGTCTACATATTGGTCCCTCGGTGCCCCGCAGCAGGGAGTCCCCAATGACTAGCACTCTTCGCTTTTTCGGGGGGAGCTGATTCGTTGCTTCCAGAACTGGAGTCTTCCGCTGGATATCTCCCTGAAGGATGCCGGCAGGTCCTTCTTGTAGAAGCTGGAACCTGTTCCTCAAGGTGATCTGTGGGGTTGATGTAAAGCTGCTCAGTTTGCATGAAGAAGTAGAGTTTTCTTGTAGAGGTAACCAGCTGCCTGGTGTCGGTATCTCCAGCCTCTTCTTGCACCCCAACTGTTACTTCCAAAGCCGCAGATCTGGTTGGTCTGGGCGTCTCGAAGATGGTCTTTCTGAGTGTCTGATGATCTTTGTAAATAGAGAGGGCAATTTTATAACAGGTAATCAGTCAGGAGGCCAAGTAGGTATCTATAAAGGCACATAGATGTTTGTGTGTCTTGTTTGTAGCCCATGTTCATCAAAAAATTTCCTGATCTAGACATTCATCCTAAACTCATCTGGTGAGATCTATCATGTCCAGTTGCTCCTTGTAGAAAGGAGGTATTCCTGCACAATCTTTTGTTGAGAGTAATCTCAGCCTTAAGTGAAATGGTAAACTCTGACTGGAAAGGGTCATAAGCTTGATGAAAGTTGCTCCTATTATACCCCCAACACTGAATCCATCACCACTGGTAACTCAGGTAGTTTTGGCATATCCACATAAAAATTTCTTAAACTCATCACAATTTCTCATCACTTCCTTGGACAGTTGAGGCTCTAACTCTCTGAAGAAAGCTCACTGGAGGAGTCATTGGCTTCAGAGACAGTGTTTGCCACTGAATCTTTTGATGTTAAAACTGCTTTTCTGTATCAAGCTTTTTGGTGCCAGAGGATCTCAGCTGTGTTTGCACTTGTTCCATGTTATACTGTATCCTTCCGATTCAAATGCCCTTGCCATGAACTAACTTTGCACAAATAATGTATAGGAAGGATCCTTCTGCATCAAGCTAGAATGTTGCACTAACGTTATCTTCTGTAAAGGGTCCTTCAGTGTCAATTTCATCTACAGTGTAAGCTGCTGAGATTTATGGATTAGCACTTTACACTAAATAACAGCTGTCCTGTGTGCTACTAGATAATACATCAAAAGACCTGTGGCATGTCAGAATCTAGCCTCTTTTTTTAATGTTCTTCCTTTAAAACAGAAAAAATCTGGGAATGAGTTGCATGTTTCATTCTCCCTACAGGTCCAGTCACCTTCCTCCTGAAACTGAAGTGATGGAGGAGAGTCTGATGGTAAGAACTTATTTCATTTTATAGCCTCTAATATGTCTCTTCCACTGAGATATGATGATGATGATAACTTTTGAAACATCATTAGGCAAAGAGGATGCAGAGAACTGCTTGTCCAAAAGCTGCATTTTGTGCTGAAGAATAATCCAGTCAGCAATGTTAAAATAGGTGGTGCTATTAACATATTTATAAATAATCTGGACATCAGAACAACTTAGGTGATTACAATTTGTAGATGATACTAAACTATTCAAAGTTGTTAAAACTTGCAGACATTGAAAAATTGCAAGATGACCTTAGGAAATTGGAAGACTGGGCATCCAAATGGAAGATGAAGTTTATGTGGACAAATGCAAAGTGATGCACTTTGGGAAGAATAATCCAAATCATAGTTACTAGATGACAGGATCTACTTTAGGAGTCAGCACCCACGAAAAAGGTTTGTTACACAGAAACTGAAGTTACATGGAAATACCTTTAAAACAAATAAGAGCTATATTTTTTCACTGAACGAATAGTTAAACCCTGGAACTCATTACCAGAGGATGTTTAACAGTGCTTAGCATAGCTGGGTTGAAAAAAAAAACCCAGTTTGGACAAGTTCCTGGAGGAAATGTCCATAGTCTTCTATTGAGGCAGACTTGAGGTAAGTCACTGCTTGCCATAGGATTGGTAGCTTTGAATGCTAGGTACTTGTGACCAGTGTTCCCTCTAAGCGGGCGGGTGTTGTGAGCAAACTTTTTTCACTGTGAGCTAAAAATATCGGGCGCCAGCAAGTTATGAGCCAAATAAATATGTTGCTTTCTACCACAGAACTTCCTTACGTTTGTATGGAATCTATCCCCTTTCAACTTTAGAGAGTGCCCTCTCGTTCTCCCTGCCTTAGCTACTAAGTCTATTCCCTTCAGTACCTTGAATGTTTCTATTATGTCCCCTCTCAATCTCCTCTGCTCAAGGGAGAAGAGGCCCAGTTTCTCTAATCTTTCGCTGTACGGCAACTCCTCCAGCCCCTTAACCATTTTAGTTGCTCTTCTCTGGATCCTTTCGAGTAGTACCGTGTCCTTCTTAAAGTACCAGTGCTGGACGCAGTACTCCAGGTGAGGGCGTACCATGGCCCGGTACAGCAGCATGATAACCTTCTCTGTCTCTTCAGTCCAGCATCTGCCCCTTCCATTCACTGTCTGTCTTTCCCTGCCATCTCTCCTCCTGCCCCCCCCACCCCCCAATTTGGTCTAGCATCCATCATCTTCCTTCTGTTCCCCTCATGGTCTGGCATCTCTATCCTTCCCTCCCCCCTGTGGTTTTTAGCATATCTCTCTTCTCATTTCCTCCACTCAGATCTGATCATTCTCTGCTCTCTCTTCCCTTTTCTTCTCTGGTCTTCCTTCTCTATTTTCTGCCTCCATCTAAATTAAATTCTTTCTTACTATTTAGTCCCGTTTCCCTCTTTTCACTGTGTCTACACACAGCTTGTCACCCCTTTCCCTCACCCCTCCATTATCTTACTATTTTCTTCCCCCTTTATTTATCTCCTCCTTCCATCCAGTATGTGTTCTTTCCCCACTTCCATTCAGCATCTGCTCTCCCTTCTCAACTGACATCCATCTGCCTTCTGCTCTCTCTCCCTTCTTCTCACTTCCATCATCTGTCCCCTTCTCTCTCTCTCTCTCTCTCCCCCCCCCAACTTCCATCATCTGCCCCCCTTCCCCTCACCTTTGTGGGTCACTTTCTTTCCCCTGAGGGTGGCTCATGTCACAGGGGAAGCTTTGGCCGAGCAGAACCGCTTGATTGACAGTGGAACTTACTTGATTGATGTCGATGCTGGGGCCCGTTGCCGTTTGAAGGAAAAAAAAAAAGGTGGAAAAAAGGAACCTGTAAAGGCGAGAGGAAGGGAAACCTCCAGGACAGCTGCTTTTTGCCCTCCTTCAGCGGCCCAAGAGTTCAGACCAGCAGCGGCAGCTCTGTATGCTTTTAACTTCGGCACAGAGCTGCCCCTAATCAATAGTTTAGCGCGGTTTCATGAGGCAGCCTCGGGGCCTTTGATAGCCGGCCCGCTTCGATGATGCGATGTGGGCCGGCCTAGCAAAGGCCCCGAGGCTGCCTTATGAAACCGCGCTAAACTATTGATTAGGGGCAGCTCTGTGCCGAAGTTAAAAGCATACACAGCTGCCGCTGCTGGTCTGGAGGTGCGGAGACAAGGCAGGAGGCAAACGCGGTGGAAGGCAGGAGTCCCGGCGAAGGCAGGAGTCCCGGCACAGCGACTGCAACAGGAAGTTGCAAGTCAGCTGACGCCGGCCTTTCGTTGCGGCGGGGACCGAATCCTTCGCGGACCGGCAAGATTTTGTTTGCGGACCGGCGGTTGAAGAACTGTGCTCTACACTGTGTGCGCTGTGACGAGAAACTTGTGCGCTGCGAGGTAATATTTTGTGCGCCCGCGCACCCCAGCGCAGCTTAGCGGGAACATAGCTTGTGACCTGGACTGGCCACTGTTGGAAACAGAATACTGGACTAAATGGACCATTTATTATTCATAGTATTCTTATGATTTGATTTAATTACTTAGAAATACTTACTAATAGAAATAGTTTTAAGTGGTTTACAAAAAAATAGACAATATGCTGAAATCTTCCAACAGAGCCATATCCTTTGGCAAGATATCTGTTTAATGGTAATTACAATTCTATAGCCACAGCTTTGATCTGAGCTTAAGTCTTTGATCATGACATCACTCAGCTAAGGAAGATCAGGACCAACACAGATCTTTGTAAAATCAGGATTTATTTCCAGTTCAGAAGCAGAATCCAGCAATTTTCCAAAGAGACCTGCCCATTTGTTGTTGCTTAATGTCTTGCCATTTAAAGCATTCACCAAGTGTCTGAATGGCTGTTTGCCGGTGTGCAGGTTACAAACAATCCACACCAGTTTCTTTTGTAGCTTTTCCTCAACATAATACATCACTCCTCCCTCCCAACCAGTGTTTACATTATAGGAATCACCTTCAATAGCTTGAAGAGTTTTGTCTGCTCCTCTTTCTCTCAACTGTGCAACCAAATTATCAGCAATTATTTCTGCACGAGTCTTCTCTTGAATTGCTTTTGCAGGAACAAAATGCCATAGATATCTGCCGTCTGGTTCCATACAAACTGTATAATATGTTCCTCTTTCACCAATCCTGGATACATTTTGCCATTTTCTTCTGCCTTTAACATGACCCTTTTATCAAGATGACCATCAAAGAAAATAAACATAAGAATTGCCATACTGGGATAGACCAAAGGTCCATCAAGCCCAGAATCCTGTTTCCAACAGTGGTCAATACAGGTCCCAAGTACCTAACTAGATCCCAAGTAGTAAAACGGATTTTATACTGCTTATCCTAGGAATAACCAATGGATTTCCTCAAGCCATCTCAACAAAGTGGCATTCTGCACAGGACACACTAGTAAGCACATGTAAACTTAATCTCTCTCTCTTCCTGCCAATTTTAAGCCATAGACTATAGAAGTCTGCCTTCCAAAAAGAAGGTCCCCAGAGCTGGCATATGTAAATCGCTACCTGGCTGCATAAAAGGAAGACAGAGAGATCATATGCCAGACAGCCTAGATGGGGAGGGAAGGGAGAAAGCTGCTGGACCCCCTGGGAGGAGGGGTGCTGGAGAAAAGGGAAAAAGGTCTTGGACCCATGGAAGGAGAGGGGGCTGGATGGAAGGGAGAGAGGTGCTGCACCCACAAAAGGGAAGAGAAGGGAAAGAGATGTCAGACCATGAGGATGGTATATGAACAAAGAGGGGCAATGCTAAACACAAGTGGAAAGTATATGGCCACAGAGGGGAGATGCTGGACATGGGGGAGAACAGGAACACCAAAGAGAGATGCTGGATATGGGGGAGAACAAGAACACCGAAGAGAGATACTTGACATGGAGACATACGTTCATAGAGGAGTTATGCTGGCCACAAGAGGAGGGGATAGGGACTGAGAGATGATGATGGATGCAGGAATATGAACACAGGGAAGATGTGGGACTGGGAAGTATAGGGACATGCTGAACATGGGATAAGATAACACACAGAGATGGATGGTAGACATGGAGAGAGAACAAATATTAAATGAACAGGAAACCATGGTGAGTGAGTTAAGAGAAGACAGAAGAAAGCAGAAACCAGAGCTTGCGACCAACATGATAAAAAAAAAAAAAAAAGACCAGACAATAAAAGGTAGAAAAATAATTTTATTTCCAATTTTGCGATTAGAATATATTAGATTGAAATTTACATTCTGAAAGAGCTAGTGTTATACATGGCTAGAGCAAACGGCACAAATTTAGGAGGGAACCCCAAAGGACACTATCAGGCTGCACCTTTAGCTTCCGACAGGCTTGGGACTGTCTGGCCAGTGGGACAAGAGGAGTTGCTCTAATCACACACCCAGCTAGAGAATGGCACGGTGACAAAATTCATCACTGTTCCCATTCCCGAGGATAACCGTGGAAAACCATCCCATGTCATTCTTTACTGTCTATCCAAAAAAATCAAACGAGAGAAAAAAATATAAAAATAAATAACTAAATTCTCAAATATATGTAGCATCAAAAAACAAGAGAATCTAGATCAATGTTATTAAATAATGAATCAATATATATAAATTAAATGTGTGCTCAGTGAAATCAACATCAATAAATGCCACTGGAAGGCTGAAAAAGATGTTTAACCATATACATCATCGCACACGCCCTCCCTACCTCCATCAAGCAAACTTGTGCATGTACAATATAAGAAGATAAGAAAAATACTTATCTCGGCTGACCAGGAAGGCAGTAATGAAAGTGTAATGACGCCCTATACCAGCTGGCAAGCAAGTCCTTGTGTTCCCATGTCCTCAAATATCCTCCGTGATTTTGATCTTGATTTTTTCATAGAAGATATTTGGCATTTATTGATGTTGATTTCACTGAGCACACATTTCATTTATATATATTGATTCATTATTTAATAACATTGATCTAGATTCTCTTGTTTTTTTTATTCTTTACTGTCTATCTCAACCTTAGTCCTTTTACACCAGCATTCTTCGGTGCAAGGCCTGAGGGTCAGTAGTTGTGTCCATTCACACTCTGATTCTTCCTTCTCTCCTTAAAGAATGACATGGGGATGGTTTCCTGCGGTTATCCACAGGGACGGGAACAGTGACAAATTTTGTCACTGTATCATTCTCTACAGCTCTATCATCATCCCTGGCATATACATCTTTACAATGGTTCTTCAAATAGTTTCCACACTTTCATATTTTTGCAGGAAATTGTTGGGGCAGGTGAAGTGGTAAGAGGGTGTCTCATAGAATGTCATATGATTAGTCAGTCAGGCAAACTGGCTCATCTTGCAGGTAGTGACATAATTTGCTTTTGAGATATTTAATAAATAATGTTTAAAAAAATTAATGTGCGGAAAATTTTTGAAGATCCATCATATTTTGCACAAAACAGGAGGAAATGTATCTCTTTCTATACCTCTGGTTTTGTACTAACTGCAAATTCTGGCTTCTTAGGGTCTTGGTTTAATTTATGTTTATAGTTTGTGGTCACTTACTCTGTATTTGCCATTTGTGTTGTGTGTGCAACCAAGATATTCTGTTAGTATGAAATTTTCTATGTAGCACTCTGTAGTAATTTGGCTTGTTCAGTTTTCTTAACAGATGTATTGACATTTTATGGCCTCAATGTAATATTTAGGGCCCTAAAATACGATCAAAGGTAGGTTTCTTGTTTTGGAAGTTAGTGCTGGCATAGTAGATTTGCTTTAGGATCCGAGTGATCTTTTGTTTTATAGATTTTTGTATTACTTTACAATATGCCTATTTTATTGAGATTATACTAAAAACAAAAACTTCTTTGTATGGAGAGTTTTATGGGGGAAATGTCCTAGCTCTATTCTGCATCCAGTGTTGGGAGAGGGCCAGGAGGTTCTGTGGATACAGAACATATTTGTCTTCAGTACCATATGTGTTTTGGGGGCATAACATGGCTCAATGGGGCTAAAGAGTACAGTCCCTTGTAATTCTCCCAACCCTCAATGTGGCCTGCAGCCACTGAATCCTGCACTGCTACCCTCATTGAACGTACTGGAAGTGGGATAGGGGTGTGGCTCTGGAAGGGCATGGGTGAATTATGGGTAGGTTTTTCTCTTTCAAAAAATTGGCAACCCTATTGCCCACCCATGCAACCTGTTGGTCCACTCAAAAAAATTGCCTTCAGCCGACGCCACTGCATTTTTTAAATACTAAAACAGTTTTAAGCTTATTAAGATCACTTTCATGCCACCTAAATTCTACAGTTTTTCCAAGGATCACACATGAATGCTATTTGGCTCTATCTACACTTCAACTATAGTCTGGCACTTGGATACACACAACCTGATGAGAGCCAGTCAACATGGCTTCAGGAAAGGGAAATCATGTTTGACGAATTTACTTCAATTTTTAGAGACCGTGAACAAACAAATTGATAGTGGAGAACTGATGGGCATAATATACTTGGACTTCCAGAAAGCGTTTGACAAGGTTCCACATGAAAGACTTCTCAGGAAACTACAAAGCCATGGAATAGAGGGAGATATATTAAGATGGATAGGCAAATGTCTAGAGAACAGAAAGCAGAGAGTGGGCATAAATGGGAAGTTCTCAGACTGGGAGAAAGTGACTAGCGGTGTGCCTCAGAGCTCGGTACTTGGGCCCATCTTATTTAATATTTTCATCAATGACCTAGAAGGAACATCCAGTGAGATCATCAAGTTTGCAGACGACACAAAGCTATGCTGGGCAATCAGATCACATAAGGATAGTGAGGAACTTCAGAGTGACTTGTGTCAGTTAGAGAAATGGGCGGAGAAATGGCAGATGAAGTTTAATGTGGAAAAGTGTAAAGTAATGCATTTAGGCAGAAAGAACAAGGAACACGAGTATAGAATGTCAGATGCAACTCTGGCTGGGTAAGAGCGAACAAGAAAAGGACCTGGGTATACTGATAGATAGGACCCTGAAACCGTCGGCACAATGCGTGGCAGCGACAAAGAAAGCAAATAGAATGTTAGGCATGATAAAGAAAGGAATCACGAGTAGATCGGAGAAAGTTATAATGCTGATTTATAGAGCAATAGTCAGACCACACTTGGCATACTGTGTCCAACTTTGGTCTCCCAACCTAAAGAAGGATATAAAACTGCTGGAGAGGGTGCAGAGACGAGCAACAAAGCTAATAAAAGGTATGGAGAACTTGGAATACGAGGAACGACTTAAGAGGCTGGTATTGTTCTCCCTTGAGAAAAGGAGACTGCGAGGGGATATGATCGAGACTTTCAAAATACTGAAAGGAATCGACAAAATAGAGCAGGAAAAAAAATTATTTACAATGTCCAATGTGACACGGACAAGAGGACATGGACTGAAGCTAAGGGGGGACAAGTCCAGGACAAATATCAGGAAGTTCTGCTACACGCAACGAGTGGTGGACACCTGGAATGCTCTCCCAGTGGAGGTTATTGTGGAATCCACCGTTCTAGGAATTAAAAGCAAACTAGATGCACATCTCCTTACAAGAGGCATACAGGGATATGGGTGACTAAAATTACACCAGGTGTACACCTGGCTGGGCCTCTGTGTGTGCGGATCACTGGACTTGATGGACCGAAGGTCTGATCCGGAGATGGCAGTTCTTATGTTCTATTGATTTACATGTCTTCCCAGTATTGCAAAGTATGGCTAGTGTGTATACAATGACAGTTAGTAGCTAACAATTATATATTCAGTATAATGCATATGAATTTATACTTTGGTTAGAGAAAGTCTAGGCAATACTTGAAAAGTATAAATTAAAATGACCAACAAAAGAATGAATGGAAGAAGGGAAAAAGAAAAAGTTTAAGGAATATTTTTCAAATATGTGCATACCAAAACTGAATAAATATGCAGGCATCTATAAACAGGAGAAAAATCCACTAAATCTTGAGCAGTTAAAACCTAAAGAAAGGAGAAAAAAAAGGTTATTTTAGACTTCTAAAATAAATGGCTTCTGACCACAAAATATGATAGCTAAACAGATCATTATACCTCTATTTTTAGCACAAATATAACAGTTTTTAATGATTGCTGTTGACATTATACTACATATTACACACTGCTATCAAGACAATTCCACATTTGTCATTGATATAGTTCAATCAATGATCTGAAACAACGTCAAAAACATAGAATTATGATTCTGCAAATTGGCACTTTGCAAAATAAAATACTCTTTTCAGCTACAGTGCAAAATAACACTCAGAATTTAGGAAGTTGGTTGGGCTGAGAACTTTTCTGCTCCTCTCATACAGAATAAAAAGAAAAATATTGAAAAGTGCAAAGTAGGATACAGAAAGGCCCTATATTTTCAAAGATGTGTGCACTTCTTGCCCCCTCTCAGCTGTCCACCCAAAAGAACAAGTGCAAAGTATGCAGAAAATTTCAAGCCATGTACTTTACATGGATTTAAATCTTAGATGGTCCCTTTGAAACTTCATGAAAAATATAGGAGATACAACTACACAGACCATTTGAAAATTATGTTAAAAATAAAATGCAGTGATTACCGTATTTTCACGTAGATAACGCGCACCCGTGTAAAACGCGCACACGGGTATAGCGCGCGGGAAACACAAATTTATGTAAAGAAATTTTTATATACCGCGCTCACGGGTATACCGCGCATGCCGCCCCGACTCTCCTCTGGCTGCCCCGACTCTCCTTTCACCCGCCCCGACTTTCCGTTCGCTGCCCCGACTGTCCTCTGGCTGCCCCCCCCTTGAAGTCCTGTCCCCCCTTGAAGGTCTGCCTGTCCCCCCTTGAAGTCCTGTCCCCATCCTGAAAGCCTGATGCCCCCCCCCGACGCCCAATTCATCATTCGGAGGACCGCTCGCACTCCCACCCCAATGGACCGCTCGCACTCCCACCCGAAGGACCGCTCGCACCCCCACAGCCTCCCCCCTCCCCCATGGAGAAGCTGTCTACCTTGTTTCCGGATGCCAGTGAGCCCAGCTGCTTCCTCTGCCGGCGGTCCCGCCCCTTCTCTGAGCCCTGCGCTACGCTGCTTCCTCTTCCGGCGGTCCCGCCCTTTCTCTGATGTCAGAGAAAGGGCGGGACCGCCGGAAGAGGAAGCAGCGCAGCAGGGTTCAGAGAAGGGGCAGGACCGCCGGCAGAGGAAGCAGCTGGGCTCACTGGCATCCAGAAACAAGGTAGACAGCTTCTCCATGGGGGAGGGGGAGGAGGCTGTGGGGGTGCGAGCGGTTCTTCAGGTGGGAGTGCGAGCGGTCCATCGGGGTGGGAGTGCGAGTGGTGGAGGTGTGAGCGGTCCTTCCGGATGATGAATCGGGCGGGGTGGGAACTATGTAAAAAAAATTTTATATAGCGCGCTCACGCATATACCGCGCAAGGTTATGCATGGTTTGTAAAAACACGTATAATGCGCGCGTTATATGCGTGAAAATACGGTATACTCAAAGAGAATCGTAATACTAATTTGCAAAGGGATTATATATTACTCCTACATTAAAATTAAGTAAACTATTTTATATAGAGAGTTATAAGAGTTAGCTCATTTCTCCTTTTAGGTATTATTATTGTCAGAAAGGAAAAGACAGAAAAGCAAGATGCTATAAATAATGAAGGCACCTCCTCCTCAGGTTCACCATCTTCATCAGCACCTTGCTCTGATCTTCTATGGCCATCTTCAGGAACCCTGTCATTAATTACAGATGCAGACTTCTTATAATTCATTCCAGTTTGTTTATGCAAAGCAATATTGAAGGTTTTCTGCTGCAGTGCCTGTTTTAGTAAAATGGTATTAGTTCATTAAAAAAAAAATCACTAAAAGTTAAAACAAAATGTACAAAAGAAAAAGCAAATGTCTCAAGAAAGCATAACTTATACTTGATGCAACAGTACCTGTGAAAAATGGTTCCATTAAGAGGTACTTGCTTATGAGCCAAGTTAGATATCTCAAGCCAAAGGTAAGAACTCAAAATATAATCAAGGACAGTTAGCTGGACAGAGAACTCATAACTAAAGGAATACACACATACACTTTTAATGTGCTTTGAATTTTTGAATTCCCATGTCAACTGTAAATTTTGCTATCAAACAATGCTTTCTGAAACTCACAGAAGACTGACTCATACAAATGTTCTATTTTCAGAAGCTTTTATAATTTCTGGTCATTCATGTTATTGTTTACTAGGCTGACTGGTTGTTCAAATATTCACATTAATGTTATTTTCATTTAATAAATAAAATTTGATATTATTAGATTTAATATAACCACAAATAAGTGTGACATTACAGTATTCTGAAGGATACCTAATAATAAAGGCAGATAAAGATCATATGACCTATCTAGTCTACCTGTCCATATCATCTATTATCTCCTTCCTCTCCCTTAGAGATCTTGAATTCAAGCTTTCTTGAATTCAAATACATATATTGGAATATATTGCTAAGGGGCAGCCTGCAAAATAAGAGCAATATGTTCTAAGATGGTAGCAGAGAAAGAGGATACCATAGAATGTTTCCCCAGGACCACATAGGAACTCGTGGTCCACCAAGGTGCTACAGCTTTAGGGGCTTTCTGATCAAGGGCCTTCCTGTGCTGGGTGCCCAGGCCATGGGTAACCTGGCCCTGATGGCCTTCTTAAAGAGAAGATAAATCTTTTTAGTTTCTCCTCTGTCAATGCATGAACCAGTCCTGTTCAGAACTGGTTCATGCACTAAAAGGAATACGGTCAAGGACTGGTTCATGCACGGACAGGAAAAGAGAGAGAGAGAGAGAAAAAAAAAAAAAAGAAAGAAAGACTTCTACACATACTGAAAACTGACATGTTACCACAGTGGTATGTAGTGGTTTTAATCTCAACAATAATTTGCAAGGCATTAATTTATCACCATCAGGAGTTCTGCAGTGCACAATTCTAATGCATGGCTTTTGAACAAAAGTTCTACTGTAACTCTTAGTTCATTTAGGACTGCACTTTAAAATATCCATCTACAGCTGAACTACAAATTTTTACGAAACTTAACTGCCCTTATAAGAGCTAAACCACTTACTGAATTCTTTAAAGAAACCTCCTTTCCTATTGTTTATCCCTTATTTGTTCTCTTTTCTTAGAATATTGTAGTTCTTCCCTTTTTTCCTCTTGTTCCCGTTTGTTTTTATTCAGGGAGTCTTTTCGTTTTTCTATCCTCCCCTGTCAATTTTATTGTCAAGTTCTAACATGGTTTTATCATTGTAAGCTGTATTTTTATTGTACTCCACTCTGAAGTCCGATTAAGCAGTATAAGAAATTTTAAATAAACTTGAAACTAGGAGGAGTTACTTTATATCTATGCAGATGACCAAAAAGACATCTATCGTATTTGGTCTCACCTGTTTCATTGCAGTTTCTCCTATTCTGTCCGAATGCTTTCGAATACTTTCTAAAAAGTCTTTAAGATCAGACATAGAAATGTCCTTTATCTCCTCTCGCAGCTTAGGGATATTTTCTATCATTATCTGGCAAAACCGATATTGGCCAACTTTGGGAAGGTAAATATTTTCTAGGTGTTCCATAGTTTTTAGAGCAGAATAGTATCTGTTAAAACAAAGTGATAAATTATTAAAGTCACAATATACACTTTTCAAAGCAAATTCCTTTTTCTATTACTATTATCTATCATAGCCAGCAAACAATGGGCATGATTATCTACAGAAAATCTTATAGACTCACATTCAGAAATAATGTATCTATAAAAACATTCAACTTTCTTAAGTCACATTTTAAAAAGAATTGTGCTTTAATTGTGCATTTATCGTTCTAATAAAAGAAAATCAGTCCCATGAGCTCCATAAAGAGCAGAGAGTGAGAAAACAGGGGGAGAAGCATGCAGGGCAGCAGCTGTGCAAAGAGCAACCAGAGCCCTTACCCCAGCCAGACAGCAGCAGCAGCAATGGAGACTGGGAGAAAGAAGAAATCCCTTCCTTTCCAGTGGAGCAGCAGCTTGAACACATGGAGTTTGTGAATACCCCAGTCAGGGCAACAGAGCCAGGAACTTATGCCGAGGCCTTGGACATAAGTTGCTGTAAAAGTGAGTTGTAAGGATTTTGAAGCTGCAAGTGTTTGTGCTAATGTGGTTTTTGAACTTTAGTGTTTGAAAATTGCTGCTGTGGAAAATTGCCTGCTAGGAGAGTGTTTCAGTTAAAACCAGTAATGGAACTTGGAGGCTGCTTAAACTGCATAAGAGAAAAACCCTGAAGTATATTTTTCTTGTGATTGCACTGCATTACGTTCTGAGCTGAACCAGCTGAGAAGTGGTAGGCTTGGCAACAGCTCAAGAAAGGCTGCTTGTTTAGAACACAAATCTTGAAGAAAGGCACTCCATTAAAGTCAAAAACTAATTCAACCCAAATTTAATTGATTTGCATATCTAGTAGAACTCTGCTCAGATACATGAAGGCTGAATACTCTGCTTCACCACCCAATCATCGCAGTGTTCAATGCAAATCCAAACCAGTACTCGTAATAGTTCATTATACTATCACTAGCTATCGAGTTATAGAGGAACGTCTCTTTTAAATAACTTGAAAGTATATTAAAAATACTGAAACTTAGCTTAGACTGTTTACTGGTTTCGACGTGCCACGTTTCGGTACTGCTTCAGGGAACCGACATAAAGTTTAAATACAATTTAAACTGCAGGTGAAGTCTCATCAAACTCGTAGATAACCCACCACCAGTTGTGTCAAGAGGGAGGACGGGGTGCTGGAGAAGGAAAGCCGCGGGACTGGTGGTGCAAGACAGTGGTGAGCTTTAACCACAATTTGGCTTTTGGCCAGAATAAAAGCTGGAAACCTGCTTTGTTGTCCGAGTCCTTAGTCTCTCACAAGGAAAGGGAATACTTACCTGCAGCCCTATTGCGGGCAGGAGACGACAGACTTTAAACCTGAAGGGTTCCCTAAGCCAGTGGGGACCACGCCAGCTCAGTATTCGTTAGTCACAGGGCCCGCTGCGCTATCCATGGGTACGGACTGTGACAAACTTGACTTGATCTACTATCCAAATCCCTTTACCATAAGTTACAGTGGGTTAGTTGTGCTCTGCAGGTTTCAATCCAACTTACAGCATACTTGCAGATTTACCATAAGCAGCATCAGCCAAAGGAGGCATACACAAGATATACTACTGTGTATGTATGTCATGCTTCTTCTATTTCCACTGGTGCTAGAAATCATTTAATCTTATTTTCTAGCTATGAACTTTTATGATGCCCCTTGACACAATAAATTCCCTTTTGGTATTCATATCTTTCTGTGTGTTACAGAAGAATTTTCTGAAACCCCGTCTATGTGTTGTAGCAATAAACTTTTCCCACAATTGACTACGCTCTCCTATTTCTTTATTATTTAATCTATGTTGCTCTATAAACAGATTTTATAACTTTTTCTATTCTATATATGTTTCTTATTAAGATAATGTACAAGTCACTTGTGAATGAAATTTACCTAAAATTTAGTGATCATAATTATCGTATTTTCACTCATATACCGCGCATCCGTGTAAAACGCGCACATGGATATAGCGCGCAGGGAACAGAAATTTATGTAATAAAATTTTAATATAGCGCGCACACGCGTATACCGCGCATGCTAAAACCTCCTCCCGCCTACTCCGAACCGGCATCCTCCCCCCCGCACGTGTCACCCCCCTCCCCCGCGATCCTATATCCCCCCCCAGCTCCGCAAAGACAACTCTTACCCGATTGGGCACCGGCACCAGCACCAATGCACAGGATGTGCCAGTGCCCGAAGATCCTCCCTCGTTGGGTTGGGCTGGGCTGGGCTGGGCTGGGCTGGGCGGTGCGAGAGAGATCCTCCTTCTTCCTGTGCCGGGCTGGACTAGGCTTTGAGCATTTGCGAATGCTCAAAGCCTTCTGGTCTCGCTCTCTCCGAGATAACCTTTTAAGATATTGCATAAAGCAGCTAATGTGGGTTTTACCAAGTGATAGCAATTAGCTCAGACCCACACTAATACTGTGAGATAAAACCAGCCAGCAGAGTTAAAAACCCATATAAGCTATTTAATGAGGGTAGGATGAGTTGTGGACATGACCTGGGCAGAACAGAGGAGTGGCTAGCTGTGACAGCAGACACATGGGTTGGTACCACACATTAGCTATCTCCGTTGTAGTCAAAGGATATTCTGACAAGTTTACCACAACTGATCTTGTCTCATTTGTGAGCAGGTTCGAGGTCTTGATTCTCTTCCTCTGCCTCTTCTCCCCCTATGTTGACTTCATCCGTGTTTTGTTTTGTGTATGCATCCATATCCAATGAAAAACAATATACCCTAAAAGCGCATTTCTTGAGATGTAGGCAAATATGTAGTTCTAAGGATATGTTTTTGGACCATTCTACTGTACTGGAGGAAAGATTATCAGCCAGAGGATACCCAGCATCAACAATCAGTAAAGCAAAGAAAAGAGCTCCATATAATCATAGAGAAGATTTGATTCAATATCGTGACAGAAAGCAAGATAAGGATTTGCTTCCTTATGTAACAAAATATACTCCTTTATCAGTTCAATTGCAGCAAGCGATTCACCCGCATTTTGCTATGTTAAGACTTCATTCCTGTTTCAATACATCCACATTTCTTTTTCATTTCAACGGAATAGCAATCTGGAGGATATCCTGAGTCCCAATAGCCTATCGGAGATTGAGGATGATACAGTAAGGATCCCTTTGGGTCATTCTAGATGTGGGAATTGCTCAATGTGTGAACAAATGCTGGAAGGCAATATTTTTAAACATCCGAAATCTCATATGAGATATGAATTAAAGTTTGACTCTACATGTAGATCCAGTGGAGTAATATATTGCATCTAATGCCCCTGTTTACTGCTGTATATAGGACAGACATCAAAGGCTTTAAAGACCAGACTGCAGGAACACAGATCTTGTATTCAAACGGGGAGATTAGAAGAACCTTTGGTTATACACTGCAAGCAGAACTGTAAACCAGGCGTAGATATTATTTTTAAAATACTATTGTGGAAGCCCAGACCAGATAATAATAATAACAGCTTATATACCGCAATACCGTGAAGTTCTATGCGGTTTACAAAAGATTAAGCAAAGGTACAAATTGACTGACTTCAAGAGGGGAAGAAGAAAGAGAAGTAATTAGACAAGAAATTCATTGTTGAGGAGAAAAGTGATCAAAAGGACAGTAGGTCGCTATTGAGAGGAAAGAGATAAGTGGATCAGTTGTCAAGATGTTTTAGGAACAGGTGTGTTTTTAGACGTTTCCTAAATACCTCATAAGTAGAGGGCGAAAGTAATTGTTCTAGGTCTTTACCCCATGATGCTGCTTGGTGTGAGAGAAGGAATTCATGGTGTTTTTTCAGTTTGCAATCTCTCACTGGGGGGGAAACGAAGTTGGAATGTGAACTTCTCTTGTGTCTGTTGGTTGAGAAGGAGAAAAGGTCAGTAATGTATTTGGGGGCAAGTCCGTGTAATGCTTTAAAGCAGAAACAGGCAAATTTGAACTTTACGCATGCCTTCATTGGCAGCCAATGTAGCTGCCGGTAGTAGGATGTCAAGTGGTCAAATTTTTTTAGTCCAAAGATTAGTCTGACTGCCGCATTCTGCAACAGTTGTAGGCGTCGCATATTTTTTTGGGAAATTGCCAAATAGGCGATGTTACAGTAGTCAAGCAGGCTTAGTACGAGGGATTGGACTAGGATTCTAAAAACCGATGTAACAAAATAAGCTTTAAGGGATCTGAGTTTCCAGAGAGTGAAAAATCCCTTTCTGATTAAGGAATCTACTTGGTCTTTCATGGTTAGGCATTGATCCAGAGCTACACCTAGTATCTTTATGGAGGGATGGATAGGGTAACTAAGGTTATTGATACAGAGGGGTGATTTAATGTCAAGTGGATGTGGTGAAGCAATGAAAAAAGTCGTTTTATCTGAATTAAGTTTGAGCCTAAAGTTTGTCATCCATTGTTCCATCATGTTTATAGCTTCTGAAGCTTTGGGAATAGTTTCGGAGACAGAATTGGCGAATGGGATGATAATCATAAAATCATCTGCATAACTAAATAGTTTTATCCCCAGCTGGGTTAGCTTCGTGCCCAGTGAGGACATGTAGACGTTGAAGAGCAATGGGGATAGTGGAGAGCCTTGGGGCACACTGGATGGATTGCTGCAGGTGTCGGAAAGCTCATAATTAAAACGAACCTGATAGGTGCAGGATATAAGGAAGCCACGGAACCAGTTCAGCACCTTATCCCGGATACCAATGGCATCTAGGCATTGCAGCAGTTTCATGTGGTCCACTAGATCAAAGGCAGAACTCGTATCGAATTGCATTATCAGGGCATTAAGGCCTTTACTAAACAGTAGGTGCAAATTGTCTAAGATAGCCGCAATTACTGTCTCCGTACTGAATAATGGCCTAAAACCAGATTGAGTTTCATGGAGGAGAGAGAATTGATCAAGATAACCCATCAGTTGGGTGTGAACCAATCCCTCCATAATTTTTATAATAAATGGAATGGAAGCTACCGGTCTATAGTTGGATATTAGGGCTGAGGATACTTTACGATTTTTTAGAATTGGGGTTATAATAATGTGACCATTATTAGAGAGGAACTTCCCATTGTTTAGGTTGTAAGATGTATTCCACATATCATTAAAGGTGGAAAGAAGAGGAAACTAGAGCCGGCATGGTTAAAAAGTGAAGTGAAAGAGGCTATTAGAGCTAAAAAAAAAAAAAAATTCCTTTAAAGAATGGAAAAAGGATCTGAATGAAGAAAATAAGAAGAGACACAAGCACTGGCAAGTTAGATGCAAAGAATTGATAAAGAAAGCTAAAAAAGAATATGAAGAGAAACTTGCAAGAGAGGCAAAAACTCAATTTTTTTAGGTACATCAGAAGCAGAAAACCTGTGACGGAATCTGTGAGACCGTTGGATGATCAAAGAACAAAAAGGGAACTCAGGGAGGATAAGGCCATAGCGGAGAGACTGAATGAATTCTTTGCATTGGTCTTTACGGAAGATGTAAGAGATCTACCTGAATTGAAAATGATTTTCAAGGGTGATAATGTGGAGGGACTGAAAGAAATCTCAATGAATCTGGAAGATGTACTAAGCCAAATCAGCAAGTTAAAAAGTAATAAATCACCTGGACTGGATGGTATACATCCCAGGGTATTACAAGATCTCAAACATGAAATTGCTGACTTGCTGTAAGTGATCTGTAACCTGTCGCTAAAATCATCTGTAGTACCTGAAGATTGGAGGGTGGCCAATGTTACGCCAATTTTTAAAAAGGGTTCCAGGGGAGATCCGGGAAATTACAGACCAGTAAGCCTGACTTCAGTACCAGGCAAAATGGTGGAAACTATTATAAAAAATAAAATTGTGGAACACGTAGACAAACATGATTTAATGAGACAGAGTCAGCAGGGGTTCAGCCAAGGGAGATCTTGCCTCACCAATTTGCTTGACTTCTTTGAAGGTGTGAATAAACTTGTGGATAAAGGTGAGCCAGTTAACGTAGTGTATCTAGACTTTCAGAAAGCTTTTGACAAAGTTCTTCATGAGAGACTCATGAGAAAATTAAAGAGTCATGGGATATGTGGCAAAGTTCATAAATGACCTGGAAATAGGGACAAAGTATGAAGTTATAAAATTCGCGGACGACACAAAACTCTCCAGTAGAGTCAGAACTGTTGAGGAATGCAAAGAATTACAAGGAGACCTGAACAAACTGAGTGAGTGGGCAAAAAGATGGCAGATGAGCTTCAATGTAGAGAAATGTAAAGTCTTGCATATGGGGAAGGGGAACCCAATGTACAGCTATACGATGGGAGGGAGGGTACTGGGGGACGGCTGCCTAAAAAAAGACCTGGGGGTTTTGGTGAACAAAACAATGAAGCCGGCGGTGCAATGTGCAGCGGCCTCAAAGAAAGCGAACAGAATGTTGGGCATAATCAAAAAGGGTATCACTACCAGAACGAAGAAAGTTATTCTACCACTGTATCGAGCGATGGTGCGCCCACATCTGGAGTACTGTGTCCAATACTGGTTGCCCTACCTTAAGAAGGATATGGCGATACTCGAGAGGGTCCAGAGAAGGGCGACAAGTATGATTAAGGGCATGGAAAACTTTTCATATGCTGAAAGGTTGGAGAAGCTGGGGCTCTTTACCCTAGAGAAGCGGAGACTTAGAGGGGATATGATAGAGACTTATAAAATCATGAAAGGCATAGAGAAGGTGGAGAAGGACAGATTCTTCAGACTAACAGGGCCAACAAAAACAAGAGGGCATTCAGAAAAATTGAAGGGAGACAGATTCAAAACGAATGCTAGGAAGTTCTTCTTCACTCAGAGGGTGGTGGACACCTGGAATGTGCTCCCAGTGGAGGTGATAGGGCAGAGTACAATATTGGGCTTCAAAAAGGGATTGGATGACTTCCTGAATGAGAAGGGGATTGAAGGGTACAGATAGAGGGTAACTATACAGGTACTAATGAATAGGGAATAAAGAATTTAGGTAAGGACTTACAAGTCATGAACCTGGGGTCCGCCGCGGGAGCGGACTGCTGGGCACGATGGACCCCTGGTCTGACCCGGCAGAGGCAATGCTTATGTTCTTATGTTCAGTTGCGGATTAGCAATTGGTTATCGGACAGAAAAAAAAAGGTAGGGTTAAATGGTCATTTTTCTCAATGGAGGAGAGTAAACAGTGGAGCGCCGCAGGGATCTGTACCGAGACCAATGCTATTTAACTTATTTATAAATGATCTGGAAACTGGAATGACGAGTGAAGTGATTAAATTTGAAGATGACACTAAAATAAGAACATAAGAAGGTGCCTCCGCTGGGACAGACCAGAGGTCCACCCTGCCCAGCGGTCCGCTCACGCGGCGGCCCATCAGGCCTATCGCCTGAAACAGTGGTCCCAGACTAATTTTGTAACTTACCTCTAATCCTATCCTTATAACCTACCTCTACTCCTATCTGTACCCCTCAATCCCTTTGTCCTCTAGGTACCTATCCAAACCTTCTTTGAAGCCCTGTAGCGTGCTCCTGCTTATCACTTCTTCTAGTAGCGCGTTCCATGTATCCACCACCCTCTGTGTGAAAAAGAACTTCCTGGCGTTTGTTCTAAACCTATCCCCTTTCAATTTCTCCAAGTGCCCCCTTGTACTTGTAGTTCCCCATAATTTGAAAAATGTGTCCCTATCTACTTTTTCTACACCCTTCATGATCTTGAAGGTTTCTATCATGTCCCCTCTAAGTCTCCGCTTTTCCAGGGAGAAAAGCCCCAACCTTTTCAGTCTGTCAGTATATGAGAGGTCTTCCATAACCTTTATTAGCTTAGTTGTTCTTCTCTGGACTCTCTCAAGTACCACCATGTCCTTCTTGAGGTACGGCGACCAGTACTGGACACAGTACTCCAGGTGCGGGCGCACCATTGCACGATACAGTGGGAGGATGACTTCCTTCGTCCTGCTCATGATACCTTTCTTAATGATACCCAACATTTTGTTTGCTTTCTTTGAGGCTGTCGCACACTGTGCCGACGCCTTCAAGGTTGTGTCTACCATCACTCCCAGGTCTCTTCCAAGGTTGCTCACCCCTAGTGGTGAATTTCCCATTTTGTAAGTGAACATCGGGGTTTTTTTCCCTATATGCATGACTTTGCATTTCCCTATGTTGAAGCTCATTTGCCACTTTTTGGCCCACTCTTCCAGCGTTGTCAGATCTTTTTGGAGATCTTCGCAGTCCTCCCTGTTATTTACCCTGCTGTATAGTTTGGTGTCATCCGCAAACTTAATAACCTCACATTTTGTTCCTGCCTCCAGGTCGTTAATAAATATATTGAACAGGAGCGGTCCCAGCACCGACCCCTGCGTAACGCCGCTCGTGACCCATTGCCAGTCTGAGTAATGGCCCTTTACTCCAACCCTCTGTTTCCTGTCCGCCAGCCAGTTTTTGATCCATCGGTGGACCTCCCCTTGCACCCCGTGGTTCCATAGCTTCCTTAGCAGCCTTTCGTGTGGTACCTTGTCGAAGGCTTTTTGGAAGTCAAAGTAAATGATGTCTATGGATTCCCCTTTATCCACCTGGCTGTTGACCCCCTCAAAGAAGTGTAATAAGTTCGTGAGGCATGACCTGCCCTTGCAGAAGCCATGCTGGCTCGACTTTAGTAGCCCATTTTCATTGATGTGCTCCCAGATGCTGTTTTTAATCAGCGCTTCCATCATCTTTCCCGGGACCGAGGTCAAGCTCACCGGCCTGTAGTTTCCTGTGTCTTCCCTTGAAGATGGGCGTGACATTTGCTAGTTTCCAGTCTTCCGGAATCTCTCCAGTTTTTAAGGATAGGTTGCATATTTGTCGAAGTGGCTCCGCTATTTCGTTCCTTAGTTCCGTGAGTACCCTTGGGTGAATGCCGTCCGGACCTGGCGATTTGTCGCTCTTTAGCCTGTCTATCTGCTTGAGGACATCCACCTTGCTCATCTCTAGTTTAATGTGGACAAATGCAAAGTGATGCACATTAGGAAGAATAACCCAAATCACAGTTACCTGATGCTAGAGTCCACCTTGGGGGTTAGTGCTCAAGAAAAGGGGGTGTCATTGTAGACAAGATGATGAAACCTTCCACCCAATGTGTGGTGGTGGTCAAAAAAGCAAACAAGATGCTAGGAATTATTAAAAAGGGATAGTTAACAAAACTAAGAATGTTATAATGCCTCTGTATCACTCCATGGTACTACCTCACCTGGAGTATTGAATTCAATTCTGGTCTCCTTATCTGAAGAAAGATATAGAAGCACTAGAAAAGGTTCAAAGAAGAACAGCCATGATGATAAAGGGGATAGAACTCCTCTCATATGAGGAAAGACTAACAAGGTTAGGACTCTTCAGCACGGAAAAGAGATGGCTGAGGGGAGATATGATTGAAGTCTACAAAATCGTGAGTGAAGTAGAACAGGTACAAGTGGATTGATTTTTCACTCTGTCAAAAATTACAAAGAATAGGGGACACTAGATGAAGTTACAGGGAAATGATAAGACCAAGTTCTTTGTTGCGTCGCTGCACAAAATTTTACATGAACCATCAATTACTATAGACAACACTGTATACAATTTATCTGACAATTAACATACTGGGAGTTGTTATCCATCAACATGGGATCATGAAAAAGCAAAAAGATGCCGTGGTACAAAAGAGCTATTATACATTGTGGAAGTTGCATACTATAAAAACGTATTTTGAGTTTTCGGCTTTTAAACTTTTAGTTCAATCATTGTTGTTGAGTCTCCTTGACTATTGCAATATAGTCTATTTAACATGCACCAAGAAAGAGATGGCTAGACTTAGATTAATTCAAAACACGGCAGTTAAATTGATTTATGGTTTGAGGAATTATGACCAAGTGACACCCTTCTATCGCAAGTTGCACTGGCTCCCAGTGGAAGCTCACATTTTGTTTAAGTTGGGTTGCCTTTGTTATAAAGTTGTGCATGGTATTGCTCCAATCTATATGACTGATAGATTCCTTATAGCATCTTATAAACACAGAAGATCACATGCTTTGTTTATCTTTCCATCTGTTCAAGATTGTAAAAGCAAGAAATCTTTGGATCGTACATTAGCATAATAAGGAATTTCGACCTTTGTTGTGTAGCACTTGCTCTTAAACATTTTAGAACCCAATTGAAAACTTACCTTTTTTTAAAGTATCTGGCCAAATAATCTTATCTGTTTCTTATGTTATTTTTATTATTAATCTTTTGTTAACCGCGTTGAAATTATGGTTACGCGGTTTATAAGTACGATGTTATGTTATGTTCTGAAATACTTTTAAAATCAATAAAAGGAAATATTTTTTCACTCAGAAAATAGTTAAGCTCTGGAACGCATTGCCAGAGGCTGTGGTAAGAGTGGATAGCGTAGCTGGTTTTAAGAATGGTTTGGACAATTTCCTCGAGGAAAAGTCCATAGTCTATTATTGAGAAAGATATGAGGCAAACCATTGCTTGTCCTGGATCAGTAGCATGGAATGTTGCTACTCTTTGGGTTTTGGCCAGGTACTAGTGACCTGGGATTGGTCACCGTGAGAATGCACTACTGGGGATGGTGCAAAGAGATGAAATTCGGCTTCCTGGACCACGGAGAGGAACTTCAGGGACAGCAGGGACCAGATGGGCTACACCTAACCAAACGTCCTGGGACGATGCCTGGCCCACCTGCTCCGGAAGGCTTTAAACTAGGTGAGCCGGGGGAGGGGACCCACTCTCACACTGGTAGGTAGTCGTGTGAATACTAAAGTGGACAGAGGCTATACCAAAGGAGACATAGGCATGATCAAGGAAAGCAAATTATCTTGCGTCAGTTCACAGGGAGCCAGAGCAAGAGACAGAGACTTAGTATCTGGGGTAAGTATTCGAGTTGATAAAGCGGGGGGCAGAGGGAGAGATGGAGAATCCATCTTCGAGTCAGGGGAGTCAGAGGTAAGTAATTAAGTCGATAAAGTGGAGGAGAATACTAAAGGAGACAAAGGCAATAATAAGGGCGACAAAAACAAGATTGAAAGGGACAAACTATCTCGGACAGAGAACACTCCATACAAACAAAAAGTATGGACAGCCATGTATGCTAATGCCCGTAACTTGGGCAATAAAATTCTGGAACTAGAAGTGGAAATGAGGAACGCCGACCTTGACGTAGTGGCAATATCAGAAACGTGATTCTCGGAGTCCCATGGATGGGACATGGTCAAACCAGGATATAACTTACTCCGTCGCAACAGAGAAGGCAAATCAGGAGGAGGAGTAGCTCTGTACATTAGAGAAGACATCAAAGTTACTAAAATCACAGACATTAAGTATAAGGGAGAATCCCTCTGGGTGAACCTTGCCAGGGGCAATAACAAATGCCTGTACCTTGGTGTTGTATACAGACCACCAAGACAAAGGGAGGATGCAGATGATGAACTAATTGGTGACACTGAGACCATCACACTGCGTGGAGACAGTGTTATTGGGAGACTTCAATATGCCTGATGTGAACTGGAACAAACCCTCTGCTACTACCAGTGGCAGCAAGAGGCTACTAGCCGCCATGCAAAGAGCACGCCTCAAGCAGATGGTACTAGAACCCACCAGGGATCAGGCAATCCTGGATCTGTTACTCACCAACGGACACAGTGTCACAGAGGTATCAGTGGGAGAAACCTTGGCCTCCAGCGACCACAACATGGTGTGGTTCCACCTCAAGAAAGGGACCACTAGGTCTAATACATCAACTAAGGTCCTAAATTTTAAAGGAACTAACTTTCAGGGCATGGGGGAATATGTCTACAAAGCGCTGCAAAACCAGAGCACGACGGACAATGCAGAGGTGCTATGGACAGCTCTAAAATCTACTCTGCAAGAGGCAACCAACAGATACATAAAAACCGTGAGCAAACGACGCAGAAAAAATAGACCACAGTGGTTCTCTGCGGAGATCTCAGAACTAGTAAAGCAAAAGAAAAAAGCTTTTACAACCTACAAACAATCACATCGACCGGAATCTAAAGAAACCTACCTGGCGAAATCTAAAAAAGTTAAAGCAACAGTCAAGAGAGGCCAAACTCTGGATGGAAGAAAACATAGCTAGGCAACATCTACCATGAGCTATCAAAATTAAAGGTAAGCAAAGCTATGGGCCCGGATAATCTACACCCCAGAGTACTTCGAGAATTGAGAGATGTCCTGGAAGAACCGTTAGCCGAGCTTTTCAATCTTTCCCTAAGCAAGGGAAAAGTTCCCTTGGACTGGAAAACTGCCAACATTATTCCACTCCACAAAAAGGGATGCAGGTCAAAGGCTGAAAATTACAGATCGGTGAGTCTCACATGAATAGTGAGTAAACTCATGGAAACATTGATAAAAAAATAGATTGGACACTATTCTGGACGACAAAAGATTAAGGGATCCCCACCAGCATGGCTTTACAAAGAGAAGGTCTTGTCAATCCAATCTGATAAGCTTCTTTGACTGGGTAACAAAAAAACTGGACGGGGGAGAGTCCCTGGACATCGTGTATTTAAACTTCAGTAAGGCTTTTGATAGTGTCCCACACCGTAGGTTATTGAACAAGATAAACGCGATAGGACTAAGAGAAACACTGGCTAAATGGATAGAAGACTGGCTTAGCGGCAGACTTCAAAAGGTAATGACAAACGGTATTCCATCAAAAACACCAAGAGTGACCAGTGGAGTGCCGCAGGGCTCAGTCTTGGGCCCGATGCTATTTAATATCTTTGTAAGGGATCTAACTCGGGGACTTCGAGGCAAAATTACATTATTTGCTGATGACGCTAAACTATGCAACGTTGTCAGCAAGGCAACAGAACCTGACAGTGAAACCAGGCCCAACGCTATGGAGCAGGATCTACTTTTACTAGAACAATGGTCCAGTACTTGGCAACTAAATTTTAATGCCAAAAAATGTAAGGTAATGCACCTTGGTAATGGAAATCCGTGCAGAACATATACATTGAACGGTGAGAACTTAACAAGAACTGTTGCAGAAAGGGACTTGGGAGTAATCATCCGGGAAGATATGAAAGCTGCCAATCAAGTGGAAAAAGCTACAGCCAAGGCTAGACAAATGCTGGGTTGCATCAGAAGGAGCTTTATCAGCCGAAAGCCTGAAGTCATACTGCCGTTATACCGATCCATGGTGAGACCACACCTAGAGTACTGTGTCCTGTTTTGGAGGCCACACTATCAAAAGGATGTGAAGAGAATGGAGTCGATCCAGAGAATGGCCACTAGGATGGTCTCGGGACTTAAAGATCTCCCATATGAAGAACATCTGAGCAGACTGTGCTTATACTCTCTCGAAGAGCGCAGAGAAAGGGGGGACATGATAGAAACATTCAAATACATCACGGGCTGCATTGAGGTGGAGGAAGAAATCTTTTTTCTTACGGGTCCCACGGGCATCCGCTAAAACTTAAGGGGGGAAGATTTCACGGTGACACTAGGAAATACTTCTTCACCGAATGGGTGATTGATCGATGGAATGGTCTTCCACGCCAGGTAGTCGAGGCCAGTAACCTGTTCGACTTCAAGAGACGTTGGGACAAACAGGTGGGGTTGCTGCAGAGTTATACTTAAAAGATAGACTCTCAAAGGAGGGAGGGTTCTTGAGTGGGCGGACTTGTTGGGCCGCTGGCCCTTTTCTGCTGTCATATTCTATGTTTCTATGGGCTTGATGGACCGTTGGTCTGACAAGTTTCAAGTTTTATTTTAATTTAATTTTTACTAAGCGAATTACAACATAGAAAAAAAAAATAACATTTATTTTAACATAATATTTAAAAATTTTTAAAACAATAGTTAAGACCAACAGACATACAGACCAACCGAGACACTAGGTTAAAAAAAAAAGGCTGTTTTTATGCAAGTACTGAGATGCATAACTATTCAAATTACCTGCTCTATATCTATATTAAACTAGGCAGTAGTGCAAAAGATAATGAATGCTTGTTAACTCAAAAAAAGAACCCCACAACTTAAGTGCACCCACTTAGGGCCCCTTTTATAAAGCTGCAGTAGCAAGTCCCAGCTTGGCAAATGCTGTGCAGCCCTTATGAATTGAATGGGCTACATCACATTTGCTATGCAAGAATCATTACTGTGGCTTTAATGCTATTTTGCTTGAATGTGCATTAACATCGTATGTCAACATGTTGGTTAAAAAGCAGATTAATAAACAAACAGACCTATGTCTGGAGCATATTAGGTTTTCTCCATTGTGAAGAAGTTTCTGTTCCATGTTGTTCCATGTTTGGTTACAAAAACAGAATTTCAAATAATCATAGCAGTTCCACTTCCTGATTAAGATTATCTTTCATGGCTTAAAAGTTCTTTAAGAATTTTTCATAAATTTTGAACCATGGGATGTGCAGTTATACCTTTTAAACTGCTTTTACCATTGTGAGTCTGAGTTGAATGCTGCAGATTCCACTTTTCTTGGAGTAAAATTGTCACTCATTTCTTTGGTGAGAAGCTTATTAGAAAAATTTATTTTTAAAAAGAAATAATTTTTTTTTTTAAATCTTAAATTTTGGAAAGATAATAAATCATAAAAGTAATTTGCCTAGAGAAGGTTTTTTAGATCAATGATTGAGAGAGAATGTAACCTCAGCTTCTTGTGACATCCATTATGAATATTTATTTCTGTGAAACAAACAACACTATGGGTTGGTTGATGCCACAAGGACGCTCCAAACTCCCACAGCAATGGACCTTGGTACCACAACAGTACAAATGTCCTCAGCAAAACAATGGGTCTGGATATCTGTTTACAGCAAGTGACTACATTTTGAAGCTATGTGTTGGCTTTTATTTCACTGTGATTATAGTATTTGAATTTTTTATTAATAAACATCACCATTTTAGCTCTTGGGAGGCCAGGGATTGGTTCGACATTTCTTTCTGTGGCCATTTGCTTTCTATTTTGGCAAACCATTAATAGAGTCTCTTAATTTGGTAATATTTAGGATAGTAATTTTGATTTTTTTTTTCCATCATATTTATATTTTTGTCTTAGGAGTTAACATTCTCCAAAGAAATGCTGCAGATACTAAAGCAGAAAAGCACCAGGAGTCTTTTGTGATACATAAAACTTATGTTTAGGATAGTGAATATACTAAGCTGGCCAAGTGTGGTTAAACTCATTAAAATTTAGTTCCAAGTACTTCATACAACAAAGTTCTATTTTGTAATATAAAAAAGATTATCTCAGGACTTGGCATATCTGAAATGACAGCTCATTTCAGCTAAGGAATGTAAAACTAATTTACTTGCTCTGAGAACACCACAGCTCTCATGAGATTGCAGACATAAAGAGAGGCTTGAAGTGTAGTTAATGAACTTGCTTATAATATATCTTATATTCAATGGAATTTTAAGGAACAGAAATATTTTTACCCTCTTGTTGAAATAAAAAATGCCCTGAAGTACTGCATGCTGAGCTTTCGCAGAGAGTAAATCCATAAAAACATCCAAATCATATTAACTGCTTTATTCAAATTATACAGATAATTTTGCTACCTCATCTGAAGGGGGGGGGACTGCTGTCACTGAGATGAGAATTACCATAATCCATTTAAAATCCTTTCTAGAGCCCCTTACTAATTATATATATCTGGAACTCAGGACCTTGCCTTTTCAGCATCTGTTCTGATTAACTATTGAAGCCTTTTAATTTGAAGGTCATCTGCAGGTCAATATTTAAGTTACTCCGTTTTATATATCATTTTAGAACAAGGACCAATTTCATTTTTTCTCTCTCATCAAGCTAGCAAGTCTTTATAATTAACACAAGGAAATGTTACAAGTAAAGTTCAACATTTAGGTTGATATTGCTGCCAACAGGGGACACAAATGAAACACCTCACATAAAAGTTGCACATTTTTACCTGATGTGTCAGAAAGGAATTTAGAAAACTAGTAGCAGAATATTTTGTGATCTAAAATAAACTAGTAATAAATGCAGAGTGCATTATTTGGCAACTGAAGACTCTAAACTTTAATAAATTACTGGGCAAAAATATCATGACAGTTGTAGTTACAGAATATAGTTTACCATAAAAATACAAGCTGCAATCTTTCAAAACTCAATTTTCAAATGTATCTTCAATATGCATGCCAAGGTTTCTTCAGCATAAAAAATGTTAAACTGAAACTGATTAAAATAACTGGCATTTCCCTCCCCACATTATTGTCCTACAAATTTCTGAAATAAATAGTTTTCTGGCTGCCAGATATGTTTTATGCCTTTGAGACTAGGAAAATGGCAGATTAAACTATCTGACCTTTAGGGTAGAAAAAGGCATTCATACCTCTTGTTGAAATCACCCCCTCTCTTAAGAGGGGTAGGGGTGCTGCTATCTAGGGTCTTAAGGGCAGAAGTGATCCCCCAGCAATGGTCCAAAATGGCAACTATGATCCCTAGATGTTGTCTCACAGTAGTAATGCTAGAGGATAATATGCCCAAAAAAGGAGCGATTCTTCTTATCAGATTTACCCTAGTGATAGGGGAGTAAAAGGGTAGGGGACTTGATATAACCGCTTTTCTGTGTGGTTTACACAAAACATATGAGGCAGTTCCAGCTTGACTGAGCTTATAATCTATTTACGACAAACAAGCAAACCAAATAAGGGATGAGAGAGCTACGAGCTAATTTATCTACCTCAGTAGGAAAGAGAAGAGTTTTCAAAAATATTTTTAATATAGTGCCTTGATAACTCCATACACATCATTCACTTTTCCTTCAAAGACTTTAACCCCTTTGAAAAGAATTCTTCTGTTTGACCTTTCGAACCAGGACGTCACAGCTTCCTTGACGTCTTCATCACTTGAAAACCACTGTCTACAGAGAGATTGTCCCAGGTACATTAGATAAGAGTGTGAGCCCATCGGGACAGATAGGGAAAAATGCTTGGAGTACCTGAATGTAAACCACTTAGGCTATAAATGATATATAAATAATAAAATTTATAATAATAAAATTTATTCAAAATTAGGAACAGGAAATAATCCGAAGGAGCCAGGTCAAGACTGTAGGGTGGATAGTTCAGCTGCTGGAATCTGCATTCTCGGATGGCAGCCATATGCACTAGCACATTGTCGTGAAGAATCAGCATGCCTGCTGTGAGTTTTCCTCATCTTTTCTCCTTGATTAACTCCCACAAAGTGATCATTGTATTGCTGTAACTTTCCACGTTTATGGTCATCTTGTGTAGCATGAAATCCAAACGTAAAAGTCCTTTATCATCCCAGAAGACAGTTGCCATAACTTTGCCTGCTGATTTTTCTGTTGAACTTTTTTGGGGTGGGGGATTGACTTGTGCTTCCACTGCATTGACTCCATTTTGGACTCAGAATCTCTATGATAGACCCAAGTTTCATCTCCAGTCACAAAACAATTTTAAAAAATGCACTTGGCCTTCACATCCAAGTTCTCCTGACAGCACCCATCTTCCACTAAACTTGATCATGCCCAACTTTTCATGAATTATTTTCCAAACTGTGCCTGCTAAGATGCCCATTTCTTCTGATATTTGGGAAATCTTAATTCGTCTGTCTGACAAAATTAGATCTTCAACTTTCTTGCACATTTCTGTGGAAGTTGCTTCCACAGGCCGTCCAGTGTGATGGTCATCTTCAATGGACTCTCTACCACATTTAAACTGCTTGCTCCAAAATTTTACTTTGTAGGATGATGGGGCAGACTCACCATAAACTACAGTCATGCCTTCATGGATCTCCTTTGGCTTTTTCTATTCTCTCATGTGAAATATTTTCACTGAACTGTGCTCCAAATCTAGCAGTTTCTTACTTGATTCACATGTGGATTTCCTGACATCCTGTCTCTTGGAATTTTAGACTCAAACTGAGCCGCAACTGTACATGAGTAACCTTGAGACATGTCACAACATGCACAGACTTATTTCAACATGCTTGCTATTTTCTTTCATACTGAGGTAAATTGATGAATTGAGTTCCAGGGGAGGATTGTAAGGAGAGATAAGATTATAGAGATACTCAAGAGCTGCAGAATGAATGCACTAATAAGTCAGTAAATGAAGCTTGAACTGTATATGAAAATGGATAGGGAAACAATGAAGTGACTTGAAGAAAGGGGTTATGGGTGTGTAGTGACACCGGTAGAAATTATGCAGTAGAATTTTGAACAGACTTAAGGGAGAAAGAGAGATGGTTAGTAGGTGATCTGTGAAAATCAAGTTGTTGTAGTATAAGACTGAGGTGATGAGAGTGTGGATAAGGGTTTTGGTAGTGTATTCAGAAAGGAGGGAGAAATGCTGGTGATGTTATAGAGAAATAAATGGCAGGTTTGGGCAGTCTTTTGGACATATGCAAAGAAAGAGAGAGAGAGGCCACATTGGGTACAGTAACGTACAGTCAATTTAATATCCAATTTGCAAGTTCTTCCGGAATTAGTCCAGGTACCTCTCCTCCCTTGTAACAAAAAAAAACAAAACAAAACCCCGAAAACTGTTGTAACTTCACTGGAAATGTCCAGTTAGCTCTTTTGTAATCCGCCTTGAACTTCAAGGTATAGGCGGAATAGAAGTCCCTAATGTAATGTAATGTAATGTAAGGTATTACTTGTTGTTGTTTTTTAACTCTGAAATTTTAATTTTGCTTTTTGTTATGCATTTATATTAAATGACATATCTTTTCTTGCTTGTTTTTGTTCTTGCTTTGGTGGTATAACATTGGACTTTTTGCCTCTTGTATGTATGGTAATATGGTATATTATTGGTCTTTGCAGGAAGTTTGGCTCTTGTGTGTTTGGTTTGAGAAAAAGATAAAACAAAAACCATCAGTCCTATAAACCTTTACAAAAGTTAACAAAAAAATCTCTGAATTCTACTTTCCAATTGATCTTGACATGGGGGGAGGGAGGTTGCAGCTATTTGGGGCATGTGGAGTTACTGTAAGGCAGTTACCAGGGATGGAAGGCACAACAGAATGTGAATGCTGACTACGCTAAGCAAAAATCATTGAATGAGCACTGACAGCCAAAATTGCAAAGAACAGAATAAAAACCCTGAAGCAGCAACAAAGGGAAACAATAGCCATTGTAAGCAAGACTGATCTGTTATGTTTAAAAAATAGCTGATATTTGAACTAAACATACTAAAGCCATCTGCTAATGACTGTTTAAGTTAACATTTATATTTATGAGCTTCTACTTCAAATACACATAAAATAAAGATTTAATTAAGTGAAATGGTATTATGATTCACTTATGGAATATATGGCTTTTGATGTGCAAAAGAATCAGTAGCTTAGCCATGGGTGGGCATGGGCCCACCCACTTTGGGCTCAGGCCACCTTTCTATACAATTGCCGCTGACCTGCAGGGCCAAAGACTAAATTTAAAGGTTGGTGGCAGCAGAGAGATACTGCATTGGGTTGGGATGGGGAGGTGATGCCAGTTTCTGAGGTTGAGAGGCTGAGTTGTGCACAGGGACATAATTTAGTCCCCATCCCCTCAGTAATACAGGTTTTTCTTCTCTCCATCCCCACAGGTTTTCCACTGTCCTCATTCTCATGCACACCTCTATTGGGTATCCCCACCAGCTCAAATATTTAATGTTTTGAGTTGGCTTGGGAAGGGAGGAGGGGGAAGGGATATGAAAATATCATGTGCCTACCCAGTTTGCCCAGTAGCCCACCCAAATTTTTAAGTCTGGCTATGTCTCTAAAAAGAATGTTTATTACATTAATTACTGATGTCTTTTTATCCATTTTGTAAACGATCCATTTTGTAAACAAGTAGTAGTCTAAAATTCGATGATTCAGAGGCAGGTAGTTTGAAATTGTTTTTCACACTTCTGGCTTCCTTTTTTGGTTTTAGTAAACAGGAAACAAAAATTTGATCATATTATCTCTGTATTATGTAATTCACAGCAGGGAGTAGAATAAAATTTAAGAACATTTCACTGGACTGAAAAGATGCTGACAGAGAAGAGCTTGTTTATCAGGTGAGATGGCTCTGATGACAGTGCTGCTAAAATTGCTCTAAAGTCAGCTATGAATCTGATCTTAAGAACATAAGCAATGCCTCCGCTGGGTCAGACCTGAGGTCCATCGTGCCCAGCAGTCCACTCACGTGGCGGCCCAACAGGTTCAGGACCTGTGCAGTAATCCTCTATCTATACCCCTCTATCCCCTTTTCCAACAGGAAATTGTCCAATTCTTTCTTGAACCCCAGTACCGTAATCTGCCAGTCCTCTGGAAGCGCATTCCAGGTGTCCACCACACGTTGAGTGAAGAAAAACTTCCTAGCATTCGTTTTGAATCTGTCCCCTTTTAACTTTTCTGAATGCCCTTCTTCTTACACTGGACAATGGCTTTTGAATCAGATTCCAACAGAACTGAGAGAGAAGATAAATTATTTGCGATTCAGGAGAAGGCTGAAAGCACAGCAATGTGGAAATACCTCTAATTTTAACATGATTTGGTTGTTTTACTGTTATGTTTTAGTATATATTGATTTTATTTAATATAAACCACTCTAACACTGCAGAATACTAAATAAGAATAATTAACTCAACTGAGAACAACTGTTTGTCACCAGTGTATTGAATATACTTGGTATATTTTTTTATTTTTTTTTTTTTAACTACACTTCCCTCCAGCTTACTGGACTCCTGATGCAGGCGTCATCGCTGAAACAAAGCCTTATTGAGTCTCTTCAAAAAAGTACTTCATTTCAAAATTTGGTGCTCCCTGTTTGTCCTACCTCACTCTTTGCCAATCAGTACTGTAACCAGTATTCGTGGTGCTGTCATACCATGAAGCAATACAGAGACATTCCAATATTGTTTTATTCTCTATTCCCTTTCTAACAATTCCTAAAAATGTTTTTATTTTCTGGCTGTCATCACCTGTCAACTGTTGTTCTCCAGGCCTCACTTCTGTAACCAGAAATCAGTTCACAATCCTCCTCGAGTTGGCTCCTTCATTTTTTTCAAGGGTTGCCTCTCCCTTCTGACCTTGGGCTCCAAGACATTGTCAATTTGTCATCTCTCCTTTCAAAAAGGGAGAAATCAGTCTCCAATATCCTTAGGTTCCCCTGCTGGGAGGTCTTTATTTCATTCCTCTTGTACAGTTGCTGTGAGTCCTCACTCCCCATCAATCAACAGTCTTTTATCCTCCAGGGTTCTGGGGTAGACAGATATCCCCTTCTGTTAGGGGTCCCATTATCCCCTCCAGGGCTTTTCTCAGCATATAATGTTCACAATTCATCCTTTCTAGATGCAGATCTCTCTTTAGTTCATAGTTTACTGGCTTGCACCCAGCATACAGGGAATTGTACTAATGAAAATCCTGAAGGGTTAGTACCCCTACCACTTCCCACAGCCTTCCTGACCGACTCCAACCACCTACAGCAGGGTCCCAGTCCAGTCACCCTGACCAACTACAACCACCTACAGAAGGATACCAATCAAATCACCCTAAGTATACAAACCCTATCAGATCACCCCTGGGGCTCTCCACCCATAGTGTGAAATACACTCTTTCACACTATCACACACTGAACAAAGGATTTCCATGTACAGTATTGTTCATGATGCCTAGATCCTTTTTCTAGGTGGGGATTCCTAATGTATAACCTTGAATTGTGTAGTCATAGTTTGGGTTGCACTTCCCTATGTGCATCAGTTTGCACTTTACATTAAAATTCATCTGCCATTTGGATGCCCAGATCTCCAGTACTGAAAGGTCCTCTTGCAAGTTCTCGAATCCACTCATGATTTAATGACTTTGAATACCTTCATAATGCATAGTCTTTCTGACTACACAGAAAAGATGTGTTCTGGATGCATGCTGCATCTTAGTTCCCATTTTTCTTCAATTCTTTGCTTGTTTCCTTCATCCACTGCTCCATCACTACTAAAGAAAAAGAGATTAGGTTCTTACCTTACTAATATCTTTTCTAGTAGAAACATAGAAATTGACGGCAGAAAAGGGCCATAGCCCATCGAGTCTGCCCATACCAATGACCCACTCCCTGATTCTTACTCTCCTAGAGATCCCACATGAATATCCCATTTTCTCTTGAAATCTAACACGCTGCTGGCCTCAATCACCCGCTGAGGCAGCTCGTTCCAATGATCTACCACCCTTTCAGTGAAGAAGTACTTCCTAGCATCACCCTGAAATTTCCCTCCCCTGATTTTCAGCGAGTGTCCTCTGGTTACCGAGGGCCCTGTAAGACTGAAGATATCATCTTTCACCTCTATACGCCCAGTAATATACTTAAAGGTCTCAATCATGTCCCCTCTCTCTCTTCGCTCCTCCAGTGAGTACATCCGCAGTTTTTTTAACCTTTCTTCATACGTGAGTTCCCTGAGCCCCAAAACCATCCTGGTAGCCATTCGCTGAACCGACTCAATTCTCAACACATCTTTTCGGTAGTGTGGTCTCCAGAATTGAACACAATACTCGAGATAAGGTCTCACCATGGATCTGTACAGTGGCATTATGACTTCAGGTTTTCTGCTGACAAAACCCCTACGGATACAGCCCATCATTTGTCTTGCCTTGGACGAAGCCTTCTCTACTTGATTGGCAGCCTTCATATCGTCGCTAATGATCACTCCTAAATCACGTTCCACCGTGGTCCTGGACAAGGTTTCACCATTTAGTGTGTAAGTTCTGTGTGGATTTTTTTTGCCTAGGTGCATTACTTTACATTTTTTAGCATTGAAGCCCAGCTGCCAAGTTGATGACCACTGTTCAAGCTGTCTTAGGTCCTGCGTCATAAAGTCAGGCACACTGCTTTTGTCAACTATGTTGCATAGTTTGGCATCGTCGGCAAACAGTGATAGTAGTTAGGTGTGTCATTCTAGACAAGCGGGTAATCTCCCCATGGCTGCAAGCCTTTGCAGGAGGAATCTACTCTGGTTTATGTAACCCTCCTACTTCACTAAGGGTTCCATTGTCACCTACAGTTAGTCCCCAAGCAAGAGCCCTTCCAAAATTAAATAAAATAGGGACAAATTACAAGTCTGTTCTGCTCAAACAAGGTAATAATAAGTAAAATAAGTAAATTACATTACATTAAGGATTTCTATTCCGCCTATACCTTGCAGTTCAAGGCGGATTACAAAAAATTTGACTGGACATTTTCCAGTGAAGATACAATTTTTTTTTTTTTTTTTAACAGAGGAGAGATAGCTGGATAGAATCCTAGGTGAACTTAGGGGTTGGATAGTAAACTGACAGTGCCGAACTGTGTGATATAGACAAATAGAATACAGTTAGAGTAGGTAAGAGTAAATTAAAATTAAGTAAAATAGGGACAAATTACAAGTCTGTTCTGCTCAAACAAGGTAACAGTAAGTAAAATAAGTAAATTAAGTAAAATAGGGACAAATTACAAGTCTGTTCTGCTCAAACAAGGTAACAGTAAGTAAAATAAGTAAATTAAGTAAAATAGGGACAAATTACAAGTCTGTTCTGCTCAAACAAGGTAACATAAGAACTATGACCAATTAAACAGAGTAACAAACATAGAAACATGATGGAAGACAAAAGGCAAATGGCCCATCTAGTCTGCCCATCCGCAGTAACCATTATCTCTTCCTCTCTCTAAGAGATCCCACGTGCCTATTCCAAGATAGCGGAAGCATCAAAGGAGCTTAAATAGTACCCCAAAATATGCTAGCAACAGACTACACTTCTCCTTCCATATTCGCTGTGATAGTGGATTAATAGATCCGTGAATACAGAAAAACCGCAAATAACTTTTTCATATGTTATTTGCTGTTTTCTATTAAAAATCATCGTGAATATGGTGACACCGCGAATAACATGGTGGGAGACCTGGCCTGTTCCTGAAGGAGAAGCAAAACATGGTGAAGAAAGTCCTATGAATCAGCAATTTTCTCTGTAAACGCTTGGAATCAGCGATTTCTCTATGCAAGCTGATATAAATTTGGGGGAGGAGCCAGCAAGCTAAAAACCGCGAATAATCGAAACCGCGATTGCTGAAACCGCGAATACGGAGGGAGAAGTGTACTCTTCATTGCCAAAGGGCTGACTGGCCTCCAAGTGACAGACTTGGAGAAGAACATTCTTAAAGTGACAGTAGGCAGGCGCAGGAAATAAATGACAGGGTGGAGGTCCAGAATGACACACCTACCGTATTTTCACGCATATAACGCGCGCGTTATACGCGTTTTTACCTACCGTGCATACCCCTCGCGCGTTATATGCGTGAGCGCGGTATACAAAAGTTTTAAAACATAGTTCCCACCCCGCCCGATGCCCGATTCACCCCCCCAGCAGGACCGCTCGCACCCCCACCCCGAACGACCGCTCGCACGCGCTCCCACCCGCATCCACGATCGGAGCAAGAGGGAGCCCAAGCCCTCTTGCCCGGCCGACTCCCCGACGTCCGATACATCCACCCCCCCCCGGCAGGACCACTCGCACCCCCACCCCGCAGGACCGCCGACTTCCCGACAATATCGGGCCAGAAGGGAGCCCAAACCCTCCTGGCCACGGCGACCCCCTAACCCCACCCCGCACTACATTACGGGCAGGAGGGATCCCAGGCCCTCCTGCCCTCGACGCAAACCCCCCTCCCCCCCAACGACCGTCCCCCCCAAGAACCTCCGACCGCCCCCCAGCCGACCCGCGATCCCCCTGGCGACCCCCACGACCCCCCCACCCCCCTTCCCCGTACCTTTGGTAGTTGGCCGGACAGACGGGAGCCAAACCCGCCTGTCCGGCAGGCAGCCAACGAAGGAATGAGGCCGGATTGGCCCATCCATCCTAAAGCTCCGCCTACTGGTGGGGCCTAAGGCGCGTGGGCCAATCAGAATAGGCCCTGGAGCCTTAGGTCCCACCTGGGGGCGCGGCCTGAGGCACATGGCCCCAACCCGACCATGTGCCTCAAGCCGCGCCCCCAGGTGGGACCTAAGGCTCCAGGGCCTATTCTGATTGGCCCACGCGCCTTAGGCCCCACCAGTAGGCGGAGCTTTAGGATGGATGGGCCAATCCGGCCTCATTCCTTCGTTGGCTGCCTGCCGGACAGGCGGGTTTGGCTCCCGTCTGTCCGGCCAACTACCAAAGGTACGGGGAAGGGGGGTGGGGGGGTCGCCAGGGGGGCCGCGGGTCGGCTGGGGGGGCGGTCGGAGGTTCTTGGGGGGGGGCGGTCGTTGGGGGGGGGGGGGGTTTGCGTCGAGGGCAGTAGGGCCTGGGATCCCTCCTGCCCGTAATGTAGTGCAGGGTGGGGTTAGGGGGTCGCCGTGGCCAGGAGGGTTTGGGCTCCCTTCTGGCCCAACTACCAAAGGTAAGGGGGGTGGGGGGGCGGTCGGAGGTTCTTGGGGGGGGCGGTCGTTGGGGGGAGGGGGGTTTGCGTCGAGGGCAGGAGGGCCTGGGATCCCTCCTGCCCGTAATGTAGTGCGGGGTGGGGTTAGGGGGTCGCCGTGGCCAGGAGGATTTGGGCTCTCTCCTGGCCCGATATTGTTGGGGAGTCGGCGGTCCTTCGGAGGGAGGGATGTATCGGACGTCGGGGGGGGGGCATCAGGCTTTCAGGATGGGGACAGACCTTCAAGGGGGGACAGTGCACGGAAGTCAGGGGGGGTGAACGGAGAGTCGGGACAGCGCACGGAAAGTCAGGGCGGGCGAAAGGAGCGTCGGGCAGCATGCGCGGTATACCCGTGAGCGCGGTATACCAAAGTTTTTGTACATATCATCGTGATTTCTGCGCGCTATACCCGTGTGCGCGTTTTATACGGGTGCGCGTTATTTGCGTGAAAATACGGTATATACTAAAAAAGATAGCAAGTTAAGAACCTAATCTTTTTTTTTTTTTTTAATATATTATTAATTTTGTAGAAAAAGCAAAAAACACAAGGTTACATAGTGTACAGCAGAAGTAAATGATCTCCAAAACTCTTCTAAACTTCACTGTATACCTGAGTTCCCCCCCCCCCCCCCGCTCACCCTGCACCCAAAACCCAAATAAAGAGTGTGCACATTAAACAATAAGTATACTCCATTCCAGTGTGTCCTTCATAAAATAAGTCAGACATTCAGCAAATGACTACGAGCTCTGGGTGTCAAAGTTTGCCAAAATGGCTCCCAACAAGTATGAAATACTCGCCCCAGCATAGTGTTCCATGGAGGCTTGTTACAACATCAGAGTACGCCAATGTGTGAGTGTAGGAGAGTCCGAGGAGATCCAGCAGTGAAGTATCACTTTTTTCCCCAACAGAACCGCTCGGTCCAAAAAACTCCAGAACCCCTTCGGAGAAGATCGAAGAAGGGACTCCAAAGTAAACAACATTACCAAGCGAAACACATAGTTGTAGTTCCACATAGCCTTGATGTGTTGATGGACATGCTGCCAAAATGTTTGATCTTGCATACAAGACCAAAACTGATGTTCAAGAGTAGCAGGAGAATAGTGACACTTAAGGCATTGATCAGTCACACAGCTTCGCCCCGATATAAATACGAGGGAGACCTGTAGAGACGCAGCAGAAATTTATAGTTCATTTCAAATCAATAACACTCTAGATGTCAGACAGGCCACTCTATGAATCCCTCTCTTAATCATTTGAGCAGTCACCACACAGGGAAGGTTCAAGGACCATTTGGTTGCATAAGTTTTATAAGGTATCTCTCCCAAACACTCCTGGAGATGACGATGATGGAATCACAAGGGAATCTGTACTTGTGCAGACAAATATAAGGCCTCAGAAAAGGACTGCATCCTCCTATCAGAGACCTAGGGTAAGGAGTGAATATAGAAGGAGAGCTGAGTATATGGAAGCCAGTCTTTCGCCATCCAACCATGCTCTCTTTTAAGTTCGTCCAGTGATTTCAGGGATCCATTAGAGTGTACCAATTGAAAAATATACTGGTTAGCACTGTCCTTCCATACCATAGAGGATAGTGGTGGCATACCCGGAGCAAAGTCTCCATTGCCCTGTAAAGGTAAGTAAAGTGTCACATGGAATGGTATGTGAAGTTGCTGACACAGGATCTTCCATAGACATCTCAATGGTAGTAGTAGGAGGTCCTGTGCGGACGAAGTCTTTGGAGGCAAGCGCTTGGCATGAAGCAGGTAACTAAAATGAAAAGGAGCACAAAAAGAGAGTTCCTGTCCTGCAGCCAAAAAATGGCTAGTACCCTGGAACCAATTGCTAAGATGTCTCATCTGACATGCCTGAGACAACAGTCTGAGACTACGCAATCCCAAGCAACCTCGGTCTTTAGGCTTTGCCATGTGGGATAAAGACAACCGTGCTTTCTTGCCATTCCACAGATATTGTTGTAAACTTTTACCAATTAATTTATCATGTTTAGCAGATAACAGTACAGATATCATCTGAAATATATAAAGTCACTGGGGCTCCAACACCATATTGTACAATGCAATTTTTCCCATTAAGGAGAGCGGATATACCCTCCAGTTCTGCCGTTTTTGTTGCGTGGAAGTTAAGAGGAGGGGGGTCAATATTTAAAGCATATAGTGTAGATAGGTCAGGGGAAATAGAAATGCCCAAGCAGGTCAGGTTTCCCGGGGCCCACGCAAGGGGGAAGACGCCCTACCACTCAGTCTGTACCTCAGTCTGAACCATTGATTTCTGTTCGTTTAATACCAGGCCCAAATACATACTATATTTATCTAACAATTCTAATGCTCGGGTAAGAGATCTCTGTAGTTCCCCAAGGGTCAACAGGAGGTCGTCTGCATAGGCCAAAACCCGCAGCTGCGAATCATCCTCCGGCAGGCCCTGCAGTTCATCATCAAGCAATATCATACCCAGGAAAGGGTCCAAATAAAGAAGAAATAAGAGCGGTGATAACAGACTCCCTTGTCTAGTGCCTCTAACAATTGGGACGGCAGATATATGGGTGCTATTCACCAGGATACAAGCTGTAGGATCTGTATAAAGCAAATGGACCATCTCAAAATACCAGCCGGTAAAACCCATATAAGTGAGCACCTTAAAGGAGGTAGGCCCAATTGACCTGGTCGAAAGCCTTAGCCGCATCTAAGCCAACCAAAACCCCCTTAAGGTCTGCATCCTGTGACCGCTGTATCGCAGTTAATAATCTATGTACATTCAGGACAGAGTGACGATATTGTATGAAAACGACCTGTTCCGGTACAATTAGTGTGGGCAATAATAACACCAGCCGATTGGCCAAAATTTTGATATCAACATTAATTAAGGAAATTTGGCAGTACGATTCTATATCCATCTCTAATTTGCCCGGTTTAGGTATTAAAGTTATATAGGTTTGGTTAGCTCCACGAGGAAACCCAACCGCCTCAAGGCCGCCGAATAATAGGCCTCCAAAGGACCGTAAAGAGAAGGGAATAAAAGCTTATAAAACTCGGGGAAAATCCGTCCAGCCCCAGGGAGGTACAGTTTTTAAGTTGTTGAACCACCACTTGAAGTTCCTTCCCCTATATAGGACGGTTCAATTGTTGGCGATTTGGAGAAGACAATTGAGCTTGTGAAGCTATCTGTATCCGGGCTCCGTGGATGATGTCACCCACATATGAGAATATGCTGCCTGCTTGTCCTGGGATAATCAAGGCTTTTGGAATGATATTGTATGTTTTGTATGCTGGGTGGTTGGGTCTTCCCTTCAGGGTACAGTGGAACAATTGGTACTCAATGTACCAGGTGCTTTTGGCACACAGGTTAAAGAATCCAGATTGCTGTGTCATAAAATGTACTTAGTGGCCAGAAAATATATCTTGCAGCACTGGACTACATTAGCCACCCCTAATTTTTGGCATTGGCGGACGTCCCTCCACATTTTGGTGAGCTGAGAAGCCAAAGAAGCAAAGGGATCTCAAAAGAAAAAATGTATCTTTATGAAAGTGAGGGGATCATACTTAAATATCTTATCTATGAAAGGTCAAAGTTTATTATGCAATGAGTTGTGAAAAGAAGGTGGGTTTAGGGGGCTTGGAGTATTTACCAAGGGATTTTCTTGCAGCTGGTTTGGAAGAGGAGGGAAGGGAGACAGTTTTGGAGAGATGAGAACACAAATATGAAAATGGTTGACCAGAGATGTAACAGGTATGTTCTCTATTGTTGTATTGTTGTGAAGTTATCAATAAAAACTGTTGCACTATAAAATAAAATACATGATCCAAAGACAACAAAATCTCATAACACCATACATAAGACCTCTCTATTTAGTAATTATGCTACTACAATTCTATATTTTCTTAATACATCTGAAAATCCATGCCACTAACTCTCCATATGCTTGCACAAACAGAAAATTTTTAACTTTCATAAATTCTGAAAAATCCTTTAGCTGTCTTATTACCACAAGTAAGGACCAACAATATAAAATATAGTTTTTAATTAGTTCTTCCTTCACCTATGTTTTCTGCTGTATACTCTAGTCTTAATTATATGTGAACCAAGTCGAGCTCCACTGGGAAATGACCCGGTATATAAACCAAAGACTAGATTAGATTAGATAAAATTATTGTGGTCCAGTATTTTTCTAGTTTAATTTTCTGATAAATTTCTGATGTATGTACCATCTTATTAACAGCTCTCAACCTCCTTTGATTGGACTAGCATTGTTCTTAAGACAATTATTCTCAACTTGAGAAAGACAGGAATTTGGGAACAGGCCTTAGAGAGAAGCCGTACCAAGAAGTCTGGGTTGCAATATTACTACTATTGCCATTCATTTGGGGAAGGCAGCTGAAAGTATCACAGGGAAGAAAAAAAAAATATTAACACACTGCCTTGAAAAAAGTAAAAAGTTTCCAATGGGATGAATACCCCAAAATACTTCAGCATTTATTATTTATAATAAAATGAATTAACTTACCTTTTCACATCCATCTGTTCTTTTAGTTTGCTGTACATTTCCAATGCTGAATAAAATAAAGATGTTAGAACATTTGAATCTCACATCTACAGTGCAAGCAATATACAATGTGAGGTAAACAAATGGCCTGTTTTTAGGAAAAAACAAAACAAAAAAAAAAAAAAGAGTACAGTATAAAATTAGAAATTAAAAAAATTCCTCAAAAATAAAGACTAGAAATAAAATCTATAAAATGAAAAGCATACCGCAATGCCTAATGCTTCATAACCCAGACTGATGGGATTCAATAAATATTTAAAATGTGATCTAACATATATGTTCGCTTTCATTTATGTATGGTGTGTTTCTTTTTAGTCTTTGTTATTGCGTTTATAATGTGCATAAAATTTTCCATTCAACATATTCTTTAGATCATTTTTTTGTGATCTTATGTGTTTTATTTATTTTAGTCTTATGAATTTGTCCATATTTAAATTCAGCTGGTTGGTTTCAATAATGATATGTCTCCTTTGTCATATTTGCTTCTTTTTCACATTTGTATTTCTTCCTCCCTTTTCATCACACATTTGACATCACCACCAAATTCTTTTCCACTGGGCTCTCTCATGTTTACTATGTTTGGTGTTTCACTTTTTTATTTTTAACCTTCGTAGGTTGCTATATGGCTCCTCTTTTCCACACCACTCTCACTGTTCAGCATATATACACATATATTTTTATATTTTGCATTTATTACAAAATATCTTTATAGGACCCCTGATGAAGGCACAAATATATGCCGAAACACGGACTGTGTAGGGTCCTATGTTCACATTCATCAACTGAAGTTCATTCCACTACTACACCACTTGTCTGTTGATTTGACTAGCTGCATCTGAAGTCATAATTTTCAGCTACCATTGTTTTTACCAAGGTGGCACATAAGAACATAAGCAGTACCTCTGCTGGGTAAGACCAGAGAGGTCCATCATGCCCAGCAGCCCGCTCATGCGGCGGCCCATCAGGTCCAGGACCTGCATATTAATCCTCTATCTATACCCTTCAATCCTCTTTTCCTTCAGAATAGTTTAATTCCTACATAGACTGGCACATATCTGGATCTATTTGCTGTCATTATTGGACTAGTGCCAGCGACAACTGTGTGCATAGATTGTTTTTACTTCTACTTATGCTATTAATAAACCTGGGAAAGGCCAGCTCATCAACTCCACTTTGCTAGTTTTTGACTGCCTGTATTTGTTGTGGTTTTTCCTTCTGTTCAGTGGAGTTCTGAGGTTCTTTGTTATTGAGAAAGAATTTTAAACCATTTTATTTTTACACGACTATGGTGTAAATTTTTAGAAAGTTTTGACTTTGTGATGATGCTGTTTGAAAATGTTGTTTTGATTCTTGATGATGTGTAATTTATCTTGTGTTTATGTCTAATACTATTTTACTTTGTATATTTTATTGTGGTCCGCTATGAATTTTGGATTATGCAGAATATAAAAATTATAAATAAATTTACACTAAGGATCCCATGCCCTCTTCAACTCTATTATTGTTTCAGCCATCATAATCCACTTTAAAAAAGTTCCATGCTTCTACTGCGTTTTCTACCAAAAATATAATTAATGTTTAATACATGTTTGCCATACAGTCTTTACTTACTTGTGTATCAAGGTGGCATACTTGTGAGATTATTACAAAATTACAACTAAATATCAGGACAATGAACACTTCTCCCTCCCTATTCGCAGTTTAGACATTCGCGGTTTCAATTATTCATGATTTTTTTCCCCAGGCCCCCCTCCCCCTGAGAATCACTCGTTGGCAGCCTGCATAAAAAAAAAAAAAAAACCCATCCCCGGGACTTGGATCGGGGCGAGGAGGGGGTCGATCAGAAGAAAAAAAGGCGATCGGACGTGGAGGGGGGCAATCAAAGATGGAGGAGGCGAGAAGCCATCCCAGGAGCATGGACCTTACCTGGTGGTGTAGCGGTGACCCGGAGCAGGAGCGATCTTCCTACACTCCTGCCTCGTACAGAGCCGTGCTGTGAGTTCCTGTGGCCTCACGAGAAGTTGTAGTCTCGCGAGCCCACGGGAACTCACAGCAAAGCTCTGCATGGGGCAGGAGTGTAGGAAGATCGCTCCTGCCCCATGTCACCACTAGACCACCAGGTAAGGTCCGGGGGTGGGTCAGAGCTGGTCCAAAAGTAATTCGCAAATTTTCCCTATTCTCAGGCTGGCTCTGCCCCTAACCCCCGAGAATAGAGAGGGAGAAGTGTACAAGATTATGCTTCTCCTCAGTCTATCCCCTCAGAGCCACATATCATGACCTCTTTTTAGCAATTCTTTTTCCTTTAAAGAGGTTTACTTCTTCACTTCTGGCGGAATTTTGTGTGACAGTGCAACACAGAATTTGCACAGAATTGCAGTCATGCAGAATTCCCCTTTTCTGTGCAGAATCTCCTACCTCCTTGATGGTGTTGCTTGAACGGGTAATGGCATTGGCAGTAATTCCCACACGCTGCATGCTGTTAACCCGGAAGCCTCTCCTCTGCTGCAGAGAGAATTCTGGGTTAGTGGCAGGCAGCACATGGTGCACAGAGGAATGGGAGGGGAGGAAAGATGCTGCACATAGGGGGAGGGGGAGAGAGAAAGAATTGTTGGATACAGGGTGGAGGAGAGGAAGGGACAGATGCAACAAAGTAGTGGAAAGGGATGAGAAGGAGAAATCCTGCATATGGTGGAGGAGAGAGAGATATTCATTGAGAAAGGAAAGGGAGAAATGTTGAACATAAGGGGAGGGGAGGGAGAGATGGTGCATGTGTAGAGAGAAAGAAAATGTTGCACATGATAATGGAGGGGAGGAAGGGAGGGTTGCTGCACAGAGGGGAATAGAGAGGTTTGACTCAGGGCACTAGGCAGGGAGAGAGTGAGAGAGAGATGGTGGACAGTGGAAAAGAAACAGAAATGTTAGATAAGGAAGTGGAAGAGAGAGAGAGAATGCTAGGGAAGGAGAGACAGATGTTGGACATGGAGGTGGATCAGAGAGGTAGGAGGAGGAAGATGTTGGATCCAGAAGTAGAAGGGAGTGATGGAGAGATGCCTCGCAAAGGGAGTGAGGAAAGAGTGGGAGAAATGCTGGACTATGGGGGAGAGTGCAGCAGAGAAGAGAAAAAGGACAGACAGATGTCAGGCTACAAGGGTGGGGTGAGGAGGGCAGGACAGGGAGAAGAAGCAAATACTAGACTATAAGGGTGGAGGAAAAAAGACCCTGAGAATGGTAGACTCACAAGGGAGAGGCCAGGAAGAAGGCGTGATAAGGAAATGGATGAGAGGACAAACATTACAGAGGGAAGAAATATGGAAACGGGGAGTGTGTTGAAGTTGAAAGGAAATGGAGGGCTGAGGAGAGAATAAGATGGGGAATGAGAGAGAAGATTGAAATTTGATAAGTGGCTGAAAAATGATAAAGAGACATGTAAGAAAGAGGCAGAAAAGAGCTAAAAAGGAATTTTCAATATGTCATAAGCAGGTGTAAGAGAATAGACAGGAGAGAGGAGAAAAGACAAATGAATAGCAACATCTCAAAAGAGAATTAGCAGACAGACAGGAAAGCAGAAAAGAAAAACTAGAAGCAACATGATGGAAAAATAAAATGTTCAGACAGCAAAGGTAGGAAAAAAACATTTTATTTTGAATGTTTTAAATGGAATATGGATATAATTAACAAAACTATTGTATAAATTTTGACAAATAAACCTGCAGAATTTGCTAATTTTGAATTTTTCTGTGCAGAATTCCACCAGGAATAATGTATTCTGGATCATTAATACCTTTCTTTTCTCTGTTTTATCTCCACTATCTTGCTTCTCCTTTAGCATATACAGGTTGAGATTTTCTTTTTTTTTTTTTAATCAAGAAGTCTTTATTGAAACATATAAAACAAAGCAAAAAACATTTTTACACCGATCATAACTATTGAACTCAATATACCTCAAGACTAGAATGAAAGTATTATTTTAACTTACTGCCAAATAAACTCAAGTCTTGGGTTACAAGTCTTTTGAAACAGACTTGACAGCCATTTCCTAGGCCACTTCAGCTCTATCTACACTTCTCCCTCCATATTCGCTGTGATAGGGGATTAACAGAACCGCGAATACCTTTTTCATATGTTATTCACTGTTTTCCATTAAAAACCATTGTAGATATGGTGAAACCGTGAATAACATGGTGGGATACCTGGCCTGTTCCTGAAGGAGAGGCAAAACACGGTGAAGAAAGTGCTGGGAATCGGTGGTTTTATCTGTAAACGCTTGGAATCAGCGATTTCTCTATGCAAGCTGATGTAATTTTGGGAGAGGAGCCAGCAAGCTAAAAACCGTGAATAATCAAAACCGCAATTGCTGAAACCGCAAATACGGAGGGAGAAGTGTATATCCTTCCACAGGTAAGGCAACAAAGTTGACACATAATACTTTAAGAGGAAGATTCTCAAAACTTATATGTGATCGCTAAACCGAATCCAGCCAGTTTAGCGTTCATGTATTTTAGCAGCAAATTATCAAAACGGCTTACTGTGCTCTTTTCCAAGCTTCCTAGCAGTCTCCAACTCTGCCATACAAATGTATTACGAGGTCATTAATATTTAAACGAGCACTTTGGGCGATTCTCTATTATCGCTGGGTGGGTACCTAATCTCACTGTCCTACTTGCAGGTCTGAGCTGTCCTAGCCTTACTTTCTGGTCAGTGCCTGAGCGCAGACTGGCTCAGGGATTGACAGGAAAGTAAGGCTTGACAGGTCAGACCTGCCAGAAAATGTTGCCGCCATCAAGCAACACCGCCCCCCCCCCCCCAGAAAGGATGCCCATTCCCTTCCACCGCTGCCGTTAAGCAAACCCCCCTCCCCTGACACTCCTCCACGGCAGCGGGAGGGATGCCCACTCCCTCCCGCTGCTGCCATTAAGCAACCCACCCACCCCAACAGCCCCCTCCCCCGACAGCGGGAGGGATGCCCAACCCCCATCCCTCCCATCACTGCCATTAAGCAAACCCCCCACACCCTCCACCGGCAGCAGGAGGGATTCCCACTCTTTCCCCCTGCCACTATCGTGCCTTCAACAACCCCCTGCCCTCTCATACCTTGTTTACGAAGGCTGGCCAGAAGGATGCCTACTCCCTCCAGCCAGCAGGCCCACATCTTCAAAATATTGGGCTTTCCTCTCCCTGGTGCATCCTGGGATGCGCTAGGGAAGGGCCTAAGGTCCTGAATGGCCCAGGTTGCTTAAGGGGGAATGTTGTGGGCATGTTTTGGATGGGACTAAGAAGTGCCCTAAATCAGGATGTCCAACAGTGATTACCGAACAGGAAGAAATGTCTAATAAGGAGGATTTAGACCAGTTTCAGTCACGATCGCCTACGGCCTGGCTGCCCCGAGTAAGCCCGCTCTTACTATTGGGTCAGGCCTGGCTAGAATCTGGATGGGAGACCACCTGGGAACCCCAGGTTCTGTAGTTTGAGGGGCAGCAGCGACACAGTGGAGCCATATCCTGCACAGGAGAAGGGAATGACACAAACTACTCCTGTACTCTGCTGTAACATCACAGGGTGGATTCCTCACTGTGCATGCTGCCACGAGTCAATGGCTGACTCGGCGGCATGATCCATCCATTCAGTCACATCCAGGGTAGAAAAGGTGCTCTGGTTGAGCAATTAACCTCTGTAGAGATTAAGGTATGACACCTCATTAATCGCCCCAGTAGTTTGTCCCCCTTCTCCCCTGAAAGTGAAACCGAAAGGGAATCCTAAGCTCTATGACAGCTTCAGGAACTATAGGCAATCTTAATAAAACATGCAAGTCTGAGAAGTAGCTTGGTGGTTAGTACTGTGGACTGTAAACCAAGGGACCTAAGTTCAAATCCCACTTTTAACACCGTTTAATTTCTTTATTTTAAGGCCTCAAGAAACAGAAAAATATTTACTGTATATAAGCCACCTGCAAGTCTGAAGGCTATTAAGGTGGTATACTGTACATTCAAGTACAGTAGGGTATGTTGCTATTCCTGGAAGGCTCACAATTAGAAAGAAAAATAGCTAAAAAAATTGGGATTTGAACCTGGTTCCCTTGCACTGCACTAACCATTAGGCTGCCCCTCTGCTTTTCAAAGACATCTATGTGACCATTTTCTAAGAATGCTGCCATATGGACATCCATGTCCCTTGTTTTTCACCATTCAGAATTTGGATATTCCAGTTTGTAAAATGGGTGTCTCCAGCATAAGGAAATTCATCTCATATTATTTTCAAACAGGAATCCGTACCTTTTTTCACTTCCCAGCGTGGGGTGCCTGCCTGCATGTGCATTGGCACCTTCTCTGACATCACTTCTGGGACCCGTACCTAGGAAATGACGCCAAAGGGCGAGCCAACACCGACACGGGCATGCTGCTCACATCAGAGAAGTTTAAAAAGTATGGGAAAAGGGAAGGGGGCGCGTGAGTGGTACGGGGGCGCAGGGAAGAGGGCAGGGGAGGGGTGCCACCACCCTGAGTGCCGCTGGACGCTCCCATGATTTCTTTTTCTCCAATTGTGCTTTAAGTCTTCAAGGCAATTCAGTCATTTTCAGTCTAGTGTTTGGAAAATGAAATCTGACTGGTCAACATTCAGTCCATAGTAGTGAGCAGTTTTAAAGTCACAGATATGTGTGGGCTGAATTAGAACTAAATATGCCATGCTATGTTTCAGGCACCAGCTCTTAATGTCTGTGTCCGAGTACTGGCCGATATTCAGCGCCCTTACCCACATACCTGATCTGGCAAAGACAAGATTTTTTATATGGTTCTATCTGGCAGATTAGGTATACAGACACTAGGATTCAATAAGGCTAGAGCCTGTATATAAGAACATAAGAATAGCCGCTGCTGGGTCAGACCAGTGGTCCCTCGTGCCCAGAGGTCCGCTCACGCGGCGGCCCTCTGGTCAAACACCAGCGCCCTAACTGAGGCTAGCCCTACCTGCATATGTTCCGGTTCAGCAGGAACTTGTCTAACTTTGTCTTGAATCCCTGGAGGGTGTTTTCCCCTATGACAGACTCTGGAAGAGCATTCCAGTTTTCTACCACTCTCTGGATGAAGAACTTCCTTACGTTCGTATGGAATCTATCCCCTTTCAATTTTAGAGAGTGCCCTCTCGTTCTCCCTACCTTGGAGAGAGTGAACAACCTGTCCTTATCTACTAAGTCTATTCCCTTCAGTACCTTGAACGTTTCGATCATGTCCCCTCTCAATCTCCTCTGCTCAAGGGAGTAGAGGCCCAGTTTCTCTAATCTTTCGCTATACGGCAACTCCTCCAGCCCCTTAACCATCTTAGTCACTCTTCTCTGGAACCTTTCGAGTAGTACCACGTCCTTCTTCATGTACGGCGACCAGTGCTGGACACAGTATTCCAGGTGAGGGCGCATATCTTCTGGCTCCATCCCCAGACTAACCCCAAAATGTCACAGTGGTCAGAGAAGATATATAGAGCCTCTCTTGCCCAATTAAACCCTTTTGAATACATACCCCAGAGGTTTTAAAGTAAAATTTGAAAAATGTTTTCCCATGCCAGATAAAGAGCCTCAGGTATTCTGGACCTCTGTCATTCAACAACACAGGACAACACAGGACAACAAGCTTCCAATGCAGGTGATAGAGGCACACAGCGTCCCAGACTTCAAGAATAAATGGGATACCTATGTAGGATCCCTACAAGGGTCAGCCAAAGGATAGGATCACTAGGGTATAGACTTGAAAGAGCGGGTCAGTAGAATGGCATTATTACAATTCTACTTAAAGGGGACATTAGACTTAAAAGGGAGGGTCGATGGTGTGGGCAGACTTGATGGGCTGTAGCCCTTATCTGCCGTCATCTTTCTATGTTTCTATGTTTCTATGTTTCTAACCCAGCCTTCAGCATTACACACATACTGCATGTTTTTTCCAGAGCTGAGCATTAGAGGAAAGACGAAGCAGGCATATTGCTGGAAACTGGGTAGACTCAGGGTGCCAAGGGACAGCAGCTGAAGATTACAAAGATGTTTTAGTTCATAGGACCATATTATACAAGTTATACAGTATTTACAATATAAATAGTTATTATTATCAATTTGATGAATGTTAGAAATTGAAAATAAAGAGATTTTAAAAATTATAAATTGGAAACATTGCAACATAGTAAATGATGGCAGATAATGACCCGAATGGTCCATCCAATCTGTCCAACCATACATGCTGCATAAATTAATTACACTTCTCCCTCCATATCCACAGGGGTTAGAGGCAGAGCCGGCTCACGAATATTAAAAAACCGCGAATAATATTCAGGCCGGTTCTGCCCCTAACCCCCGCTTCCCCCCCCCCTTAAGCCTTATCTGGTGGTCTAGCGGGTTTTCGGGGCAGGAGCAATCTTCCCACGCTCCTGCCCCGTGCAGATTGCTCATAGGAAATGGCTGCCTTGAGCTCCCATCGTAGTCTCAAGAGACTACGGGAGTTAAAGGCAGCCATTTCCTATGAGCAATCTGCACGGGGCAGGAGCGTGAGAAGATTGTTCCTGCCCCAAAAACCCACTAGACCACCAGGTAAGGCTTAAGGGGGGGCTTACAGGGCTTAAAATAGCCCCCAAAATTAAAATGTTTTTTGTTTAAAAATCACGAATAACCAAATCCGTGGATGCTAAAACCACGGATTTGGAGGGGAAAGTGTATCTAGTTTAAATGGTCCTTTTTCTTAGATATTTCTGGGCCAGAAACCCAGAGCCCTGCCCGGTAATGTGCTTAGGTTCCATCTACTGAAATCTCCATCAAAGCTCACTACAGCACATCTTAACCATCCCAGCCATTGAACAGGCAATGCAAGCCTACCCAGTACTGGCCTTAGTTCACACAGATTTACAAAGATTAAAATTGAATGCTTAGGACAGAGGCACAAAATTTGTAGGTACATCATGATGGACCTGGGAACATACAAAAGCATACTCAGTTTCTTTTAACTATGTGCTGAGAGGAAAAGACCATGATTATGTAACCTTTTGTCACTTCAGCTTAACTGATTTAACATCAATTTTATATCAAAATGTTTTTAAAATTACCTGGAAGGCATAGCTGCAGTTTATCCACTACGGTGGCAATATTCCTCTGCTGAATTCTACACCGAATGCTCTCTTCTGTTTGCGTTATCACCTTTGATATCAAAATATGTGGTTTATAATTAGAGAATAAAAAATTCTTCAGTAACATACCCACTATGTGCACATATAAAAGAATTACCTCCTTCTCACCTCTTTTCCAGCTTCCTGAAGCCTTCGGTTGGTGTCAGTAACTTGGACCTTAAAAATAATTTCATCTTTGTTAGCCAAATATGCATATAGTGTACTGATGCATCTGCTCAGCCCTGTAATCAGATCATGCTTCATGAGAAACTTAAAACAAAGGAATGCAAATTCAAATTAACTCTACAATCTGAACTTGAACTTTGATCGCAAAGGGCTTTTGTTAACTTTAATTACTGATGACAGCTCTTTCTAACAGATTATGTGGCAAACTTCTCAAATACAGTTAGGATATTTGAACCTTACTTTCTATACATATGTCAAACAATTCAAATCCCTGACCCAATTGACCACTGGTCCCTTTCTGGTGCCCTCAATGAGCTCTGTATGCTATTCACTGTCTGCAAGTGATGGTGATTACACTTTCTGGTAATTAAACATTCATACTTTGTTGAATGCAAACACTGGGCAGTTGATTAACATCAAACATGAAAATCTCCAAACTCTAGCAACATTTTAATGCTGCAGGTGCAGACATAGCTCAATCTCAGATTTTCCCACATACTAAGTGATTCATTAGGTCATCATAACAAGGAAGCACATTCTAGTTTATTAAAAATCTCATTAGTTTCAGAACAAAGATGCTCAATGACCTCATTGATGTTGTTTGGTCCCTTGTTATCTGAATATCCTTTACATAATGCATTTTGAATCGTAATCCTTGATGAACTATGTTCATTCTGTCTCCAAGTGTTAAGAGAGCTAAAGTATTTAACGGCCACTGTTTTGCATTGACTTGACTAAAGCCCAAACTCCAGCCTAACAAAACAGCAAAAATCTAACATCTCATTTAGCTAGAGAAAATGCAATTATTAAACAAAATTGCTGGTATACAAATGCAAAATAAAAGCTACAAAGTTCTAAAAACACATCATACCTTGGTTTTAAAATGTTTGCCCTTCATCTACTAAAAGATAAATATCATTGTCAAAAATGAGAAAACTAAAAAAAGAAGCAATCTAGTTATGTTATATTTAAAGAACAGTGACTGTTAACAGGGTAGCATAGAGCAGTATTCTTCAACTGCCGGTCCGCAGAAATTTCCTGCCGGTCCGCAAGGCTGGCACGTGCATCGGGATCGAGACAGTGTTCTTCAGCCACCAGTCCGCGGTACGATCGATGCGGCGTTATCTTCAGGCCGACTGGGGCAGAGATCCTCACTGCCACATTGCACAAAGCCACAGGCAGCGGCTCCTACACGCATCCTGCATCTGAACCGGAAGCCTTCTCTCTTTCGTCGCAACGTCACAGGGAAGGCTTCCAGCGCGCAAGGAGCTGCTGCCCGCGGCTTTATGAATTGCGGCAGTGAGGAAGAGGGAGCCGGCCCGAAGATAACACTGGGAGCGGTATAAAATGGCCAGGCGGGAGCAGGCCAGAAGGTAAAGCACAGCATGGAGGGAGGGAGACAACAAAGATAGGGCGAATGATTTTATTTTTAAATTTAGTGATTGAATTGTGTCAATTTTGAGAATTTATATCTGCTGTCTGTATTTTGCATTTTTCAGGAAGAAATGCATTTGTTTCTTTTTCTCTGGGGTTGTACAGCATACAGAGTCTTGAATCTTAGGGCTTGTTTGTATATATTTGTACTTTTAGTTTTTGGTCCTGTATTTCCATGGGGTTATCTGTTTTCTGGTAGGAATGAATACTGAAAAGCATACAGTGTGCTTTGTGTAGTTTAATTTTGTGATTAACTATTATGTGTTGTTAATCAGATTATATTGTGTGTACAGTATATATATGAAAAATGAATGGAAAAAATGGTGCTATAATTAGTACTATTATGGGGGTAGGATCTGGGGCAGAGATTGAGCAGAGATGGGTGGGGTCTGGCCCACAACGTAGCCCAGTGTTCTTCAACTGCCGGTCCGCGGACCGGTGCCAGTCCACAAAATAATTTTTTTTTATTCCCGTCAGTCCATAGGTGTCAAAAAGTTGTAAGAACACTGGCATAGAGTATGTGATTTATCCCTCATTCAACATCATTTTCCAAAATATTTTAAGTAAAAAAAATGTATATATAATCTTATACATTTGCTGCAAAAAAATTAAGGGCTCCTTTTACAAAGCTAGTAGAGGTTTCTACCATGGGTCAACGAGGTAAATGCTCCGATGCTTATAAGAATTCTATGAGCGTCAGAGCATTTACCTCGCCGACCTATATAAAAACCTCTCCCACAGCTTTGTAAAAGTAAGTGTAAGATATAATAATTTTATTTTTAAGTTTAACTTCTATCATAACAACTTGACATGCTTTCGTTGTATTATAGGAATATTTTAAAACTCTCAATCGTTTTATATTTATAAAGAGCTGACACAGAAGCCTCCATGCTTAGAGTGTTTATGACAAGTACCCAGTAGAAAAATAACACCCACCATCCACTTGCACTCACTGACCACATACAATGCTAAATAGAAATTTCTTCTGTCTCTTACCTTTAACTTGCCAGCATCTGCCCTTACTTTGAGAAGCTCTGTGATAGCATCAACAAACCCTTGATGATGGAAGTTGCACATCTTTTCAATTTCCCTATCATGATTACGAATACGAGCATCTAATTTTTCCATAAACCTCTGATGCGCATTCGGCTGGTCATCATATACAGATCTGTTAAAACAGCATATTATATTACATATAGTATATTTATTGCTGGCCAGTTTGTACAAAGTGCTGTACACATATTGGACAGTTCCAAACCCTTGAAGCTTACAATCTAGTCAAGATAGGAAGGTTTTGGGTAAACGGCAATGTCATTACTAAGATTTAAGATATGTAGGATTAAATTGATGAGGGGCAACTTTTGAGACAGTATCTTCAGATAAGGCATTCCCAGTCTGGAAATGTTCTTTTTTATATGAGCAGTTATATATATTAAATGCAGGCTTAACGGGGTAAGTTTTCAAGTTGAAACGGTATCTGATTAAAGAAGACAACTAGTGCCATGTGTTCAGGAAAGTCACTGAGCATAAGTGGAAAGAGCCAGGTAACAGAAGCGATGATATTTGGAGCCGATGAAAAGGGAGCAGATAAAAGCAGCTCACGTGATGACCAAATAAGGGGAAATAAGAGAGGTGAATAATTATAGGCAAGTATAAGCTTAATCAAAATGCAGGAGGATAGGGAGCAAATGCAATGGCTTACATAATCATAATGGTGTCAGTGGTAGATTAATCATACTGCTGAATTTTATATACAGAATAATGTAGTAGAAGGAGGTCATTTAGTGGTAGGAGCATGTTGTACTAGTCTAGACAGGAATTAATGGGCGGGGGAGGGGCAGATAAACATTTGCATGAGCCTTGAGATGTTATTGGGAAATAAACAATATTTTATTAATCTATGAAGAAAGGGTTGGCACAACATCTCAAATGGTAATTTTCTAAGCAGTCAGGCAGGATACCCAAGTTCAGTCACAGGACCTGTCTCCTGTTTCTCAGACAGGAAGGGTCTGGGGATGCTGTAAAAGCAGCAATCAGAGGCACAGGAATTAGAGAATCTTGGCCATTAATCAACAGCTACACTACTCATATTTAGAATGTATGCATATCAGGCCTTGGAGAGTGCTGCAAAAAGAATGGCATGGAGATAAAGGTTTATCTTCATTCCCACCCTATCCCCACAACTCAAAATCCATCCCCACCCTATGCCCACAAGCCATGACTCCATCCACAACCTGTTCCTGCAAGCTGTGACCCTGCCCCTGCATGTTTTGCAGTTTTATTTTATTATGTAATTATTATACAACATTTCTTGTAGGTCTATAACCAATATAACCAAAGAAAAACATTACATGTATATTTGTAGATATTAAATTAATATACTGTTATGAGTTTAATCTGTGAATGAATAAATCATCAACAATCAACCTTGCCCTATCACTAATGTCACATCCAGACTATACAACTGTCTTCTGTACTTAAACAGGTTAAGAAGTGATACAAGATGATGCAACATTGCATGTAGGAAGGAGCTAGAGAAAGGCATGGGGATGAAATTTGTCCTCATCCCCACCCCATTCCATCTCTACAAGCTTTAACCTCATCCCCACCACGTTCCTGTGGTAATTTCCGTAGACTTACTGCAGTTTAAATAAATAAAGTTTACTGCAAATTACTGCATGTCCCCATCCCCATGTCATACTCTAATGCTGCAGAATGGCTATGGTCTTGAGGACTGTTACTACCATACCATACAGTTACTTATATCCTACAATTTTCAATTAGGATTCAATGCAGTTTACAATCAAGATGAGTAATTTTTGGGTTATATTAGGATTACAGAAGACATAAGTGGATAGGCAACTTGTGAATTGCACAGATAGGTCTTTAGCGTTTTCCTGAAACTGTAGTAATTGGGCAGCTGCTGTAGAAGTAAGAGTGGAGTATTCCACACTTTGAAGCCTTGAAATTCATAGGTAGACTCAAACTTCTTTTTCCGTTGCACGTTTGGGAGATGGAAAGTTCAGTTTGAGGTACTGTGTGGTTCTTGTGTTGAGGACAGAATGTGTAATGTTGATGGCTGATATAAGTTCAGTAGAGTTATCTCCGTAAATTGCTTTGCAGGCTATACAAGTGATCTTAAATATCACTCATTTTTTTCACTGGTAGCCAGCCAGTGAAGCTCTTGCAGTAGTGGACTGGCTTTCCCAAATTTCCCAACTCTACAGATTAATCTAGCTACTGTGTTCTAAGTAGTTGCATCCTCATATATTGCAGTAATTCAAGTATGAGAAAAGGACTGCCTGAGTGACTTCTAAAGCTGGACTAGCTTAGGGCGGACCTTATTGCTCTTAATTGTCTTAACTTGAAGAATAATTTTTTGACTAAGGAGTCATAAGAACATAAGAATATAGGAATTGCCGTAATGGGACAGACCAAAGATCCATCAAGTCCAGTATCCTGATTTCAACAGTGGCCAATCCAGGTCCCAAGCATCTACCTAAATCCCAAGTAACAAAACTGATTCTATGCTGCTTATCCTAGATCAATCTGGTCTCTAAAAGTTGGATGAGAGTTCAGAGCGACACCTAGAATTTTAGAGTCATTCTGAGTCTTAAGTGTCTCACCTGTGGCCAGCACCAGGTCGATACATGGTAGCAAATCAGTCACCAAACCAAAGTACTTTAATATTGAGTTTGAGGAAGTTTTTCTGTGACTGCACACTCAGATTTTCGATAATCCTCATAAAGTACAATAGGGTATCTTAGAGAACTCTGGTTGGACAAAGGAGGAAGATATCATCTGCGAAGGAGAATATATAGATAGTAGAAGAGGAAAACATTATGCCTAAGGTCCTCAAGTATATATTGAACAAGGAAGGTGACTACATTGATTGGCTACTAAAGAAAAGGTTATAAATTGGACTATCATGCTGGGATTTTATACATACACTAGTCTTTAAGCCCGTTACATTAATGGGTGCTAGAATAGATGTATCTGTCTATCTTTCTTTATCTCTCTCTCCTTGGCCGCAGTCTGTATCCTTCTGTCTCCCCTTCCCCTCCCCCCCGAGCAAAGCTGTCTGCCCCCAGCACCCACCTCCCCCCCAAATGTCTCTCCATGGCCCTCTTCTGTCTTCCCCCCCAGAGCAAAGCTGTCTGTCCCCAGCACACCACCCCCCAAAGCAGCCCCCTTTCCCTATCTTTCCATGGCCCCTTCTGTCTCCCCCCAGCACACCCCTCCCCCAAAGCATCCCCCTTTCCCTCTCCCTGTCTCTCCATGGCCCCTTCTGTCTTCCCCCCCAGAGCAAAGCTGTTTGCCCCAAGCACATCCCTCCCCCCAAAGCAGCCCCCTTTCCCTCTCCCACTGACTCTCTCTCTGGCCCCCTTTCTCTGTCTGTCTTTCTGTCCCTCTCCCTGCCCCTATGTCTTTCTTTCTGTCTCCCTCCCTCCCGCTGTCTGTCTGTCATTTTTCCCCATTTCCCTGTGCAGCAGCATTTCCATCCCACTTCCCTATTCAGCAGCAACAGCATTTCCCTCCTATCCCCCCCCTTTCCTGTGCAGAAGCAGTAGCAGCATTTTTCCCCACCCCCCCTTTCCCTTCTCTTACCTTCTCTTCCCTGCTCCGTTCGGCCCCTCCCCCTTCTTTTACTGCCTTTGTCCTGCTCGATCTGGCCTGCTCCTGACCCTCCCACCGCCGACAAACCTTGGGGCTCCAGCCGCGTAGGCAGCACTTTAAACACGCTGCTTCGCGGCCTTCTACTGCCAATTTCCTCTGCCGCATCTGTCTCCGATGATGTCATCAGAGACGTGGCAGAGGAACTCGGCAGAGAAGGGAGTGAAGCAGCGTGTTTATAGTGCTGCCTACGCCGCTGGAGCCGGGAGGTTTGTGGAGGGTCAAAGGCCGGAGCGGGGCTGCTGTTCACCACTCGTTTGCTGCCACTGGTGCTGCCTACTCCGCTGGAGCCGGGAGGTTTGTAGAGAGCACAGTCGCGCACATGCGTCTCCAGCCCCTGCAAACGCCATGAGGTGTCATGCTGCTCAGGGGGATGGGAGGCAGGCAGGCAGACTGGCATGGCGGTGGGGGGGTTTCAATGGAAGGGAGATGGGAGGCAGGCAGGCAGGCTGGCATCGGAGAGGGGGCGGGGGGTTTCAATGGAAGGCAGGCAGGCTGTCATCGGGGGGGGTGATTTCCATGGAAACATGCTGCTCAGGGGAATGGGAGGCAGGCAGGCATGGGGGTGGGGGCTTTAATGGAAGGGGGATGGAAGGCAGGCAGGCATCGAGGGGGGTGGGGGGTTTCAATGCAAACATGCTGCTCAGGGGGATGGGAGGCAGGCAGGCAGACTGGAATCGGAGGGGTGGGGGGTGGCAATGGAAGGGGATGGGAGGCAGGCAGGCTGGCATCGGAGGGTGGGTGGGGGGGTTTCAATGGAAACATGCTGCTCAGGGGGATGGGAGGCAGGCAGGCAGGCATGGGGGGGGTTAATGGAAACAGGCTGCTCAGGTGGATGGGAGGCAGGCAGGCAGACTGGCATCGGGGGGGGTTAAATGGAAACATGTTGCTCAGGGGGATGGGAGGCAGGCAGGCTGGCATCGGGGGTGGGGATGGGACAAAATCTGGAAGATAATGATGAGGACATAAGGAGGCACTGGGGGCACTAAGGACATAGAAATGGCCACTGAGGGCACTAAGGACATAGGATGCACTGAGGGCACTAAGCAGGACAGAGGCACTGGGGGCACTAAGGACACAGGAAGGAGGCACTGGGGGCACTGACACAGTACATTGGCACTGGGGCACTAAAGACACAGTACGCAGGCACTGGGGCACTAAGGACACAGTACGCAGGCACTGGGGCACTAAGGACACAGTACAGAGGCACTGGGGGCACTAAGGACACAGTACAGAGGCACTGGGGGCACTAAGAACATGGGAAGAAAGCAATGGGGGCATTATGGACACAGGAAGGAGGTAATGGGGCACTAAGGACATAGGAAGAGGTACTAAGGACATGGGAAAGAGGCACTAGGGACACGATGGACATAGGAAGGGGCACTAAGGACATAGGAAAGAGGCACTGAGGGCACTAAGGACATAGGGAGAGACACAAACAGAAAAAATGACAGACAGGCAGCGGGCAAGGAGAGAGAGACATATATATATATATATATATATATATATATATATATATACATATATATATATATATATATATATATATACATACATACATATACACACTATATTGATATCTTATATTTTTCAACTTAGAACAGGGCTGGATTAAGAGGCAAGACAATTGTTTATTTAGACTTGATATACTGCCTTATCCATGAATGGGTCAACGTGGTTTACAATATAAAACCAAATTATTTAAAAGGAACTTCATTATATCAGATAGGAAAGTACAATAATCATTCTAATCTAAAAAATTCTTATGGTATCTGTGTTCATATAGGTCCAGACAACAAACATGTTTAAATATTTTCTAGATGAAAAGCTAAATGAGAGATGTGTTTTCAATAGTGATTTAAATTGCCAAATGATGGTTCAAGTCGAAGGGGAGAAGGTAAGTCATTCCAGAGTTTAGAGGCAATGAAGTAAAAAGCTAATGCTCCGATAGATTGCCATTTAACTTGTTTAGGGCCTGGAAGGACCAAACAGTTCTCATCCAAGGAATGAAGAGCCAATGGTGTATAAGGGATCATCAAGGAGAGAGATAGAGTAGTTAGCCTGAGTGCAGTGTTCTCCCTAGCGCCTTTTAGCCGGGCACTCCACCCGGCTAATTTAGGTGAGCGCCTGGCTGTCATCTGGAAGGTGCTGCTGCTCAACATTTTTTTTCTTTTTTAAACCTCTCACCAGCTTGGGGATTCAATTCGCTACAGGCTAAGGCGGGAGTTAGAGCAGCGAATCAAAGGAAGGGAAGGAAAGAAGCTTACAACTTGCTTGATTTGTGCCTTCCTCACTGCCAAGTCCTGCCTACTTTGTTTCCACGAAGGCAGAACCCGGCAGCGAGGAAGGCCCGAAGCAAGCAAGTTGTAAGCTTCTTTCCCTCCCTTCCTTTGATTCACCCTATCTCCCGCCTTAGCCTGTAGTGAATTGAACCCATGGGTCTGGGGGGCATGTGACTGTGTGCGCACTCCCCATAGGTGTGGTTCACCCTGCATGGGGAAAGGGCCAGGCTAGTAGCAGCAGGCGCTGCTGCCACCGCTTCCTCCTCCTCAGCCACCTCTAAGCGAGTTTTAGGCTGGTTCTGTGCACTGCCCCCATCTTTGGGGTGGCGCTGCTCTCTCTTCTCTCTGCCACTGGTACCCTCCTGCTTGCGGCGGCATGCCCATGAAACCCACTCCTTTGGGCCCCAGAGTAGGTTTGCATGGCTGAGGTCACAAAAGGTAACAGCAGGAACCCTGGCCGAGCGATACGGCACACCGTGGGGCACAGTGGCTGAGGGAGGGCATCCGACTCTTTTTCCTGCCCTGATCTTTTGAGCAAATGGCAAACTGATAGAGAAACAGTAAGGGCAGACTTTAAAGCTGGGACTTAGGACTGCAGTACCACTTTCGACAAACCCAACTCGAATAAAAGAAAAATAAACAACAACAAAAAAAGTCCTTTTGGGTAGGCTGCAGGGTTGTTTTTTTTCCATTACCATTTCTGTTTTTGTATTTCATGAAAATGAGTTTTGATTTTCCAAAAGCCATCACAAAGACTTTATGTATTTTCTACCATCACTTACCCCCAGTCCATTAAGATATTTTAATGTGTACTGCTTTGACCTTGTAAATAGGATACTATGATGCCAAAATGCCTACTGTTAAATTAATATTTTTGTTGCAGTCAGTGTTTATTGCCTTATGTCTGATTTATACTTGATATAACTGCTTTGGGTGATATTTTTTTCTAAAAACACAGCGCATAAATCCAAATAAATAAGCCAATAACAAGATCTGGCCTCTAATGTGTTTGTCAAATTTTAATCGCTGTATCTTCTAAGTTCCGTAGGTACATTAATTTATTAAACTGTTGTACATGGTGTTTTTGCTGATTACGCTCATTATATTTTGTTTATGATGTTGGCTTCTCTTGTACTTTCCCTTGAATCGGTTAATAATGAAGTGAAGTAGCCCTATACTGCAGGATAGAAACTACCAGGACTGCATGTCACCCAAAAAAAAAAAAAATCATGTATTTCAATTCTTAGTCTTGTATATCGGATCATCCAGACTATGGGGCTCGATCCGGTTCACACAAAGTTATTGAAAGGACAGGAAAGCAAATAATTGGACAAGAAAATCATTAATTGCAATCCCTTATTTATCATTTAAAGCTTTCTGAAATAGATAGGTCTTTAAAGTTTTCTGAAAGATTATCAGAGAAGGGAAAAGTCTAATTTCTATAGGAAGATCATTCCAGATTTTTACAAAAGAAAAAGCCAAAGAATGATAGATCCACGAAGGCAGGACCCGAAGCAAGCAAGAGCAGCAAGTTGTAAGCTTCCCTCCCTCCGACTCCTATCTTCCGCCTTAACCTGTAGCGAGTTCTGAATGCTGCACTGCTGACGGGTGTGTGATATAGGAAAGGAGGGGAGGGGGAAGAGAAATGCTGCTACTGCTGCACCCAATTGGGGGGAGAGAGGGAAGGAAGGAGAAGGAAGACCATGGAAGAGAGAGGAGAGGAAAAAGGGAGGGGAAGGAAATACCAGACCATGGAGGGGGAGGGAGAGATGTCAGGGCATGGGGGGAAGGAGATGGATGCCAGACCAGGGGAAAGGCAAGAAGGAGAGGCCAAATAATGGAGGGGAGGAGGAGATGGAAGGAGAGGAGAGAAATGCCAGGGAATGGGGGGAGGGAAGGGGATAGAGATGCCAGACCATGGGGTTGAGTGGGAAGAAAGGAAGGAAAGGAGGAGAGAGAGATGCTGGAGCATTGGGGAGGGGGTGAAGCTGAAATGAATTATGTATAAAGGAGAGAAATGGTACAGGATATACAGTTTATTAAAAGGACATAGAAAGAGGGAAGATGCCATATGGAAGAGAGAGGGTGGACAGTGGATGGAAGGGGCAAAGAAAGGGGGCAGATGTTGCATGGAAGGGAGAGAGGACAAACGCTAAATAGAAAGAAGAGAGCGAAGAGAAGATGATTAAACCAGAAATGACAAAAGGTAGAAAGAATTTTTTTTGTTGCTTTACTTAGAATCAAGTAGTATTGTAACTGTATTAATAAAAGTTTATAAATAGGAAATGGAAATAAGGCAGTTTTTTCTGGACTAAACCCCTTTGCTCAGGTCTGGACAGGATATCATAACAGCAGTATACTGTACTGTTTTTAAAAACTATTTGGCTTCTGAAAGCTAATTGAAAAATGGATTAATCCAATAAAATGATATTTTCTTATTTCTCATTATTTGTTTTATTTATATTTGTTAATTTGTAAAGTGGTGATTGTTATGCATCACCTTTTTCAAATTTACATCTACTGTCTTTATATTTTGCACAGTATTAGGAGACATGTGTCACTGTTTCTGTGGTGTTGCATTGTATGCAGAGTCTGGTTTCTTGGCAGTTCAGTTTTTGTCTACATATTTCTATTTTTAAGTTTGTGATTATTCCATATTGGGCGAGTGTGTATGAAAAGGACATGGTTTTTTCTGTTAGCATCAACTGTACAAGATCTGGCTTGTTTAGTTTTACAATGTGTTTGTTGGTGTTCTAGTACTCACTGCAGTGCTGCCTTTTCCTAGGTGCATCCTTATTGTGTGATTCATGGATTATTACTAAAAATAACTTTTTTATATTGAGGAGGGGGTTGTTAAAAAGTGGTCAGTACTGGCTGTCATATATACTAGGTACGCCACTAGATTTAATAACCCTATTCTAACCACCAAATTTCCACATCCCGCCCCACCCAGCTACTTTTTCATGCCACCCTGCTGGAAAAAAATTCTGGGGAGAACACTGCAGTGTCTTCTGTGTTAGAGTGAAAATCTTAAAAATGATCCGATATTTACCTGGTAATTAATGTAGTCTCAAAAAAAAAAAGGGGAGGTAATATGATCAAAGTGATGTGCATGGCATAGCATGTGAAATAGAAGTATTTTGAATATTCTGCAGGTGTTTGAGCTGTGTAATAGTTATGCCTGGAAGAATAGAATTGCAGTAATCTAGCTTTGAAATTATCAAAGAGAGTGAGTAAGGGTATATAGAACATCAAAATCTAGAAATGAATGAAGATAACATAACTGGCAGAGGGGTTATAAAACTGGATTGAATAATTTGTGTGTTATGTGATCATGATGAAAAGTGAGTTGTGAATCTAGGACTACCCCAAAGTACCAAAAACTCTTGACAGGGAGAGATAAAAATGTTGAAAAGGACCGGAGTAAAGGGCTGGTTGAGGGAGAGATCCCGCGATCCAACAAGTGATAGTCTTGTACTGGTTAAGGACTAGACGATGATCATAAAGTCAGTTTGAAAGAGCATCAAGGTAAGATTGGTGTGGAGATAAATCATATAGTCAGTATGAGAGAGCATCAAGGTAAGATTGGAGTGGAGATAAATCAGGGACTAGCGGGGAGCATGGAAAAACCTAATAGAATATCATCCATGTAGAAAAAGCATTTAATGATAAAGGACTGTACAAGAGTGATAAGAAGACTAAGAAAGATATTAAAAAGAATTGGGAAAAGTAATGAACCCTGGGGAACAACACATGTAATATTGTAACTGGATGAAAATGTCATGAGATGATTTACTGTGAATATTCTATCAGAGAGAAAGGAAGAGAACCAAGACCAAACTGTACCTGAAATCCTTGCTTAATTGAGAAAGTAAGAGTTAGTGATCTATTAAGTCAAAAGCCACAGGTAGGTCAAGAGAGACTAATAGTGCTATTCTACCAGAAGGAGAGTGTGGCATAGTGCTTAGAACTACAACCTAAGCACCCTGAGGATGTGGGTTCAAACCTCGTGCTGCTCTTTCTGACCCTGAGCAAGTCACTTAATCCTCCACTACCCCAGATACATTAGAAAGACTGTGAGCCCATCAGGACAGTTAGGAAAAATGCTTGAGTACCTGATTTGTAACCTGTTCTGAGCTCTTTTGGGAGGACAGGCTAGAAAATCAAATAAATCAAGGATTGCACATAAATCACTGAGAAGGATAGCTAAATCAAGTCTGTAATAATGCTGAATTGATCTGTTCTATTTCTGTTTAAATTGATTGTATTAATATTTTTTTTTCCTTTTCCTGGAAGACTTTTTTCTTGCCTCTCAATTAAGGACTATATAAAGAGTGGATTATTTTTCTTCTTTTGGTTCATTTTGATGTCCAATGGAAAATTGGCTGTAGAATTGCTTTAATTTTCTTTCAAAGTTTATGCTTTGTATGGAATTTGAAATTTAAATAAATTTTTAAAAAGTGATCACTTTTTTGTGCATTGGGAAACCATGTCAGAGCATCAGTTGCTCTGCTAGTTTAAATGGCATTTCAATTTTAATGGTCTTATTTGCATGGTCAGATCAGAGAATGAGTGATCATGCACAAAACCTCGCGGTGAGCCATTTTGTGCATCAGGTCGGCAAATCCAATCGTCACTAAACCAGTCAAAACCGGTTTAGCAATGATCGTTAGATTTTATTTTCACCACCTCATGTATAGTAAAACAAATTTAGGTGTAAGTGTCCAGATACACTAAAGTCAGTGATCATCTAAGTAGGTCCAAAGAAGTAAAACTACAGCAATGCACTTATATGCATGCAGTGAGCTCCATCTTGTGGAAGAATCAAATTGAGAGGATTCTTCAAATCTGTCTGCCCCTTTTTTATGGAATAGAACGTTTCTGCCATTCTGATCCCAGGAAAAACAAGTTACAGTATTGTGTGGGCGAATGATTCTGTAGATTAATTTTCAAGACATCATGCCTGCAGAGCCAGACCTCCAGTAGCTAATATAGAAAAATGTATGCAGTAAAAGGTATCATAAATTTAAAGTGTTCCATTGTACAAATTATGGGCTCCTTTTATCAAGCTGTGGTAGAGTGTTTTAGCGCAGGCGGGAGAGGTAAATGCTCCAATGCTCATTCAATTCGGCAGAGTATTTACCACGCCAGCTTGCGCTAAAACACTTTACCACACTCCATCTCGAACTCTAAAGATCCCTAAATCACAATCACTTAGTAGTTCCCACTTTTAGAGAAATATTTCTTGATTCAATTTGTGACTCAATATTCTTCGTTCAGGGTCCAAAATTATGGAATGCTCTTCCTAGTAACCTTAGACTTCTCCACAAATTTTTAAGAAACATCTCAAAACTCTTATTTTCCAATGCTTTTCTATAAACTTCAGCTTCTATATACTGTACTGTACTATCAATCTTACCAGATGAAGCATATTATAGACCATCCCTATACCTCATATATTATCCTTCCCCTATACTTTTCTATCATAAATTATATTTCTTCCCTTATCCTTTTGTGTTACATATTGTTTTATAATTATTTTGTTGCTCTAATGTTTTTTTGGGAAGAGGTTTAATTCAATTTTTTTTAATTTTTAAATATTTGTACTTATTTTATGTAAGCCGCTTAGCTGTTCAACGATTTGCAGGATATCAAAAATTAATACACTTGAAACATTACTGTCTGGATGCTATTGAAACAGAGGACTGAACCTTCACTTCATACATGAGGTAGAAGGAGGTAGAAGGAGCAGGCTGTATTTCCAAATTAAGCTCATGCAGAGACTTCAAAATGAGATCCGGTACGGCAGTAGACTTAAATAAAGGCAGAACCCTGTGATCATCCCCAGGTTCTGAAACCAAAACAGGATCTAAAGTGCCATTATATGGTCCCAGGTCCCCGGGCACAGGAGGAGCATCCACAGAAAATAAGGGATCAGTAAAATCATCATCATCATCTGGAGAGAGGTCTCCCTATCCTGAACAGTGGCAGATTGTGAAGATGATGTGCCTTGGGACGCTACGCCTTGATGAGGCAAGTCTAACGTGCAGCAGGACTGCACAGGAGAAGCACGGCTCTCGTGAAAGGCTTTCCACAAAAATTTCAAGAAGTCTGAAAAGGCATCTGTATCAGGGAGTGTCGAGTCACCCTGTGATGATTCTACTTTGCGTTTCTTAGGCTACAAGGCATCCACATCCTTACACGCATGATGGTCACTATGTCCAGGTCCTGAAAACAAAAAAAGGCCACCCAAGTTGGCTAGCCGCCGTTTTTGATATCTGAGTCCGTAGAGAAGAGGTTAAGCAGATGATACGAAGTTATTCAGAGTAGTGAAGACACACAGGATTGCGAAGACCTACAACGTGACATAAACACGCTCGAGAAATGGGCCGTGACATGGCAAATGAGGTTTAATGTGGATAAGTGTAAGGTGATGCATGTTGATAACAAAAACCTTATACACGAATACAGGATGTCTAGAGCAGTATTCGGAGAGACCCCCCAGGAAAGAGAGTTGGAAGTATTGGTTGACAAGTAAATGAAGTTGTCCGTGCAATGCGGTGAACAGAATGCTAGGAATGATTAAGAAGGGGGATCACGAAGAGAAGGTATCATGCCGCTGTACCAGGCTATGGTACGGCCCCACCTGGAATACATAGAAATATAGAGTATGACGGCAGATAAGGGCCATCAGCCCAACAAGTCTGCCCACTCAAAACTAACCCTCCCTCCCTGGCATAACTCTGTGGTACCCCTACTTGTTTGTCCCATCGCTTCTTGAAGTCGAGCACGCTACTGGCCTCGACCACCTGGCATGGAAGACTGTTCCATTGATCAATCACCCGCTCAGTGAAGAAGTACTTTCTGGTGTCACCATGAAACCTCCCCCCCCCCCCTTGAGTTTCAGCGGATGTCCTCTTGTCGCCGTGGGACCCTTTAAAAAAAAGGATTTCTTCCTCCACCTCAATATGTCCCGTGATGTATTTGAATGTTTCTATCATGCCCCCTTTTCTCTGCGCTTCTCGAGAGAATACAAGTGTAGCCTGGTCAGACGTTCTTCATATGGGATGTCCTTAAGTCCTAATACCGTCCTAGTGGCCATTCTCTGGATGGATTCCATCCTCTTCACATCCTTTTGATAATGCGGCCTCCAAAACTGGACACAGTACTCCAGATGAGGTCTCACCATGGCTCTGTATAGCGGTAGTATGACTTCAGGCTTTCGGCTGATAAAGCTCCTTCTGATGCAACCCTGCATTTGTCTGGCCTTTGCTGAAGTTTTCTCCATCTTACTGACAGCCTTCATATCTTCCCTGAAGAGAACACCCAGGTCTTGATATGTTTTCCCCGTTCAAGGTGTATGTTCTGCATGGATTTCCGCTCCCAAGGTGCATTACTTTACATTTTTTGGCATTAAAGTTTAGTTGCCAAGCACTGGACCATTGTTCCAATAAAAGCAGGTCCTGTTCCATAGTGTTCAGCCTGTTTGCGCTGTCAGGTTCAGTTGCCCTGCCCACAGTGTTGCATAGTTTGGCATTGTCGGAAAACAATGTAATTTTGCCTCGAAGTCCCTGAGTCAGATCCCTTACAAAGATATTGAATAGCATCAGGCCCAGGACCGAGCCCTGCGGTACTCCACTGGTCACTCTCGACGTTTTTGAGGGAGTGCCGTTTACCATTACTCTCTGAAGTCTGCCGCTTAGCCAGTCTTCTACCCACGCTGTCAGTGTTTCTCCTAGTCCCAACGAGTTCATCTTGCTCAATAACCTACGGAGCAGACTGCTGGGCACGATGGACCACTGGTCTGACCCAGCAGCGGCAATTCTTATGTTCATATATTCCAGTCTGCACTGCGTGGCATGTGGTACAAGAACGCTCCTGAAATGCAGAATTTGCACAATTGAGGCATGAATCTGGGGTAAAAGACCCAAGGACTCCATCCCAACCAGTTTTGAGACAGAAATTCAAGTTTTGGAAGTGCAGAGAACTTTTGAAAAAAAGATTGCTAAAAATCCAAAATGGCTGCCGTCAAGATTTTCACACCTGAAAAAGCTTAAAAAACTAACACGTCAAAACCAGCAAATTTAGGATTTTTCAGGAGGGCAAAGGAAGAGGAACATGCAGAAACCCTCAAAAAAACCTGTTTTTCAGACACACACACCCCCCCCCCCCCGAGTCACCTCATAGACTTTAACAGCCTTACTCACTGTGACCTGTGCTGGCAATGTGCTGCAGCCTAGTGCTGCCCAATTTAGGGAAATAAATTTTGATTCAATTTAACCTATTGAATTGATTTTTTGATTCAATTCACTTTTCCTGCCCAATAGGACACTTTTTTCGAACATCCTAGTGGGTTTATTTTGTAACCTCTTCACCCACCCCATCCTCCTTTACCCTCTCCAGCCTCATGCCGGTGCTGTAGTGTAACCAAAACAAACAAAAAAGTTTTCTTCTCTCTTCGTTAGGTCCTAGCTCATACTTGTTGTCTAACACAAGCTCTGGCAGGATACATATTTCAAACCTGACATATTGTAATCAGAAAAAAAATTATTTTTCTACTTTTTGTTGTCTGGACATTTTATTATTCAAATCATGTTGGTCCCAGGCTCTGGTTTCTGTTTGTCTTCTGTTAACTCGCTCGCCAAGGTCTCCTGCCCATATGACATTTTCTTCTTTCTCTGTGCTCACCATCCATCTTTCTATTTTTATACCTTCCCTTCCACTGCCATATCCAACATTTCTGTTTCTGTCCCACTCAAACCTCTTTATTCTCCTCCATGCAGCATATCTCCCTTCCTCCCCTCCATTATCATATGACCATTTCTTTTACCCCAAGCACCATCTCTTCCTGTCCTCTACCCTATGTCCCAACATTTCTTCCTCTCTCTTCTCCATGTAGGTATCCCTCCCCTCTACCATATGCAGGATATCTCCCTCTCACCCCTTTCTACCTCTGTTGCATCTCTCCCTTCCTCTCCTTCATCCCATTTCTACCAATTCTTCATCTATCCTCTCAACTCATGTGCAGCAGCTTTCCATCCCTCCTATCCCCCTGTGCAGCAGCTTTTCATCCCTCCTATTTTCCTGTGTAGCAGCTCCGGACAACACCCCCCCCCCACACACACACACCCTTTTGTGCCTCCTAAAGTATCAGCAGTGGTGGCGGTGACCAGCTTGGCAGAATCAGCATAGTGAACAGACTTCTCACAGCTTGTCCACTAGGGCTTCCCTCTGCCACATCATCAGTGACATCATCAGTGATGCGGCAGAGGGAAGGCCCCAGTGAAGCAGACCAGGAGAAGCCTGTTCACCGCACTGTATCTGTCAAGCCAGTCACCACCACCACTACTTTAGTAGGCCCAGAGGTATGTCAGAAGTCAGGACTCACTGAATCGGTGAGTCTTTTTTTTTTAGAAAGTGAATTGATTCAAATCAGCAAATCGGGCAGCACTACTGCAGACTGCCTCAGCTCTTTACAGTAGCTGGAAAGATTTCTTCAACACTGATCTTTGGGCTGCCAGTCAGACACGGCATCTGACCAAACCCCCACCCCTGCGGACCGACAGATGCACTACCAGAAGGGGAGAGGCAAAAAAATGCAGCCAGTGCCAGACACCACTGAGCCTCCTATGGAAGCCAACAGCCTATGTTCGAACTCCTGCTAAGCAGTAGGTGAGGGACTGAAAGTGGGAGAGCCCCAAGCTCCAGAAATACTTGTGTAAGCTGGCTAACAGGTACCACCAAGGATCAGCCTGTCAGCTGCCGACCTCAGTCTGCTTCTTCTCTATGCAGGCAGAACTGATACCAAATTGAAAGCGCCGAGCAGTTAAAACACACACCAAAGAAAAGTAAAAAACACTGAATAAAATAAGAAAAAGGGAGAGCAGAACAGAAACACTCCTTCCGGCTTGCGTACAGAAGGGAAAAACTGTAGGTGGCAGTATAGCTCCCAGTGATGTAGGAAGATCACTGAAAAAAAGCTGCAGTGGATTCCTTCTGCATATGACTCACGGCCATGGGGAGATAACCCGCTTGACCAGAATGACACACCTATTGTACTGGAATATGGGTTTGGAAACTTATCTCTTACTCTTTAAATTTCCCTAGCCTCCTCTATGTTCCAAAATACTCCTTTTTCCCTACAGGTAAATGTATGCAAGATGTTTACCTTTATTTGAAGTAACAGTGGGCAATTTCCTAAATCAGTTTTACGCTAGTAAACATATGTTTATTCAGGTAACAGATATCATGTACCCCACAGAGCATACCAGTCATACAGAAATGCAGATAAACGAAAAATATTTGAAGACAAAGATATTTCCTTAGCGCTGTCAGCAGATGAATCCAGAAACTAGTGGGATAGCACATATCTACCAGCAGGTGGAGATAGAGAACTGATTCGCAGGTGTATATCTTGGATGGAGCCCCTCTTGCCAGCCAGTATGCTCTATCTCCAGCAGGTTGGATGATTGCTTTTCCGATAAGTTTCTGGATCTCTGAGGCTCCTGTGTGGAAGGCTGTTGCTCCTGCTGCTTAGGCTCCAGTTGAGCTTAGGGGGTGTCGGCAGGTTTCAGTTCCAACTTTGGTAGCAACACCTGGGCTCTCCCAGGTCCTTTCCCCACCCTCACCGCCCGTGAAGAAAGTTTCCTGGTCCAGAGGGCTTCTTTCCCATAAGAGGAACCCCCCCCCCAAACCTTGCCATTTGGCTTGGACTAGGTTTACCGGCACAGCAATGGGGCTTTGTGCTGGTATAGGCCTTTCAGGACAGGAGCACATGAGTACCCCTGTATTGTTCTTTACCGGGAGGGGAAAAATGGCAGCGGAGGCTGTAAAGCATTGTTCGCGGGGCTGTGTTTGGCCGGCTGCACAGGAGACACGGGTTCAGCAGCTGTTTTGGCACCAGAAGGTGCACATCCTCCCTGCACCAAAGATGCGCTTGGGGAGAAGAAGGCAGGATCAGATTTGGCCGCGGCTTTGGAGGTGCAGCCGTCCACCTCAGCTGCGGCGGCAGGAGGAGTGCTAATGCCAGGAGCGGTGGCACCGGAAGGGCTTGCGGCCTTTGGTAACCTCTCACCGGAGTTTGTGCTTCTGCTGTACAAGGTGTTTTCACAGCAGAAGGCAAGCCCGGGCGGAGGGAAGGGGTTCTGCAATGGTGGCGTAGCCCGGGGGCGGCATTTCAGCCACAGTTTGGTCTTACAGGGGCCACGAAGCATAGGGTGCCTTAGGCTGAGGATTTTGCTTACCCGGAGAGCCCTCTACCTCTGTTCGGTTCCAGGGGGTGGGGGGTGGGAGTGGAAAGGCCAGGGTGCAGGACATGGATATAGAAGAGGCTGGTAGGGATGATCCCTCAGTGTTTCGCCTGCTCCATAGGGAGGAGCTGACGGCCTTTATTTCTAATGCTATGGACTATCTGTACATTTCCCTACTGGATACAAAGGGGGGGGTGGTGGTGCCCAATCCCCTTATGGCAGGCACCAGGCGGCCGCCTAAGACCTTTCCTGTGCATGAGGCCATGCAGAAGTTGATTTCTAAGCAATGGGCTATGCCTGAGTCAGGCCTCAAGGTGGCAAGGGCTATGTGTTCATTGTATCCTGTGGCTCTCGAGGAGCAGGATAAGTTTAAACTTCCTAAGGTGGACGTCTTAGTAGCAGCAGTCACTAGGAAAACTACTCTGCCAATCGAGGGAGGTATTACTCTGAATGATCCTCAGGATAGGACAATTGAGTCTTCTTTAAAGGTCTTCATTTGATGTGGCTGCGCAGGCAGCGGTATGCAGTTCTTATGCAGCATGACCCCGTCTTCAGTGGATCCAGTTATTTACTGATGGGGTGGTAGAGGCTGGTGGAGCTTGCCCCCTGACTTTCCAGATATGGAGTTCGGGCTGGCATATCTGGCTGATGCCTTATATATGATTCGAGCTTCAGCTAAGCAGATGGCTCTGGCAGTAGTTTCTAGGCAGCACCTATGGCTGCGACATTGGGCAGCGGACACTGCCTCCAAATTATGCCTGGTGCGTCTTCCCTTTAGGGGCAGGTTACTGTTTAGAGAGGATCTGGAAGAATTGGTGAAGGATTTTGGAGATTCTAAGTCTCAGAGGTTGCCAGAGGATAGGTCCAGAAGGGCACCTAGGTCTCCCTCATCTAGGCCGTGTTTTTGGGATACCAGGAGGTATAGCCCAGGGAAATCAGCATATAGGGCCTCCTATTCAGCAGCTTATAGTACCAGGTCCAAGGTTACACAGCGGCGCCCGTCTCACCCTGCCAAACCCTCGGCCTTGAGGGTAGATCCTCCTCAGTCCTCACACCCTCCACAATGACGGGATTTTGGCTCCTTCCGCCGAGTGAAAGGGGGTGGATGGCCTCATTGCTGGCAGAATGGGCCAAGATTCGTTCTGGACATCCCTGTGAGCAGGGGCCGGATAGGAGATTATGAGATGTTCACTCTGAGGCCAGTGAGCCTTAGGGCCATGGTTTCTGGTCGGAAGGGCCCGGGGCTCTATTCCAGGGTTTGGAGGGCCCACCAGTGGATCATTTAGTTCCCCAGGAGAGGGGGACTCCAGGTGGTATGTCTTTTTAGTCCCTTGCGGTCAGTTCCCCGGTTCCCCAACAGGCACGGGATGTAGGATAGGCCTTCGGTCCTCCAAGGGCTCCTTAGCGCCTGTAGAGAGGGTTTCCTCTCTGGATGGTAAAGGGGTGAGTAAAGTTTCATCCAGCTCGCAGCGGGGTGGATATTTCAGGGTTGTCTGCAGCCCTCATGTTAAAATCCTCAGGGGAGGGGGGTCACCGGTCCCTTCACTTCGGTGACGGGGGACGCCCATCTGCGTCCCACTGGAGTAGGTTCAGGGAGATGCTCCTTTCCGCTGTGGTCTTACAGTTTGGTGATTGAACAGTCGAGGCTGCAGCGTAGGGGGTATTCCAAGCAGGTTATCTCTACTCTCCTGCAGGCAAAGAAGAAGTCTACCTCTACGACTTATGCTAGGATCTGGCGGGTGTTTGAAGCTTGGTGTATTCAATTTGAGTTTTCTCCTTTTCAGGCTTCCCTGTCTCAGATTCTTTCCTTCCTGCAAGAAGGGGTTGTTAAAGGGTTAGCCTACAATTTCATTTGGGTTCAGGTAGCGGCTATTGCCCGTTACAGAGGGAAGGTGTCAGGTTTGTCCATAGGGTCTCACCCTGATATGGTACGGTTGCTTAAGGGGGTTAACCGCATTAGGCCTCCTTTGCGGAGGCCCTGTCCGGATTGGAGTCTGAAGGTGGTCCTTAAAGGTTTACAAGGGGCACCTTTCGAGCCTTTGGATACCGCAACACTCAAAGGATGTTACCTTAAAGGCGATTTTTCTTGTGGCCCTAGCTTCGGCCAAGTGGGTTTCTGAGTTGCAGGCTTTATCCTGCAGGAATCCATTCTTACGTTTTTCGGAGGCCAGAGTTTCAATTTGGACAATTCTTTCTTTTCTTCCAAAAAGTAGTGTCTCCTTTTCATGTTAATCAGGTTCTCTTTCTACCGTCCTTCAGGGAAGAGGATTGGGGTCAAGGTTTCCTGCCTTGCATTTGCTCGATGTAAAGAGAATGCTTTTGCAATATCTTCAGGTTACTAATGAATTTTGGCATTTGGATAACCTCTTTGTGTTCTTTTCGGGTCCTAGAAAGGCTTTGGCGGCTTCTAAGGCCTCAGTGGCTCGGTGAGTCCGAGAGGCTATTTCTTCTGCTTATTTGTTAGCAGGCAAGTGGGTGCCAGAGCTCTACATGCTCATTCAATGAGAGCGATGGCTACATCTTGGGCGGAGTCCAGGGGGATTTCCCTGAAGGAGATTTGTAGGGCGGCCACTTAATCATCTTCCAACACATTTTCTAGGCATTACTGCTTGGATGTGGCAGAGCGTGTGGAGGCGTCCTTAGGTGCTTTGGTGCTCGCAGAGACAGCATGTTCGCCCCACCCGAGTTGCTTTGCTACATCCCACTAGTCTCTGGATTCATCTGCTGATGGTGCTACGGAAGAAAAAATTATGTCCTACCTGTTAATTTTCTTTCCTTTAGAGAGAAGGTAGAGAGGGACAGACTCTTCAGACTGGTGGGGGAAACAAGAACAAGAAAATTGAAGGGAGACAGATTCAGAACGAATGCTAGGAAGTTCTTCTTCACGCAGAGGATGGTGGATACCTGGAATGTGCTTCCAGAGGAGGTGGTAGAGCAGAGTACGATTTTGGGTTTCAAAAAAAGGGTTGGACAAGTTCCTGAAGGAAAAGGGGATTGAAGGGTATAATTAGAGGTGTACTACACAGGACAAAATGTCTTGAATAAAGGATCACTTAGAGGTCACTGACCTGGGGGGCCGCCACAGGAGCGGACTGCTGGGCGCGATGAACCTGTGGTCTGATTCAGCAGAGGCGATGCTTATGTTCTTAGACACAGCAGATGAATCCAGAGCCCCACCTGATAGGTATTGTTCATGGATTTTTTTCTCGCAGGTGCTGTCTTCATGGTTGGGGGGGTCAGGATTTATTTTGTTTATGGGAAAGAAGTTGGCTAGGTTGCAACTGCATTGTCCAGAAGCTTGGACATTAAGCGATACTGGCTGGTAAGAGGGGCTCCATCCAAGATATACACCTGCAACTCAGTTCTCTATCTCCACCTGCTGATGTATGTGTGCTATCCCACTAGTCTCTGGATTCATCTGCTACTTCTAAAGCAGTGGTCTCAAACTTGTGGCCCAGGGGCCACATGCGGCTCTCCAGGTACTATTTTGAGGCCCTCGGTATGTTTATCATAATCACAAAAGTAAAATAAAACAGTTTCTTTATTATATGTCTCTCTAGCTATAAATTACAATATTATTATTAAGACTTAGCAAAAGGAAAGATTTATAAAATATAAAGAGTTTTACCTCATGCAAAATTGTCATTTCTTTAATAAGATATTAACTATTTTTTTCTGAGGCCCTCCAAGTACCTACAAATCTAAAATGTGGCCCTGCAAAGGGTTTGAGTTTGAGACCACTGTTCTAAAGGAAAGAAAATGAACAGGTAGGACATAATTTTTCCATATTTAAGCAGCAACAATAAAACTTTTGAATTACTTGTGGAAAGTTAATAAAAGTGCAATTACCAATGTTTATTTCATATCTTAGCAATTAAGAAGGAGGAAGTTTAGTTCATCTGTCAACAGAGTTGCTTTATGGTAGCTGTGATGTAAACACTGAGGTATATTACTCACATTATTGTTGTAATCCTTTTAAACAGTCCTTTAATAGCATGGTTATACAGCCCTATACTAGTAACTGTATAATAGCTCATAGCTGAATTTATTGCTTTAATTTCATCACTGGAAACACACCTTAGATAAAGATAATGCAGCTCAGATTTTATTATTTTATATGGCTGCTATTCCATTTATGTCCTTGATATTTAAAAATGTGTTTTCTGTGCCATCTTCATGGCAACAGAATTTAAGAAGAAAATTAAAATGTGGACAAAATAGAATTAAAAAATGTTTATCTGCTCTTGATGTGTGTGGTGTGTATCCAAACTCAGAATATGTGAAAAATCTGAAATGTGTTAACAACAAACATTTTCACAATGATATAGTGGAAGGCAAAAAACACACTACAATATAAACTAAAAGAACCCCCATGGGGAGGAAAAGCCTCAGACAAAGCCCTCCCACCGCCACAACAGTGGCCAAGGTGTTCAGGCGGGGAACCTCATCGGCATAAAAACCTCCCGTAGGGACATCTTTTGTGTATTGAGACACTAGTCAGCATGTCCGTTTTTGAAAGCTCGCGATCGGAGATTACGCCCTGAGGCAGCATTATGTGAAACACTGGCCACTGTTGGTATTCCGACCGAGCTCTCAAACAAAAGATAAGTTTTGAGTCACTTTCAGTGACGGTTTTGAATCATTTTGAATTTTAAAAGTGTGACCTAGCTTTTAATTTCACTATTTATTCATCTATTTATTTATAACACAATAGAGCCATAGTGGTCCCCACGGGAGGTTTTTATGCCTCTGAGGTTCCCCACCTGAACACCTTAGCCACTGTTGTGGCGGTGGGAGGGCTTTGTCTGAGGCTTTTCCTCCACATGGGGTTTCGTTTAGCTCATATTGTAGTGTGTTTTTGCCTTCCACTATATCATTTTTTGAGGTGGAAAAGTGAGTGCATCTTATGGAGTGAAGATGACCTCTTCCCCTTCCTGGTACCTTTTAATAACACAGCCTGGTAGGGCTGGCAGGAGGACACTATCTGGGCCCACCCCGCTTTCTGAATGGCTATGTCAGTTCTCGTTGGACTCACAGAAATAAACAGCCCAAGTGAGGCGGGAGACTGAATAAAGTGTCCTGAAAACCCCTGAAAAAGCCGCTTTTAGCGGCGAAACGGGTCCCCGTCAGGCTTATCAGTACTCTGCACACTTTAAAGATAAGTGATGTTTTACTGTTTGTAAAAAGAAAAAAAATTAATGTACGATACGGTACAATTTGGTTTACACAAATAGGGAGGTGGAGGTAATTTTGTCAGTAATGGAAGTTATAAACCTTTAACAACTTGGCTTTGAATTAAAATATCCTTGGATTGGAATATCTGTATCCAAGTAGGTTTCTGAGGCCATCTTCCTCCACAATCTCTCTTGAATACCCTTTGGTGGGATTTACTGTATATTTGAGGACAGATCCCTCCTATCCCAGCCTACTACTAGACCACCAGAGGTGATAAGGGTGGCAGGTTACGGGTCAGAGAAGGGGGGACAGGGTTCAGAACCTGGCAGGGAAGGAGGGACAGGGTGCAGAGCCTGGCAGGGAGTGAGGGAGGCTGGGTGCACAATTTGGTTCAGAACACAGTATTTGATAGTGCATAGGTTAAGAGTGTGCACTTATGAAATATTTTCTACTTTGTAGATTGCTTTTTGTAGCAGCTTTTTTTTTCAGATGGTACATTGGATTTAATGAATGTCCCTTTTCATACGTCTTCCCTGTAAATGCATATGTTTGTACATGTATGTATATGTCCGTGATTTTTTGTGTGTGTTTTTTTCCAGTAGAGGAGATGAGAGGGAAAGGCAGTTTGAAAGGTGCATTTCCTTAATAAGGCCTCAAGTCGTATCTATTCTGCAACTCTAGAAATATCCAGTTATGTGATGCAGCAACTTAACGTATTTTTCGCTCCGTAAGACGCACTAGACCGTAAGACGCACCCTTGATTTATAGTAGGAAAACAAGAAAAAAACCATTACCCACTCCTTTACTAACACATAGCGTGGATTTTAGCGCCGCAGTGGCGGTAACTTCTCCGACGTTCATAGAATTTCTATGGAGCGTCGTAGCAGCTACCACCGCTGCTAAAACCTGCATTACACCTTAGTAAAGGAAGGGGTTAAACACTTATAACCCGCAAATCCACAATTCTAAGCAGGTAACAAAAATCTTACATACATAATAAAACATGATAAAAGTGCAAAAGGTACACACAAATTCATAAAACAAACCCCTGCCCATTAACAACAAACACAGCCAAGTAAAAAACATACAAAATACCTTAAAACTAACAATTCAACAGAAAACCTGTTCTCAAACTGCTTGCAGCTCACTTTACTTGACAAAACATTCAAACAAAGCAGTTTTTAATCCCTCCTTGAGCTGCAATAAGTGGACCTTTGTCTTAATCCCAAGGAAAGGGTATTCCAGCACACTGGTCCCTGCACTGAAAACATTGTTTTGAGAATAACACATAGCTTCATAATACATATTCAAAGATGGTACTAGCAACCACTTCCTGTCAGGAGATCACAAGATGCATTCCAGCTGATAAAATTGCAACATGGCACGTAAAACAGCTGGACAATTAACATGCAGCAGCCTGAAAATGATACACAATACCTTGTATTCAATGCGAGCCAATGTAAGTCATTCAGGATTGGCAAAATATGATCATATTTTGAAGCCCGAACAATTGCATGGCCTGAAGCACACACTTGGGCAAACCCAAGTACAGAATTACAAAATCAAGCACAGGAGCTAGCAACGTTACAATAGCAGCTCTAAAATTATCATACGACAGATAGTCTCGCTGTCTGAGCAATAGTCGCAATTTGAAAAACACATGAGATACCACTACTTTCATCTGTGGTTTGAAAGAAAGAGAAGAATCTAACAGCACACCAAGATATCTAAATTGCTGTACCACCGGAACAGAAACCTGATCTACCATAATCTGTCGGATCGTATGTCAAATCTTTTTTGCGACTAATGAACAGAACCTCCGTTTTATCAACATTCAATTTCAACTGATTGATTTTCATCTAATCCTGAATTACATGACAACAAGCAGTGAGATCTTGAACAGCTGCATCCAAAGATGGATCCATGGGAATCAAAAATTGTATATCATCGGCATAAAAATGAAAAAACTCTCCCATTTTCCGCAACTCTATACATAGAGGTGACATGTACACATTAAACAATGCCACAGATAAAGCGAATCCCTGAGGAACACAACTCAACTTAAATGTGATCAATATTATCATTCTTTCATTGCATGCTCAGGCTAAACTGGCATCTGTTTAAAGGCTGTTCTTGGAAAATGCAAGAAATATCTAAATTAAGATTAACAAAACAATCAATCTGACAAATTTGTATTGCCTAGTTTTCTTTCAATTTGGAATTATAAACACAGACTTGAGGTGAAGAAACCAGAAGGATGTGATCCACTGAAACAGAGGCTGTTTTGGAATTACACAAACTTTTCAGAATCAATGACTTTCTGTTCCTAAGTTAGATGAGAATAAATAAGAACATGCACTAGAGGGCACCCTCTTATTACACAAAGCAACTTCCTATAGACTAATGACAGATAACAAAAACTTAATATTCAGATTTACAACACAATGAAAATGCATTAACAAAGAAGCAACTATTTAACCTCTACTCATAGCTCAATCACAGTCTCATTCCAGGAAAGTGCTTCATTTTTAATACTCGGCTCATAACTTTTTAAATACTTTTTTTATGGAAGCAGGGTTATTACTATCATACACCCTAACACAGAAGCATTAAAAGCAAAACCTGTAGCTTGCAGAGGTGCCAACATTTCAAAATAATTTGGAGGCTGCCAAACATAATCAAAATTACTCTTTCTGGTACATAATGAAGGAGCTTGCTCATTAATGGAGGCAATGAGCACCCACCAGCACCCACAAAGCTGGCTCCTTTGCTAGATGCAGAGGACTGATAATGTGTTTGGATACCAGTGGTATGTCTATCCTTGCAGGAACACTCCCTGATATCACATGAATAGTTCAAAAGATGTTTTTTGTTCCCAAGCAAGTAAAGCCTTCTTATTGGCTGAGGGTAGAAGTATTGCCGATCAAGTGAAAGAAATAAAAAATGGTAGGGGTGTGTTACTGAAGAACTCATGGATCCATGTAGGTGTTTAAGCTCTCTAGAAAGGAGTTTCTGCTGCTCCCTTGTCTTCTCGCAGCATTATCTCAAGACTACAAGCAGGTAAAATTTCAAAAGCTCTTGCCATTCAACGGGTGTCCAGAGATGTCGAGGGTAAACTATCCCCAAAACAGTAAGATTTACTAAGCCAAGGAGTGAAGACCAAAGAGTGAGATTTCTCAGATGGTACATCCAGGGTATAAACCTTGAATGAAGCAAATGAATCAAGGCAGCATTAAATGATATTGGCTTTTCTTTGGAACCTCTGAAAGAATACAGACAAAACAGGGAGCAATTTGGGTAAAACTATTTGAGCTGAAAACTGTCTTCTACCCAGTAGTTAAAAGCATGCATATTGGTTTTCGAGCACATATACTTTTAGTAAATGGAAAAGGGACAGGGCAAGGGAAAGCAGTAGGCAGGAAGGTGTGTTCCGATTTCTATCTACTGGTTGGACTGCTTAGTTACTTCTCTAAGGCTTTCTTTTCATGAAAGCAGTGATCAAGACCACAGAATTGATACTGAAGCTCTGACGAGTGAGAAATAAATAGGGCTCAAAGATTGTGAGGGCGAGAAAGCTCTCAAATGAATGAGCCACACTCCTGAGAGAGACTTGGCATCTCTGGAAGTCAGTAGTATAATTAATGTCAAACCAATAATTTTAAATTGGTTTCTTTACAAGGTTCACCAAGCATCCGTAGTCAGATTAATCCTAGCATAAACCTTTGATAAAGAAAAGTCAAAAAACATTTTGCATTATCTAGTAAAGAAATATTCTAGAGAAGTGGTTCCCAACCCTGTCCTGGAGGACCACCAGGCCAGTCGGGTTTTTAGGATAGCCCTAATAAATATGCGTGGAGCAGATTTGCATGCCTGGCACCTCCATTATATGCAGATCTCTCTCATGCATATTCATTAGGGCTATCCTGAAAACCCGACTGGCCTGGTGGTCCTCCAGGACAGGGTTGGGAACCACTGCTCTAGAGCACTGGTTTCCAAACCTGTCTTGGGACAGACAGGGAGAGAATCCTGGAGACAGACTAAATAAATATTAGATAGTTTTTATGTTTTGCTGTTCAATTTAAATATTTAGTTAATTTTATTTTATCTTTTTTTTTTAATCTTACCTGTACATAGACTACATAAATTAGATAGCTGGTTTTTGACTGCAAGCAGCCCGAAAGGCTACGACTCTTACTGTGGGAAAGAAAGTGTTAATAAACTTGGAAACTTGGGGACAAATTCTATAAATGGCATCCAGATTGAAGGAGGCCTACTGCTGCCTAACCAGCCAATTGGGACACACGTTTAAAAAACGTCCCGGGGCAGGCTGCCTACATTGTAGGCGCTTCCAGGAGCCTATAGAGGTGCGTAGGCCCACCTAAGCTTGCCTAAGGCTAGACATGGGTGTGGCTTCGCCCAGAAGTGGCCTTAGGTGACCTTAGGTGGGCCTAGGCGGCTCTACGTCCAATCCCTCCTGCTGGAACCCCCCCAACACAAACATCGCTGACAGGAGGGATGCCCAGTCCCTCCTGCCAGACACCCCAATCATATAAAGTAGCCCCCCTGGACCCCGTCCTCCGCCCCCCACTGGACCCCCCCAGCCCAACCCACCGACTCCCCCTCACCCACCCTTCCAGGAACCCCCCCTACCTTATGCTGATGGCTGGCTGGAAGCATCCTTCCTGCCTCTAGCCGGTAGGCCTGCCTCTTCCCGGTGCATTGTGGGGTGCACCAGGTAGGGGCCCTAGGCCCTGATTGGCCCTCTCTTAGGAGGGGCCTTAGGCACCTGTGCCAACCAGAATCTCAGGCCCCTTTCACAGTGCATTCTGGGATGCACTGGGAGTGACCTAAGATTCCGATTGGCCAGATAATCCCTTAGGCCAGTGATTCCCAAACCTGTCCTGGAGGAACACCAGGCCAATCGGGTTTTCAGGCTAGCCCTAATGAATATGCATGAGAGAGATTTGCATATGATGGAAGTGATAAGCATGCAAATTTGCTTCATGCATATTCATTAGGGCTAGCCTGAAAACCCAATTGGCCTGGTGTTCCTCCAGGACAGGGTTGGGAACCACTGCCTTAGGCCACCCCCCATGGGATGCACCAGGAAGGGACAGGCCCACCATTTGAGTGCAGGCGGGCCATCCGGCTGGAGACAAGAAGGATGCCTCTGGCCAGCCATCACCATAAGGTAGGAGGGGGTCCGGTGGGGTGTGGAGGAGAGAGGTCTGGAGGGGGCTATTTTATGGGTTGGGGTGTCCAGCAAGAGGGACTGGGCATCCCTCCTGCCAGTGATGTTTGCGGGCCGGGGGATTCTGGCAGGAGGGACTTGGCATCCCTCCTGCCGGCGATGTTTGCGGGGGTGGGGGGTTCTTATAGGAGGAATTGGGCATCCCTCCTGCTGGTGATGTTCGGGATGGGGGGTCCGGGGTTCCAGAAGGAGAGACTGGGCATCCCTCCTGCTGGTAGTCTTCATTGGGGGAGAGTTTGCCACTAAACTTATTGAAGCAGAGAGATCCCTTGCCAAGATAAGCTCAGCGGCAACCTGATTCTCTAACCCTGCGCCTGTGACATGGATGCCGGTTAGAGAATTGTGGTATTAGGCGGGCGATTCTCCTGGGCATCCTATACAGAATCCGGCCCTTGGTATCCACAATGAATATACATGGAATATATTTGCATGCACTGCCCTCACTGCATATAAATTTATCTCAGGAATATTCATTGTGGATAGCCTGAAAACCTTGACTGCCTGGGAGATCCCCAGGACAGGTTTGGGCACCACAGATCTAGAATGACACAACATCAAGACAATGTAGTATTTATTTTTCTTGTGCTGCAACATTAAATGAAATCACAGGACAGTCAGTTGTGAAAGATTTGTCTGTCCACCAAAATAAGAAATAGAAAGTACCACAGAAATTTCATTGGAAAAACACTGACCCAATTTCCACAGATTTGCAGTAGGCCTTCAATATTTGTGGGGGTGAGCTGGGAAAAATAGACTACAACAGGAACTCAAGGCAGCCATTTTGATGACGGCTCTGCATGAAGAAGGAGCATAGGAAGATCGCTCCTGCCCTGCATCACCACTAGACCACCAGGTAAGGTCAAGGACAGAGGAGGGAGGTAAGGTCTGGAGGCAAAAAATCCGGCACAAAAAAATTGTGAATACCCGAATTCGCGAGTGGGGAAACCGTGAATCGGGAGGGGGAGCTGTATAACTAAATACTGCTTGTTTACACACACTTTTTTTCTCTGCTTGAAAACTAACTTCAAATTCATTATAAAATAAATGTCCAGGTGTTTCCTGTAATTGAACACATACTATACCAGTAAGCACATTTCTTAACACCTCACCAGCCTGAACTGCAATCATTCCCCACACCAGAGGAAATGCAAATATATGTTACCACACCATCCAAAAAAAAAAAATCACAAGCAAGGGCAGAACAATGTACAGCTCAGGCTAAGGTCAAACCAGGGGAAATAGTTTATTAATCTTAGTTGTGCTGTTATATTTTACTTGCCTTGTTTTCCTGTATGTGCAATTTCTGTGAATTGTTCTCATTAATAGTATCCTGTTTCTACGAGCAGGAAAAGGCTGAGCACAATTTGTTAGTTAACATTACTTCCTATAAGCAGGGTCAACAGTCTGTCCTGGTGGCACTTCAGCAGTCATTGTTCCTTTTGGACAAGCCTAGTACTACACCCCAGGGCTGGTAATACACATCCTCTGCACTGCAGTCCAACCTCAGCTGATAATCATGGAACCCCAGCTTTGCAACAGATTTCCTTCTTCCTGTTTTTGCAGTACTGACCAGAGTCCTATTTTCCTGCTAGCTTTTGCTCTTACAGTACTTGCTGATATATGAAATGAAAATGTTAAACAAATGGTAGAGCAGGAATGCTTCTTTTTATTAAATCATCTGCAGACCATGATCAAAAGATACAGCAAGGAAAGGCCTAGTTTTAGCCAGTAAGGGAATTTAATCTAAACAAACAAAAAAATTTTGAAAAAAAACTGTCTGGGGGAGAAATTGTCTCCAAATGGGTGTTCTCCACATACCATGACAGTAATGAACCACATTTCTAAGCAAATGGAAATATCAAGTTATACAGGTCCAGGTTGGAGGCATTTTGCCAGTCCTGGTTTTAAACTGACATCCCAAAGCTGCAAGTCCCATAATGTACCAAGATGGGCAGATCAGAAATTCAGAACGATCCCAAAATCTCCAGCCTAGAACTGGATAACTTGGCATCTCTGAGGTATGTAGGGTATGATCTCAGTTTCTCAGTTTTACTACTAGCACTCACAGTAGTACTTGTACTGGGATCATATTCATGTCGAATCATTGCTCATAGTTCAAAGTCAGATTCAACGTACATAGAATATAGTTTTTCCTTAGGTTATTTTAAATCCTGTATGCAGCCAATCCTAATAATTAAATAAATAAACAAACAGCATAGTTTAACTTGCTTTAAATACTCATACATACAGCTTCTTCTGGCAAAACAGGCCAGGCAAAACAGGATGCACTAAATTCACTGAGCGTCTAATGATCGTCGCTAAACCAGTTTGAACTGGTTTAAGGATGTCCTAATTTGCTGACCAATGTACACAAAGGGGGCATCCGCTCAAACTCAGAGGAGGGAAATTTGATAGTGACGTAAGGAAGTATTTCTTCACAGAAAGGGCTGTAGATCACTGGAACAAGCTTCCAGAGCAGGTGATCAAGGCCACCAGCGTGCTTGACTTTAAGAATAAATGGGACGTCCTAGTCATTAGTACTCAGACTTAAGGAGGTGGGTCAGTGGAGTGGGCAGACTTGATGGTCTATAGCCCTTTTCTGCCGTCATCTTTCTATGTTTCTAATGGCCCCCTGTGAGCTTTTCTGTGTGTTCATACATTCTCTGACTCTGCCATGCAAACGGCCTCAACAGCATTAAAACAAGGTCATTAATATTTAAACAAGCTCTCCAAATCAATACCCTAACATTGCTAAGGCATATACTAAATTTTGCGACAGCTGCTAAGGATCCGAAATTACAGCAGGTCTGCCATATTTTTTCTTTCTTTTTTTTTTAAGGGAAACAGATGTACATGTGTTACACATGCACAATATCTGTCCCCATAAAAAAACCCCGATAACACCCCAGACCCCTCCACACTCACGATCCACCCCCCCCTCCCGAGGATCCTGCCACCCAATCCCCACACACACTCTCGACCCTCTCCCCATGAAGATCACGGCCCACCCTCGACACATCCCACACTGCCAACCCTCTCCCCTGCAAAGATTGTGAGCCCCAGGACATCCTCCCCTTCTACAAAGATTGCAGCACCCTGGACACCCTCCCCCTATGAAGATCCTCAGCAGGAGGGATGCCCACTCCTTCCTGCCTCTGCTAATCAGCTCCCCCCCCCCACACACACACACACATTTCTTATATGGAAGAAGAGAGAAGGAGGGAATGCCCAATCCCTCCTGCTGGCAGGCCTGCTTCTCCAAAATGGCAGGTCTTCCTCTTCCTGGTGCATCCTGGGATGCACTGGGAGGGGCCTAAAGCCCTGATTGGCTCAAGCACCTACGGCACCTCCAACAGGAGAAGGGCCATGGGTGTCTGTGCCAATCAAGGCCTTAAGCCCCTTCCAGGTGCATCCTGGGATACACTGGGAGGAACCTCCAACAGGAGAAGGGCCATGGGTGTCTGTGCCAATCAAGGCCTTAGGCGCCTGAGCCAATCAGGGCCTTAGGTCCCTCCCAGTGCATCCCAGGATGCACTGGGAAGATGAAGACCTTCTATTTTGTAGAGGCAGGCCAGCAGGTAGGAGGGACTGGGCTTCCCTCCTGCTCTCTTCTTCCATAAAAGGTTATGGGCGTGGGTCGGGGGCGTGTGGGGGGAGCTAAATGACAAGTGGCAGGAGGGAGTGGGTATCCCTCCTGCCGAGGATCTTTGAGGGAGGATCTTCAAGGTAGGAAGTGTGTCTGTGTGGCTGCAATCTTTGCAGGGGGGTGGGTCAGCAGTGTGGAGGGGTCTGGGAGGCTGAGGCAGGAGGGAGTGGGCATCCCTCCTGCCTCTCTTTTTTTTTCAGGGGCTATTGTTGGGACAGGGCAGCAGTCATTGGGGATGCTGGCACAACCTTTTTTTTTTTTTTTTTAATGTGGACAGGTACTGTGCATGTGCCCATTTTAAAAGAAAAGTCTTCCTGCCCCAAAAAGCTGAGTGGCAGGAGGCTGCTTTGGGGTTTCCGCTGCAGCTCAGCTGTTTGACTTCCCATACCGACTCTACGCATTTGTCAAAATCGGTTTTCCAATGACTGGTGGGGTGGGATTAGGGCAGACCTCCGTGAAACTAATTTGCATGCAAAGTCATTGGAAAATCGATCACTGTTTTAAAATCAGATAATGAATCTGCACACAGCAACTCACTTGACTTGAGCGGCCATTTTTAGTGCATCTGGGCCTCAGCCTTCACACAGTTATATATTGGCCAGGTAAAAAAAATACATTATTACACAAGCAGGGACCAAGAAATTCCTCCTAGTTTGTACCTCTTGAAAAATCCTTAATACATAAATCCCTGGAGTAGCACTAAACAACAAGAAAAGGTAAATCAGCTTCTACAAAATTTGAGGAAAACATTTAAAGACCCTCCTGTTTCATGTCTCGGGTAATAGCAGTGTTTCAAGATTCTGAAAACCTCCACAGTGAGCATGCAGCCACCCTTTGACATTTCAGTAAATTAGGATGCTACTGTGCTAGTCTTGATCAGAGGACCAAGCAGACATCACCTTGATAAATCTGAAGTACAAATACAGCTGGAGAATGGACTTAAAATATAGGGATACCACCATTTTTTAAAAAAAGTGAACGCCTTTTATTCCAAAGAATAAAGCCATCTGAAAAATAAACTATATTAATATAAATAAAAGTCAGGATACCTAAGAATAAGTCAAAAGTGGAGCAAAAAAGCTAGTAATCAGAAAAGTAAATATTTTGAAGACTAAAGGCTGCTTTAATTTGGACTTTCATATACAGGGGAAGGAAGGCACCATAATAAGCTGCCTGGCGCAGACTGAGTTTCTCTTATCTTGTTCTGCACAGCAGCTCCTCCATCACTCACACAATGTATGGGCAGCAGGAAAGGTCTTCCTGTTCAGCTCTGCACAACAAAAACTTCACTATCCCCAGACAAAAGCATCACAGTCAGGTAGGGCCAGGCCCAGCACAAGCAGAAAAGAATGAAATTATGTATGTATCTGACTAAAGAGAATATACAGCTGCAAAGTTCCTTGGTGCTGATGCCTATGTCAGGAGTCAGCTAGATGAATGAATTGAATAATATGGTTAGAACAATCAGGTCAAAAATGGATTAATCCAGCATATGTACTTGTCACAAACCAATATACCAGTCAGAATGCTTGATATCGACAGGTTCTCTCCTTATGTACCCAAGCATCTTCCTGGTTTTGACCATCGCCTTTTCTACCTGTTTTGCCACCCTGAGATCATCAGAAATAATTACCCCCGAGTCCCACTCTTCTTCCATGCAAAGAAGTTCTTCGCCTCCTATACTATATCATTCTCCTGGATTTTTGCAGCCCAAGTGCATGACCCTGCATTTTTTAGCATTAAATCTTAGTTGCCAATTATCAGACCATTCTTCAAAGCTTCACCAGATCCCACCTCATGTTATCCACACCCTCCAAAGTGTCTACCCTACTACACAGCTTGGCATTATCCGCAAAAAGACAAATTGTGGATATCCTGAAGGTCCTGGCAAGCCTGGACCAAGTTGAGAAACACTACTCTACACCAATACTTGAGGCCCATTGTGCTACTTTCTGCTGAACAAACTGAAGATATCATTATCACTCTGAATAGGTTTCTAGTGTGAACACAACTTGAATATTGTGTACAGTTCAAGTAGCCCAATCTCAAAAAGAATATAGCAGAACCAGAAGAGGATTAGAGAAGGGCAAAAAAAATAAAAAAAAAAAAAGAGACAGAAGGTCTCTTTTATGAAGAAAAAGTTAAACAGATTAAAATATTTTCTTGTATATAATCCATGGGTAATCACGGTTCTTGTTTGTGAAATGCTGTAAAGCCTGCACCTTTGGATAGCCTGCATCTTGTGATATATGCATACAAGGTCTATCGTGCCGAAATGCAAATCATACACAGCAGACTTTAAGCTTTTGAAAATCGAATATGCCAAGGTTAATGCAAATCGTGAGGCTATGTGTTTTTTCTCTGTGGATGAAAAATCAATCCGCGAGTGGAGAAAAGAACAAGAAATGTTGGGGAAACTCTACCCTTGAAAATGTGCTCAGCAAGGTAACCCTCCAAAATGGCTGACCATAGATATTAACCTTCGGGAAAGAGTAATTACACAAAGAGAAAGTTGCAGCATAGTCTCCACCAAAAACAGACAGCTGCACAGATAAAATTTACTAATTTCAATGAAAGAAAAAACTGGATCCATAATTTCATGAGGAGAAATGGACTATTTGTTAGTGCAAGAATAACTGTAGGACAAAAGCTACCCAGATGATTGGAAAGAAAAAATGGCAAAAGAAAGACAATATTCAACCTGGAAATATAATAAATATGGATGAAGTATTGTGGCATCTGACATACCCGCTACACAAACAGTCACTGAATGCAGCACCAAAAACAGTGGCTATAACAACAACAGGCTATGAAAAGACCAGCTTCACAGTCGTATTGAGCTGTGCTGTGGATGGTCAAAAACTGAAGCCCTTGATAATATTTAATCACTTAACAATGCCCCAGGTGGTGTGGCTGTTTGTGCATCAAAAAAGGATGGATAGATGAATGAAGAGGTTATATAAAACAATGGATTGATAAATGCTTCCAAAGGAGACCTGGAGGATTTTTTTGTACCAAAATCTTTAGTAATATTTGATGCAATGGCCTCACATAAAAAAAGAATTTTGGGCATGTACAGCTATTTTGCCTTGGACTTACTAGGTACAGCCTTTGGACATTTCTATTACTCATGCATTCAAATGCTTTGTCATCAATGATAAATATAGATCATGAAGGCAAATATAGATCATGAAGGGAAACAATGCTGCCCACTTATGCAGAGGTGCGTTCCTGAGTAGAAACTCGCTGGGAAACTGTGAAATCCTCCACAATCAAAGTATTTGAAAAGGTACTCAAAGATAAATGCTCACTCACTGTCAACTCTTTGGAAGATAAGATGAAGATCATGTGTTCACCTATGAAGAAACAGCAGCTTTTGCAACTGAACATTTTGCAGATTCTTACCATGACTCAGAATTTGAGGGATTTTCCACTGATGAAGCCATTAAGTCCTTGTTACAACTCTGGGACCCTTTAACTCTTTCCAGTTCTAATTGGACCCTTCCTGGATTAATCTCTCAAGCATTTTGTGAATGTGTTGGGGGAGGGGGGTATTTCCATTGCATTATTCATATTACTGTAAATATGTGTTAACTAGTGTCATAAGGACAAAGAAATCTTTTTTTTTCTAGTACTTTGAAAAAATTTAAAAATATGTTGATCACTGTCCTGAGGACAAGTACCAGTATATTTTATTCCTTTCGATTGTATTTTGGAGATCATTGAATTGTTGCAGAAATCAAACTTTAAACATTTAAAAATAAGCATCAAGTCAAGTTTGTTTAAAATCATCATTCTGCATGTATTGCCCACACTGAGGGACATTTAATAATTTATCTACCTCGGTAGGAAAGAAAATAGTTTTCAAAAAATTGTTTTATTTTTCAATATAGTCCCCTGATAGCTCCATATACTTCATCCACTTTTCCTGCAATGACTTAACCCCTTTGAAAAGAATTCTTCTGTTTGACCTTCAAACCAGGATGGCACAGCTTCCTTAACGTCTTCATCACTTGAAAACCGCTGTCCACAGAGAGATTTCTTCAAAACTCAGAACAGGAAATAATCATTGGGAACCAGGTCAGGATTGTAGGGTGCATGGTTCAGCTGCTGATACCCACATTCTCGGATGGTAGCCTATGATTGTCATGACAGGTGCCCCAGTACATTGTCGTGAAGAAGCAGTACGCTTGCTGCGAGTTTTCCTCTTCTCCTCGACTCTCACAAAGCAATTATTGTGTTGGCATAACTCTCCTAAGTTATGGTTGTCTTGTATAGCATGAACTCCAGAAGGAAAAGTCTTTCCATCATTCCAGAAGACTTTGCCTGCAGATTTTTCTGTCTTGGAACTTTTTGGGGTGAGGTATGACTTGTGCTTCCACTGCATTGACTCCATTTTGGACTCGGGATTTCTGTGATAGACCCAAGTCTCATCTCTAGTCACCAAACGATGAAAAAAAATGCACTTGGTCTTCAAAGAGTATCTCCTGACAGTACTGGACCCTCGAGGCCTTCTGACATGGTGTCAGCATTCTTGGAACCCATCTTCCATTAACCTTGGACATGTTCAACTTTTCATAAATTATTTTCGAACTTGTTCCTAACGAGATGCCTATTTCTTCAGCTATTCGGGAAACCTTAATCAGTCTGTCTGACAAAATCCTCAACTTTCTTGTACATTTCTGTGGAAGTTGCTACAACAGGCCATCCACTGTGACTGTCATCTTCAATGGGCGCACTACCCTACTTAAACTGATTGCTCCAAAATTTTACTTTGTAGGATGAAGGGACAGAATCACTACAAACTGTAGTCATGTGTTCATGGATCTCTTTTGGCTTATTCCCTTCTTTTGTGAGAAATTTTATCACAGAACGGTATTCCAAATCTAGCAGTTTTTTACTTGATTCACATGAGAACTTTCCTGACATCCTGTCTCTTGAAATGTTACTCGCACTGAGCCGCAACCATGCATGAGTAACCTTGAGACATGTCACAACATGCACAGACTTGTTTCAACATGCTTGCTACTTTCTGCATACTCAGGTAGATAAATTATTGAATGCCCCTCATCTAACCCACTACATGCCAATTCAAAATGTAAAATTGTGTATTATCCATGGAATTTATACAAGAAAATACGATAAGAGCTCTTCAGCATGGAGAAAATACAGCAGAAAGGATGTGATAAAAGTTTATAAAATCATGAGTGGGATGGAATGGTTAATGGGAAATGACAGTTTAACTTTTTAAACAATTCAAGAACAATAGTTTATTTCATGCAGCACATAAAACCTGGTTAATCTGTTGCCAGGAGATGTGGTCCAGACAAAATAGGGAAAAATTATGTCTTACCTGTTAATTTTCTTTCCTTTAGATGCAACAGATGAATTCAGAGACTAGTGAGTTAGCGCACATCTACCAGCAGGTAGAGAGAGAACTGATTTGCAGGTGCTCCTCTTGGATGGAACTTCTCCTGGCCAATTAGTATCCCACTTTGTCCAAGCATCAGGAACCATAAAAATGCATATACAAAAAAAAAACTTCTTTCCCAGAAACAAATCACAAACCAAAGAGTAACCAATTACCAACCCAAAAAAGAAACACAAAATCTTCCGAGAGGGAAGCAACAGCAGATAGGCGGACTGGGTGGGGCTCTGGATTCATCTGCTGCGTCTAAAGCAGGAATCTCAAAGTCCATCCTTGAGGGCCGCAATCCAGTCGGGTTTTCAGGATTTCCTCAATGAATATGCATTGAAAGCAGTGCATGCACATAGATCTCATGCATATTCATTGGGGAAATCCTGAAAACCCGATTGGATTGCGGCCCTCAAGGAGGGACTTTGAGATCCCTGGTCTAAAGGAAAGAAAATTAACAGATAAGACATAATTTTTCCTTCCTTAGCAACATAAGCAGATGAATCCAGACTAGTGGGATGTAGCAAAGCAATCATTAAATAGGGTAGGAAGCGAAAGCCATCTCTGCAAGAACCGCTGTGACAAAGGAAGCCTCCCCACACATCGCCATATCCAACCAGTAAAGCTTAGAGAACATATTGAAAGAAGACCACGTCGCAGCTCTACAAATTTCCTCCAAGGAGAAACCCTTGGGCTCCACCCATGAAGTAGCGACCGCTCTAGTGGAGTGAGCACAAAGATCCACTGGCACAGGCTTCCCTGCCAGCAAGTAAGCGGAAGCAATAGCCTCCCTGACCCAATGAGCCGCAGAAGCCTTGGAAGCCGCTATGCCCTTCTTGTGCCCCAAGAACAAGACAAAGAGGTAATCCCACTGGCAAAAGTCATTAGTGGCCTGAAGATAGTGCAACAGCATCCTCCGACCATCGAGAAGTCGCAAGGAAGAGAAGCATAACCCATAATCCTCCTCCAGGAAAGAGGGGAGTAAAAGAGACCAATTGACATGAAAGGACAAAACCACCTTAGGAAGAAATGAAGGAACCGTCCGCACTGAGACACTGGCCCTTCGCACCTATGCCATAGCCACTAAAAAGACCGTATTTAAGGTGACATCCTTGAGCGTAGCAACACTCAGTGGTTTAAAGGAAGCCCTCTGCGAGCCTCCAAGCACCAAAACAAACACTCCAATCCAGACAGGGTTTCTTCAAAGGAGGTTGAATGCATTGCACTCCCTTCAGGAACTGGACCACGACGAAGCCAAAGAAGAGTGTGACACCCAGCTCCTGTAACAGGCGATAGCCGCCACCTGAACTCTAAAGAATTTGTTCGCCAACCCTTTTGACACACCATCTTACAGAAAGACAAAAGTGTGAGACAGGGAAGCTTAAAAAAGGGAAAAACCCCGCTGACTGCACCACAACTTTAAAACTCTCCAAACTCAAGGCATAAGCTGCAGACATAGACCATTTCTTTGCCTGCAACAAAGTAGCAATAATTCAATTCAAAACCGTTTAGGCCTCAGCCTCGACCTTTCAATAGCCAGGCTGTAAGACCAAAGCGGGAGGGCTCTTCCATCCGAATAGGCCCCTGCGTTAACAAGTCTGGCATCACTGGCAGCCTGAGAGGAACCCCAGTCACCAGCACTACCAGATCCATATACCATGGACAGCGAGGCCAATCCGGAGTCACCAAGACCATCAAACCCCGGAAATGAGCAATGCGATGCAACACGTAGCCTATCGTCGGCCAGGGGGTAAAGACATATAGAAGGCCTCCCAGAGGCCACGGAAGAGCCAACCTGTTGGTCCCCTCGGATTGCTTTCCCTGTGTCTGCTGAAGAACTGAGGAAGTTTGGCATTGCAAGCTGGGACTATGAGGTCCAACTCTGGAAGCCCCCATCTACGAACAATGAGCTGGAACGCCTCCTAAGATAGCTTTCATTTTCCTGGGTCCAGAAGGTTTTTGCTGAGGAAGTCCGCCTGAACGTTGGCCTTTCCTGAAATGTAAGCCGCCGAAAGAAGCGGAAAATACATCTCGGCCCAAATGAGAAGAATCCCTGCTTCCTGTGACAGTCGAGGGCTCTTAATGCCCCCTTGCCTATTGATATACGCTACCGCCGTGACACTGTCCGACAGGACCCTGGTCGGTCTGCACTGTACCAGCGTTCAAAACTCCAACAGAGCAAGCCTGATCATCCTCAACTCCAGTAGATTGATAGACCAATGACCACTGAGCCTCCTCCAGAGACCATGTGCCCTGCGCAGAGGACCGAAGGCACCGAGCCCCCAACCCGTCAGACTGGCATCCGTTGTGACCACCAGCCATTCCAGGGATGTTAGAGGCATCCCCTTGAACAGACTAGCACTATCTAGCCACCAATCCATACTGTGCAAGACTTGGGAGGTCCACCTGAAGTGACAATTGTAATCCTGAGACACCGGCGACCACCTGGAGAGACTGCTGCAGCGGCCTCATATGAACGTGGACCCAAGGCACCACTTCCAAGGCCGCCACCATAGAGCCCAGAACCTAGACATAATCCCAAACTCTCGAGTGTGGCACTTGCAGGAAGCGCACCTGTGACTGTAATTTGTTATCCCTGTCCCAGGGCAGAAACATTTTCCCCTGCGCCATGTCGAACAGGACCCCCAGATGCTCTAAGGACTGAGAAGAAACTAGAGAACTTTTCCAAAAGTTGACTACCCAACCCAGTGACTGTAGGAAGGAAATCACCCTTTGTGTCACCTACAAACTTTCTTGAAGAAGCCCGGATTAACCAATCGTCCAAGTACGGGTGAACACGAATTCTCTCCTTCTGAAGAAAGGCCTCAACCACCACCATCACTTTGGAAAAAGTGCAGGGAGCCGTGGCTAAACTGAAGGGCACAGCTCGAAACTGATAATGCCGTCTAAGAATAGCAAAGCGAAGATACGGCTGGTGCGGGGACCAACTGGGGATATGCAAGTAGGTCTCCTTGAGATGGAAGGTTGTGAGGAATTTATCCAAAGAACTGCTGCAATGACGGGCTTCAGGGTCTCCATCCAGAAGTGTCTGACATTGAGAAACCATCGACTCTTGAGATCCAGAACTGGCTGGACAGACCCCCCTTTCCTTCAGACCACAAAATAAATGGAATATCTTCCCTGGCCCAACTACTCCCTAGGAACAGGAATCACCACCCCATGTCCAGAAGCACCTGGAGGATGCTTCTCACCAATGCCACCTTGGCAGCGCCTGAACACAGGGACACCAAGAAAGAATCTGCGATGGGAGAGGAGAATTCTAACTTGTAACCATCTCGAATAATGTCTAAGTCAGACGTTATCTAGACCCACACTGAAAGGACAGCGGTCCCCCGATTAAATCACCAGAGGGAGCCAAGACCTCATCATTGGGAAGAATGGGAAGCATGAGGATGGGTCTGAGGATGAGCTGAGAGTTGGTGGCGTGGCAGGCCAAAAGGAACTATTTTGTGAATACTTCAGCTTGGCATTATAAAAGGACCCATAAGAGGAATTGTACGACGGCTTACCTGGCCTATACCGCTTGATATCACGAAAACATGGGCAGGATGGCTGCGCCTTAAACAAACTCTTAAGCTTATCCTCTGGCAAGTGCTTGGACTTGGAATCCCGGAAATCCTTAACCAATTTCTCCAAATCCTCTCCAAACAACAAATGGCCCAAGGGGGACATCGACAACTGCGGCACCTCTTGCAAAATATAAAGCCCCTGGAGTACTTTAGATATAAATGCGGGCAGCTCTTCCCGATAGAAAAGGCGAAGGGCCATGGGATCATCCGCCTCTCTGGTTAGAGACTCCCCCAAGTCCATATCTTGCAAATCCTTTAAATTCCCATCCTCCATGGACCCCGTGATCCCATCCAGCAGCATTTCACCCCTTGAGCCCATCTTGCCCTGTCAGTTGCACCGCCGAAACAGTGTCGTCCCGTGAACTGACCCCGGGCTCCAATGGCATGGCTCCTTGGAAGAGGAACGCATTTTGCATCAATAAGACAAATTTGGGGGGAAACAGCATTACCGGAGAACCAGTCTGCAGCAGGGTTGATTCCGACGTGCTTTGCCCCGCAGCCACTTCGACATCAGTCAAGATGCTATTTGTGGCTGCCCCGACCATATCCTGACTATGCCCCAAAACACTCGGCTTCAAAGTGACGAGCCAACTCCAGGGTGAGTAGCGAAGAGGCAGTGTCTGTTTGGGAAACCAAACTGTACCCACTACCATATTCTTTTGCACGAAGGCACCATCTGAGCAGCCCACCGCGCAGAAGCCTAACAGTGTTTGCTACTTTCCACAGCACGAACACCATTTAATTCCCTCTGCTGCCATGAATCACCAAAATATAAACCACAAACTGCAACCACCAATGCACATGCACTCACTACAAATGAACACACACAAAGCTACTCACAGTAACTCGACCCCGCCCACCAGCACTGCCATTCCTGTCAGGGCTAGAAGTTGCAGCTCATCTAGGAAGGATAGATATAACCCTACTTCCTTCAAATAGACTGTTCAGGGTTTTTTAAACCAACTGGGAATGAACAAAATGTACAGAGATCCCAAGAAACCCCTCAAACACTGGAGAGAGGTTGGGGAAGCCAAACACCCCTGCCCTAACTGAAGCTGTAGCCACAGTAGTAAATTCCACTTTTCAGTCTGTGAAGCCAGGAGCTAAAGGAACAGCGCTTGCTGGAAAAAGAGCATACTAATTGGCCAGGAGACATTCCATCCAAGAGGAGCACCTGCAAGGAGCACCTGTAAATTGGTTCTCTATCTCCACCTGCTGGTAGATGTGTGCTATCCCACTGGTCTCGATTCATTTGCTGCTATTGCTAAGGAAGGGTCCTTTTACTAATTTGCAGCCATTCAATGAAATTACATGAAAATACTTTCAAACCAAATAGGAGGAAATCCTTTTTCACTCAAACAATCATTGTTATGGAACTCGTTGCCAGAGAATGTAGTAACAGCAGTTAGAATATCCAAGTTTTAGAAAAGGTTTGGATTAGTTCCTGGAGGAAAAGCTAACAGGAAAGGAATGGAAAACAAAGATAAAAATGTTATAACGCCTTTGCATTGCTCTATGGTACAGCTGTGCAATTCTGGCTGCCATATCTCAAAAAAAGATATAGCAGAATTAGAAAACGTACAGAGAAGGGTGACAAAAATTATAAAAGGGATGGGGAGACTTCCCTATCATGAAACGCTAAAGTGACTAGGGCCCTTCAGCCTGGAGAAGAGAAGGCTCAGGGGAGATATGATAGAGGTCTATAAAATACTGAGTGAAGAGATGAATCACTTGTTTACTTTCCAAAAATACTAGGACTAGCACACTTACTATAAAGCTACAAGTAGTAGATTTAAAACAAACCAAAAAAAATATTTCTTCACACAATGTGCAATTAAACTTTGGAATTCATTGCCAGAGAATGCTGTGGAATTAATTGGCTTAGCAAGGTTTAAAAAGGGTTTGGATAATTTCCTAAAAGAGAAGTCCATAAGACTTATTGCTGAGATAAACAGCATAGAATCTGTTTTACTCCATGGGATTTTGTCAGATACTTGTGACCTGGATTGGCTACTGTTGGAAACAGGATACTGGGCTTGATGGACCTTCAGTCTGTCCTAGTATGGCAATTCTTATGTTCTTATGTAATCCGATACATATGGGGGAAGCCACTGCTTGCCCTGGGATTGGTTGCATGGAATGTTGATACTATTTGGGTTTCTGCCAGGTACTTGTGACCTGGATTGGCCACTGTTGGAAGCAGGATACTGGGCTAGATGGATCATTGGTCTAACCCAGTATAGCTTAAGAAAATGGCTTTAGCACACCATTATATGTTTTTTCCCCAGACACCAAGGCCATTTTTGTGCAACAGTAAAATGGTTGATTTCCCATTTTTTCAATTAATGGTCATGTGCTGATGGTGCCATTGGCATGCTGCCATTAAAAACAATTAGCATGTGAGCACTTACCAACACACTAATCCTGTGCTAAATCAGTTAGCACATGACAATTAGCTGCATTAAATGGTCAGCACAGAATGCTCATCATTCTCTGCCCCAACACACTCTTCATGGTGATTCCCTAACCTCATACCACATTTGCGGGCAAAATATTCCAGAAGGGTCTGGGCTACTGTAGCTTTATTTTCTGATCAGTGCCTGGCCCAGGAACTGACAGGAAAGTGAGGTTTGACAGTTCAGACCCTCCCCCACAAATTAAAAAAAAAGAGGCCCACTCGCTCCCGCCTCCATCGCTGGTGCTCCCCAACAACCAAATACAGTACTCGACATCCCCCAGCAGCAGGAGGGATGCTCACTCCCATCACCCCCACCCCCATGATAATCAAATACCCAACACCCCAAGCAATAGGAGGGATGTCCTGCTGCTAACCGGCTGCCGCAAGTTCCTTCAGCCGCAGAGCAACACAATCAGGAGCGCGATTTGGTGCTGCTACTCAGTACTGAGAGGCATCCTTACTGGCTCCCGCAAATTCTTATGGGAAGGATGGAAATCACCGGGCATGGACTCCTATCAGTTTATAATAAAAACTACAAGGTGTTAATTAGGGCATACACTGTACAGATTTCAAGCAACCCTGCACACAACATTTAGAACAGGCCTTATGCAGATAAGTGTGACCTTATTTAACAAATGAATGTAGCTTAAGGTGATGTTTTGGGTCACCCTAATTACCTTATACCCATACTATTCTCAGCCCTCAAGAGATGCCACCAGGGGATCAAGAAATCATATCCTCTGGCTTTATGCACCTAATCGTCATAGGGTTGGTACAATGTTTTAGCTATTATATCTTTTTAAGTATTTTCATAGTTTTGTTATTTTTTTCTCTTTATATATATTACTCTTGTGATAATTTTAAAATAATAAATATTACTGAAGAGTATTAGTACTTAGCTTGTACGGAGTGGTTGCTGATAAGGGATAAACAAGCCAACATGTTTCACCCGTAGAGGGGGTTTCCTCAGGGCTACTATCCCTTCTTTTTTTTTTATTCGTTTTTCACGACGTGACCACCCGATCTAAGTTCTCAAGATGGCTTAGATCTAAGTTCTCAAGATGGCTCTGAGGGCTGAGAATAATTGTGAGAATAGTATGGGTATAAGGTAATTAGGGTGACCCAAAACATCACCTTAAGCTACATTCTTTTGAGATTTCACCTTATACAAAATTCATTGTTTAAGCCTATTATCCAACTTATTTAACAAATGGCACACAAGTTTAACATGTGAAGATCTCAACATTTACATGCAGAACTAGGCAAACATAATAGTCTGGTCACGACGGTGGCTGCACTTTTCAAGGCTGAATTGTTCCCCTGATGAGCCAAATCGTTTGGTGAAAGTTTTGAAAGACATAACTGGTTGGAGCTCAGTCGTCTTTTTCAGCTAAGTCCTTGAACGTGCTTCCGTTTGACTTTGCCCTTTTTCTTACACCTGCGCTGTTACGTGAGAGAGTTGTTGTTGTTCTTTTGGCCATTGAAAGTACTGAAGGCAGTTTATTTTGTACCTGTTGGTTCCCACTGCTACGTTAATCCGAGGCTTTTTCTCCCTCTTATTTTGGATGCATACTGGGCTTTGAAAAGGGGAGTCATTCAGTGTCACGGGCTCACAACATTATTACAGAATTATAAGAGCATAAGTTATGTTGATGTCCTCATAAAGATTTGTAAACGTAATAAGTCTCTAAAGAGCTGCTACATTACAGCATGCCATCAGCATATCCTGCACCAGACAGGTCAGGACAGCGACACTTAACCCGGGCCACACCCACCGCCTCTGACAGCTCCCAAAATCTGCAAGAGGGCCAGCACAGGTCGCGAGTGCCCCGACGCCGGCTGAGGGGAAGGGGGGGAGGAAGTCAGACGCTGTTGCCGGGGCGGCGGAAAGATGTCAAGACAGTGCCGGGCAGCGGCAAACCAGGCCCGCCCGGAAGGAAATGGAAAGGAGAAGCCGACACTCGCCGCAGGCAAGTATCGGGCCGCCGCCGCCGCTGTCTCGAGCTCTTATTTTACCTGAGAGTGGGCCCGACGCATGCCGTGTCGGTGCTCTCGATCTCCTGCAGGATCCGCTCGTGCTCGGGGACGCTCTCCAGGCTCTCGTTTTCCGCCATCTTGCTGGCGCGGGGCAGCGCGGCGTCCGAGGCTCGCTCTCGGGTGCGGTGGCCGCGCCACCCGGCAGGGGGAGCGCGAGCGTGCTACACTGGCCCGCGGCTGGTTGACCTGCGCTCAGGTGTGCGCGAGAGGAGTCGCCGCCCAGCCCTCGGACGAGCCACGGAGAAGTGGGGGTTGGGGACGGAGATTCACACACAGTCCCTCTTAACGCCTTACTTGTACTAAATGGAATGATTGCAAAATGCATTTATGATGTCAACAACAAGCAAAATTAAACAACAGTAGGGATGCTTGGGTAATGATGTCTAGTGTGTGGAGAATTTTACACCGGCCCTTATATACTGTAATGGTGAGTGCTAAATGAATGAAAGTAACGGTGCATTTTACTTTAAAAGGAGCTTTTAATACACCAGCTGCCCCTATGCTGCCATTAAAAGATATAAACTGCTGCAAGTAATACATTTAAAGCAAACTTTTGTCGTCGTATAGTTTATTAATGAACAATGTAGATGCAAGTGAGATGACTTGCCAATTGGTTACTAAACAGATGCAGCAAGCTTGCTCAAGCGGGGGTTAGTTTACTGCACAGTGCACGCGATCATTAGCGTTGATTGGAAAAAGGTGCATAATTATCTTCTATACATACAGCATGAAGCAGTGTTGCTAAGCAATGTCACACAATGTGACAGGGTGGATGAGGAGAATATTTATTGTCATTTGTAAACTGTATGTTAATATTTAAAATGTTCCCTTGGGGAGTTAATCTTCACATTGAACTTTTTATGTATAGGTGGAATATACAGTAAATGCTATTTTATAGTAACCCTTTTGTCATGTATCCCTCTTTTTATTAGATTTCCTTACACATCCAGGGGTGGTGGGGAGGGAAAGATATTTTGATCATAAGAATTGCCGCTGCTGGGTCAGACCAGTGATCCATCATTCCCAGGCGTCTGCTCACGCGGCGGCCCCCAGGTCAAAGACCAGTGCTCTAAATGAGTCCAGCCTCACCTGCGTATGTTCTAGTTTAGCAGCAGGGAGATTCAGCAGACTTGCCAAAGTATGCACTTAATTAAAAAAATGCATCCCTCAATCCCACCCCAAAAGATGGTGGGGCAAATCCTCCCCCAGAATCACGTTCAATTGTTGTATACAGACAAAAGAAATCATTATCAAAATAATGCTGCTAGCAACCGTAGAACTTGGGTCAGCTTTCTACTTGGGCTGGCTCAGCTCAGCTTTCTTTTCCTCTGATGCCATTTTGTGCACAGTCCAGCCATCAGGGTGAAAAACAAAATAAAACCCATTGCATTCTCAGAAAAATCACAGAAACATAAATTTATTCCTTCAAATCAACTGCAGTGTTCACAAGTCACTATGCTTCAGTCAGCCACCCAAGCTAGTCCTGAATGTGTATACCCTAGAGCAGTGATTCCCAACCCTGTCCTGGAGGAACACCAGGCCAATCGGGTTTTCAGGCTAGCCCTAATGAATATGCATGAGAGAGATTTGCATATGATGGAAGTGATAGGCATGCAAATTTGCTTCATGCATATTCATTAGGGCTAGCCTGAAAACCCAATTGGCCTGGTGTTCCTCCAGGACAGGGTTGGGAACCACTGCCCTAGAGCAGGGGTAGGGAACTCCGGTCCTCCAGTCGGTTTTTCAGGATTTCACCAATGAATATGCATTGAAAGCAGTGCATGCAAATAGATCTCATGCATATTCATTGGGGAAATCCTGAAAACCCGACTGGAATACGGCTCTCGAGGACCGGAGTTCCCTACCCCTGCCCTAGAGGAAAGGAGAGACGGGGAGATATGATTCAGACGTTCAAATACTTGAAGGGTATTAATGTAGAACATAATCTATTCGAGAGAAAGGAAAATGGTAAAACCAGAGGACATAATTTGAGGTTGAGGGGTGGTAGATTCAAAGGCAATGTTAGGAAATTCTACTTTACGGAGAGGGTGGTGGATGCCTGGTATGCGCTCCAGAGAGAGGTGTTGGAGAGTAAAACTGTGACTGAGTTCAAAGAAGCGTGGGATGAACCCAGAGGATCTAGAATCAGAAAATAATATTAAAAATTGAACTAAGGCCAGTACTGGGCAGACTTGCATGGTCTGTGTCTGTATATGGCCATTTGGTGGAGGATGGGCTGGGGAGGGCTTCGATGGTTAGGAGGGTGTAGATGGGATGGAGTCGATTTTAACGGAGATTTCAGCAGTAGGAACCCAAGCACAGTACCGGGTAGAGCTTTGGATTCTTGCCCAGAAATAGCTAAGAAGAAAAATTTTAAAAATTTAAATTGAATCAGGTTGGGCAGACTGGATGGACCATTCGGGTCATTATCTGCCGTCATCTACTATGTTACTATGTAGTCAAATATTCAAAATCCAGTTAAAATTATTTAATTAATTATAATATTGTAATAACATAGTATGTCTTCTTGTATTAATAATTGGGAGGAGGGGGGAGAAAATAATTGTTTTATGTATTAATTGTGTTTTTAATAGTGTGTTTTATGTAGTGTTTATGTTCAATTAATTGTATTGCACTGTCAAAGTTTGAAAATCAATAAAGATTTATAAAAAAATATATATATAGTAACCCTTTTGTACTGTACCTTATTCAGCGGATTAGCAGAAAGGCAACAAGGAAAAAACAAATGCTATTGTGTTTCTGGTCTTATTATACAGTCTTCTTCCCACTTGTGAGCCCATGATTCAATATCATGCTGCTGCTCAGGCATTCGCGTCCATTGATGGATGACCAGTTTCTCCTGATGTATCTCATAGAGGTGCTGGTCAGTGGTTTGGTGAGATTGTTTGCTGTGTTTTTGTTCATCGGAAGTTCACTGCTGCACTGGGTTCCATATTCTGGACAATCAAGATTCCAGCTTCTACAATACACTCTGTGGAGCATTTCTAAGAGTCATCAAATGGCCTCTTCTACTGTCATTTTCTATATTAGTGTGTTTCTTAGATTTTGAAGAGTCTTTCATAGGTCGTTCTCTACAAGGGTGATCACTTGATGGCCTCCTGGATTGTCATGGATGGTATGATCTCCTGACTCCTCTCCATCCAAGAGAACATCTTCAGTTGTCTCAATACAGTATGTGGTAGATTGCCTTCATCATCATCAAAGAATCGTCATCCTCTTTCAGTACATCTTCAGCTTCCCATTCAATAAGATCTCAAAACAGCATTTAATATAAGGTGGCTTTCATGTTGACATGTACATGCACGATTCAATAGCTGGCTGCTGCTGCTCAGACACTTGTGTCCATTAGCCACATCTTTGCACAGACATGACCCACAAATGAACCTTTTTATGCCTTGGCTGTTAGTTTGATCACATTCTCAAACAGAAGAGGAGGTCCAATCACTTCACAACCACAGGCTCTTGGGTGAAGGCATGCTTGTTTCTCTGAAATTGCAGCATGTTCTTCTCATGATTCCTAATGTATGCACCTTTACATAGATTACTCCTGCTGGTTTGTTCCTTAGCAGAACAAATTAAATAATTCATTGACTGGATATTGCGCGTCTAGATTCTAAAGTACTTACAGGATACATAATGATTTTATAATTTTATTTAGGACCCCTGCTGCCCTCTTTGTGGTATACATAAGTGCAGTAAATTTATGTGTGCAAAGGGTGTGCAAACTGGATTGGATTTATTTACTTGATATATCATAATCTACAATAGTGTCACAGCTCATTCAAAAAGGTAATAAATAAATCCTATTAAATAAATAAAATTACTTAGTCACTGGTACAACATATACATGTAGATATATCTAAATTTTACATATTAAGCCAGTCTAACTCTCAATACCTCCATTTTACACAAGTTCATTAATTGTAGTATTGTTGGAACAATAAAGTCTTAATAACTTTTCGAAAAGCAAGATAAGATTTTGAGGCTCATTTTCAAAGCATTTAGACACACAAAGTACCTTGAAATTGAGCCCTAACTGATAACTTTCTAACTAAATGTTCCATAAAGCTAGTCCAGCATATGAAAAATGTGAGTACCCAGTTATAGAATTACCCTTCACACAGTTCTTTAGCTTTTTACTTGCAATAGCACACTTGTGACTTGAGGATATGCATCCTGGTTGGATAATGACACATCTTAGTCCTCAGGCTCCTATAATATACCCAAACTATGCAATATTCCACAACTGACACCTGGTCATACCCTACTAGAGGGCTTTTTTACATTTTTTTCCCCTATCCTACCACAAGAAATATGTTTAATTTGTATTCATTGTATGTTGTTTTCCACAGATTCTGGCAAGGATAATAAGGCCTTTATATTATATTATGATGATAGAATCTGTTGTTATGGAGACTGATAGTGTTATCATTTCATCATTCCTGTAGTACTTAACACTCCAACAATTACCACATCTACTGTAATAAACACATCCAGTCCTGAGAATTTAAAGCAAGCTTTTAAATGTTTTAAACCAAAGTCCATTATCAATGATAGAATTTGAGAACCTGAAAAGTTCCCATTTTAATAAACGTAGTTCATTCTATCAGAACTGGAAAGGTACCTCGTATATGCCACAGAGTGCATGGCATTTCTAGAGGCATCCTTCACACAGTAGTGCTCATTTTATAAAGGTATTTTTACATTTGAATGCTATTTTATTTGTGTAAAATGTCACTTTAAAAATCCCTATAATGTAAAAGTGTGCAAAATGACAGACAAATGTAGCTTTATTCAACCTAGGTGTAGGTATGTTCATGAACAGGTTGTGGGTGGAGCCATGCTTGTGCAGATTTAAAGAAATATATGCATCAATCACCTATACTTTACATGTGGACATATATGCCTGCTTTCAAGCTGGTGTAAATATCCATGACTTCAATTTAGCTGTGATTTCAACAGTTTTTGTTCCAGTCACATATCAAAACACTTAAGCACCTGCTTGTACTTACAATCTAGGTAAATGTTATAAAATTCCCCACCAAGTGTGTTGCCTGTTATATGTCCCCAACATGTCTGCTCAGTCCCCATTTCTTTATCTTTCCACTTCCCTCCCTTATATCATATTCCAGAGTGTTCCCCACCTCCAGAAACCCCTTCAGCCTCATCACTACACCCCTAGCTTCTATCAGCTTTAATATTGTTCTTGCACCCCCAGACTTCATCACCCTTTAGCTACTCATTTCTGTTTCTCTGCACAATGGTTTGACATTTGCCCACAGAAATTCAGCATAGGGACTCTCTTTTCCCTCCTTGTAATCACTGGCATTCTCTTCTGTAAGTGATTCATAAAGATATTGTTTAGTTTGTCATGTGGGTATGTTATGTATGTGTGCTAGGTGAGGATAGTGTGTGGCATATGGAAGGTGAAGATTTGAGGTGTGTGGTGTTTAAGCTGTATGGCATGGTGGAGGGTGTGCTACTGTAGATTTCATCTTTCATTTAATATATTACACCAGGGAGAATCACAATAATACGTTCATACTAAGAACATAAGAATTGCCGCTGCTGGGGTCAGACCAGTGGTCCATCGTGCCCAGCAGTTCACTCATGCGGCGGCTCCTAGGTCCTACCTGCATACGTTGGGTTCAGCAGGAACTTGTCTAACTTTGTCTTGAATCCCTGGAGGGTGTTTTCCCCTATAACAGCCTCAGGAAGAGCGTTCCGGTTTTCCACCACTAAAAATATGTCGGACAGTATAATAATCATGATTCATAAGATTCTCTAAATAAAAAGAAAGAGCTTTGCATTTCTTTCTAAAGGATAAGAATTTTCTCTCTGACCTATTCTCTCGTAACTATTTCAAGTATACCGTAGTCCTAATAACAGACTACATAAGTGTATATGGGTGTCTTACAAACAATGGATGATGTAATGACATCAACAATTCTTGGTTAGTTATAGAACAAAGAACATGTGGAGCAGCATTTTAGGAAGGCTGCACAAGCCTGCCTAGAGACGTCCAAGTCGGGATACCTATATTTAGGCAAGTATTTTCAAAAAGGGTCTGCCAATGTGTATGTATGCCTGCATGGACATCCCAGTGTATGCCTGCATGGACATCCCAGTGAGAGGACATCTAGCAGGAGCACCCATTTTAGAGATGTAGATAGCAATAATGATGTGGTACTGCCACATCAATGTTCTGATTTTTACACCACAGACACAGCGGTGCCAAACACTGCACCACTGTGGCAGCATTCAACCATTTCCTTGGTACCCTAGGACATTCTCCCCCCCTGCACTGCAACCCCTTCCCATGCCAGCATCAAGAACCCCTTAAGCAGTTTTAGGAACTCCCCCTCCCAGCATCAACACCCTCTTCTCCTTCCTCACCCCCTTCCCCCCAGACATCTTCAGGAACCTCCTTGCCAGCATCATCAATGCCCCAAGGCAATTTCAAGACCCCCTTCTACCAACATCAACAACTCCTCTCTGGATGGCCCATCCCAAAAAAGGAAGCCCCCCCCCCACGTGGCTATTTTCCCAGGACCCCTCTCCCCAGGGCTATAATAACATGAAGGAGGCCCATAGGCCATCAGTCCTTCCATCCTCCTGTCCCAGTCTCTGGACATCCTGGGAGTCGCTTGCCTAGTGCCTTCCTGTGACTCAAAATGGCCACTGAGACTTCTAGTGGGAATATTGTGATATTACTGCTAGGGATGATGTGGATAAGGGTTGTGGTATGTGAGGTGTAAAGTATGAGGAGGGTGAAGATTGTGTGAGGAACTGAGGGTGGGAAAGGTGGAAGCAACAGAGAGAGTTGTGTTAGAGGGCTAAGTCAACTTCAGTAGGAAGGCAGATTTTATAATAAAGCTGTAAAATTTCACATTGAAATTCCTAGTAGTTACTGAGAAAACAGCTAAAAACTCTAGGGGGATTACGTTTTTTTTTTTTGCCTCACCTTGTAGAAATAAATATGTTATCCAAATGCAATAAAATGTTGGATATTTAATACATTTTGGGCCTCTTACAAAGCTGCGGTAGTGATTCTTCCATGGCAAATGCACCAAAGCTCATTTACACACACACACCCCCTTTACAAAACCGTAGTGCAGTTTAGGAATTCTATGAGCATCGGAACTGTTACCGCCGTAGCCGGTTTTGTAAAAGGGGAGGTCAATTCCTATGGATTTAATTAATTTGCTGTGGGAGAATTGCTACCGCGGCTTTGTAAAAGGGGCCCTTTGTTTGCTAAATATGAATTTCAGTGAGAGATTTTTTTTTTTTTCTTTAACCTCTGGTTTTAGTTGCTAAGTCCTAGTTAGCCCATGCTTAAAATCAAAAATTTGCCTTTTTGGGGGGTGGGGGGTAAAAGTAAGTGCCATAGATTTCTTATGGGCTCCTATTACAAAGCTATGCTACTGATTAGAGACACGCTGAATGTGAAGAAGGCCATTCCTGCAGCTTTGTAAAAGAAACCCTTTTTTTTTAGCACTTTTACATATAAATGGAAGAGAATTTATGTGCTTCGTGTTTCAGTCTGGTTTTTAATACTGGATTTTATGGCAAATACTTTTAAAATCCCAAGCCAGGGATGCTTGTTGCATTGCTCTTAGACCGGTCATTATCTTCTTAGTCTTCAGTAACCCTGTGTCCTGCCAGTTGCATATCAATTAAACTGGTAAGCTAGCTCTGTGTCTCAGCTCCAAACTGTATTCATATTCCTAACTTTGGAGCAGCCATATCACCTCCTGCCTAAGCATTGTCCTGTAACTACTTCTGGCATTGAACTACATCAGCCTTTATACTGATAGAAAAAAAAAAAAAAATACCCACCTTAAAGTGGTTCCAAGGGGTAGCTCTAGTGACTCAATCTCTGCAAAGATAGTTTCAAGCGTTTGATCTTCTTTGATCTCATCCACGGCATAGTTTTCTGCCATGTCTGAGTTTTGGCTACAGTACCAGCAAGTACCTCCGCCTTCTTGTTTTTCTGAAGTTCGAGGGAAAAATCCTACAGTCAGCAAAGCCAACAGTGAATCCTGCATCCCTCTTATAGCCTCTTGTTGCTGAGTAATGACCCTTTTGCAGAGGATACTTCCCCCATGACCTCCTGAGAATCCTGTACAGTGTATCAGCACAGTTGTCCTTGTAACATTAATTTCTGGCTTAACGTTTGTTTGTTTTTTATCATTTAACCTTCACCTCTTCATGAGCATTGCTTTATGCTGTCTTTTGTTTTCTAATTCCTTTTAAGGAGGACATTTCAATTTTACAGATTCTGTGTTCACCCTTACTTCACTGGAATCACATGCTCCATCATGAAATGTAAAATTTAAAATACCAGGCATAATGTACAGTGTATGTCTTTCAAAGGAAGAAATTTGTAAGTTGCTGTTCAAAACCTTTTATGTGACAAGCACATCAACTTTAAAATCTGATCAGCTGATTGGAACCTTTTTTGGTGACTTAGGGAGGAGTTATCAACATGGGCTATTATTAAATAGGGTTATATTTTAGCACAGAGTCCCATTTTGTGTAATGAGACCCTGTGCTAAAATAACCTGACTTAACAATAGCCCTCATTGATAACGCCATCTCTCCTTTAATCCCCATAATACAGGCACCTGACTACATAAAAGTTTGTATCAGTTAATAAAGGAATCAGTGGATTATTAATGTTGTCTTAGATTAGTTGCTCTTTTGTGGCTTTATGGCCTAGATAGGGTTAAATTACTATTCCTCCCTGATATTCCAGGGCTTTGTAAAACTGTACCGCGCAAGGCATTTTCATGATGCTGTCAATGAGCAATCATGCCCAAATGAATTATTTAATGATGGATAACTGTCTTCAATTGTCTGTCAAATGTACTTGAGGATTTGATTAATGCATAGAAAATGCATTTGCTGATTTTTCTTTTCTAAAAGTTTCATATGAACTAAAGAAAAGGGCATAAATACATATGTCAGAACAGCAGCTATCAGTAACCAATTGGGTATGTGTTTAAACAGCAACAAACGTTGCAGAGTTGCACAAGGCCACCATGTAGGTAGGATCTGCTTACTGGCAGATTTCTTTGGCTGATGCATTAGTCCTAGCTCAGGCCATGATAGTTTGAATTCACACAGAATGGGGCCATACTGAACTTATAGTGCTTATGAATGGGAAGGATGTTATAGTGGGTGATCACGTGACATCCAATGGTCACCAGAAGGCATGGTTTAATATTAAGATAGGTATGAAGAGGGTTCATTCAAAAGTCAAGAACCTAGACTTCAAAAAAACTAATTTTGTTTAGATGGGGGATTACCTCAAGGAGTTGTGTGGATGGAAACATCTGGAAGAAATCGGAAAGCAGTGGCCAAACTGAAAGTAAAGTAAATAAAAGTAAGAGGAAAAGAAGACCACTTAGCCTTCCTAAACTACAAGAAGAGATCGCAGAAAGAGGAAAATAGGTGACAATATCTGGAAAAGCTACGAGAAACTGGTAGTCGGCAAAACAAAGATGCAAATGGAAGAAAAGATAGCCAAATGATAAAATGAGGAGATTTGTTAGTGATTGGAGGAAGTGCAAAAGTGGCATTGTAAGACTCAAAAGGTGGAGGGAAGAGTATGTAGAAGCCAATAAAGATATGGTGGGATTCCTTAACAAATATTTCTGTTCTGCATTCACAGCTAAAGGGCCAGGAGGAGGACCACAGAAGTCAAACACAAATAGGAAAGGAGGTGTTGTAGTCCCTGAACGATTTTTAGAAGACTGTTTGTGAGGAGCTAACTAAACTAAAGGTGGGCAAAGGGATGGGACCAGATGGTATACGTATATCTGAGGGTACTAAAGGAACTTAGGGAAGTTCTGGTAGCTCCGACGGCTGACCTTTTCAGTGCCTCTCTAGAATCAGGAGTGATCCCAATGGACTGGGAAAAGGGCAGATGTGGTCCTTCTCCAAAAAAGTGAAATTAAGGAAGAGGTTGGGAACTACAGGCCAATAAGTCTGACTTATGTGATAAGTAAATTAATGGAAGTGCTTTTGAAACAGAGAATAGTAAAGATTTTGGAATTCAATAGATTGAGGACCCAAAATAACATGGTTTCACTAGAGGCAGATCTTGTCAAACAATTCTGATTAATTATTTTGACTGGGTAACCAAAGAATTGCTTTGAGGGAGAGCACTAGATGTGGTATATTTAGATTTTAGAAAAGTGTGTGGCACAGTTCTACATAGATGACTAATAAATAAACTGAGTTCCTTCAGTATGGGCCTTAAAGTGATTGACTGGGTTAGAAACTGGTTGGATGGAAGGCAACAGAGGTAATGGTAAGTAGAGCTCACTCTGATGAAAACATAAGAACATAAGAATTGCCGCTTCTGGGTCAGACCAGTAATCCATCGTGCCCAGCAGTCCGCTCCCGCGGCAGCCCTTAGGTCAAAGACCATTGCCATAAATGAAACTCGCCTTATCTGCTTACCTTCCGGTTCAGCAGGAACTTGTCTAACTTTGTCTTGAATCCCTGGAGCATGTTTTCCCCTATAACAGCCTCCGGAAGAGCGTTCCAGTTTTCCACCACTCTCTGGGTGACGAAGAACTTCCTTATGTTTGTACGGAATCTATCCCCTTTTAACGTTAGAGAGTGCCCCCTCGTTCTCTCTATCTTGGAAAAGGTGAACAACCTGTCTCTATCTACTAAGGGGTCCTTTTATCAAGCCGCGCTAGCGGGGTTAGTGCATCGGGCATTTCATCATGTGCTAACCCCCGCGGCCGGCTAAAAAACTAACGCCTGCTCAATGCAGGCGTTAGCGGCTAGCGCAGCAGGCTGTTTAACGTTTGGTATTACACGCATTAAACCCCTACCGCAGCTTGATAAAAAGACCCCTAAGTCTATTCCCTTCATTATCTTCAATGTTTCGATCATGTCCCCTCTCAGTTTCCTCTTTTCAAGGGAGAAGAGGCCCAGTTTCTCTAATCTCTCACTATACGGCAACTCCTCCAGTCCCTTAACCATTTTAGTCACTCTTCTCTGGACCCTTTCAAGTAGTACCGTGTCCTTCGTGCTGGATGCGTATTCCAGGTGGGGGCATACCATGGCCTGGTTCAGCGGCATGATAACCTCCGATCTGTTCGTGATCCCCTTAATCATTCCTAGCATTCTGTTCACCCTTTTTGCAGCTGCCACGCATTGCACGGATGGTTTCATCGACTTGTCGACCAGTACTCCCAAGTCTCTTTCCTGGGGGGATCTCTTTGAGTACCACACCAGACATCCTGTATTCGTGTATAAGATTTTTGTTACCGACATGCATTACCTTACACTTATCCACGTTAAACCTCATTTGCCATGTCACAGCCCATTTCTCGAGCGTGTTTATGTCACGTTGCAGGTTTTCGCAATCCTCCCACGTCTTCACTACTCTGAATAACTTCGTATTGTCTGCAAATTTAATCACCTTGCTCGTCATACCAAATTCCAGGTCATTTATAAATATGTTGAAAAGCACGGGCCCAAGCACCAAATTCTGTGGCACTCCACTTGTGACGTTTTTCCAGTCCGAGTTTTGTCCATTTACCCCCACTCTCTGTTTCCTATCCGCCAACCAGTTTTTAATCCACGTGAGTATTTCACCCTCGATTCCATGGCTCGCAATTTTTCAAAGTAATCGTTCATGTGGAACCTTGTCAAACGCCTTCTGAAAATCCAGATATACAATGTGGACTGGCTTGGCCCTGTCTATCTGCTTGTTTACTCCCTCGAAGAAGTGCAGCAAGTTCATCAAGCAAGATCTTCCCTTGCTGAAGCTATGTTGGCTGGTCCTCATCAGATCGTGTCCATCAAGGTGATCAATGATGCGGTCCTTTATCAGTGCTTCTACCATCTTTCCTGGTACCAAGGTCAGACTCACTGGTCTGTAGTTTCCCAGATCTCCCCTCGAACCTTTCTTGAAGATCGGTGTAACATTTGCCACTTTCCAGTCTTCCAGAATCCTTCCCGATTTGATTGACAGGGAATTACAAAGGAATGAGAGTCATGGTGGGGAAAAAGATTAAGAAAAGGATAAGCACTGTAAAAACACTAGAGCAAGCATGGTCCCTTTTTAAGGACACAGTTACTGAGGTGCAAAATCTATATATACCGCGTATCAACAAGCGATCCAAGAAGAAAAAGAACAAGGAACCGGCGTGGATCACTGTAGCGGTGAAAGAAGCGATCAGAGACAAGAAGACTTCGTTTAAGGAATGGAAAAGGTCAAAAACGGACAAAAACTGGAAAAAGCACAAACAACATCAAAGCAGGTGCCACAAGGTGGTAAGAGGAGCTAAAAGAGACTATAAGGAAAAAATAGCCAAGGAGGCGAAAAACTTCAAGCCGTTCTTTCGATATATTAAAGGAAAACGACCTGCGAAGGAAGCGGTTGGGCCGTTGGATGACCATGGAATAAAGAGAGTGCTAAAGGAGGACAAAGCCATCGCTGACAAACTGAACACATTTTTTGCGTCTGTATTTACCGAAGAGGATATACACAACATACCAGAAGCCGTCAGGCTATATGCAGGAAACGAAGAAGGGAAACTGACAGGGTTGACGGTCAGTCCAGAAGAGGTATGCAGGCAGATTGATAGGCTTAAAAACGATAAATCCCCAGGACCAGATGGCATCCATCCGAGGATAATCAAGGAACTGAAAAGGGCTTTAGCTGAACTGCTTCGACTGATAGCCAATCTGTCGATCAAATCGGGAAGGATTCCGGAAGACTGAAAAGTAGCGAATGTTGCACCAATCTTCAACTGATAGCCTAAGAAATAAGATGGGGGAATTGGAAGCTATGGCACAAAAAGATAACCTTGACATCATTGGCGTCACAGAAACATGGTGGAACGAGGAAAACGCCTGGGATACTGTTCTACCAGAATACAAGCTATACCGGGATGTTACTAGTGGTGTGTCACAGGGTTCAGTTCTTGGCCCAATTCTTTTTAGTATTTTTGTACGATACCAAAATCTGAAATAGGATAGACACCCTGATGGTATGGATAATGTAAGGAAGGACCCAGCAAAGCTTGAAGAATGGTCCAGAATTTGGCAGCTAAGATTTAGTGCTAAAACTTGCAGGGTCATGCATTTAGGCTGGAAAACCTTGAGGGAACGATACAGTTTAGGGGATGAAGAACTTTTGTGCACAAAAGAAAAGCATGACTTGGTTGTGATAGTATGTGATAATTTTAAGGTGTCCAAACAGGTAGAAAGGGTTCTTGTGCATGGTTTTCCTCTCCAGGCATGGGAGCTCCACATGGCCTCTTATCATATTCTGATTTTTTTTTTTTTCATTTCCTTTATGTTCTGTGCTAAAGAGACTCTCTGTTCCTGAATTGGGGAGGGGAGTAACTTTTCCTCATTGCCCTATGTTCCCTGAAGGGGCTTCTCTTGTCAGCTGGACCTCACTCTTTTAGACAGGCGTGGTGCATCCTTCCAAGCATTGTGCCTGCCCACCACTGTGTGCCTGCAGCTGCTCTCTCAGCCCCCATGGCTGTCTTCCTGCCTTTGTGGCTCAAGCCACTGTTGGAGTCACCAGTACTGTAGCTTTTGGTCCTGCCTGTGCCTTACCTGAATGTGTTTCACTCTCGCTTTCATAGCTGCTGCTGTCCATAGGTTTCTTTTATGCAATGGCTCACTTATTCTCCCCCTCCTTCTGGTTGTCAGCCTTCACTTCCATGTTCAGGATCTGCCCATACTACCTCCTAAGGATTTCATCAGCTTCTCTTTTCTTCCTTACCCTCTCTGCGGTGGCACCAGCATATCAGTCAGCTTGCTGACACAAAACCCTATACCAGATGTGACAAGTGTGCTGGCATGACGAATGACATGCTGATGTCACCACAGAAATGGAAGGGAAGGAGGATGGGGAAATGCTGGACACCACAGGTTTGAGAGGGATAGGGAAGAAGAGAGAGGTGCAGAACACCATGGGGAAGAACAGGGAAGGAAAGAGAAATGCTGGATACTGTAGGATGGGAAGAATAGGGAAGGAGAGCGATACTGGACATCATGGAGTGGCTGGGGGGAATAGGGAATGAGAGAGATGCTGGGCATCATGGGGGAGATATAGGAAAAGAGAGATGGACAGAACAGTGTGTGGGGGAAGTTAGGAAAGGAGAAATGCTAGATATGAAGCAGTGGGGGGCAGGACCTTGAGCTGCCCGCATTTGAAGGGTCACCTTGTGTGAGATACTCTTGGGCCAGCCCTGTTTCAAAGGATACCGAAGCAGTATCTAAATTAAATGAACCAAATTTAGCAAGTAGTTAGCCATGGTTGCTGGTGTCAATATGTAAAAAGAAATCTAAGATGATACTACACAGCACGTGTAGCATCATCTTATTTTTTATTTTTTTTTTACATATTGACATTTATATGCATGGACTCACCACTGTATCCCACTGAAAATTCACAGAGGGTAATTTCTTTATATTTATAGGAATTTGAAATAACAATCAAGCAAAATTACATAATTCACTGGTACAACATAACTAGTAAGGAAAGAAAAACACAGCAGGAGAAAAAGAAAATAAGCATTTACTAAATGGTTAATGTAATATTCCCTATTAAGCCTTACATAGTTAAAGTTTACTACAACTTATAGGACCCACTGACAGGAAGAGGAGTGGCCTAGTGCTTAGAGCAGCTGTCTTAACACTCTGACACTACAAGTTCAATCACAACCTGCTCCTTTTGACCCTGGGCAAGTCACTTAACCCTCCGTTGCCCCAGATACCACAGCTAGATTGTGAGCCTGCCAGGACAGATAGGGAAAATACCCAAGAGTACTAGGTTACTATTCAATGTATTGTAAACCACCTTAGCTTTTCAGTATCTCTCCCCTTCCCCTCCCCCCCCCCAGGTACTCTGCTCATTGGATAAGTCTCTCTTATCTGTACCCTTCTCCTCTACAGCCAGCTCCAGACTCCATCCCATCTGCCTTGCTGCACCGAATGCCTGGAACAAACTGCCTGACTCAATAGTGTCAGGCTCCATCTCTGGCAGTATTCAAATAGACTCAAAGCCCACTTTATTGAAGATGCTTTCAATCCCAAACAGTGGCATAGTAAGGGGGGGCAGTTCACCTCGAGTACTGTCCTCCTCTCTGCTCCCCCCCCTGTGCGTGCCCACCTGCACCCCTTCCCTTGTACCTCTTTAACGTTCACAGCACAAGCAGCAACCCAACCCCAACCGGCTGCTCACGCCATTGTTGGCTCTTCCTCTGACTTCACTTCCTGGACCCTCACCTAGAGGAAGAGCCAACGCCGGCGTGAGCAGCAGGTTGGGGTTGCTGCTCATGCCACAAACATTAAAAAGGTATGTGGGAAAGGAAGGGGCATGCACACGTGGCAGTAGGAGGTGGGGAAGGAGTTGATGGGTGGGGGGGTAGCGAAGGGGAAAGAGTGCCACCGCCCTGGGTGCCTTGCTACACCACTGATTCCAAACTCCAACTCATCTTCTAAGCATCAATATCTGTCTCATCATTCTCTCTGTAATTCCCCCACTTGATCACAATGTATCGATGCATCGTCTTGTCCAGTTTGTCTGTCTTGACTAGATCAGTGTTCTTCAACCGCCGTTCCGCACAAATTTTCTAACGGTCCACAGGGCCGGCACATCCATCAGGCAGAAGACAGTGTTCTTCAGCCGTCGATCTACGGTGCGATCAACGCGGCATCTTCGGGCCGGCTCCCTGAGTGCTGCAGTGCACAAAGCCGTGGGAAAAGGCTCCTACGCACATCCTGCACCTGAACTGGAAGCCTTCTCTCTGATGTCGCAACGTCAGAGAGAAGGCTTCCAGATGAGGCACGGGATGCACGCTTCCCACAACTTTGTGCACTGCAGCACTCAGGGAGCTGGCCCGAAGACACCGCGTTGATCGCACCGTAGACCAGCCCGAAGATAACACCAGGGGGCAGGCCCGAAGGCAAGGCACGGCATGGAGGGAGAGAGACATTAGCAGTAGGGGGAATGCTTTTATTTTTTTTATTTAGTGATTGATTTACATCTGCTGTCTGTTCTGGAAGAAATGCATTTGTTTCTTTTCCTCTAGGGTTGTACTGCATGCAGAGTCTTGAATTGTAGGGTTTGTTTGAAATATTAGTACTTTTAGTTTTTGGTCCTGCATTTGTATGGGGTTATCTGTTTTCTGGTAGGAATGAATGTTGAAAAACATACAGTGTGCTTTGTGTATTTTAATTTTGTGGTTAACCATTATGTGTTGTTAATACGATTATATTGTGTGTGTGTGTGTGTGTACAGTGCTCCCCCGGTCATTTGCAGTCGGTGATTCGAGGTCCCGGTCATTCACGGTATTTTCTGACCGTGAATGACTTGGCAGAAGAGGGCAGGAGAGAGCAGCTGGAGCACCGGTGAGTGAAGGAAATCACTCGTGGTATGCTCTGACCGCCTCTTCCTGCACTAAAGTCGGGCCTCACCAATCAGGAGCTCCGTGTCAAAGCAGCTCCTGATTGGTGAAACCCAACTTTAGTACAGGAAGTGGTGGTCAGAGCAAACTGCGAGTGATTTCCTTCACTCGCCGGCGCTCCGGCTGCCCTCTCCTGTCTCCCCCACTAAAAACACCTACGGAAATGACTTCAACCACTGGATTTCGGGCTGCCTATACCCACGTCTGCCAGGCTCATGAAACTGAAGGTCACAGCACCGGTGGTTTGGGGCAGGTCGCTATTTGCTTGCCGAAGGGCACTTGGGGGCAAAAGGGGAACCCAGCCTTGCCGACGGCTCCGCTCCTTGCCGGTATGGCGTTAACACAGCGCTGTATTCTACGACGACTGATAGGGCCTCAGTTCTGCTGAATTCCTGCACTGTAAACAGCTGATGTGGCCACTCCGGCTGCTCTCTCCTGTCTCCCCCACTAAAAAAGTATTCACGGTTTTTCAAGATTTGCGGGGGTTCCTGGAACGGAACCCCTGCAAATATCGGGGGAGTACTGTATATATGAAAAATGAATAGAAAAAAATCATGTTACAATTAGTACTATTATGGGGGTGGGGTCTGGGGTAGAGATGGGCAAGACTTAGCCCAGTGTTCATCAACTGCCGGTCCACAAAATAATTATTTTATTTCTGCCGGTCCATAGGTGTCAAAAGGTCGATGAACACTGGACTAGATTGTAAGCTTTAAGCAGGGACTGTCTCCTGTATTTTGATGTAGAGAGCTGCATTTGTCTAGTAGCTCTCTAAAAATGATTAGTAGTAGTAGGGTGAATCCCTTCATGAAAAGGCAGTTAATAAATCCCAATAAAATAAATAAATAATGAGCCAACACAGAGAGCAATTTTAAAGTCATTTGTGCCAGTAAAACTGTGCTTTCCCTGTACAAACAAGCTTTTATAAAATTGCCCACCTTGTGTGCTGGTTACAATATGCACATACCCCGCATTCTATATTAGGTTACCTACTACACACATATAAATGCTAATATTCTATACTGTATATTTATGCACACTTGGGCATGTAAGTGCTCAGCACTACGAGTACAACATTCATATTCTACAATTCAAGCATGCACATCACGTACTGCATAAATAAAAGGGGGCATTCACAGGGGAGTGGCATGGATAAGTCTAGCAAAAATATACATCAAAACAAGGCAAGCTTGATATATGTGAATAACATCCAAATCTTCAAATATGCAATAGATTAGCAGATCAAAAGAAAACTGGACCTCAAGTGCCCAAAGGTGTCAGATATAGACCCATCTTGTCTGATCACCAAAACAAGGGCTACCATTGGACCAATACTCCTGTGATAGATACTGCTAATCTTGTGTTAGCTGCAAAACAATAAAAGTCATTTTAACTTTTATTATCGGTACTTAGCTTTTTATTGTGGGTGGGTGAACAGCCGGGACCATGAAAGTAGTAGTTATCTCAAATGGATAAGTCTAGACCTGGGATAAGTGATAGGTGTGCCTAAATGTAAGTGCACTGATGCAACCTTACATTAGTATGTTATAATGGCATCTTGGTACATAAATGCTGTTACAAAATTGGCACTTAGCGCATGGCATTGGTGAACCTAAAATGTGACACCTAGTGATATAATTGCCCTTGGAGCGGTAGGTATGAAGGTGCTTTATGACCCTAAGACACATTACTTGCCTCTTAACATGTGTTAAAGGGAAATAACATGTTAAATTAACCTGTATTATAGTAATATAAGGTTCCACAGGTTACCAAGTAATGACATGAAAGCAGCACAGCTCACAAGACTACAGGCTTTCACAGGCTGTGCTGCTTGTTTGTAGCCTCTTTATTTTGATTTTTTGTGGCTTTATGTTTTTATACTTAAGACAGCCAAGGACCCTTTAAAACCCCTGAGGAAGGCATTTTTATTTTGCTGAAACACAGCCCATGTTGGGTCATTTTTATTGTATACATTGTTTGGTTTCTATCCTGTGGGTCACTTGTGACTCTATACGCCCTTTGTGGATTGTTATTAAGATTATTGTTAAGTTATTTGGACGCTTATTAAACTACAAACTGGTACATCTGATCTTTTGTTCTTTTTGGAGGGTTTTTTGTTGTTTTGCCATTTGTCAATGAGTAGACCTTCAGTATGAAATCTAGATTGCATTAAGCCCCTCATATAGATTTTTGAAAAAGCCATTTTTTTTCCTGATATTTGCAGAACATAGTATAAACATGGATCTCCTCAGGAAATGAGTTTATCATAATAACTGAAACTCTAATTAACTTCCTCCCCCCCCCCTTTTGCAAAGCCACATTAGGCTTTTTTTTTATCACTGGCCACAGCAGTATTAGCTCTGATGCATAGGAATTCTATGTGCGTCAGCTAATACCACTGCAGCTGACAATTTAAAAAAACTCCCAAAAACACTTATGACTCCATGTAGAAACAATTTCCTCTTATATTTAAATTATTTACTTTTAATTATCAGTTTTTAAAGCCCAGAGGAAAAAGGACTTCAAGGGCTCCCGGCTACCTGACTTTAGAACAAGTCTTATCAAGACAGCCTCATGCGAGCTATCATTAGTCTAAAAAAAAACCCCTCTTAGGCTAATCAATAATTTGTTGATTGTGCAATAGCAGGTTGTCAAAACTTTTAACCGTTGGACTTATCTCTAGGTTGTAACTTGCTAGCAGCGCTCTACAAAGATTGAATCTTGAATCTCTCTAACTTGATGGTAGCGCTCTAAAAGGGTTAAATCTCTCAACGGAGCGTCCCCGTTTCACTCTTCATGGAGCTTCGTCAGGAGGAAATTACTCTGCTTTTCACAAAAACTGAAAGACAAATAACCGTACTTTTCACGAAAGACAAATCTGTTAATTATTGATTAGCCTAAGAGGTGGGTTTCTTTTAGACTAATGATAGCTCACAAGAGGACTACGGTATTCTGCTAAGACTTATTCTAAAGTTAGGTAGCCACGAGCCCTTAAGGTCCTTTTTCCCCTGGACTTTGAAAACTGATAATTAAAAGTAAATAATTTAAATATAAGAGGAAATTGTTTCCACACGGAGTCATAAGTGTTTTTTTGAGGGCATTAATTACATATACGGTACATTTACATTCTGTAGGAGAAGCATTTTGACCCACATAAAATGGCAGTTATAAATATGTACAGGTAAGAAAAATATCTAGGTAAGAAATATCTAGGTAAGAAAAATATCTAGGTACAGGTAAGAAAAATATCTAGGTACTTTTATTTTGAAAATCCTGGTAAGTTCACATTTTCTTTTTCGCTATATTAGCAGTTACAAAAGTACCCCCCAAATGTACTCAGTATGTGTGATGAATGTGATCAACCAGTAGATGTCACACACATGCAATTTAAGGAATCAATTCATGTCAGATGCTTCAAACAAAGCGTGGGACTATGAAAAAGTGAGTCATTTGGGTACAGTAGGATAAAAAGGTTTCATGTGGTCAAGTATAGATTGATAGATATGAGAATCTCTGAGTTGGCAAACTAAAGAAAATGGAAAGAGGGGGTAAAATATTTATTTCTTTAAAATATTTCTGAATCTTTAAGCTAGAGGTCCTCAGTGAATCTAAAAGCAAACATATGAAACAATCCTTTGCAACAAATTACCAGTGACTTCATTATACAACAGATGAACCAGTCCATCATCATAAAGCTACAGTTTAGGGTGTGATCTGTATAGTAATGGGTTCTCCCTCTGTTAACAGAGTTTTGAAAAAAGCTGTCCTTTAAGTGAGAATTCTTTTTTTTTTTTTTTTTAATTCTTTATTGATTTTTAATCAAAAACAGTGTCATACAAATGAAAGAACAAAATATATTCCACATATTCCACTATTATCTATACAGGTAACATAAATATCATTCAATAATTTCATTTTTCTGCATATAATAATATCATAATATACCCTAATATACAATACAAATAAAAAATAAAGTTACCCAAATATCACTATCAATATTTATTCCCCTCCCTCCAACCCCCCAACCCCCTGGATGTGTAAAGATAAATAAACCAAAGAAAAGAAGAGATATGATGAAAATACATTATTATGTTTTTACAAATTTAGTCAATGGGCTCCAAATTTTATTAAATACCTCACTAAAACCCCTACATTCTGTGTTAATTCGTTCGTATCTGTATGTAGTACACACATTCACCCACCAAAATGTATAATTAATTCTATCACGGTTTTTCCAATTACTAGTAATCAATTGAATGGCTATATAGTGCACCTGACTCCTTGATCTGTGAGCCAGTGAACACACCAAATGACAGAAAAATTATATTGTTTCAAGAACCAGGGTTAAAGAAGAGAGCTGCAGATGAATGGTTAACCACAGACAAATATAACTATACAAGAACATCATAGAACAGTTTCAGTAAAGTATGAATGATGTATAAAATTTTATTTTTACTGGTACCAGGTGAATCGCTGGAATGCTGTCTCAGGGTGAGGAAGGATCTATACTTCTACTAAGACTAACCCCCTCTTCTACGAAACTGCAATAGCAATTTCTAGTATGGGGAGCCGCGCTGAATGACCCACGCTGCTTCCGACACTCATTGAGTTCCTTTGAGCATCAGGAGCAGTGCAGGCCATTCAGTGCGGCTCTCTGTGTTAGAAACTGCTATCGCAGTTTCATAAAAGAGGGGGTAAGTATCTTAATAAAGAATTTGGCCCGTGACTTAGCCTGTGTTTTAGATTTTGGCCCCTTATGTTATTGAGTTTGACACCCCTGCACTAATGGAATTAGCTCACCCCAACAATAATGTTCATTAGTGCATGCTAAGTTTTAGTACAAGGGCCCCTTAATTTGGGAAATTCTGTTATTCAGCAGAGAAAAGCGAGCATATTTTTGATTTGTTATATACCAATATTTTTTTTTTTTTTAAGTAAACACTGACAAGGGTCACTTTGAGTAATAAAGTAGGGAAGGTACAAGACTGGACAGGTATGTGCTGTAGTCTGCATTGTTAATTTATTAGAAGAAATCGTTTGTGGTTAGAATGCTATCATTTAAAAACTCTGTGAATCATCAATCAAACGGAGGCCTTTACAGATAAGGAGCAAACAGCACTGTACTATACATTAACAGCTAACAGTTTCATTAGCAGTCTTTGCTGATTCATTTGGCAGGAAATACACTGCTGAGGGAGATTCCCATGCAAAGAGTAATCAAGAATATTTTCATTTGAAATATCCCCCTAATAATTAATTGTTGACACTGTGTTTGATGATGCATGTTTTCCTGTTTTGTAAACAGTAACAAATAGGGATGGTCTGTGAGCGATACGGGGCCACGTGAAGTGATTCATTGAGGGGGTCATTATTTGCATAAGCCAGTATGGGCTAAAACCCTCTTGTCTCGGATCTTGTAACCCATTAGGTTCTAGGAAATTCATTATCATTTCCTTCAGCAACACTTCCATTATTTTTCCAATAACCTAAGTGAGGCTTACTGGCCTGTAGTTTCTCCCTTCATCTCTGCAAACACTGTTGTGAAGAGGGACCACATCCGCTCTTCTCCAATCCCACGGAACCTCTCCTGTCTCCAGAGATTTAGTGAACAAATCTTAAGTGGACCCACTAGAACCTCTCTGAGCTTCCTCAATATCCTGGTATGGATCCCGTCTGGTTCCTACCTTAAATTTTTCAAGTTACTCATAAACACTTTCTTCTATGAATGGCATGGTATCCACATCATTATCATGTTTATTTTTGCCAGCCAATCATGCTCCTTCTCCAGGATTTTCTTCTGTGGCAATTACTTGTGGGGTAATTTTATAAGAGTTGCTTTTATTTGTATACAATAGAATTTACATGTAAAAATCCTTTATAAAGTAACATAAAAGGGCAATTTTATATATGATGGGTGGGCAGATTTATTTATTTAATTTTTTATATGCTACCTGTAAGCTTAAAGACCGTTGAAGTGATGTACATTCAGGTACTGTAGACATTTTTCTGTCCCTGGAGGGCTCACAATCTGGGCTTGCACCTGAAGCAATGGAAGGTTAAGCAACTTGACCAAGGTCTCAAGGAGCCACATTTCAGTTCGGTACTTAGCTTGCTGTTCTAACCATTAGACTATTCCTCCAGAAATGTGTGTGCCTAGAAAAAAGGCACTTAAAAGTGTGCCTATATTATATAAAGTGTGTTGAATGGACCACAGTTTACAAAATATGTGCTTACATGCAGTGGTATAGTAAGGGTGAACAGACTGCCCCGGATGCCATCTTGGTGGGGGTACTGGCACTTTTCTGCCTCCCCATGCCATTCCATGCCCGTGCCCTCCCTTCCCCATCCCATACCTCTTTAAAATCTTCGCCAACATGAGCAACTACTCTAGCCTGCTGCTCGTACCTGCCTACCTTCTTCTGAAATCACTTCCGGGTCATAAGGTCAGGAAGTGATGTTAGAGGGAAAGCCGGAGCAGCAGGCCGGAGAAACTTTCAATGAATTAACCAAAATGACTGAGATCTTTTTCTCGTGTGGTGACTTAACTCAGAAACCAGCATTTTGTATTTATAGTTGAGATTATTTTTCCCTGTGGAACAGGCTGGCAGATATTTCTTAGTCTGGAAAAGACAGTATAGTTAGTTGAAAGCTTCCTTATGACTAGAGTTCTTATCTTGTTGAAACATGTGTTTTCTGTGTCATACTTCCTAGGTTACTTCCTTCCTTATCTTTCCAGTGGGTTGTACTTTTAATGTTGTTCTCTTATTCTTTTTTCCTTCATTTAAAAAAACTAAACAAAACCCTGGTTTCTATATGTTAACTATTTATTTTGTATTAAAAAAATACTAGATAAGTTAGAAAAGTTAGATAACCAGCCGCTTGAGGAAGGTTTCATTGTCAGTCTTTGCAATTTCATGTGTAAATTAGTATCATTACCATGAATTACCCAGTATTAATGTATACAGACTTCTTTTAAGCTGGTCTAGGCCTACTATGAATACATAAATTATTGTTCTATCAAAGATAATAAAAGCACTATTTTACATGGGACATCTAGATAGGAAAAGGAACATCCAAGTTGAGACATTCACAATTTAATTTAGCATTTACATTCCACTTAGCTGAACAATCGGTACTATTAAAAAAAATATATACGGTATATATATATTTTTTATTTTTTTTTTTGTAGGAGGGGTTATGTAATAGGTGGGAAATGGATGTGAAAGCATTCGTGCATGCTAACTGGATAATGCAGATAATATGGGAGCACTTTGGTCCCAATTCTATAAATGGCACCTAAAACATAGGCACTTGTCAATCTTTAGTTAGGTGCCATTTATAGAATCATACCTAGTAGCACCTAAATTGGATTTAGGCACCAGTAGGAGTCCAAATATTTTGATTTCTTCTCTTTTCGACTGCTGGTTCAATCTTTGATCTTAAGTATCTTAGACTATTGCAATATATGCTTGGGATCCTTTAAGAAAACCATCAAACGACTGAGAATCGTTCAGAATGCTGCAGTCTGTCTCATCTATGGTCTCAAGAAATTGGATCATGTAAGCCTATATTACAAAAAACTACACTGGCTGCCCGTGGAAGCAAGGGTTATTTTTAAGTTTGCTTGCCTTTGCTTCAAAACTATGACAGGTTCATTCCCAATCTATCTATCCCATCATTTCGAATTTCCAGGCACAACTTGTACACGTGGTGCCTACTTGTTTGCCTTTCCATCCTTGAAGGGCTGTATCTATAAGAGATTCCTCAATAGAACACTATCATTCCAAGCAGGCAAATGGAATAAATGTTTAACCAACTCTATCTCAAACGCACTTTCTTACCAAACTTTTAGGAAGTCAATCAAAACTTATCTCTTTGACAAATTTCCCTGACTCCACTACTGCCTTGATATACTTCTAAAACACTTCCAGGAAAAATTTGATTAATCTTACCATGTGTGGCGCAGTGGTTAAAGCTACAGCCTCAGCACCCTGGGGTTGTAGGTTCAAACCCATGCTGCTCCTTCTGACCCTGGGCAAGTCACTTAATCCCCCCATTGCCCCAGGTACATTAGGTAGATTGTGAGCCCGCCGGGACAGACAGGGAAAAATGCTTGAGTACCTGAATAAATTAATGTAAACTGTTCTAAGCTCCCCTGGGAGAACGGTATAGAAAATTAAATAAATAATTTTGAAAGTTTTTTGTAATATCGCTGTCTGTATACAGTCTCTTCTTCTGTAAACCGCTCTGAACTGTTTGTGGTATTGTGGTATATAAAAATAAAGTTATTTATTATTATTTATGCTAGGGATACTGTGGTCTAAATACCAGCGCCTAAGTCCAGTTTAGGGGCCTAGACGTAAAACACACCCAAGATCTACCCGTAATCATGCCTACTTTCTGGCAAGTGCCTTGGACTAGGTGCCTACCACCCAATTAATTTTAATTCATGGCAGTTATGAGCTCGTTATTGCTCATTAATAATAATAATAATAATTTTGTTTCTTATATACCGCTATACCATAAGTTCAAAGCGGTTTACAACAAGTTACATACAATGAGAGTAAGAGATATTTACAACAAGAAGTAAGAGATGTTTACAACGAGATACATACAATGAGTGTGCTGATTAAGCTTTTTAAATAAAGTTAGGCGCCAGGATCAGCTATGCGTGCCGATCTAGGTGCTTAACTTCAGGCATCTTTTATAGAATCTGGGCCTTTGTGCCTTAGGAAGTGCTAAGTGCTCCCTGGTTGATATTTTTGTAGGTCTTGCACACCAATGGGAAAATTAGTGTGGGGCCTGCAAAAAGAAAAAAAACGCTAGTTATGGGCTGTGTTATAAATGAGTTTTGCACACGGAAAAGGGCCCTTTAGAGCAGTGTTTTTCAACCTTTTTTGGGCAAAGGCACACTTGTTTCATGAAAAAAATCACGAGGCACACCACCATTAGAAAATGTTAAAAAATTTAACTCTCTGCCTATATTGACTATATATAAAGTAATTCTCTTGAATAGGAATCAAATAAACACAAAGAAAGTATTTTATAATTACTTTATTATGAAATATTAAGTAATCAGAATAGTGAAAAATTATAAAATACTTTATTCAGTGCGAAACCTGTTTGGCTGAACACAAAGCTGATATTCTGGCTGGAATCGAAGAAAGACACACACGTAGCTCTTCGTCAACAGCTCTCAGTCTCTCTCTGTATTTGGTTTTTATAGCATACAAAAATAGACATATATACCCTCCATCCTTTTTATTAAACCACAATAGCAGTTTTTAGCACAGGGAGCTGCGCTGAATGTCCAGCGCTGCTCTTGACGCTCATAGGCTCCCTGCGCTAAAAACCACTATTGCGGTTTAGTAAAAGGTGACCATATTGTAAAATATAGACAGCAGATATAAATTCAGAACTGTGCATAGTAAGTGAAGGGAAGTTTTCATCTCTGGGAATTTACCCAGTTAACTATTAAGTTATTTGGGCAAATTCCTTTGAAAACTGTGGTAATACTGCCTCCACTTTGCTAAATTTAAAATAAAATCATTTTTCCTACCTTGTCTGGTGATTTCTGGTTGCACTTTCTTCTTCTGACTGTGCATCCAATCTTTCTTCCCTTCTATCAGCCTGTATGCTTTCTCTCCTCCACACCTCATTCCCTCCCCCAACTTTTTCTTCCTCTCTCCCTGACCTTTCTTTCTTTTTCTCTTCTTTCCTTCTGTTTCCCTGCCTGCCCCCTTTCTTTCTTTCTCCCTGCCGTTCCCCAAGCCACTGCCGCTGCCGCTGCCATCGGGGAACAGGACCCACCAATGGATAACAGGCCCCAAAGCCGACGCCGACGCATGCTCTCCCTGACGTCAATTCTGCAATAGGAGAGGAAGTTCCGCCCAGCCAGACAGCGATTGGCTGGCCCGAACTTCCTCTCCTACTGCAGAATTGACGTTAGGGAGAGCATGCGTCGGCGTCGGCCTTGGGGCCTGTTATCCATTGGTGGGTCCTGTTCCCCGATGGCAGCGGCGCCAGTAGCTCGCCAAGGCAAAGTGAGTCGATCACCCAGGACAAAGTGAGTCCTGGGTGATCGACTCACTTTGCCTTGGCGAGCTACTGGCGCCCCTGCCTCGGGCCCCCTGTCAGCTCCGGGCCCGGCGGCCCTGCGGCACACCAGGCAACATCTCGCGGCACACTAGTGTGCCGCGGAACAGCGGTTGAAAAACACTGCTTTAGAGTATATTAAAAACAGAAAATATAACCCGTAACCATACAACATTTTCTTACACGTTCATATCCCCGTACAAAACTCTTGGGAATTAGATTTAAATTGCCATCTACAAGATAAACAATGGGAAGTTTTTTGGTCTAAAACTATCCAAACTATTCCATCTGCCAACTCTATGCAATCCATGTTCTTTCTACATCACAAAGCCACTTGGACGCCTCAAAAACTACACATCTCAGGTCTGCTGCCTGCTAACAAATGCTGGAACTGTAAATTGCATCCAGGTACTTTACTGCATATGCTTGTGGAATGCCCCTGCTTACAAAACTTTTGGACGGATGTCTGGTCAATTATTCAAAAAATTTTTAATTTTACTTTCAATTTTTCTCCTATAGTGGTCATATTGAAATCTGAGACTCCTTTGCTCGACTTAACTGCACCACATTATGCCTTATTTAACACGCTTCTCATTGTCGCTCTGCGACTCATATTATCTAACTGGAAATCGTTTGATTCCTTAAACGTGCACTTTTGGTACCAATCTGTCATACTACAACATAAGCGTGAAATGCTGATCTCTGCTGCTATTCCCCTGAACGCTAAAGTCCATATTAAATGGGCTAAGTTCACCGAATACCTGAATTCTCTCTAATGCCTTACCGCTCATAAGTTAATGCCTAACGTCTTTTATATCTTATATCTCTCTTTCCAACTTCTTCCTCTCTCTCTTTCTGGTCTCTGGGGGACTCTCTCTTCTCTTTCTCACCCCTTGTTGCTTTCTTACTTACCTTTCGCCCTCCGTCATCACCCTTCTTTTTCTTTCTTTTCCCTCTTCTCTCCTGACTTTTTTTTCTTTCCTTGAATATCTTCCCGCTACTTATCACAACACCATAGAATATTTTTACCTCTGATTATATGTATCTAATGATTTTCTGTTGTGCTTGAATAATTGTTTTTACTCATTTATTGTTCCACGATTATGGTATTTATATTGATTGTTTGTTTCTCTCCTTTTTTTGTATTTTGATAAAATTTTCAATAAATTTTCAAGAGAAAAAACCCCCCAAAAAACAACATTTTCTTATCATATACTAAAATTTATAAATGTGACTATGCTACATCTATAATAACAAAATCACTCTTTGGACTATCGGCATGATATTGTGGTATCATGTTTCAAGATTGTATCATATATAATTACCTATATGTGGTTGGTATGGTGGCAGATGTAAGTGTCAGGGTGGGGTCCTCTGGCGCAGCCAGTTAAGCTGATAATGGCAGGGGTATTTCCCCCCAATCAGCTGAGCCGGCAGGGCTCCCCAAAGCTGTGGTTTCAAGGAGCCCTGACGGCTCAGCTGATCGGGGATTCCCATGCCACAATCAGTGGATGGCAAGGGATCCCTCGGCAATGATAGGCAGCTGAGCCGCCTATCGTTGCACTCAGACAGACACAATTCTCTAAACGGTGCCAGTGACATGTGTGTCAGTTAGAGGATCAGGAGGGTAAGGCGTCTGTTCTTTAAGACAGATGTGATTCTTTATAGGACGCCGGTGCGCATTTCTCAGCCGCTTCTTAGGTGGCCGCTGAGACCTGCATCCTATACAGAATCAGCCCCATATATGACAATCTGGTTTAAAAGATAGACTGGAAAGGGCTTCAACAACTTCAAAAGCTGGAACGAGAGGATAGTGTTGGGCAGACTTTTACGGTGTCAGTCTCACAAATGACAAGACAGATTTGAATAGGTTAGAGTGGGCTTCAACAGCAAATCCAGTTTTTGAAATGTAAGGACAGTGCCAGGTGGACTTCTACGGTCTATGTTCCAGAAATGCCAAAGAAAGATCATGATCAAGTATTTTATATCACAGCTTTGGTTCTCAAAAGTAGTAGCTGAGGAATAAGAGGTTATCTTTCATAAACTGGAAAAGTTAAGAGAGGCTGGTAGTGTAGTCAGGAAAGCAAAGATACAAATGGAAGAAAAAATAGCTGACAAGGTAAAATGGAGAGGCAAGACTTTTTTTTAGATATATTAGTGATAGGAAGAAGTGCAAAAGTGGCATTGTGAGACTCAAAGGTGAAAAGGCGAAATATGTAGCAGCTGATAAAGAAAAGGCTGAATTGCTTAATAAATATTTCTGTTCTGGGTTCATGGCTGAAGCGCCGGGATCAGAACCACAGAAGACAAATGTGAATAGGTATGGAGGAGTGATAGACCCTGATCGATTTTCAGAGGGTTGTGTTCATGAGGAGCAAGCTAAAATAAAGTATACAAAGCAATGGGGCCAGATGGTGTACATCTGAGGGTGCTGAAGGAATTTAGGGAAGTTCTGGTGGCTCCGCTGACTGACCTTTTCAATAAGTCTCTAGAGTCAGGAGTGGTACCAGAGAACTGAAGAAGGGCAGATATGGTCCCTCTCCACAAAAGTGGAAGAAAGAAGTAGGGAATTACTGACTTCTGTGGTAAGCAAATTAATGGAAATGTTTTTAAAACAGAGAATGGTGAAGTTTCTGGAATCCTGTGGATTGCAGGACAGGAGTCAACATGGATTTATTACAAGTAGGTCTTGTCAGACAAACCTGATCAATTTCTTTGACTGGGTGACTAGAGAATTGGATAGAGGGAGTTTCAAGTTTATTTAAGCTTTTGATGAATCGCCTATTACAATTGCTAGGCGATGTACATAGTCTAAGTAAAATAGATAAAGAAACTTAACATAATAACAATAACATTTCAATTAATACTTACATGAGGGGTAAGGAAAGGAGTTAAAAGTTACAATATTGGGTATGGCAAGAAAAGAAGGGAAAAACAAGAGGAAAGGGAACAAAATACCAAAGCACAATCTATATAGTGTTGTTAAAACAAGTAAGAAGGTTTCAAGAGTTATAGGCATCTTTAAATAAATAAGTGTGCTAGATGTAGTGTATTTAGATTTTAGCAAAGCCTGTGACAATGTTTCACATAGACGTCTAATAAATAAACTGAGTGCCCTCGGGATGGGTCCCAAAGTGAGGGGCTGGGTCAAGAACTGGTTGAATGGAAGGCAACAGAGATCAATGGAGATTACTCTGAGGAAAGGGATGTTACCAGGGATGTTACCAGTGGTGTGTCTCAAGGTTCTGTTCATGGACCTGTTCTTTAACATTTTTGTAAACTATATTGCTGAAAGGCTGTTGGGTAAGATTTGCCTCTTTGCAGATGATATTAAAATCTGCAATAGAGTAGACACCCAGGATGGTGTGAATAACATGAAGAAAGACCTGGCAAAGCTTGAAGAATGGTCTGACATTTGGCAGCTAAAATTTAATGCTAAGAAATGCAAGGTCATGCATTTGGGCTGCAAAATCCCGAGGGAACGTACAGTTAGAGGGTGAAGAACTTATGTGCACAACTTGGGTGTGATTGTATGTGATGATCTTAAGGTGGCCAAACAGGTTGACAAGGTGATGGTGAAAACTAGAAGGATGCTAGGGTGCAAAGAGATAGGTATGGCCAGTAGGAAAAAAGAGGTATTGATGCCCCTGTAGAAGACTTTGGTGAGACCTCATTTAGAATATTGGGTACAATTCTGGAGGCTGCACCTTCAAAAAGATATACAAAGGATGGAGTCGGTCCAGAGGTGCATGGTCTTCGTCATAAGGCGTATGGGGACAGACTTAAAGATCTCAATCTGTATACTTTAGAGGAAAGGTGAGAGAGGAGAGATATGATAGAGACGTTTAAATACCTACGTGATGTAAATGCGCATGAGTCGAGTCTCTTTCATTTGAAAGGAAGTTCTGGAATGAGAGGACATAGGATGAAGTTAAGAAGTGATAGGCTCAGGAGTAATCTAAGGAAATACTTTTTTTTATAAGAAAGGGTGTTAGATGTGTGGAGCAGTCTCCTGGAGGAGGTGGTGGAGACAGAGACTGTGTCTGAATTCAAGAAAGCCTAGGATAGGCACTTGGGTTACTGTGGATGGACAGACTGGATGGGCCATTTCACCTTTATATGCCATCATGTTTCTATGTTTCTATTCATTGTGGTTTAATCATGAATTGATAATGAGCGTGACTGGGCAGATTGGATCCTTATCTGCCATCATTTACTATGTCGCTATGTATTTCTTATGAATGTGTGAGTTCTATTTACTTCATTACCTCGTACCTTGTGACAAGACTTGATAAGAGAGAGGGAGATACAGATTTTTTTTTTTGCATACATGAACTTAGGGCTTCTTTTACTAAGGTGTGCTAGCATTTTTAGTGCGCGCAAACCATGCGCTAAATGAAAAATACTAACGCAAGCTCTATGGAGGCGTTAGCGTTTTGCACTCGTGGCATTGTAGCGTGCGCTAAGCGCATGCTAAAACTGCTAGCGCACCTTAGTAAAAGGAGCCCTTAGTGTTTACTGTTATAACAGAATCATTGTAGGGTGCAATAATGAAAGTTAATATCATAAGATATTTGGTCTTACTTATGCTTTGATTCATATATCTACAGTATATGTTATGCACAAAACTCCAGCCATAAAATGCTGTGCTGAAATTTCTGCTGCTCAATATAGCATTTTGGGTCATGTCCCTTCACATCTAGCACCATTTGAAAGAAAATGTTAAAATACATTTTAGATGTTAAAGATGGAATTTTCAGTATTTAATAGCATACTGCTGTTTGATTAATCAGGTTATTTCATGGCAGAAGACAGGCTACTGATGGGAAATGTTGATTAAATTAACTTGCCTAAATCCTATTTCTTTGCAGAGGAACAGAATAACTAGGAAACGTGTTTATTCACTTTCCCATATACACACAGGGCAGGATTAATTTATCGAGGGCCCCTGCCCCGCCCCACCCCACCATGCGCCCAAGCGGAAACAGGACGCTGCGTCAGAGGGAAGCTTTGGGTAAGCAGCGCCGCTTGTACAATTACAGTTCCCGTTGCCTTTCATACCCGCGTTGCTTGCTTGTCTTACTTTCCGTCGATCGGGGTGGGGGCCCGCGTTGCCGATCGATGCTGGAGGGGCCCATCGCCATTTGGAAAAAAACAATGTTGATGCCCTCCTTCATTGGGCCCCCCTGACCATTTCGGGCCCTAAGCATGTGCCTACTTGGCCTATTGGTTAATCCTGCCCTGTATACACATTTAAGAATATTAATGTCATCCTGTTGTACATTCTTTCGGAGCAGATGATTTGCTGATCTGGTCTCCAGTTTTGATGGAAAAGACTAATATTACCAACCACCATGTGTTTATGGGATGAGGAACCCAACTGAAGGAAGAAAAGGAGAGAGACACAAGAAAAACATATAATATATGGGGTGCAAGAGTAAAATAAAGAAAATATCCATGTGAATCTACTGTTGGGAGAGAACCAAGATTGCAATTTCAGATGCAGGAGACGAGGAGGAGACACTAATGCTCTCAGGCATCTTTCCTACCTCATCAGAGATATAATATCAGAGGGTTTTCCTGCCAGGTGAAGTTTACAAGCTCTTACACTTCAAAATATAAAACTGTTGTTTTAAAGATGAGACTATTTGTAGATATATACACCGAGAAAAAAAATGAGATGCAGGATTTTGTCTGAGTTACTTTTAAAACAGTCTTTTTAGGATTTAACCCCAAAAGACTGATAAGTGGATAGTCTACATCAGTCTTCAAACTGATTCACACCCCCCCCCCCCCGCCCCTTTAGTGTTTGAAGAGATTAAGTTTGGAGTTCATTGTGTTGTCTGTCATTTCAGAGATTAGATAGTTTGGTTAAACTCCTACTGGCAATGTAAGTGACTCTGTATTTATTGACTGTCTGGAGTCATTATCAAAGCTTCCAAACCTAATCGACACCTTGTAAACAAAATTCCCATTATTTCAGTGGCCCTGATAAGATTTACAAGGGATTTGCATTTTTGTTATGATTGATTGAGCAGTTAAACATTTTAGTACTGTAAAAGGAATTATATAGTGAAGCCATACAATACAGATTCAACCTAAAGTTATGTATCTACAGTATTACTAAAACTCATCAGAACCAAAGACAAAGAAGGGAAGTTGAAAAATAATTGTTTAGAAGCGACTTGATCTGACTGTGTTCAAATAGCATGAAAAGGGAGAGCAGGAAATGTTACAGAAAAGAGTAAACAGGATAAATTAGGGGGCAATATGGACATTGATTGCTCTTTCAAAAAGTTTAAAGATTAGGGGACATTGAGCACTGAGCTGGCGTTAGTTCTTGGCATGTAGTGCGGGGGTTAGCGCGCGCGGCAATGCAGCGCACGCTATAAACGCTAGCGCACCTTAGTAAAAGGAGCCTATAGTAGTACATTTAAACAAATAGAAGAAAATATTTTTAACTCAACATTTAGTTATGCTGTGCTTAAAAAGGTTAGACAAATTCCTGGAGGAAAAGTTGTTTTGCTATATGTCCACATACTTGTTTATTGCACAGTTAATATTTAAAAATCAATAAAGTTTAATTTAAAAAAAAAAAAAGGTAGACTTGGGGAAAACCACTGCTAATCCCTGAGGTTAAGAAACATGGAATCTTGCTACAGTGCGTAAAGTTTAAATTTGCCTGCTTCTGCTTCAAAGCACTACACGGACTTGCCCCTAAATATATAACTGACCTTTTCGTCTTCTCAGCCAACAGACACAAGAGAAGCTCACATTCCAACTTCGTTTCCCCCCCAGTGAGAGGTTGTGAACTGAAAAAACACCATGAACATCTTCTCTCGCACCAAGCAGCATCATGGGGTAAAGACCTAGAACAATTGCTTTCGCCCACTACTTATGAGGAATTTAGGAAACATCTGAAAACACACCTGTTCCTAAAGTATCTAGACAACTGATCCTCTCTTCTCTCTCCCCTCTATAGCGATTAACTTGTTCTATTGATCACTCTCTCCTCAAAAATGGATTTCCTGTCCTATTAACCCTCTTTCTTCCTCCCCTCTTAAAGTCAATCGATTTGTACCTTTGCTTAATCTTTGTAAACCGCATAGAACTTCACGGTATTGCGGTATATAAGCTGTTATTATTATTTGTGACTTGGATTGGCCACTATTGGAAACAGGATACTGATCTAGATTTGATGGGCCACTGGAAAGTTCTCAGCTCAACTAACAGAGTTGGGGCAGTGAGGGCTGTACACTTAGACCAGCGATTTTTCACCTTTTTTTCATTCCATATTTTTACAACAGAAAGAAAAAAAGTGGAAAATCACTGGACTAAGGGTATAGCCCTCGATGGAGACGGCCCTGACTTTGTTGGGCTGAGAACTTTTCAGCGGCCCCTTGTAGACTTTTGGACTGACCCAGTACAGCTGCTCTTATGTTCTAATGAATAACAAATAGACTTAATAGCTGTTACAGTAATACTCCAGTCATATCACCTGAGATGTTTAATATTTTGTGCCCAAACATCCTCAAAGAACCTTGGAACAAGGAGTTATAAATATATAATACAATAAACATCTGTAGGGTTTCCCCCAGAATCTTTAAATGTTGCCCAAAGTTGTGTGTGGATCTCAGATTAGCGACCAAAATAATTTGATAATGGGCTTCAATGATTTAATTATTGGAGCTAACAAGCCCTTCCAAGCTGGCATTCATTCTAATTTGAACACAGATCTGGCTGCACACTATTCTGTAACAATGGGTGCATAAATTGTATTGCGTACAATTCAAAAGGGGGGGTGGGGCCATAGGAAATGCATGGACAGTCAGGGGTGTTCACAAATGATGCACATAATATTATTGAATAGTGAGGATCTATGCTCAATTTGCATAATAGGATTTGCACTAGGTTTTGGCTGACATAAGTCCTCGTGCTAGTCCATAAAGAGTGCTCATCCCGAAGTCGGCATGCTTATGTTTATTTACCATTTATAGACTATTTTGCTTTAACGTCAATGCGGTTTACATATAAACAGCAAGGAAAGGAGCGCCATTTCATTTAAAAGAAAAGATAAAAGGAAAAAGAAACCAATCTAATAGTGGCTGCAAAATAAGATCCTAAAGATCTCTAAGAACAAGCTAAATTTAGATAAATTTTCAGAAGACCTCAGAATGGATTTCAAGTGGAAGGGAGTTCTATAAGAACAGGACTGACGCAAAAAAGGCAGAATTACCAGTAGATGCCCTTTATAAAATAGCATTGAGCATTGAATTTTAGCTGGACTGAATTTTTGGCCCTTCTATACAATCTGTAGAAGTTAGATATTTATCTCTTTTCCTATTACTGCAGTTCTTAGTGTCCCATTTTGTTATGGATACACCTTTCATTTTGCTTGTTCTTCTTTTCTGCAGTGTCCACTCACTGCAATAGTTTTTTTTTTTTTTTTGAATAGGTAGCCTGTGAGATAAAGGTCTGTGTTAATGGAGCTAAACCACGATATCCACACAGTAAGCATCATTAAAAGCACTTCAGCTACATTTAAGTTCTCTCCGAGGATGGATTTATTGCAATGCAGAAAAGCCCCCGTTCAACAGAAATACTTTCCATTCCATTTATATGGCAGAATCTGCCAGCCAGAGATTAGTAGTAAAATGATTTGAGATAGAATCAAAGAATTCCAGCTTTTTAATTAGTCTGTTAAATGCTGGAGCTCCTAATACAAATATTTAACTGTGAAGCTTGTACACGGCACTTAGGTCATCAGGAAGAAATTTATTGGGAACTCTAAAGTCACTCCACAATGATTTTCATGGGTTATGACTTCTTAAATTGCTGTTTATTGCCAATAGCACTACATTTGGACATAAATAAGATTCACTGGATTAGGACACTGTCCTGGTTAAAAAGTTTAACCTTCACTTTGAATGAGTTATAGTTATTGAAAGCCTTTTATTTTGCAACAGAAGTACCTTTAAGCTGGGTTAGCTATTTTTACACTTGAGTAATGAATCACTAGCTGAAAACCTTTTTTGGTGAGGTGCCAGACTTGGTTAACTTTTGTTAATTTTTAGAGAAATGTTCTCACTGAGTACAGATCTTCATTATGTGGTTTTAAAAAGTTCACTGTTTAATGCTTAGTGGGAGGAAGGATGTAATCATGCAAACAGAGTTAAGACAGATTGGTTTGGCATGGAATTAAACAGGAAATGGTGCCTTCAAAACATATCCTAAAGCAGACCTCTGATGATAAAAAGAAAAAGTCACTTTTTAGAATGAGACGTTTGGGTCGCATGTGTCTGAGTATGTCCAGGTTATTTGCTTTTAAACTTAAGTTTTTATTCTTTCAGTTAGTTAGTGAAGAGAACTTATGAAATGAAACTACTGATTTTCTTTTTGGAACGATAAATTATTCTGTGTAATTGTGTCAATATTTTTTCCATTTATATTTACTGAATGTATGAATCTACTTGAATTATTACACTTATTTATTTATTGAGATTTATTAACCGCCTTTATGAAGAGATTCACCCACGGCAGTATACAGTTTAACATAAAACGTACAAATTTGTTAACAGCATAAAAATAGTAAAATGACAAAATATAAACTTAAATATAATCCATGAGCTAAACTCAAAATTAGTAAATTGAAACCTAATAGGACTACAGTGAAACAGTATAAAAAAATATTTAATAGCACTGAAATTTTCAGAAGGTGTTTGACAAGGTCCCGCATGAACGACTACTTCAAAAAATTGCGAGCCATGGAATCGAGGGTGAAATACTCACGTGGATCAAAAAATGGTTGGCGGATAGGAAACAGAGAGTGGGGGTAAATGGACAATACTCGGACTGGAAGAGCATCACAAGTGGAGTGCCGCAGGGTTCGGTGCTTGGACCCGTGCGCTTCAACTTATTTATAAATGACCTGGAAATTAGTATGATGAGCGACGTGATTAAAATTGCAAATGATACAAAGTTATTCCAAGTAGTGAAGACACAGAAGGATTGCGAAGACCTGCAACATGACATAAACATGCTCAAGAAATGGACTGCGACATGGCAAATGAGGTTTAACGTGGATAAGTGTAAGGTGATACATGTCAGTAACAAAAATCTTATACACAAATATAGGATGTACAGTGCAGTACTTGGAGAGACCCCCCAGGAAAGAGACTTGCGAGTACTGGTAGATAAGTCAATGAAGCTGTCCACGCAATACACAGTGGCAACGAAAAGGGTGAACAGAATGCTAGGAATGATTAAGAAGGGGATCACAAACAGATCGGCGAAGGTTATCATGCCACTGTACCGGGCCATGGTGCGCACTCACCTAGAGTACTGCGTACAGCACTGGTACAGAAAGGACACGGTACTACTCGAAAGGGTCCAGAGAAGAGCGACTAAAATGGTTAAGGGGCTGGAGGAGTTGCCGTACAGTGAGAGATTAAAGAAACTGAGCCTCTTCTCCATTGAAAAGAGGAGACTGAGAGGGGACATAATCAAAACATTCAAGATAATGAAGGGAATAGACTTAGTAGATAAAGACAGGTTGTTCACCTTCTCCAAGGTAGAGAGAATGAGAGGGCACTCTCTAAAGTTAAAAGGGGATAGATTCCGTACAAACGTAAGGAAGTTCTTCTTCACCCAGAGAGTGGTAGGACTCTGGAATGCTCTTCCGGAGACTGTTATAGGGGAAAACACCCTCCAGGGATTCAAGACAAAGTTAGACAAGTTCCTGCTGAACCAGAATGTACTCAGGTAAAGCTGGACTCAGTTATGGCACTGGTCTTTGACCTAAGGGCCGCCGTGGGAGCGGACTGCTGGGCACGATGAACCACTGGTCTGACCCAGCAGCGGCAATTCTTATGTTCTTATGACAACATAATACCTATGAAACACCTAATAAGCACCCATTAGAACATTCAAATAACATACTCTAGATATAATGTTAATGCTTTTCTACAGTACAGCTTACCATATAACTCAGGGACCAAGCGCAAATCTATATATGGGGACAAGATGGGTGGTCCATAGTCTGTTGGGATAAATTGATGGGTGGCTAAACTCAAGGCAAGTTGTTTGTACAGTTAAACAAGATATATGGAGCTAATTTACAGTAAGTTACTGTGTATGTAGCAAGCTAGTCCAGGAGCAGAATGAGTATATAGTCTAATTGGTCACCCTATGTATTAAAGGCTTGGGAGATCACCAGGCTTTCACCTGCTTCCTGAAGTCGAGGTACACTTCCCCCTCCCCATTTGCAGTTTCTGCACTTACGATTTCACATAATTGTAATTTTTTGGGGGGTAGGGGGACCCCCCCCTATATTTTTGCCTTCCCCCCCCCCCCGGCATCCCAGCCTTACCTGGTGGTCTAGCGGGTTTTCGGGGCAGGAGCAATCTTCCTAAGCTCCTGCCCCATTCAGATCGCCAATAGGAAATGGCTGCGGGGAGTTCCTGTAGTTTCTCGAGACTATGATGGGAACTCCCCACAGCCATTTCCTATTGGCGATCTGCACGGGGCAGGAGCGTAGGAAGATCGCTCCTGCCCCGAAAACCCGCTAGAGTACCAGGTAAGGCCGGGATGCCGGGGGAAGGTGGGGGTGGGTCAGAGCCGGATATTTGCGGTTTTTCACCATTCGCGGTCCGGCTCTGCCCCTATCCCCCGCGAATAACGAGGGAGAAGTGTAGTTTCGAGTTAGACGTAGCCCCTATGGGAGTAAATTCTAGAGCATAGGGGTAGTTCTGAGAAAGCTCACTGGTGGGTATCACATCTTACAATTTCTTTTTCTGAGGGTACAGACAAGTGATGATCCTTGATAGGACCTTGGAGGTCTCAAAGTTATGTAAAGTGCTAATGTATTCTTTAAGTATTCTGGCTCATTTTGTCTGAGGGCCTTGAAAATCAAACAGAGTTTTAAATTTAGCCCTGTAAGGTACCGGTAAATAGTTTAGTTTTTGCAGGAAGGGTGTGATGTGGCCACGCCACTTGCAGCTTTCTATTAGTTGTGCTGCAGCCTTTTAAAAAAAAAAATTTATATTCCGCATATCCTACAATTCTATGTGGATTACAAATTCAGGTACTCAAGCATTTTTTCCCTTTCTGTCCCGGTGGGCTCACACTCTATCCAATGTACCTGGGGCAATGGGTATTAAATGACTTGCCCAGGGTCACAGGGAACAGTGCAGGATTCAAACTCACAACCTCAGGGTGCCGAGGCTGTAGCTCTAACCACTGCACCACACACTCCCACATGCTTCTGAATTATTTGAAGCTGATGCAAGCTCTTTTTGACTTGATTAGTCTTGATGTTATCATGGCCGGTACCACTGTGGTCAGACTCATCTTTTCAGTATATGGAGAAAGATTTCATAGCTGCCGTAAATGATAGAGACAATTTTTCAAGGTTGTTTGAATTTGTGAGATCGGAGTGAGTGATGAGCTAACAGTTTCTTGAGATTCCTGACCTGTGATTTTAGGGGGAGTTCATTGTAATTGTCCCGTTGTGTTAAGAACCCAAAGAATCTCAATTTTGCTTGGGTTCAGGCAAAGTTTGTTGCTGTTTGCCCATTCCTGAATTGCGGTTAGACAGACAGGCAGTCAGTTTACGCAAAGTTGTGGATAGATCTGGTTCAGTGGGTATCAGCACAGATATAGAATTTTGTGTTCATCGATTGAACAATCAAAATAGGACATTGCACCACCAGGAAATGTTTCTTAGCATTTATATACCACTTATAACCTAAGTGGTTTACATTCAGGTACTCAAGCATTTGTCCCTATCTGTCCTGGTATGCTCACACTCTGTCTAATGTACCTGGGACAATGGGTGGGGATTAAGTGACTTGTCCAGGGTCACAAGGAGCAGCATGGGATTTGAGCCCACAACCTCAGAGTGCTGAGGCTGTAGCTCTAACCACTGCACCACACACTCCCATAGCAAAAATGAAAACATTCACAAAAGCTGAATATATTTTTAAAAAAACCATTTAGAAAACATATTAAAAAATAAGGAAGAGAAAAGAAAAAGGTTGGAAAACATTTCCATTTAAAGTAAACTAAGAAAAGTTCTTCACGAAAGGGCTATCAGATCATATCAATAACAGTACGAATAATTGACTCATCTATAGATCTCCAACTGGAAAAGATATAGCAATAGGAACAATTAGGGTTCTAGCATTCCAAAAATTTGGGGGCCCATTTACTAAGCTCTTTTTGAAAGAGGGTGTACAGAGTTTTTTTGGTTTTCTCTGTACTTTATTCCCTATCATGCACACATACTGTCATGTCATGTTTTCTAATCTGTCTTTACTTATTCAGTTCAAGGTTGAATTACATTACAAGAAGTTGGGTCAGTTACCCAGGACGTTATAATGGACAGTTTGATAGACATTCAATAGAGTCGATAGTACAGGTAGATCTATACAGTTATTAATACAATTAGTTCATAGTTACAAACAGTGGCATAGCAAGGGCAGTGCGGGGGAGGTGGTCTTCCTAAGGGTGCAGCACCCCTCCTCCTCTCCGCCCCTACCCCCCGCTCCTCTCCTTGCCACACACGCGCGCCCCTTGCCTTCCTCAGTGCAAGGTTGCTGCCCACATCAGCGTCGGCGCTCTCTCTGATGTCACTTCTGGGACCCACGCCTAGGAACTGACATCAAAGGACGTACCGACGTGGGCATGCTGCTCATACCAGAGAAGTTAAAAAGGTATGGGGAAAGGGTAGGGGTTGCACGTGTGGCAGGGGGGTGGGGGGAGTAAGGGTGGGGGAAGCCCTGGACACCGCTCACCCTTATTACGCCATGGATTACAAATACAAAGTTACAAGTTCAAGTAGGTCATCCATTGGCTCATCTTTAGGCCCCAGGAGTTGCATTAGACAGTTTAGAAATGTGCTTTTACAATTACTATTTCAGTTACTTCAGGGCTGGCTCTCTGTCTTGGTACAGAATTGCTTTTAAAAGTTTTCTGAACCTGAGATAGTGATCACACGATCATAGTGTAAGTGGTAGTTGGTTTCCGCATTGTGCCAATTGATAATGGATGGATAAGGTAATTTGCCTGGTAGACTTTATATTATTGCATGCTGGTAATTTTAAGTGGAAAAGATTTCTGGTGGAATATCTGTTGGAGGCATCTTGGAGATGGATGGCTAACTCTGTTAGGTAGTCGGGGGCATTCCCTCTCAGGATCTTAAAGGCAGTGATGCCTAGTTTAAACCTGATGTTTGCAGTTATGGGCAACCAATGTAGTTTCATATAGTAGGGTTTTAGGCGTTCCAATTTCCATAGTCGATATATGAATTTTACTGCATTTTGAACTATTTGTAGACACGATAGCAACGTTTTAGAGCAAAGAACTAGTGTTGCATTACAATAGTCTAGTCGAGATAGGATTAGGGATTGTACTAAAATTTAGAAAGCCTCTTTTTCGAAGTATTTTCTGATGGATCTTAGCTTTCTCATCACAAGGATTGTTTTATTATTGATTGTATGTGGCTCTTCATAGATAGGTGGTTATCAATTTCTGCTCCTAAGATTCGGGATTGTAGTTTTAATGGAAAGTCTGTATCATCTACTGTTATTCTTGGAGTGTAGTGTGGATCAGGTGAGGGTCCTAGCCAAAGGAATTTAGTTTTGTGCACTACTAAAAAAGACTGTATGCACTTTCCAAAAGAGCGTGTCTCTTTGCAAAAAGTGCACTCTTTTGTAAGAGCGTGCATTACTAACCACATATGAAAAACACCCGAAACGTTAGGGTTTTTCCTGTTGGTTGACTTTTCCTATGTCATTTCAAATAAATGTACATCCCTAGTAAGTATAAATTTGAAATCAGCACAGACACAAGAGTTTAGCTAAAGGAACTCTGCGTAGCAGGCACAGGACATAATGTGAAATTCTGGAGGCGATTCAAGGCTAGGTTTTGGTATACCTTATAGAATAGAAAAAGGGAGGAGGAAGAATGTCTTAAAACACAGGAAGACACAGTGTTAACAGAAAGAGATGGCCTCTACTGATAACATAGTGGTTGAAAGGAAAGATGAGAAAGTGATGGCTAGGATGCAAGGTTCAACTGGCAATGAATTTGTTTTAAACTTTCAGCAATATCGCTTACAGCCAGGAATGGACTGACCATATGGGCAACCAGGTAGTGCCTGAGGGCCCAGAGCACTTGGAAGCCCAGCACTTCCTGTCATCTGTCTGCTGCCGAGCTCGTGACCTATTCTTAGGTTATACTGCAACCTGCCAAGGTAACTTCCTGCTTCAGCAAGGGCAGGACGCATCTCAATAGAAAATAGCTGAAGGGAACCACTGCCTTCCGCTACTGAGGAACAGGTATGGAGGGGGAGACCAAGAGTCTTATTGCCCCAGGGGAGGGGGCCCAGGAACCTTAATGCCCAGATGCCTGTCAGTCCGCCCTTGCATACAAAGATATCAAACAGGGAGAACAGAGATGATTAGATGAGAGGAAAAATTGTTGACGCTCAAGAGCAGAGAATAGAGTAGAACTTATCATTGCTGGGAGATCCCTTGCCATGATAATCATAGCGGCCGCGTCTACTTACAATGTAGGCCAGCATTTTGCTAGCCTACATTGTACACATCTCCCTAGGCCTAGGGAAATGTGTATGGCTACCTAAGTCTGCCTAAGGCTACTTCCGAGCCAAACTACGCCCGCGCCTTAGGCAAGTTTATGTGGGCTTGCACACCTCCCTATGCTCCAGGAGGCACCTCCAATATAGGCGGCCTGCCTCAGGAGCTTTTTTTTAAAAAAAAAAAAAACAACAAAAGTACGTATCGATTGACTGGTTAGACAGTGGTAGGATGCCTACTGCTGCCTACAATCGGGATGCCATTTATAGAATCCAGGCCTTAATGTATAGCCAAATAAACACACGTATAGACTGTCATGGGAGATTTTTTTATGCCGATGAGGTCAGATATGCCCATTCTCTGGGAGGCAAAGGGAGGGATCGGAGGCTTTTTCCTCCTTGTCAATTTTTTGATGGCATGTGCCTTTGGAATGCAATTGTTTGATAATGAATTATGGACATAATACATTAGAGATGTATATATACTCAGTTTTTTTAGGAGATGGAAATGCAGATTATGGAAGTGTAAAACATCGCAGTGCTTTTTATAGCGCTGTTAGTACCTGGTTTATCTACAATAGAAGGTTTTTTTGTATGATAACATTTAATGTATCACAGAAAACAAACACTACTGCTTATTGAAACTTCAAACAACAATCATGTGTTATATAAACTCTATTCAGAACATTAAGTCACAAACATTTCATTATAGCTACTTCAGAGTGACAAATGGAGGAGGAAAAAGCCTCAGAATCCAACCTATCTTTTTGTATAAATTCAATGATAGGATTTGGGGGGGCTTAAGGGAACCTCACTGGCATTAAAAAAAAACCTTCTCACTGTCTACTAAGTAGCCTTGTGCAACACAAATGACTCAATTATGAATATGAAGAAATAGGAACCTGCCACATCGATGATGGCCAGTGTTTCACCATTCCAGCTGCTTCAGAATGTGAACTTAGGGCTAGATGCACTAAAGTCAGTGATCATCGCTAAACCTGTTTTCACAGCTTTAACAATGATCACTTTTACTGACCCACCCCGTGCTTTAACGACAATCGCTTTTTACGGCTCACCCCGTGTTTTTCCCCTCGATCGCCCATTTTCCGATCCGGCCATGCAAATTAGCTAAAACCCCATGCAAAGTAGTCGAGCAACTGATGAACTAACATCACTTGGCTATACAAAAAAACCCAACCCAAAAATCCAGGGGTTTTAGCTATCTGAACAAAACGACGGTAACTGTGTTATCAACAGGTCTGTCTGTTTGGGGGGGGGGACAGGTTTCATTTATTTTCAATTGCACAGATATTGTGCATGTGTTACACATGCATGTGTTACACATGTTATACATGTGTTACACATGCACAATATCTGTCCCATAATTAAAAAAATGAAAAAAGTCTCCCACCACCGATGACGTCCCTCCCCAATGACCCCCAATGAACGTGGCACCAGGAATCATTTTCATACAAACTTGGTAGCGCGTTGATCAATGTTCCACAATCGGCCAACAGTGATCCAGTCGGTATTTTGGACTGACTTTATTGCATCTAGCCCTTAAACATCAGATTCCTACACAGCAATAATAAATGCAAAAATCTTTCAAGACACTTTCCACATGATTATTGTGATATTTCTATGTGCGTGCTTTATACGCTACATTGGTGTCTTCACAGATACGTGGCTATAAATTGCCATGCGTGCTTTTCTATATTGAACATAGAGAAGCCTTGATACAACATCCCAACTTTTAAATATAAGATGTTAAGAGCTCTTGAGCTATTCCTACTGAGTGAGAGAGACCCCATTGCAGTCTCCCCTCTGTTTGCTTAACTCATTTCCTCATATTGTTAAATGCAAAACTAGAGAAAAATTCAACATATCTTCATTCCCCTGTGTTTATTGCTTGCAAGTTATGGCCAAAAGGTGCCACCCCAAACCTTCATGCTATATATATCCATCCAAATAGTGGGATTCAAGCCTCGTTCTCATCCCCAACATCCACCTGACATTCCCCAATGCACCTCGATACCCCAACACTCCAGGATACTCCCCAACACCCACCCAATACCCCATGACACCCACCTGGCCTTTTCCAACACTCCCCAACACACCCTGACACCTCCAACACTCCCTCACACCCCAATATCTCCCCTGACACCTCCCAACCCCCCCCCCCCATAGCTTTAGGAGATGGCCGGCAAGAGGGATGCACACTCCCTCCTGCTGGCATAAAAGAGTTTTGCTTACAACAGAAGCAGTGAATGCAAATGAATCTCATGCATATTCATTGGGGATATTTTGAGAACCTGACTGTCAAGGGGGTACTCCAGGATGGTATGGGAAATACTGCTCTAAAGCACAGCAGGAAGAATTGGAAGAAAAAGGTATCATTACCTGGGGTGGTTTTTAAGTGCACTGAAGTTTGTGAAGAAAGTTACACCAGAAGATTCTGCTGAAAAATATGCCAGTCTGAAGTGTACCCTAGGGAGAAGCTGAGAATTCAGTAAGAATGTGATTATAGGTGATCAAAGTGAAAGATCAAAAGCCAGATTGGAGTTCTTTGACTTTATTTGACATACTAGAGAATGACTTTCCGTACACACCCAGAATATGCACAGATAGAAACTATGGGGTGAAGAGCAAGTGGCTATATAACAGGGGCTGAAGGTGGCAGTATTAAGCCACCTTTTTCTACTTTAAAGGAATGTAACCAGACACCAAATAACAGAAGTTGAGATTCCTACTCCATAAGCTGCATGGTTTGACATTTTCAGCTGAAATTTTACTTTGGACTGATAGTGTATTATTTTAGAGATGATATTGTTTGCTGACCTCCATCGGCTTTATAGCTAGAAATTCAATGCCAAGCCATGTCCAAGCTCTGGCATTCAATTTGTGGGTATATGGCACCAGCAAAAACATAGCTGGCTATGTATATTTGGCACTTAACTGGTTATGAAGAACTGTAGAAAGGTAGGACTGAGTTTTATGCGGTCTTATTTATGCTGTTATCATAGCCGATTAAGTGCTGAAAACCGGCATTTAACTGGCTAAGTGCTGACTCCATTAATGCCCTCCCTGGAATGCCCTGTTTCAGCTCGGGCGCTAATGGGTTATTTTCAGTGGCACTTTCCAGTTAAGTGTCACTGAAAATGGCTGCTTAGTACTGGACAGGCAATTTAGGGCTAGATTCACTAAGCCCACCGATCATGTTTACGACTATGTACCGACCCGATTTTCCTCTGACCCGATTCACTAACCTCATAGAAACATAGAAACATAGAAAGATGACGGCAGAAAAGGGCTATAGCCCATCAAGTCTGCCCACTCTACTGACCCACCCCATTAAGTCTGAGTACTAATGACCTAGTTCCTTAACTCGACCCTCGTAAGGATCCTACTAGGGCATCCCATTTATTCTTAAAGTCAATAACGCTGGTGGCCTTGATCACCTGCTCTGGAAGCTTGTTCCAGTGATCTACAACCCTTTCTGTGAAGAAATACTTCATGGCCAATCATACCTCATGGCCAATCAACCTCCGATTCAATCCTCACATGCAAATGAGAGGAAATGGCATGCAAAGTAGAAAGAGCCTCGATTCATTACACAAAATTCAGGCACACCGACTGGGTTGGCCGATCAAGAAGAAGCGACTGCTGAGGACCAGTCACATGTGCAAAAACCCTGCCCTCTGCCCCAACTCTCCTGCTCTTGCCACCCTGCTCTTTGCCCTGACTCTCCTGCTCTTGCCGCCCTGCTCTCCGCCCCGACTCTCCTGCTCTTGCCGCCCTGACTCTGTGGTTTTAACCCGTGGGTTTAACACGGGGCTGCATTACGGCATGTTATGTTAAGTTCCAGAACACGCCGCAGTGCAGCCCCGCTTTAAACTTGCGGGTTAAAACCACAGGCTCGCAAAGTTTCCAGCTCTGTAGTAAAAAAAAGTTTCCAGCTCTTCCTTGCACGGAGAGTATGCGCAGACCATCTACAGGCATAGAAGATGGTCTGCACATGTGTCAGGATCACTCTCCAGCAATCCGTGCGGTCGGTGGGGTGGCATACCTCCGATCGCCCCCATTTGCATGAGGGCGCGTTGTGGACCAGTCGGCCTGCCACAGATCGCCCATGGATCGGACAGGATCGGGAAGGTTAGTAAATCTAGTCCTTAGTTAGGTGCCAATAGCAAACATAAGTTATAGAATACTAGAACTTATGCACACATTGCAATACAACATTCTAAAGTAATGTTTCTCAAGTTGTTCCTGGAGTATCTCATTGCCAGTCAGGTTTTCAGAGTATCCACATGAATAGCTGTCAAGATGACAGCACGCACATTTAGGAACCTAAATTAGGACAATACATTTAGGAGCGCAGATTTTTTATTTTATTTTAATTTTCATTGGGCCCTCAGGGTTTCAGTCATTTCATGACAAGGATATGCTCTAATGATTTATGGCTCACTTCATCCACATGATGCATTCCTTGCTAGACACCTTCCTCCAAATTCTATATATGGTGTATTGAGTTGTGTGTGCATATTTGGACACACATCCAATTTGCGTGCGCCACTTAATTGAACATTGAGCCAATTAACACTGGAAATGGGTTCTTCACAAGAAATTACCGGTGTTAATTGGATTTTGGTTTAAATTTATGTGTGTAAATTTAGGCACAGATCATGCCGTGCCAAAAAGGGGGTGCAGAAATGGTAGGGTCATGGGTGGATTGGGGACATTCCTCAAATTTACATGCATAATTATAGAATAAGGGACATCCATATCCAAGTTAGGCATGTGGAATTGTACCACATTTCAGTTGGTGCAAATGGGCAAGGTGTGAGTCCTGGGCCTAACTTTAAGCATGATTTATAGAATACTACTCAGCGTTTATATAATCCACCAATTTTTTTTAGGTGCCATTTAGAAAATGTAACCCCTAATAATGTGGCATACAGCTGCCATCACTGGTATCTTTGTACAAAGCCACATATAGGCTTTCCTTTACTAAGCCGTGATCACTGACCCACTCACATCACCATAAAAATCAAAATAAAAACGTACATACCTGCCTCCAGAACATCATCACCTAGCATAGGAAAGTCTAGTAAAGCTGCACCAAGGTATCTTAAGTAGTCTGGGGGGTGGGCTAGTGAACCATAGAGAGAAAGGCCCAGGCCCATAAGCAGGGCCGGATTTTCCTATAGGATAACTAGGCTTCAGCCTAGGGCCTCAAGATCAAGAGGGGCCTACATTCAAATTGTTAGCAAAATTAAAATTACACTATTCTAAAAACAGTGAACACTAAAACACTGAACCGAAAATAAGGAGAAATTCTACGTTTCAGGATCGGAACTGGCTCCAGCCACAACGGGGCGCCGACTCGGCTTCTCCCTTTCTTTTTCTCGCCCTGGGAGGAGGATCGGGGAGGGAAAGATGTCAGTCCGGAAACAGCTGGGCAAAGCCCAGCCCCGCGGGGAGAGAGGCAAAACGTGGATCCATCAGGACAGGGCGGCCCAGACTGGCATCGGGGGTGGGGTGGGGGGTTTCAGTGGCAGGGGGATGGGAGGCAGGCAGGCTGGCATTGGAGGGAGGCTGGGGGGGTTTAATGGAAGGCAAGCAGGCAGGATCTCATGGGTGGGTGTTCAATGGAAAGGGGATGGAAGGCAGGCGGGCCTCGGAGGGGGGGTGAGGTGAGGAAGGACGCATTGGGGGCACAATGGACATAGGAAGGGGCAATGTTGTGTGTTATGTTTGATTAGTTATTGTTACAAGTACTATACATGGTGCTGAGAATAAATGTCCAAATAAGTGTTCTTGACTTTTTTTTATTTATTATCTGTCACATTTTTTATAAAGGTTAGTACCAATAACAACATGTTTCATTTAACATATTGATATATATCACAGTAATGATATATTTTATTATCTCTCATGTAATTTACAAACTTAAAAATGGGAGGTGAAAGGGCCTCATAAGTGGAATAGCCTAGGGCCTCTTTTCATCTAAATCCAACCCCTGCCCATAAGCCAATCTACGCACTATATTAATGGTAGAAAATGTGAGGCCACCCAAAAAAAAACTAACCCTACTGTACTGCCATATAGGTGCCACCTGCAGCCATAAGGGCTATTGAGGTTGTAGACAGGTGGGTATAGCGGGTTTGGGGGGGGGCTCAACATTACTTATATGGGAGTTGTGATGAGATTTTTATGTGGCACCCTTTTATTGAAGTTCACAGCAGTGCCCTGTAAAGTGCCCCATTGCTGTGTTGCCAAGTCTGGGTGGCCAGTCCATCACTTTTCTGGCCCCTCCCACATCCAAAAGGTCTTGTTCTAGGTGTTTGAGACTTGGACAAATATTTGGTTGAGAATGTGGTATAAAGATAGACGTACTGGTGGTCTGGACGATCAAACGCTTGGACGTATAGAGAGATGATTTTCAAAAAAATAATCTTTTGGACATACTTTTCGAGAATGGACCTTTTGCGGCTGCCAACTTTGAACAATCAGTGTCCCTATGACAAAATTGTACTTAGACGTTTCTTTCGATTATGGCCCTCCACGCATTTTGGAGTTATGAATGTGAATTACTGCCTATTAGTATGTTGTAGGATTGCATAGAAACATAGAAAAATGACGGCAGAAAAGGGCCAAAGCCCATCAAGTCTGCCCACTCCAGTGACCATTCCCCCATGAGTTTGCTCACCAACCTCCTGCCCTTACCTCATTAGAGATCCCACATGAATATCCCATTTATTTTTGAAATCTGCCACGCTGTTGGCCTCAATCACCTGCCGTGGGAGTTCATTCCAATGATCGACCACCCTCTCAGTGAAGAAATACTTTCTGGAGTCACCATGAAATTTCCCTCCCCTGATTTTCAGCGGATGCCCTCTGGTGGACGAAGGTCCCATAAGACGAAAGATATCCTCTTCCACCTCGATACGACCCGTGATATATTTAAATGCATCAGGGATACAGCACATTAACCCCCTTTTACAAAACTGTAGCGGTAACAGCTCAAGCATCAGAGCTGTTACCACCACAACTGGCGCTAAAAATGCTAGCGCGGTTTTGTAAAAGGTATGGGGTGGGGGGTAACTGTCAAATAATCTACATACAGTAAAAACATTAATAAACATCACTTTTAAAATGAATCAAAAGAAAAAAAAAATAATATCAAGTTCTTCATATATACTCAAAACAAAACATGGAAAGAAGCAATACGTCTTAAAAAGCCTCTGTAATGGGCAGTCAGAAGAGGAAGTGTTAATATTATCCTCAGACTGAGAGAAGGACACCCCGCAATGGGGAAAACCACCGGCAGTGAGAAAACAGGAAAGTCTTTGAAAATTGCTCTGTATGTTAGATGTTTGACAATAAAACCCATGAAAACTTGAAGTGATCTTGTTTGAGGTGTCTTTTCATATACAGTGGTACCTTGGATTACGAGCATAATCCGTTCCAGGAGCCTGCTCGTAATCCAAAATGCTCGTTTATCAAAGCGAGTTTCCCCATAGGAAATAATGGAAACTCGCTTTGATGCGTTCCCCCCCCCCCCCCCCCCCGAGAACCGGCATTGTTCCCCTCGAAGGCCCCCCCCTGCGATCAGGCACCCCCCCTGCCTCGAACTGCCCCCCCCCCCCGACACGATTGGGCACCCCCCCGCCACAATCCGACCCCCCCCGACATGATTGGGCACCCCCCTCCGACACGATCCGACATCCCCCCGACACAATTGGGCACCCCCCTGCCGCATGTTCCTGCTAAATAAGTAAGACAATTTCTAAAGATAAGCTGTAAAATGTTTATTATCCCTGTTTATTAGGCCTGGAAAGCATGTTGCCTAAGGAACTACCAGATGTCTAGTCTTTCTTGCAGTACGTAGGGCCTCCTTTTGCAAGTCTTTAACATCTTTTTAAGAGCAGAAGGCTGGAGTTTGTGGTTTCTTTGCAAGGTCCATGACTTATCTGCTTAAGTCTACAATATTTCCTCATTTCAATTTTGCAGTGATGTGTAACATATAGTGCAAAATGGTTTTTTGATAGTGAAATTGCACAAATTAGAGAATGGCACGGTGACCAATTTTTCCCTGTCCCCACAAGTTCTTTTCCTGTCCCTGCAACCTCCATCTTCATCTGCACAAGCCTCAAACACTTTAAAATCATGTGTTTGAGGCTTGTGCGGTTAAGGCAGAGCTTACAGGAATGGGGCTGGGGAAGGGACAGGGACAGCGCCAAAACCTGCGGGGATGGGGGTGGATAAATTGAGTTCCTGTGGGGATGGGGACAAATTTGTCCCTGTGTCATTCTCAAGCACAAATTGCTATTTAGATATAAAATTGTAATAACACAGGCCAAAGGAGTACAAAACATCTTTCTACAACAAGCATCAGTTTATAATACATTTTTAAAAACCTATAAGAGAGGCAGATAATCTCTCAGGAAACTAATGGGGCTACTAGATGTGGTTAAAAGCTACAGCCTCAGCACCCTGAGGTTGTGGGTTCAAACTCACGCTGCTCCTCATGACCCTGGGCAAGTCACTTAATCTCTCCATTGCCCCAGGTACATTAGATAGATTGTGATCCCACCGGGACAGACAGGGAAAAATGCTTGAGTACCTAAATAAATTCATGTAAACCGTTCTGAGCTCCCCTGGGAGAAGGTATAGAAAATTAAATAAATAAATAAAGAGGAGCAAAATAAAGAAAAAAAGCTTCCAAAGAACAACAAAGTAAATCAAAACAATGCAAGTAAAAAAAAAAAAAAAAACCAAAATTGGGGGGGGAACCACTCTGATTCCAACTCAAGGGTAACATTTATTATGCATCCACTAAAAAAAGACTTGACGGTGCAGGGCGCCTTTTTCAGGAGTCAGTCAATTTCGATGGGACTGTTCACAGACTTATTACAAGAAAGTCTACCCATGATATCTTGAATAAGCAGTAACAGAAATGGTGGCAACAACAGAGACACTCGGAGAAGATAAAACCATAATAGAAAAGCTGGATAAATTCCTATTATAGAAGACCTGAGGGCAGGGGGGAGGTTTCCAAGCTAGTTAAGCCATGTTAAAGTACTTGACCGACCTCCAAATGAAACAGAAGAACTAGACAGGGATCTGAAGAACGATATTGTCAAAGTAGAAATGAAGGGAGAGGTGTTAATACATGGTGACTTGAATCTACTGGATGTGGATTGAAGTACCCCACCTGCAAATCTGGAGAGAAACAGAAAGATTGTGGATGCATTACAAGGAGTCTATTCTGACTACTTCGCCAACAAAATTCTCAACTTGAAAACAACACTCACAATAACTAGCACTTACCCAAATATTCATCCACCCTCTCCAGAAAATGATGGCTCACCAGCAGACATGACCTGGTCTCACTTCAAAAACCCAGACTGGAGCCTATTCCTCAAGCTATACTCAAAATATTCCAAATCCAACTGCCTACTAGATAACTGCCCTCCAACCATCATGAAAACTGCCCCCCTCCCCTTCAAAGCAGAACTCTTCAACTGGATCACCCTGTGCATGTCAACCGGCCACTTCCCACTGGAACTTGGACACATCCTCGTATCTCCAATAATTAAAAACCCTAAAGAATCCCCCTCTGTAACCTCCAACTACAGACCCATCGCCAATATTCCTCTCTTCCTAAAAATCATGGAAGGACTTGTCAATCACCATCTCACGTCTTACCTAGAGAAATTTAACATCCTCCATGACTCCCAGTCTGGATTCCGCACCAATTACAGTACGGAAACTGTGCTAGCCTCACTAACCAATCACCTCCTCCAACTATTCTCACTGGGAAACAGCGCACTGCTACTCCAGTTCGACCTCAGCAGTGCCTTCGACCTAGTAGACCATGACATTCTGATTAGCTGCCTCGACTCCATAGGCATCTCCGGACAACCTGGCTCACAGGCTTCCTAAAAAACCGAACCTACCAAGTCCACAATGACGGAACCTTCTCCCATACATGGAGCAACCCCTGTGGAGTCCCCCAAGGCTCCCCCCTATCCCCGTCACTATTCAATATTTACATGGCATCTCTGGGTCACATGTTATCGAACCGTAACCTGAAATCCTACATTTACGCAGATGACATTACAATCATCTTACCCATCACCTCACTGTCATATGAGACAGAACAATACATCTCTACGGTCCTCACCATGGTAGAAAACTGGACCACTTGCTTCAAACTGAAACTAAACCCAGAAAAAACCAAGTTCTTCCTTGCAAGTCCCAACCACAAACTAACGTCCACCACCCTGCAACTCAATGGTTTAATGTATCCAATCAACTCTACCATAAAAATCCTCGGAGTCATATTGGACCGATGCCTCACTCTAGAAGATCACACTAACACCCAGGTCAAAAAATGCTTTTCCACCCTTTGGAAACTCCGCTCCATCAAACATTACTTTGATTTCCCCACCTTCAGTTTGCTGGTCCAATCCTTAATTCTAAACTCCCTGGATTACTGCAATATCATATACCTGGGCTCCTACAAGAAAACCACTAAACGACTACGACTTATCCAGAACACCGCCGTCCGCCTCATCTACGGGCTCAAAAAATCAGACCACATCAGCCCTTTCTACAGGAAACTTCACTGGCTACCGTTCGAAGCAAGGATCATCTTCAAATTCGCCTGCCTCTGCTTCAAAACCCTAACTGGCTCAGCCCCGATATATCTGTCACGCCACTTCACCTTCCCAGGTTCTAACCGTACACGTAATGCACACCTGTTTGCCTACCCCTCCCCAAAAGGATGCATCCACAAAAGATTCTTCGACAGGACCCTCTCCTTCCAGGCTGGCAAATGGAATGACTGCCTGTCCACTCTCATCTCTCTTGCCCCTACTTATCAATCGTTCAGGAAATCGCTCAAAACATACCTCTTTGACAAATTCCTCTAACCCCCGCTCCTCCCCTACCGAACTAATAATCCCTTGCCTATCTCCCTTTCCCTTCCCCTCCCCCCATGCAACAGTTACTGGATCATTTTTGTAATTATCACTGGTTTATACCATATAATTGCTAACTAACTCTCTGCACCTACATTGTATAAATCGCCCTGAACTGTCTTCTTGATATGCTGTAACCTCGATGTTAACTTCGCTGTAACCTTGATGTAACTTCACTGTTAATGTACAGTCTCTTATCCTGTAAACCGCTCTGAACTGTTTTGTGGTATTGCGGTATACAAAAATAAAGTTATTATTATTATTATTATTATTATTCAGGCAAATGGTGGCACACCCCTTTTCTTCCCCTGTTTAAAAGCAGACTGAAACCCCACCTTTTTCATATAGCCTTCAATCCATAACCCTACTCCCATTGCCCACCACCCTAGCCAGCAGATTAACCATTCCCTGTAACTGTATCCATGGCATCTGTTTGCCTGTGTTGTCTGTTTAGATTGTAAGCTGCTTCGAACAGGGACTGTCTCCTTCGTGACTCTGTGCAATGCTGCGTACGTCTGGTAGCGCTATATTAATAGTAGTAGTAGAACCCACTAGGAGAGTGGCTCGGCCCTCCTATACTTGGTACCCCATTTTATCCTAGACCGCCCATCCAAACACACACGCAGAACCCACCTGTTTAGCTATCCTACTCTAAAGGCCTGCCGCTACAAAAGATATCTAAAGAGAACTCTTGCCTTTCAAGCAGGTCAGCTCAATAACTGGCTGGCCCACATCATCTCACGCGCCTCATCCTACCTAAACTTCAGGAAACTACTAAAAACTAATCTATTCACCAGATTTACAACCTAAATGCCTATATCCACTGTATGAACCCCCTTTGTTATACCTACATTCTTAGATTTTCCTTTATGCAGATTGTCCTGACCTTCTTTACTGTACTTTTTTGCTCTGATTGTACCTATTTTTCTGATTGCTCCATCTTTTGCCGATTGTACCATTTTCGCTGATTGTACCATTTTCCCTGATTGCTCCAATTTTCTCTGATTATACCATTTTTCTCTGGCACCTAGTTTCTCTGATTGTACCATTGTAACCTTTCGCTGATTGTCCAGCCCTTCTTAACTGTAAACCGCCTCGAACTACTATGGCTTTGGTGGTATATAAGAAATAAATTAGTAGTAGTAGTACTCACGAATGGAGAAAATGTGTAAGGTCTGCCAACTTACAGAGCAGTAATCATCATACGGTGTAGTTTGATGAAGCTCAGGCAGATTCCAGTCACATCAAACTCCAGTCACATCAAACATGCTGACTTCAGCAAAATGGAGAAGTGCTGAAGGAGGAGCTGGCAGGGTGGGGGAAAAATGTAGACTGAACTGTAAAAGGAGGCTTTAATAAGGGCAACAGATCTTTATGTAAGGAAAGTAAATAAACCAAGAAGAAAATTAACTAATATGGTTGTCCAAAGAAGTGGCAGCAAAAATAAAGGCAAAACGTGGTGTTTACAAAATACAGATCACAAAAAAAAACAACAGAAGAAAGAATGCCAGACAAGGCTGAGACAAAAAGAGAAATCAGGATGGCAAAAGCATGTGCAGAAAAGAAATGGCTATAAATGTAGAGTGAGATGGCAAGACTTATTAGGTATATTGGGCAGTAGGGGAAGGTCAGAGGTGGAACTGAAAGACTCAAAGGTTCTGATGAATGATGTGTGGACAATAGGGTGAAATAAGTGCAAAAGCTAAACAAATACTTCTGTTCCATGTTCACAGAAGAAAATCCTAAAGAAGGAACATAAGAATTGCCATACTGAGACAGATTGAAGGTCCATCAAGCCCAGTATCGTTTCCAACAGTGGCCAACCCAGGTCCCAAGTACCTAGCTAGATCTCAAGTAATAAACATATTTTATGCTGCTTATCCTAGGAATAAGCAGTGGATTTCTCCAAGTCATCTCAATAATGGCCTATGGACTCTTTAAGGAAATTATCCAATCCTTTTTTAAACCCCGCTAAGCTAACTTATTTCACCACATTTTCCAGCAACGAATTCTAGAGTTTAATTACATGTTGTGTGAAGAAATATTTTCTCCAGTTTGTTTTAAATCTACTACTAAATAGCATCATTGCATATTCTCTAGTCCTAGTATTTTTGGAAAGAGTGAACATGTGATTCACATCTACCCTTTCCACTCTACTCATTATTTTATAGACCCCCAAATGATTTACAAAAGGGAATGGAGGGAATGATTTTACATATGTGAATGGAGCAGATACCATACCATTCATGAATATGTTTCTGAACAACTTGCAAAACCAAAAGGGAACAAAGCCATGGGGCCAAATGACATAAATCCTAGGATACTGAGAGAGCTCCAAGAGATTCTGATGGGTCCTCTAAAGCAGTGATTCCCAAACCTGTCCTGGAGGACCACCAGATCCATCGGGTTTTCAGGCTAGCCCTAAGGAATATGCATGAGAGAGATTTGCATATAATGGAAGTGACAGGAATGCAAAACTGCTCCATGCATATTTCTTAGGGCTATCCCAAAAACCCAATTGGCCTGGTGGTCCTCCAGGACAGGGTTGGGAACCGCTGCTTTAGGTTCATATCCTAAAGCAGGGGTAGGCAATTCCGGTCCGCGAGAGCCGGAGCCAGGTCAAGTTTTCAGGATATCCACAAAGAATATGCACTGCCTCCTTGAGATGTAAATCTATCTCATGCATATTTATTGTGGATATCTTGAAAACCTGACCTGGCTCCGGCTCTCGAGGACTGGAATTGCCTACCCCTGCCCTAAAGTAACCACACAAACAAAAACCAGTCTGCTTTTCTTTTCTTTTTTTAATATCTTTATTAAGATGCAGATTAACAAGACTAACAGTATAATATCAGGAAAAAGAACATTTTGTACGAATATAAAACACAGGTCAGTGTAATACAATAATCACATATATATTTTTTTTCCACCCATCCCCCTACTATGAAGTACAAGTGTGGGAGTAAATTCAAACAGCAAACAACAATCCAAATCAACCATTTAAATTTCTGATATGGGCTGTATAAGATAGTGTTTTCCAAAATAGTTCCCACATGATAGTGAGAAAACGTCCCCAAACAAAGCATTCCAAGATTAATAAACTGATCATGCCAGCAGGATAGTGTAAAAACCAGTCTGCTTTAAACAAGGTGCCTGGCAGTGAAAGGAGTGTTTGCGGTTCCTGAGGTGATAATCACAGTTGAATATAGAGTTTGTGATGTAGAACTGGAGCTTCAGGGTTTATATTGAGATTTTGATCATCCTGTAGTGTGGCTCCAGACTTCAATCCCACTTAGTAAGAATTTGTTGAATGATGCTATCAGTGATAATGACAATTTTACTAGGTAGCTGTAACTGAAACTGGCTGGGGGTGGATTTCTTTATGCATAAAAGGCAGCAGTGTCTTATATTGCTAGTTTAAAAGTAGGGGGGGAAAGAAATGTATGATGTGCAGAAATGTCACTTTGACTTGCCCCCACCCCCCATACCTAGCTTGCTCCCCTCTTGCTAGCCCAAATATTTCTGTCTAGAAACCCCATCAATGCTTCAATGGGGCAGTTTTCACATTCTTGCAGAATTCCCCTTTGAAACTCCACTGGTGCCTGCCCTGCAGATAGAAAAGTACCCAGAGAATTACCATCTGCTGTGTGTAAAAAAAAAAAAAATGCAAAGTGCACACCAGAAAGTACACATGACTTCAAAATGAAAATCACATCTACTTCGCCTACCCCACACATTGTGAAACAGCATATATACTTCTACCCACAGGCTAGGCACCTGGGCCAATCAGGCCTTAGGATTAGTGGGGATGGGCGGACCCACTATGCCTAAGGCCTGATTGGTCCAGGCTTCTAGAGCCTGGGCCAATCAGGCCTTAGATTTAGCGGGGATGGGCCGGGAAGGGGCGGGCCCGTCTTATTTCCACGAGGCGGGCCCGTCGGCTGGACGGCAGCAAAACCCATCCAGCCGACCAACATGTAAAGGTTAGTTGGGGGAGGGAGGTTATTTTTTTTGGGGGGGGGGTCGTTGGGATTTCCGGCAGGAGGATTGGGCATCCTCCTGCCCGTGATTACCAGTTTGGGGGGGAGGGGAGGCTCCAGGGGGGTTCCGGCAGGAGGACTGGGCATCCTCCTGCCCGCGATTACCAGTTTGGGGGAGAGGGGGGTTCCAGAGGGGTTCCGGCAGGAGGACTGGGCATCCTCCTGTCGGCGATGGGACAGGCGGCCGCGACCGCTATACTTATTGCAGCAGGGAGATCCCTTGCTGCCATAAGTATAGCGGCCGCGTCTACTTACAATGTAGACCAGCATTTTGCTGGCCTACATTTTAAGCGTCTCTTCCTCTACTAGGGAGACGCGTAGGGCCGCCTAGGTTCACCTAAGGCCCTTAGGCGAGCTTAGGCGTCTTGCGGGTCTCCCTAGGCTCCCGGAGGCGCCTTCAATATAGGCGGCCTACCTGGGGAGCATTTTTTTAAAAAACGTGCATCCCGATTGGCTGATTAGACAGCTGTAGGACGCCTACAGCTGCCTAAAATCGGGACGCATTTTGGAGAATCAGGCCCAAAGTGCCTGATTCTGTAAACGGCACCATATGTTAGGTGGCGGTAGGTTCCCTATCGCTGCCTAACTTGTTATAATTGGCTTTTTTTCATTATTTTTTTTATAAATTCTTTATTGTTTTTCAAACTTTTAACAGTGCATTACAAATAATATAACATTAGATTACATAAAATGCACCACAATACACAAATAGAATAGCAAAAACAACCATTTCCCCCACCCCCTCTCAATTGTGACTACATTAAATCATATTATTTATATAGCATTATACTCAATTAACTCCTCAAAATATCCTTCCCTCCCCTCCCCCCCCCCACCCAGGATGTGTAAGGAAATCTAAGAAAGAAAAATACATTATTATTATTGCGCATTAATAAATACAGTCAATGGGCTCCATATTTTATTAAATGCATTACTAAAACCCAAGCATTCCGCATTCATTCTTTCATATTTGTATGTGTTACACACACTTGTCCACCAGAATGTGTAATTAAGTCTGTCATGACATTTCCAGTTTCTCGTGATCATTTGAATAGCTATTGCTGTCAGGATAAATAAAATAAAAGACGGCTTTAATTGGCACAGTAGTTGATCAGACCTTTTAAATCCCATTAAAAACTCATTTTAAAAAAGTAAGCATCATAATCGCATCTACAGCGGGGCACCTAATGGTACTTAAGGTCAAAGCAGGCGTGGTAGAGGGGTTGAGGTGACCTTAGGCACCGCTAGGCGCAATTCTCAAAGATCTTTGTAATGTAGGCCAGTAAAACCCTGGCCTACATTACCAGCGCCTAAGTTTTGTGATAGGCACAATTAGCTACAATTCATTTAAATGGCGCCTATGCGTGATTGACACACGGCCGGCGCTGTTTTTATAGGCAGCTTACGATTTAGGCACTGTTTATAGAATCCAGCCCAAAAGGCATTAACACGCAATGCAAGTACATAAAAACTATTATCAGAGCATTTATGCAACGAAATAAAGAATTACATAGCTACAAATTTTCCCTGTCCTCGCAGAATCTCTCTGTTCCCATCCCTGAACTTATCTGCATAAGCCTCAAACACATTAAAATCATAAGTAGCAACATTTTAGAGCTCAGATTGTGATGTCATAATGCCTCATTTCACCAATGCCTAAGCTCTGGGTGACAGGTCAAAAGCGCGCGACGACAAAGGCGCGCCGACAACCCAGCGCAGACAACTGAGCGCAAGGCGGAAGCGCGCCGAAGAAAAACAGTATTTTAAAGGGCTCCGACGGGGGGTGTTGGTGGGGAAGCCCCCACTTTACTTAACAGAGATCGCGCCGGTGTTGTGGGGGGGTCGGGGGGTTGTAACCCCCCACATTATACTGAAAACTTCACTTTTTCCCTAAAAAAGAGGGAAAAAGTTAAGTTTCCAGTAAACGAGAGGGGTTACAACCCCCCAAGCCCCCCCAACGCCGGCGCGATCTGTATTAAGTAAAGTGGGGGCTTCCCCACCAACACCCCCCATCGGAGCCCCTTAAAATACTGTTTTTCTTCGGTGCGCTTCCGCCTTGCGCTCAGTTGTCTACGCTGGGTTGTCGGCGCGCCTTTGTCGTCGCGCGCTTTTGTCTATGAACCAAAAGTAACTTGCCTTGAGCTACAACTGAAAATGGCATGATCTAAACCCAAAAAGAGGACCAAAGTCACCTGTAGGGAAGAAAAACTGCAACAAATCCCAGAGAGATAGTTAATGCTGATATTCTTGGTTACTGTTCAACATGGATTATTTATTTATTCAATTTTGTATACCATTCTCTGACTGAAAAAAAATTTCCTCCTATTGGTTTTAAAAGTATTTCCCAGTAACTTCATCGAGTGTCCCCTAGTCTTTGTAATTTTTGACGGAGTGAAAAATTGATCCACTTGTACCCGTTCTACTCCATTCAGGATTTTGTAGACTTCAATCATATCTCCCCTCAGCCGTCTCTTTTCCAAGCTGAAGAGCCCTAACCGTTTTAGTCTTTCCTCATACGAGAGGAGTTCGATCCCCTTTATCATCTTAGTCGCTCTTCTGTGATGAAAAGTGAAAGCTACATGTTTAAGCAGGTACCTATTTGATTCTTTTCTCTTTTCACAGGCTAACCATAATAGTTTTAACAACAAGCAACTCATGATAATTTTTAAACTAGTAAACATAAAAACGAGAAGTGAAACGGTGCAGGTAGCTGAAGCTATACCAATTCTACAGCCCTTGTAGAAACAACCGAAATAGCTGTGTGCTGCTTAGATAGATGTTGTTTTGCTACATGACTGCATATGCAGTGAAGTGATACCAAGTCCTGAGGGTCCACTCCTTTGAGTTAAGCACACAAAGGGCTGCATTTTGATGCAATCTGATATTGCATATTTACGTCCCAGACAAACTGCTACTGAGAGGAAGTGATAAACTGAACTTCCTGCACAGAGCTGCCTGAGATAACACTTTCCATGGCCTGGAGAAAAAACACATGATTGCTACAGCCCTAAAAGGGAACTAGTCGGGCTCCTAAATAAGTGCTTTTATTTCACATGCACACTGTGAAAACCCAGAAACAAGAGTCCCAAAACTTACTACTTACATTTTAAGAACATTTTTAGAGTATATTACTTTGTAACGCATTGTGTTTAAACAGTGTTGGTTTGGAAATGGTCATTGCATCAGGTTCTCAATAGGGTTAGGTGGACGGGTATTTACTTATATTTATTTATATTGTACCAGATGCATCTCCTCCAGCCCCTGGAACTGCTCAAGCGCTTCCTAGTGTACCCATTCAAACAGAGGAACCAGGCCACAGAGGCCTTGTTGCACCCATACTTCTTCACAGTACCACTGCCTGCCCATCACTCGGAGCTCCCCATCCCCCCAGCGCACTGGGAAGAAAACCCGGCAACGTCTGCAGCATCAGCACGAATACCACATTGATCAGCCCCTGGAAGAATTTGTGGTTGATCCTGAACTGATCGCCCCATATGTCATACGATGAGGGGAAAAGCCCCACCCTCCAATGTAGGTGGTGGAATTTATCAGAATGAGAGCAAGAGTTGGAAAATTAAGTATGTGTCCCAGTAATAATGTTTTCTTTTAATCCTCTGTTTTATCAGATATGTTATTAAATTGATTGTAAACCGCCTAGACCAGTGGTTCCCAACCCTGTCCTGTAGGACCCACCAGCCAGTCGGGTATTCAGTATAGCCCTAATGAATATGGATGAGAGAGATTTGCTTATAATGGAGGTGACAAACATGCAGATCTGCCCCATGCATATTCATTAGGGCTATCCCGAAAACCCGACTGGCTGGTGGTCCTCCAGGACAGGGTTGGGAACCACCGGCCTAGACGTAATGATAGGCGGTATATCAAATAAATAATAATAATAAATTCCCCATAAAGGGTGGGTTTTCAAGCTCAGGGAAAAGTCCATAAAAGGACTACCCACAGGTCAGAACTCAGATCCTGGATGTTAGCTAAAGGCTGAGAGGGATACTCGATTCAGTCTGAAGAGATAACCAATGAAGAAAACTTTCAAAAGCATTTATGAAAGTCAGCAGCAGTGCTGATGACATAAATGCTTTTTTTTCTTAATTTGCAGCAGTTCTGTGAATAGATTCTATTACCATGAGAGGCATGTAAAAGTCAACTAGAACATGTAGAGCCTTTGACCTGATAAAGACATATCTCTTTTCTATTCATCTGTTTTGACTATCTGCTTAATTTCTGGAACTTAATTTTGAGAGAATCTATACTGTAAACAGCATTGAATCCTTGTTAAAATGTTGTGGGGTATAAGAAACTGTATGGTATGGTATGGTACTCAGCATCACCACAGGAGTTCAGGATGGCTTAGAACTGTGGTCTTTGTTAAGTTTTAAGCAAGGGTTGTTTTGGGTCCAAAAGGGCTGAACCAGAACCAACAAATATCTTCCTACTTGGGGGCAATGATGCTTCTCAACATTCATTTCTACCAAAACATCTGACCTTGGTCACACATGCAGAACACAGATAAACCCTATGCAAATACAGGACCACATACTAAAAGTCCTAATATACTGTATTTTTCGCTCCATAAGACGCACTTTTTTTCCACTCAAAAGTGGGTGGAAATGTCGGTGCGTCTTATGCAACGAAGATAACTTTTTAAAACATTTCCACCCACCACGTCGTACCTTTTTTTAATGTCCCATTCATTGGGGGTACACGGGCTGACTGCCGACTGCCCCCCACCACTGCTCCCTGCTGCTGCTCCCCGCTCACCTGCCTGCCGCCGCTGCTCCCTGCTTGCCTCCAGGAAGGTAAGGGAGCAACTCCAGGAAGGTAAGGGAAGGGCCAGCATGCAGCGATTGCATACCGTGAAAGGCTTGTGGACTGGCGGCATGCAATCGCTGCACGCTGGCCCTTCCCTTCCTGGAGTTGCGGTGAATGGCGGCGGACCGGGGACAGAGGAGGAAGAATCACTGTTGCAAAGAAGAAAACGTAGAGCTGGGGGGGAGGTCCTAGGTGCTTGGGTAGGCTCAGGCTCAGGCTCTCCAGAGACCAGGAGTGGTTTTGTCTGTGCACCTGCCACATCTCACCGCTGAGCACAGAAAGATCAGAATGATTGCTCCTCGGAGAGTTCGTATAGTGGGCTCAGGAAACTGGTAGGCATGGGCTGGGACTGTCTTGAGTTTACGCAGCACCAAAGCTGCTCCAGAAAGCAGCATTCAGAGTCAGCAATTTCTGTACAGCGATTTTCAATAGTTCAGCGATTTTCGCTTGCAGAGAGAAATCAGCGATTTTCACTTGCAGAAAGAAATCAACGAGGAAAAAAGTGGCATCCCTTTCAGAGGGGTATAGCAATGTGGGTTGAGACTTAGTGAAGCTGAGGTTCAAATTCTGTTTCTCCAATTGATGCTTCTTGTGGTCTCGAGTAAGTCACTTAACCCTCGCGCCTGCCTTTTTGTGCCGCTGCTGCTGCAGCTAGTTCGAGAGTCAGCTGAAGGGAAGGGCAGGACCGCCATACTGCCGGAGGAATTAAAATAAGGTACGGGGTGGAGCCTGGGGCCCTTCCTGCCTGCCTGCTTGCCTCGGGGTGGGGGGCCCTGCCTGCCTGCCCTGTGCCCTGTCCTGACTTACCACTAGACCACCAGAGGGGGACAGGATACAGAGCCTGGTAAGGAGTGTGGGGTTGGTGCAGAGGTTGGCAGGGAGAATTTTGTTCAGAATGTTTTTTTTCTCATTTTTCTCCTCTAAATCTAGGGTGCGTCTTATGGTCAGGTGCATCTTATGGAACAAAAAATACAGTACACAAACAAAACCCTAAGATACCAGAATCTGCACGCAATATACCAGAGAAATAGAAACAAATGCATTTCTTCCAGAACTATGTAAAATATAGACAGCCGATGTAAATTCTCAGAACTGATATATTTCAATCACTAAATTGAAAATAAAATCATTTTTCCAACCTTTGTTGTCTGGTGATTCTATTTTTCTGATCATCTTTTCCCAGTCTCTGATTGCACGTCCTTCAGTCTTTGCTCTTAACTCTGTTTCCATGGCCCTCACAACTCTGGGGGCTTTCCTTCTGCTACAGCTTCCCGCCTACATGGGGACAGGAAGCTGTAGCAGAGAGAAAGCTTCCGGGGACCGAAGACAGCATACCCGTGGCCCAGAGTGAAAGAGTGCAGCCCAATGCGTAGGGTTACCATATTTTTCTCCCATAAAAGAGGACATGTGGCCCCCCATTCTGCCCCCAAGTCCACCCCATTCTGCCCCCAACCCCAGTCCCTCACAAACCTCATCTCTTCAGGGCTGCATCTGGAGGGCATCTGCACATGTGCTACTAAAATGTGATGATATCACATGCATGTGAGTCATCGTGTCACATCTGCGAATGCCCTCCAGACACAGCCCCAAGCTCAAAGGTTTTCAAAACCCGGATAATGTGCTGGATTTTGAAAATCTGACCAGACGCCTGGACAGTCCACTAAAAAGAGGACATGTCTGGGTAAATCCGGACATCTGATAACCTTACCAATGTGCCCTCTAAAAACTAAGTTTGTGTAAGCAAAAAACCTTTTATCGCGAGCAAAGGACTGAGTTGATGTGAGCAAATATTTTCCGTTACTTTACCCTGATGGTATTATACACCCCGCACCTTACAAATTAAGAATCACAAATATAAATGTGACCTCTATGAAAAATGCCTCTAACATAAAGACAGAGACTGGATTTTTCAGAGGTTCACTGAGACTAAGCTGTAGTGGGAAAAATAGGAGGTCCCATGTTCCCCGATAGGAGGAGGAGTGGGGGAAGAATTATAAATGGAGAGTGGAACAGAGATTCTTGGGTTTTGGTTGATCCTGTATCTCCTGCCAAAAGCCCAGTGTACTGAGGAAGACTCATCATCTCTTGAGAGAGGACAGAGAATAATGGAATGAACAAAAAGGTTCACAATTTGAAGAGAGTGGGGAAAAAATATATAAGCTTTGGTTTATCCTGTTTCTCTTGTTAAAGCTGTAGCCCCAGGGAGACTCCTTACTGGCTGGGGAGAGAGGACAGAGAACTATTTTGGAGTTAAAGAGAAGTGACTGTTTAGTAAATTTTGTCTTATGAACCTGATGATTGCCAATGCTGAAGAAGTTCTAAATAGTTAAATTTGAAATCTGCAGTCAAGTTGAATAAAGAGTTCCAGTTTGTTTCAGTTATACACTGGCCTCTGCTTGCTTCTTGCAAAAATAGTGGGGGAGAGACTGACTGCTATGCCTTAGACCCAGGATTCCTAGCTCCTCTGGTCAACCAGAGTTATCCGACCTCGGCCTACGCCCAAGCTTGAGTGAGACTGTGAAGCTGAGATTTGTGAGACCTGCGATAATTAATTTTTTTTGTAAGCCTGGTTGCAGGTCTCCAACCCAATGAGCTGACCAGAGACCCATAGGATGGCAGAGAAGCTGGACCAGGGCTACATATTCCAATTACTCAACAAACAACTTACAACTCACGCAAGCATATAGATCCCACCACATTCTGGACAAAAACAGACACCATAATCCAATACTACACACCCAAAGACTTCATCTCACAATGGAACCACCTAAGTACTGTAACCCTGGACAAACTAGCCCCAGAAATATCTAAAACCCAAATCCACAGAAAATCAGACAAGTGGTTCAACAACGAACTACTCCAACTCAAAAAACAATGCAGACAACTAGAAAGAAAATGGACAAAAAGCAGCCAAGAGTCTACAAAAGCAGCATGGATAGTAACAAACCGAAAATATAAACAAAAGCTGAAAGAAAAAAGAAAGGCATACTACTCAAAACAAATAGAAGAAGGACCCTCAAGACACAAAAAAGCTATTCCAGCTACTAAAAGTTCTCACAGACACCACACCCTACATAGCCAACAGCAACTCCACCCCTCCTTTAGCCATCCTCTTAGCCACATACTTCAAAAACAAGATTGCAAACATCAGAGCCACGTTCAACGGAACCCCTCACACATAGAGACCTCATTTCCCCCCACAGAAAAAGAACCAGTCGCAGCAGATAGAGCCTGATCTCATTTCTCACCTATACAATGGTCAGACTTCAACGACCTATATAATAAATACAGCCACGCAGCCTGTGAACTCAACCATTGCCCCCCATACTTACTGAAAACCTCAAAGTATATTATTCCGCTCCCTGCTTCTACAATGGATACAATCTTTACTATTAGAGGGTCATTTCCCACAAGAACTCAGCGAAATCATCATAACTCCGATATTAAAAAACCCCAAAGGAACAATGGACCAACCATCCAACTACAGACCCATAGCTTCAATCCCACTGTACGTCAAGCTGATGGAAGGCCTCGTAGCCAAAACCTTAACCTCATACCTAGACAAACACAACTTACTCTACCCCACACAGTCAGGCTTCAGAGCCAACTACAGCATGGAGACCCTACTAGGAACACTAATGGACACTGCCAGACAATACCTCTGTACAGGCAAGAAAATCCTGCTCATACAATTAGACCTCTCTGCAGCATTCGACCTGGTTGATCACGACATTCTCCTACAAACTCTAGACTCCATAGGAATCTCAGGCAAGGTACTTTCATGGTTCAAAGGCTTCCTACGATCCAGAAGCTACAGGGTTAAAACAAAGCAAGAAAAATCAGAATCATGGTTCAACCCCTGTGGAGTTCCCCAGGGATCACCCCTATCACCTACACTATTCAATATATACATAGCCTCCCTCAGCTTCTACCTAGACTAACATGGTATACAGCTATGCAGATGACATCACTATTCTCCTCCCCTTCGACCAACCAGAACCCACCATGACAAGCACAATACACAGAACACTCGAACAGTAGCAACATGGATGACAGAGCACAAATTAAAACTTAACCCTGACAAAACAAACTTCATCCTCCTAGAAAACAATAAAACTCGATCTCATACCCTATTCAACCCACACTAAAACTTCTGGGAGTACTTATTGACAGAGGCTGTACCATGCAACCACGAATCAACAAAGTAATAAAAGCATCATTCGTGACCATGAGAAATCTAAGACAAATCCGAAAATTCTTCGACAGGAAACAATTCCTACTTATCCTTAGACTCATAGACTACTGCAACATATTATACCTCCCATGTACAGCGACCATGATAAAACAATTACAAACTATACAAAATACAGCCCTAAGACTCATCTACTCATTGAAAAAATATGACCACATCACAGAAGCATACCATGACTCTCACTGGCTCCCAATACAAGCAAGAGTACACTTCAAATTCTACTGCCTACTATTCAAAGCTATTAACGGAGAAAGCCCAACCTACTGGAATAACCAACTAACCCAATCCACCTCAACCAGACGCAGGAGAACCCACTCACTATTCACACACCCACCAATCAAAAATGTTAAACGAGGAAAATTATATGACAACCTAATAGCCACCAAAGCAGCTAAACTGGACAGACAAATCACCATTCTGTTGTCATCGACCACAGACTACAAATCCTTCAAGAAAGATACTAAAACCCTACTCTTCAAAAAAATACATAAAACCTATCTAACATGACCAGTTCCTACCTAAACCCCACCTACCCACTCTATACCCTTAATATACTCTAATATGCCCCCAACTACCCAACTAATGCTAAATGCCTCTATTTACCCAACACTTACCACCTTAAGATCTCGACAACTCTCTGGTAATTCTGATTACCCAAACATTTATCACCTTATGATCTCGACAACTCTTTGGTAATTCATATGTAACTCTTATGACATCTCTTATGCTATTCCTGTAAACTTTTATGTAATTTCTGAAAACTTTTATGTAATCCGCCTTGAACCGCAAGGTATTGGCGGAATAGAAATCACTAATGTAATGTAATGTAATAAATTTTTTAAAAAATAGAAAATAAGATGATATTTTATTGAAAGGACTGAAAGCATTTTTCAGTTAGCTCTCAGAGGCCAACACCTCCTTCCCCAGGTCAAGATAGTACCTAAGCTGACCTGAGAAAGGAGGTTTTTGGTCTCTGACAGTTGGTCAAAAATGTATTAAAATTAGTCCAATGAAAATATATCATCTTAATTCCATTTTCCATTTTTATCTATTAGCCTTCATAAACACAGATACCATACATTTTTATCCTGAATTAAAAATAAAATTATTTTTTCTACCTTTGTTTTCTGGCCATTTACTTCTCTGGTTTCTGCTTTCCTCCGCTTAAGTCTCTTGCTAGGATTTTTCTCTCTTTCTTTTCTTCAATTTATTTTTCTACCTCTGTGTCCAGATTTAACTCATTCTTAATATATAGTCTTATAGTTCCCTCTTATTTACAGTATACTGGCAGCTTTCCATCTCTTTCCCTCACCCTGGCTCTCCTAGTTTACTTCCCCTTATTCCCAGTCTTTTATTGACTCTGCCTTCTTTCTCTCCCCCTTCTATACAGTGTTTGCCCTCTATATCTGCCCTTTCTTTCCCCTTTCATCATTATCTCCCTCCTTTCTGTCTCTCCCAGGCAAATATCTGCTAATTTCTCTCCCCTCTTCCATCCAGCATCTGCCCCTTCTATACAGTGTCTGCCTCCTCTCTCCCCCTTTCCATCCAGCATCTACACAGTCTCTGCCCTTCCATCAGTATCTCCCTCCTCTGTCTCTTCCCCCTTCCATATAGTCTGTCCCCTCTCTCCCCTTTCATTTCCCCTTCTATCATCTCCCTCCTATCTCTCCCATCTTCCATCCAGGTTTCTGTGTCTCCTTCCATCTATACAGCTTATTCCTCCTCCCCATCTGTCTCCATCCTTCTATGAAAGTTATTCCCCCTCCCCTTTCCATTCAGCATCTCCCTTCTCTCACCTTCCATCAATATTTCCCTCCTCTTTGTATCTCTCCCCTGCATGCTTCTGGTAGCACAATAGAAATGATAAGTAGTAGTAGTAGTAATTCTTCCTTACTTCCACTTTTATGGATAGGAACCGCATCCATCCTTCTCCATTCCTCCAGTATAACTCCCAACCATAGAATATAAGAATGTAATATATGAATATAAGAATTGTGATATTGGGACAGACTGAAGGCCCATCATACCAGCATCCTGTTTCCAACAGTAGCCAACCCAGGTCCCAAGTACCTAGCTAGAGCCCAAGTAGTAAAATAGATTTTATGCTGCATATCATAGGAATAAGTGGTGGATTTCCCCAAGCCATCTCAATAATGACCTATGGATTTCTAATTTAGGAAATTATCCAAACCTTTTTTAATCCCTGCTAAGCTAACTGATCTCACCAAATTCTCCAGCAACGAATTCCAGAGTTTAATTACACATTGTGTAAAGAAATATTTTCTCCGGTCTGTTTTAAATCTACTACTTAGTAGCTTCATCATATGTCTCCTAGACCTAGTATTTTTGGAAAGAGTAAACAAGCGATTCACATCAACCTTTTCACTCTACTCTGTATTTTATAGAAACACTGAAAAGGTCAGCCAGTGATCTGCCAGAACTTCCTTAAGTTCCTTCAGTATCCTCAGATGTACACCATCCAGCCCCATCTTTGTCCACCTTTAATTTAGCTAACTCCTTATGAACACAATCCTCTGAAAATTGGTCGGGGTCTACCACACCTGTAGCCCTATTTGCTTTTGTCTTCTGCGGTTCAGCTTCCAGCACTTCAGGTGTAAACACAGAAATATTTGTTAAAAAATACAACCTTATCTTTATCAGATTCTGCATATTCCTTCCCTTCATCACTGAGTCTCACACTGCCACTTTTGCACTTCCTCCTATCACTAACATGTCTAAAAAAATGTCTTGTCCCCCCATTTTATTGTGTCAGCTATTTTTTCTTCCATCTACATCTGAGCTTTCCTGACTACTTGACCAGTCTCTTTTAACTCTTCCAGATATTTTTTGCCTGCATTCCTCTTTCTATGATCTTTTGTAGTTTATGAAAGCTAACCCTTTTTTCCTTACCTTCTCTTCTACTACTTTTGAGAACCAAAGTGGCCTTCTTTTCCGCTTACTTTTACTTACACAATGGTTTGTTGCCCTTACAATAGCTCCTTTCAGTTTTGCCCACTGCTTTCCTACTTCTTCCAGATGTTCCCATCCAGGCAATAATTCCTTGACATAATCCCCCATCTGAACAAAGTTCATTTTTTTAAAGTCTAGAACCTTCACTTTTAAATGAGCTCTCCCTATACCTTTCTTAATATTAAACCACTTATAAATACAGCAATCCTATTGTGAAAATGATGTAGGTGTCAACAAACCTAATATCAAAATGAACAATAACTAATTCTTAATGGTAATCACACCCAAGTGTTAAAATGAGGAGGAAAAAGCCTCAGAACCCCACCACCTCCCTGTTGAATTGGATAGGTGGCATGCGGGGTAGTCATTGGCATAAAAAACCTCCTTAACTAAAATCACAAACTCTAAATCAGTGGTTCCAAACCCTGTCCTGGAGTTCTTGTCTTCACACCCCAATGCAGCTAGAATTACAAAACACTGGCTATCTTCAGTGTGACTGAACTCCCTACACCAGATAAGCACTACATTGTTCAGAGTTTGCTTAAACCATTTAGAGCAGTGGTTCCCAACCCTGTCCTGGAGGACCCCCAGGATAGTCGGGTTTTCAGGATAGCCCTAACGAATATGCATGGAGCAGATTTGCATGCCTGGCACCTCCATTATATGTGGATCGCTCTCATGTATATTCATTATGGCTATCCTGAAAACCCGACTGTCCTGTGGGTCCTCCAGGACAGGGTTGGGAACCACTGCTCTAAATGGTTTAAGCAAACTCTGAACAATTTAGTGCTTATCTGGTGTAGGGAGTTCAGTCACACTGAAGATAGCCAGTGTTTTGTAATTCTAGCTGCATTGGGGTGTGAAGACAAGAACTCACCCTATCTTTTCAAGCATCAAAAATTATGTCTGGCCAATGAGTATAGCTGGCCCAACCATTAGGCAGGACTAGATGATTGCCTAGGGCAGAACTTCATGGATCATTATAAAACAGCTGGGATCAAAGCAAAACAATATGTTCTGAAAACCACATAAATTCAAATAACAGAAGGTTTTTGTTTTTTTTAACCAATCAGGAGGGTGGGCAGTTTTCAATGTAGTACATTTTCCCAGATTATTCTGGGAGGAGTGGAATTGAGGTGATCATAATTGCTGGATGACTAAAGTGCCCAAAAGTTAATTAGAAAGGGTGCAAGCTGAAAGTTTGCACTAGCCCTGGGAATGAAGGAAAGAGATGGGGCTAATGGCTGGGCCTGTGGCCGGGGGTGAGGCAGGGAAGAAAGAAGGTGCTGAAGGAAGAGGGAGAAAAAAAGAGAGCATGTGGTATAGGGATGAATACATCCAGAGTGTCAGGTACCCTTAGGTCAGCCCTGCCAGTGAGATTTTCAGCTGTTGAGTTTGCAAATAGCACAGAAGTTTCAAAATGTGTTTCATTTAGGGTTTGAGAAACAAAGGAAGAGCAATAGATAAAATGTAAAACACCATTTTTATCCAAAATAGAAATGTAATAAAATCATTGTGCTCCTGCATGCCTCAAAACATAATTTCCTATTTTCTCTCACAAATTTGGCTCATAATAAACATCAGTAAGTGTTCTGGCTATGGTAGACATTCACATAATCGCATTGCTCTGTTATTTTAATCACGGGTACTTGAAATCTTTGCATCAGTGATCATTTACAGCGTGCCCAAGCACTTCGTCTTGAATAAGATTTATCAGAAGGTTTTTCAGCTACAACAACTTTGCTGTGGAGCACAGTCTAGTTATTATAGAAATAATATTTGTCTGATGTGTTTCAGTAAGTACAAAAGTGTCTTCTGCGTCAGTGACTCAAGTTTAAATAAGCAAATACGATGAGAAGCATTAGAATGCTAATGAGAAAATGGAACACTTTATCACCAATCTTTCCGTGGAACATATTCACTGATATTACAAGACAAATTAATCTTTTATTTATTTACTTAGTTATTTAGATTTATATCCCATCCTCCCCAAAGAGCTCAGAACAGGATACAGTTTACATCAGGGGTGTCAAACTCAGGCCCAAGGGTAGAGTAAATGCCCTCTGTACTTCCCTTCCTCCATCCCCATTGTCCACCATCTCTTTCCCAGCTTCCCGGTCTCACCTTCAAAGCAGCCTTTAGAGGATCGCCAGTCAGTTGTAGCGAACCTAGCAGGCTGCCGTCGACTCCTGCAGCACATTCCCTCTCCTGAGGTCCCATACGTCAGAGGAGGAGGTGGGATGGCGGCAGAGGGAATGTGCTGCAGAGGCCTACGGCAGCCTGCTGGGTTTGCTACAGCTGACCGGCGATACTCTGCCGGCTGCTTTGAAGATGAAACCAGGAAGCCGGAGGATGCTAAAAAGAAGGAGGGAAACATGCAGGTCCTTGGGAGGGGGGGGGTGGCAGCAGCAGGCCTTGCTGTAGAAGTACATTGAGGGAGGGAAGGAGGGGTCCAAAGAGATGAGGGGGGAGGGGGAGGGGTAGGGGAAGAAATAATGGATCTAAAAACAGAGGAGAGGGAGAGAGATGGTAGACAATGGGATGGAGGGAGGGAAAGAACAGAAAGGGAAAGAAGTTGGACACAAGGGACGGTGTGGAAGGGGGTATAGGAGGGTAGTTGGGAGGAGAAAGGGAGAGATGGTGGACCCTGGGGTGGTGGGGAAGGAGGGAGAGGATGAAAGGGTAGTTGAGAAAAGGAGATAGTGGATCTGGGGATGGTGGGATCCATCGTTGCAGTTGCGGGGATGGAGACAAGAAAAAGGAAAGATGCCAGACCTCTGGGGGAGGAAAGAGAAATGGAAGGAGAGGACAGAGATGGAAGATGGGTGGTTAGCACAGAGAAAGAAGAAAACGACAAATGGGCAGGAAACTCTGACAAGTGAGTTATCAGAAGACAACCAGAGCCTGGGACCAACATGATTTGAATAAAACAACAAAAGGTAGAAAAGATCATTTTATTTGCTGTTTTATGATTACAATATGTCAGATTTGAAATGCGTATCCTGCCAGAGCTGGTGTTAGACAGCAAGCGTGAACTAGGACCTAAAAGAGAAAGGAAAAGTCTTATTTATTTTGTTTACATCACAAAGCCGGCATGGGGTTGGAGAGGTTGTAACCCTATACTTCTACTAAGACTAAGGGGTCCTTTTATTAAGGTACACATTTAGCGTGTGCTAATCTTTAGCGCTCATTAAATCGGTTAGTGTACCTTAATAAAAGGACCCCTAAGTATCTTAATAAAAAATTCAGCCTGCGACTTAGGGCTCCTTTTATCAAGCTGCGGTAGGGGTTTAATATGCGTAATACCGTGCATTAAACCGCCTGACATGCTAGCCGCTAACGCCTGCATTGAGCAGACGTTAGTTTTTTAGCCAGCCGCGGGGGTTAGCGCATGATGAAATGTCCGACGCACAAACCCCGTTAGCGCGGCTTGATAAAAGGAGCCCTTAGTCTATATTTTAGATTTCGGCCCCTTATGTGATTGAGTTTGATACCCCTGGTTTACATTCACAGTGTTACAATATAGGGCTTACATACAGTGCGTTGCAATATATCTTCATATAGGATTACTTACAGATGCTGGTGAAAGGTTGCGGGAGTGACTAGGCAAAAACTGTATATACTGTATACTGTATATTTAACTGTAGAGTTAAAGTAATTATTTTGACAATAAATATATTCAAATCTTTTCTTAATAAGGAATTCATACTATGTTTAAGAGAAAAATCTGTTTATACAAGATAAGAAACATTGAAAGTGTGTATATAGGCATATAGAAATACACAGATACTCTATATAGTGTACTTTACAGTATATACCTGAGGTTTCTTTAGCCAAACCTCCCACGAAATCAGTGGTGTGCGGTGAGAGTTTTCAGGGGAATCCCCAGCTCTACAGCCCTGCTTTTCTATTTTTTTTAATTATTTTTTACTTTTTGCTTGATGCCGCATGATTTGTTGAGTAGGCAGCCTGCTCAACTAGTCAAACTGTAGAAAATAAAAAGTGAACCAAAAAAATGCAGCACTTTTGGGCTGGGGATTCTCCGAACCTCCCTGAAGGCCCTGACAATACTGATCTGAATTTGATTGGCTGAGCAGCATCTACCTGTTGCTTGCTCAACCAATAAAACTCAGAGCAGGGCCCTTAGAGCAGGGGTGTCCAACCTGTGGCCCGAGGGCCGCATGCGGCCCCATGAAGTATTTTGTGTGGCCCTGGTTGAGGGCGATGCAGTGTTTTCCTCTGCTGCCCCCGGGTGTTTACCATCTTGCCAGCTCCCTCCTCTGTCTTGCTGCAGCTTCTGCGCGTTTGTGCGGCCCCAGAAACATTTTTTTTTAGCCAATGCAGCCCAGGGAAGCAAAAAGGTTGGACACCCCTGCCTTAGGGCGTTTAGGGGGTGCGGCGAATCCCCTGATGGCCTTGACCGCATGATATGTAAAAAAGCATGAGCCTTGGAGGGGAGGGGAGGGGAATTTATCTATGTGGGCTACTATTAAAATAATAAGACCCTGTACTAAAATAACTATTCCTAATGGTAGCCCATGCTGATAATTCCCCCTCACCCCCTACCCCGAAACTTAAATTTTAAATATTTATTGGAGTATGGATTTAGATAATCAACTAGTTTAGCACTGATAGTCTTTAAAAACAAAACCCTGAAATGGTCTAAAACAGCTTGAGCATTTACCAGTTCTTTCATGCTTTCGCTCTTAAGAAGGCATCTTGCGTGCATGTTTTTCTAAAAGAGTCATTGAAATTGCACTTACCTTTCACTTTGTCATTTCAAAAAGCAATTAGGTTGATATTTAAATGCTAGTCAGAGGGGCTGAGCTCACCATTGGAACAGGCGGCCTGGCACAGGGCTCTGGAGCGAAATGTGTCTTCCCATAGTTAATTTGCCCTGACACAGCCATTTCTGGTGAAATGTGGCCATGTTGGGCACTTTTTAAACCTTTTGGGAGTAAGTTTAATAAATACTGTGTTATTTTATTTTATATGATCTAATCTAATCTAATCTTTGGTTTATATACCGGGTCATCTCCCAGTGGAGCTCAACTCGGTTCACATATAATTAAGACTGAAGTACATAGCAGAAAACATAGGAGAAGGAAGAACTAATTAAAAACTAAAGTACAGTACATAAGAAAGCATAAGAAAAATAACTATATTATCATTTCGTTGAGGCCTTAGTTAAACCATTTAAAAATTGCAAGAACAACAAAGTTTTCAGGAATTTACGAAATAATTGCAGCTGGCCTAAAAGCCTAATGGAGTCAGGAAGTTCATTCCAGATCTCCACAAACTTGAAAACAAAAGATCGACTGAGCTTCCCAGCAGATTTAATTCCCTTAAAGGAAGGGAAGGTTAACTTATATCTTTGTGTGTTTCTCAAATGGCAAAGTCTAAGGGTATTCTGCTTCTCTTCTTATCCTTCACGCTGGATTTAGTAGACCACAGTAACATAGTAAATGACGGCAGATAAAGACCTGAATGATCCATCCAGTCTTCCCATAAGTTATACCCATTAAAAAATACATGTTTAAATTAACTTGTCTCTTCTTTGAAATTTCTGGGCCGTAGACTGTAAAGTCTGGTATTGTCCTAGGTTCCAAATGCTGAAGTTGTCATCCAAGCTCACTCTAGCCTATCCGACCATCCCGTTGTTTGCAGGATATCTACTAGAGGCCTAAGCACTATTTTGAAAATATGCACATATCTTACATAATGCACTTAGATGTCAGAGTCTGGGCAGAGCTTGGGCAGGACTCACACTTACACACTTACTCTTAATGACCTACAAGTGTAATCACTCTTTAGCTCCTCAATATATATCTTTCCTCTCTTGTCTCTCCCTACATTCCTCCCCGGGAACTCCATTCATCAGGCACATCTCTTTTATCTGTGTCCTTCTCTCCTACTGCCAACTCCAGACTGCACCCTTTCTCTCTTGCTGCACCTTACACCTGAAGCAAACTGTCGAAGTCAGTACATCAAGCTCCAAAAGCAGACCTTATAAAGGACTGGATAGTTAAAAAACAATTAAGTTGCTTATTCCTAGCCGAAACCTGGCTAACCTCTGACTCCAATCCCTGCATCACAGAACTCTGCCCGAAGGGTTACAAAATAGAATTGGTCTGCAGAGAAAAAAAACGAGGAGGAGGTCTAGCCATCATACTCAAAAACAACATCAATATAAAGACCCTAGACAAACACTCCACCCCCCATCTAGATCTCCTAGCCTGCCAATTATCCGACGATACACTCATAGGAACTCTAACCTGCATTCTTTGTTACACAACACCAGGAAAATGGAATGCTAATAAACAAGCTCTCGAAGAATTCATTTACCAGAACTCCCTAACTTCACCTCATAACCTACTCCTTGGAGATATAAACCTCCATCTAGAAGATCACACCTCCAAACAAGTAGAAAATTTACTCTCATACCTCAAAGCACTAAACTACCAGATCCTCAACCCCCAACCTACACACGAAAAAGGCCACCAACTAGATGTCCCAACACACTCACAATCCTGAAATCCACATCTCAAATGGGGCCTGGCACCCCTCCCTCTGGTCAGATCACTACAAATACACCTTTAGCATCAACTGGGCTCAACGCAATAACAAGCAACCTCCCCCCAAAACCTCCTTCAAAACATGCCAAAAAAACAAACCTTCCACATTCTGGGACAAAGCACACCCCGTAATCACCAATAAAGCCCCCAACGAATTCATATCCCAATGGCGAACCATAAGCGAAACCATTCTGAATGAGCTAGCTCCTGAAAAATCAAAATTCAGAATCTGCAGACCGTCAGACAAATGGTTCGACCCTGAACTTCTCCAATTAAAAAAGCTCTGCAGACAACTAGAAAGAGAATGGAAAAAAAAGAGCCTAGAACACACCAAAACAGCATGGAGAAATCAAATCAACCAATACAAGAACAAAATCAAGGAAAAACGGAAAGCCTACTACTCCAAAATGATAGGCACGGAAACCCTAGACACAAAAAAGCTATTCAATCTAGTAAAGAACCTCACTGACACCAAACCTTACCTAGCTACACAAGGAAACTACCCACCGACAGCTATCTAACTAGCAGACCATTTCAAAAACAAGATCACCAATATCAGAACTGCATTCAACAATACACACACACACAAGATAACAATAAACCCTTCAACAGGAGAAGCCATCGCCGCAGACAAAAGCTGGACAACTTCCCTGTATTACATTGGTCGGATATGTACCGACTCTACAAAAAATACAGCCAAGCTTCTTGCGACCTAAACAACTGCCCCACTTCTGAAAAAAGCACACTGGCTGCCCACATCCCACCGAATGACATTTAAAATAGTTTTTCTTACCTTTAATGTACTAATTAACCACTTGTCCACTTTCATTGGATAGATTGTTGATTCCATATGTAACTTCCAGATCACTTTGTTCATCCGAACAAGGCCTTCTTGCGATCCCCTCCGTTCAGCAATTGTTCTATGACACGACACATAAATTTTTTCAGTGGTAGATCCAACGTTATGGAACTCACTACCATTGAAACTGTGGCAAGAATCTAATTGCTCTAAATTCAAATCTATGCTTAAAACCTCTTTAAAAATACATACGAGATCTAGACCTAGACCAGTGGTCTCAAACTCAAACCCTTACAGGGCCACATTTTGGATTTGTAGGTATTTGGAGAGCCGCAGATAAAAAATAGTGAATGTCTTATTAAAGAAATGACAATTTTGCATGAGGAAAAACTCTTTATAGTTTATAAATCTTTCCTTTTGGCTATGTTTTAATAATAATATTGTCATTTATAGCTAAAGAGACATATGTTCAAGAAACTGTTTTATTTTACTTTTGTGATTATGATAAACGTACCGAGGGCCTCAAAATAGTACCTGGTGGGCCGCATGTGGCCCTCGGGCCGCGAGTTTGAGACCACTGATGCAAATTTCTCCACATGCCCTTTTGTTTTTTCCTTCCCCATCACTGTTTTTCAAGTTTTATTTTAAGCAATGTATTCCCACCTGTTTCCCTTTTGTATCTAGTTTGGTTTTGTGTATGATTTGTGTAACATTTTAATCATGAATGTAACACCCCCTACTTTTAATTTTTAACAATGTATGATGTAAACTGCTTAGGCATATAGGGGTCCTTTTACTAAGGTGCACTAACCGATTTAGCGTGTGCTAAATGCTAAGACACCCATTAATAAAACTTGACACCCTAGAAATGCCAGAAGATCCATCAACACTGTCAGGTCCAGAATCATCCTGGGAGTTCCTATGGCCAACTGAGGTCCTCTGAAGGCAGGGCCTGACAAATCCCAGGTGCCAAGTCAACAAACTGCCTCAAAATTGCACCCTGGTGCCTAAGATGTCACACTCTACAAACAGTATTATGTTCTGTTGTTTTTATATTTGCTGCCACTGCCAAAGAAACAGAACTGTTCCTGTGATCTGCGCTGTGCCGTGCAAGAACTTCCTACTGGCCTTGAAAGATTTGAGATTGCATGACCAGCTGAAAGTTCCTGTACCATGGCCCAAACAGCAGCAGGCAGTGAAATGCTTAAGTACCTGAATCGATTCATGTAAACCATTTTGAGCTCCACAGGGAGCACGGTATAGAAAACTGAACAAATAAATAAATAAATAACCCCCCTTTTTACAAAACTGCGAAAGTGGTTTTTAGCACAGGCCGGTGCACTGAATGCTCTGTGATGTTCCCGACACTCATAAAGTTCCTATGAGTATTGGGAGCAGCGCAGAGCATTTAGTGCGCCAGCCTGAGCTAAAATCTTCTTCTGCAGTTTTGTAAAAAGGGGGGGGGGGGGTAGTAAATGAAAGGAAAGTTATGGTTAAGATTGAGGGATAGCTAATTACCCTGGAGGTGAGGAAGTATATGGGAAAGGGGGAGCCTGGGTGAGATGAGGTATATAAAAGAGAAGCTGAGTGAATTTTCAGGTTGGGGAATATATTTTTATTGATTCATTCATTGATTTGTCAAACTTTAGATGTCACCTTATATTAAACATCCCAAGTCAGATACGATAAAAAAAAACCTCAAAATATAGAAAACAGTATAAGAGATAAAGAGACAAGTTGAAGATCAGTGTATGGGGTATATGAGAGAGGGAGAGAGAGAGAGATTGTGTAATCTAGGGTAAAGGTTTTTGAGAAACTGGATGAAGACTGAGATAGGGGGTAAATGAGAGAGCCTGGGTGAAGACTGAGGTAGAGAAGAATATGGGAGAGAGCAGTGGTGTAACTAGGAATGAACCATGTTCCCGAAGGTACTAGGAGGAAATATTTTTTCACTCAGAGAATAGTTAAGCTCTGAAACGCATTACCAGTGATTGTGATAAGAGCGGTTAACGTAGCTGGTTTTAAGAAAGGTTTAGACAAGTTCCTGGAGGAAATGTCCATAGTCTGTTATTGAGAAAGGCATGGGGGAAGCCACTGCTTGCCCTGGATCAGTAGCATGGGATATTGTGACTATTTGGGTTTTTGCCAGCGCTGGATTGGCCACCATGATGGGCTACTGGGCTAGATGGACCATTGGGCTGACCTTCAAGGTTATTCTCATGTTCCTCCTCAGATTATTAGTCTTGGAGCAAGGAAGAGCAGGCATCTGATAGGTGAAATTCTGAAGTGGGGGAGTGGGAGCTTATGCATGTTGGGGTGCATTTGAGGTGTGATCTATGGGAGTTTTTGTATGTAGGGGTGTCAGTTGTAACCGGGATGACTGAAATATTAGTGCAGTGGGATCAATGAGGCATGATGGATATGTATCAGAGTCCTAGAAGAAGAGTGGCAAGTAGGTACATTTGGAGGGTCTGGATCCGGGAAGGTGTCTGAAGCAGCCGTGCAGAGATTAGGTGCCTGACATGGGTGTCGAGGAAGGGGTGAAGTGAAAGGTTCATAGGAACTGCAACTTCCATGCCCCTTTCATGATCAGGTAAGCCTTTAGTTTGGGACAATAGTAAGAGAACAACATGGCAGACACTATACCTAACGCCATCAATGTTGCTACGTTGCCCCAGATTCTGCCGTTCTATCTCTGAAGCAGCCCAGTAGCAAGAACAGTGTCTTTTTAATGTAAATATATTTTATTAAGTTTTTCAATCAAACAAGAATCAGAAAAACAACAATAACATCAGATATAAACATTCACTAAACAGGTCCATCCCCCCCGCCCACCCACCCACCCATCCCATCCCAATACAAAGATAACTAAGTCAACTGTCCAGAGTTCCAATGGGTTCACAATCAAGGGTTCAACAATTGACTTCGAGCCTTCGGGGTCAGTGTGCGCCAAAAAGGCTCCCAAATAATCGAGAACTTACAATCCGGAGCAATGTCCTGAGTGGCACCACAAAGACACTCCATGGAGGCTTGTTGTAACATAAGAGTACGCCAGTGAGATAGAGTAGGTGGGTCCGATGTTATCCAACAATGTAAAATAGTTTTTTTCCCCCCAATAAAACTGCTCTCTCCAAAAATCCCTGAAAGCCCTTCGGAGTCCTGCACGGCAGACAATCAAGAACAGTGTTTAAATGCCTCCTCGCCTGCTGCTGTGGAGTTCAAGTCTCATGGTATAGGCTGTGAGATCTCATGCAACTTATCATGACACTTGGCCCCATGGTGGCAGGAAGTAAACACTTAAATGCCCCCTTGAAGTAGCACCGCCTGCCCCAATGCCCTCCATATCATGAGTAGCGGCAGCAGGATCAGTCTGCCTCCCTTCTCATCCCCTTTATTTCTACTCCTCCCTGTTCCATGCAAATTGCTCCTGAATGCTAATTAGAAAGATTCCAGGAGTCTCAGATAGGGTCTCCTGTTGTTCCTAGCACAGAAGTAGCTGTGGATGCTGCTCTTAAATGGATGAGCCAGATAGTGACCAGCATTCAGGGGAATCCAAAGGGGCTGGGAGCAGAGAGGTTAGTCAACTATCAGGAGTGGCCCAGAAACAAACAAACATACAGAAACAACAGACAGAAAGACAAAAAGGAAGCAGGTAGACAGACAGGAAAGAAAAAGACAGACACTGACCGGCACAAAGAAAAACCTGTAGATAAGGAAAGAGAAGGGTCAGAGGATCAAGAGGACAGAAAAGTGCAAAGACTATCAAACACTTACCAAGAGTTTGCAAGCAAAATCCACTAAATCAACCACCAGGTCCCATTATGTTGCTAGTGGCCGGGCCAGGTGTCTGGAATAACTTGCCTGGGACTTTATGTTTCTGTGAAAATATATTAGGGTTTAGGAAGCTATTAAAAAAACCCTTTTTTTGTCCAGGCATTCAAATTAAATAAGATTTTTTTTTTTGGGGGGGGTTCTAATTATGATTTCATTCAGCCTAGTTATCATTTTGAAGATGGAACTGTCTGTTTTTTATACGCCTGTATGTTTTAAAAATTTGTTTGTAAGTTTTAAAGATTTGGGGTGTTTTATTGTAAGCCGCCCAGGCTTTAGGTATATAATAAATATTTTAAATAAATAAATAAATAGATAGCTTAACCCTACCTGAGGCGACTTGTATAAGAGGTGCAAAAACATGTGGACATTTCATGATTCATGCGCAGACTGGCATTATAACATACATAGTACACATATACCTCAGAGGTGAGGAATGATTTAGCGGTAAAGCTGCTGCCTCAGCAGCCTGAGGTTGCGAGATCAAATCCTAGCACTGCTTCTTGTGACCCTGGGCAAGTCACTTAATCCTCCATTGTCTCGGGTACAAAATAAGTACCTGTATATATAAAAACCACTTTGAATAATAAGGCAGTATACAAGTCCCTTTCTTTCACTGTGCCCCAAATCCCCCTTTTCTACATGTATACATTTACACACAAAGGAGTAAATTCTATATATGTCGCCTAAATAACTGGTGCCAAAAACATCAGCACTTAGCGCTATTCTATAAACTGCTTCCAGAGCTAGGTGCAGTTTATAGAGTCACACAAAGCCCCCATCCATGTTACTAACATTTAGGCACAAACATTTATGCCAATGAAAATCAGGCCTTAATAGCTGCGCCTAAGTTGTGGGCAGATCGGGTATATTCTGTAACAGTGTGCCTGACTTTTAGGAATGCCCATTGACCACCCATGTTCCTCCCCTGGCCATGCCCCCTACACACTAGAATTTACATACTCCACTCTATAGAATATGATTAGAAAGTTGTGCGCGTAACTTCTAATTTAGCCTCAATTAGTGTGACTAATTGCTTCGTAATTGGCCATTATTGGCACTGATTGGCTTGTTAACCAATTAAGTTGTACATCTTATTTCTATTTTAGAAAATTATTAAAGACACAATTTGATAAGTTTGTATCCTAATGTACTTTTTGGCTTTAAAATAATTATGTATTTCTTATATTTTACAATTTGATGTATTTCTATTATGAATTGTATTCTTCGCTGCATGTTCAGTTTTATTTGTTCTGAACCGCCTAGAACCGTTTCTGGTCTGGCGGTATATAAGAATAAATTATTATTATTATTATTATTAATCTGCAATGTGCAAAGATTTGCACGGTGAACTTTGGGCGCAGTATATAGAATCAGGGGGGAACTGTCTTGCAGGCACACATTCTTTTTAAAATTATTTATCTCTCATAAGACTTCTTATATATGCAAAACATAGGCAGCGGAATGCTTTTTCATGGGGGGGGGGCCTCAAAGGCTCTACCCTAGCCTCAGAAGGATCCTGTGGCATGACCTCTCTCTCCAGCTCCTGACTCCCCCACTTACCTTCCCCAGTCTCTGTAATTTCAAATCTTCCGGCAGCCACCATGCAACATCAACGAGCAGGCCTGCCCCGGAAGTCTTCATTCTGCAGCGACGCTGTGCAGTGGCTGCTGGAAGATTTTCTGTTACAGCGACCAGGAGGAGGTGAGTGGGAGAGCAGGGCTATAACTGACTCTGACCGCCGAAGGCCATGGCCCCTGTGCTCTCCCCCGTTCCAACGCCTATGATGCATTATTATGTTTATGACGCCTATGATACGTTATGATGATTTTTTTTTTTTTTATATATATATCTCTGGGCAGGAATGGACAGATAGTGTACCTGGTTTTAAGAAGGGTTTAGACAAGTTCCTGGAGGAAAAGTCCATAGTCAGTTATTGAGAAAGACATGGGGGAAGCCACTGCTTGCCCTGAATCAGTAGCATGGAATGTTGCTACTCTTTGGGTTTTGGCCAGGTACTAGTGACCTGGATTGGCCACCGTGAGAACGGGCTACTGGGCTTGATGGACCAATGGTCTGACTCAGTAAGGCTATTCATATGTTCTTATGACCTTTTAAAAATGACTGCCTTTCTGTGGGCTATTCATGTTTGAAAACCCTCCCAACTGTAAATTTCACAGACAAAACAACTGTTAAATTGTTTTAATCCCCAAGACGGTCCAAATATCCACAAAGTCCATATAAAAACACATATTCACAACGTTCTAAACTGACCCTTAGTACAGAAACACCCTCCTTGTTGCCATACTTCCCTTCAACAATTCTTTGCAAAAATAATTTTTTTTTTTTGCTTATCTTTTCTTTTGTACTATAGGAAGGAAGCAAAATAATTTAGCAAATATTTCCCCAACCTCCTGCCTCCTGCCCATCTGTTCTGTAATAGCAGAAACATGCATAGAAGCATAGCTTCCTGAAGCATGAGTTCACCACGTTCGTGGATCAAATGTAGGAAATATCTGTTTAGAGAGTACTCCAAAGGTTTCAGGCAAGGCTCAGCTAAATACATGAAAAATAATCCAGTCACTATTCAGCCTGCACGACGGTCAGTATTTTAAAAAAATGTTGAATGCCAAGGGTAGAATTAGCTCCAAATGTTCAATGTTGGGCCATGTCCTGGTACTGGCATTGAACATCTAGGGCTACTGTACCTTACGTGACTCCTGGCTGACATCCAGCCGAGATCCACATAAGACACTTATGTGTGTCCCAGCTGAATATCGACCGGGACCCACATAAAATTTCTGGCCAGGTACCTACCCCCTACCCCCCTTCTAGCTCCCTCTCCCACACTCCCTGGAACTCCAGAATTCCTTCCTTAAGATCCCTCTCCTATCCACCCCCTGAATAAAATCAAAGCAGGCCTCAGACCCTACCTCCCTCACTCCTGTTGGCCCCACCTTTGCGGTCCTCAAATACCATTTTAGTAGCCTTCCTCTGGACCGACTCCATCCTTTTTATATCTTTTTGAAGGTGCGGCCTCCAGAATTGTACACAATATTCTAAATGACTTTGCTGAGACCTCATTTAGAATATTGTGTACAATTCTGGAGGCCGCACCTTCAAAAAGATATAAAAAAGATGGAGTCGGTCCAGAGGAAGGCTACTAAAATGGTGCGTGGTCTTCGTCATGAAGTGTATGGGGACAGACTTAAAGAACTCAATTTGTATACTTTGGAGGAAAGGCAGGAGAGGGGAGATATGATAGAGACGTTTAAATACCTACGTGATGTAAATGCGCATGAGTCGAGTCTCTTTAATTTGAAAGGAAACTCTGTAATGAGAGGGCATAGGATGAAGTTAAGAGGCGATAGGCTCCGGAGTAATCTAAGGAAATACTTTTTTACAGAAAGGGTGGTAGATGCATGGAACAGTCTTCCAGAAGAGGTGGTGGAGACAGAGACTGTCTGAATTCAAGAGGGCCTGGGATAAGCACGTGGGATCTCTCGGAGAGAGAAAGAGATAATGGTTACTGCGGATGGGCAGACTAGATGTGCCATTTGGCCTTTATCTGCCATCATGTTTCTATGTTGGGAGAAATTGTCAAGATCGATGCCCATTTGATCTTGCCAGGTGTGACGTGCTCTTCAAAATGGCTATTGCAACCTCTAGCAACAAACAGTACTTCAAGTAGCATAAGTACTTCTTATTGTGAGGCTGCCACTGGAGGATGTGACACCCATTTTTAACAGCAGGTTGTCCTGGGCAGAAACAAGTGGGCATCACCCCTACCTGATTCTCTCCCCAGACCACCTGGGATCCACAAAGGTAGACCCAAAGGCCTATGAGAGTGGGGTGGGGTAAAGGTCAGGGGCTGCAGCTGATTTAGATTTCCTTTGATACATGGATTGGTGCTGGGATTTTAAGGGGAGTGATTCTGGAAGGTGGGAGGGAGTTTGGAAGGGGGATCACTGAACCTTATTGGCCACTACCTGGCCAGTATTCAGATCAGTGTCCAGTTAAGACAGCCTCTTTTTTTGTGCTAACTGGCTAGGTCACTGCTCTGCCCAAACTCCACTCCAGCCCACCCAGATTAGGGGATGGCCGGTTAGTGGGAATATTCAGTGGTACTGTTCAGTTACGTACCGCTGAATATACCTGCTTAGCCCCAACCAACCTCTCCTGGACATTTAAATCACGTTGAATATCTACTCCAAAAATAATACATCAAGTCAATCATCCTTTTTGTTTAGTTACACCCACTGCTGAACCAACATAGTGATGAGTGAACTGATGCAATTCCTGGAGTGATTTCTTTCCTTATTGGCTAAAAAGGTTGTGGTAGCTGTTTTTGTCCACTTTTAAAGTTAATATATAAAAATTAAAACAAAAAACAAAAAACAGATGATACCTTTTATATTGGACTAAAGATACATTTTTGATTAGCTTTCTTCATGTTTTGTTTTATTTCTATATATTTCCTTATTGATGAAATGTCATACACTACTTCATATCAAAATAGGAGATGGAACTTTGCTCTCGTGTGCTACAGAGTGGGCGTTCTCCTTCAGGAGGGTCAGATGGGCAATGAGAACAATTATTGTGCAAGTGTATCAGTTTGATGAGTTTTATAAAAGAGGAACTGGTACTCAGGCTGAACACTTTGTTGCGTAAGGTTTCTAAAAATGCGATCAGCACTTCTGCAGAGTTCTTGTATGCTTCAGGCACTTAACTTGATAACAAGCCATTTATGTAACTTGTGAAGATAGTATGGGGCTCATAATCGAAACTGAAATACATCTAAAAACCAGCCAACGGCTTTTTAGACATATCCAGGGACTTTTTGGGCCTCTGAATCCCACTGTGTGCCCAGAGCTAAAAGGGGCGTTTTTGGACGAGTGGTTAAGACAGGATGTAGGCTGACCTACACTTAGTCATCCTACGGGGATAATTGAACGTTTGACTAGACTCCTTAGACCAGGGGTCTCAAAGTCCCTCCTTGAGGGCCGCAATCCAATCGGGTTTTCAGGATTTCCCCAATGAATATACATTGAAAGCAGTGCATGCACATAGATCTCATGCATATTCATTGGGGAAATCCTGAAAACCCGACTGGATTGCGGCCCTCAAGGAGGGACTTTGAGACCCCTGGCTTAGACGGAACTTATACATTGTAAATTAGACCAGTGGTTCCCAACCCTGTCCTGGAGGACCACCATGCCAATCGCGTTTTCAGGATAGCCCTAATGAATATGCATGGAGGAGATTTGCATGCCTGTCACTTCCATTATATGCAAATCTCTCTCATGCATATTCATTAGGGCTATCCCAAAAACCCGATTGGCCTGGTGGTCCTCCAGGACAGGGTTGGGAACCACTGACTTAGACAATGTAAAGACACATATAAGTGCCTAAAGGTACCCAAAGTGACCAGATACCACTGCAGGGACAAAGTAAAGATCCACACCCACCCACCCATCCACACCCACACACACCCACACACATGTTCACTGACCCCCCCCCATCGCACCCACACAAAGTTCAGAATAAAAACGTACATACCTGCCTTCGGAACATCAGCACCTGCTATAGGAAAGCCTAGTAGAGCTGCACAAAGGTGGCTTAAGTAGTCTTGGGGGGTGGGCTAGTGAGTTATAGAGAGGAGGACCCAGGCCCTTAAGCCACTCTAACCACTACTTCAATGGTGGAAAATGTGAGCCTACCAAAAAAAAACCCAAACCCTACTGCACTGCCATATAGACTATTGGGGTTGTAGACAGGTGGATATAGTGGGTTTTGGGGGGCTCACCATGACTTATACGGGAGATGTGGTGAGATGTTTATGTGGTACCCTTTTTGTGAAATTCACAGCTGTGCCTTGTAAGGTTCCCCACTGCTCTGTTGCTATGTCTGGTTGGCCAGTCTATCATAATGCTGGCCCCTCCCACATCCAAAAGGTCTTGTTCTGGGCGTTTGGGACTTGGACAAATTTTTGGTCAAGAATGTGGTATAAACATAGACATAGGGCTCCTTTTACTAAGATGCGTTAGGGCATTAATGCACGGAATAGCACACGCTGAATTGCCGTGCGCGCTAGACCTTAACGCCAACATTGAGCTGGTGTTAGTTTTAGCCACTTAACGCACAGTGTAGCACGCGGTAATATCCTGCGTGCACTAAAAACGCTAGCGCACCTTAGTAAAAGGAGCCCATAGTGGCAGTCTGGATGATCAAATGCCTGGACGTACAAATAGATGATTTTTTAAAAAAATATACTTTTTGAGAATGGATATTTTGCCGCTGCCAACTTTGGGCGACTAGCACCCTATGTCCAAATCGGACTTAGACGTTTCTTCTGATTATGCCCTTCTATTTGTACATGTTTTATTTATTTAAAAATTTATATACAGCATAAAACTATGCGGTTAACATATTGGCTACACACATTATATACTAATCGCCCTTGGATAAGATCAAACAATGGACAGATATCTTATCATTTAAACATTGAGCAATAAAACTGTAACAAATTAAAACCCAGATATTCTTTGGCACTGTATCTTACAGGAAAAATAGAAGTAGCAACATTTTCATGGAAAGCCTTAACAAAGAGCTGTGTTTTCAACATTTTCTTAAAATTGATCTTTCCAACACAAAATTGCAGTATGCCTGGCAGAGTATTCCAAAGTTTGACACCCGCCACTGACATCATTGATGCTCCAATTCTAACATGAATAATAGGCATCCTCACCTCTAAACTCAATTTCATAGTGTTTTCAGACCTTAGATGTTGCCCCAAGTTCCTCTGAAAATTATGGAGGTAACTATAAAATGTGAAATTTGTGCACCAGACAGTTTTAGCACATTAGAATATGCTTGAATATATGTATGCATAAATACATACAGAAAAATGAAGGCATATAAAGACCATATGGCTTATCTAATCAGCCTATCCATGCTATCTACTATCCCTTCCTATCTCTTAGAGATCCAATGTATTTATCCCAAGTTTTCTTGAATGCAGATACATTTTTCATCTCCACCACCTCCACTGGGAGGCCATTCTATGCATTCATCACCCTTTCCGTAAAAAGTATTTTCTGAGGTTACTTCTAAAATCTATTTTCTGAGGTTACTTCTAAAATCTAAAATCTAGGGCCCCTCATTTCAGAGCTTCCCTTCATTTGAAAGAGACTCATTTCATGCGCATTTATGCCACGTTGGTATTTGCTTTTCAAAAATAGAAATTGGTAACAATAAATCCCAAACTATTATAAATGTTACCAGTCAGTGGCGGAATCACCACGAGAGAGAAAGAAGCGCTCACAAATAACTGTGGAAAAAAAGCCTCAATACTAATTTTTAAAAAATTGTATTTATCATTATATATATATACATCTATAATAATAAAATGCTAGCCGCGCATGCGCACTCTCGCCGCGTATTCTCTGAGATCTGATCTGTCGCGCTAGACAAGAGTGCGCATGCGTGTTGTACGTCACCAGCCGACGATCACCTCCACAAGCCCGCTCCCAGCCAGCCGACGATCGCCTCCACAAGCTGGGACTGGGGCAAAAAGAGCGCCTCCTGCCCCCCCCCCCCCCGGGACGAACTGAAAAATGGAGCCGAAAGGAGTCCAGCAACTTTCCGAACCGGCTCTTGCGATGACCCCGCCACCCGGGACCCGAGTCCTTTGCCGCCGCCCCCTTCCCTTCCCGCGGACCCGACTACGAACCTGGCGATTCCAGCGTGTGCAGCAGTCTTCACACGCTGCTTCGGGCCCTTCTACTGCCCTGATTTGCTCTGCCGCATCTCTGATGATGTCATCAGGGACGTGCCAGAGTAAATCAGGGCAGTAGAAGGACCCGAAGCAGCATGTGAAGACTGCTGCACACGCTGGAATCGCCAGGTTCGTAGTCGGGACCGCGGGAAGGGAAAGGGGGATAGAGGAAACGCTAATGCTGCTGCACAGGGAAGTGGTGTGGGGAGAGGGAAATGGAGGGGGAGGGAATTCTGCTTTGGACAGACAGACAGAGGGAGGAAGGGAGACAGAAAGAAAAGAAGAAAGACACAGGGGCAGGGAGATACACAGAAAGACAGACAGACAAAGGGGGCCAGGGACAGAGACAGACAGAAAGAAAGACAGCGGGAGGAAGAGAGAGACAGAAATAAAGACAGACAGACAGACAGACATATATTCTAGCACCCGTTAATGTAACGGGCTAAAATACTAGTCCTATATAATAAAAGTCTAACTCGCGCATGTGCACTCCTATTTGCGTGCTTCCATGATCTGTAGTTCCGTGGCCACATGAGTGCGCATGCGTGAGTCCCCAGCCTTCTTCCCAGCACCTACCTTGGCCGTCAGCAGCGGTGACTCATCTCCTGTGGAGACCTGATGTGTGCTGTGTCCGTCCGTGGCTGCGGCTTGAGGCGTATGCGCCAGTTAGGTGCATCGGGCGACAGGAGCGGCGCTGGCGGCGGATGGCGGGAGGAGGGCTCATGGTCCTGCCGCCGCTCCTGTTCACAGCGGCCAGCACGTCGCCGACTCCCCCCCTTCCCGCAACAACCGCTACCGCTCCTGTTCAAAGCGGCCTGCTGAGGTTCGCGGCCGGCTGTAACGAACCTCGCAGGCCGCTCTCCACATGGTAGCACATTCCCTCTGACGCGATCGCGTCAGAGGGAACATGCTACCGAGTTGGAGAGCGGCCTGCGAGATTCGCTAAAGCCAGACACCATCACAGGCTGCTTTTTACAGGAGGATCAGCCACCATGGGGATCGTGAGAAGAGCCGCCGAAAAAAACCCTTCAGCTGCAGCAGGCCAGCCCGCGGGAAGGGAAGGGAGAGGGGCCGAACGGAGCAGGGAAGCTCACAGTAAGAGAAGGGAATGGGGGGGTGGCGGAAAATGCTTCTACTGCTTCAGCAGGGACCTGGAGGGGAAGGGAAATACCGCTGCTGCTTCTGCAAAGGAAAGTGGTGGGGGGGAGAGAAGGGAATGGGGGGTGGGTGGGGGAAAATGCTGCTACTACTTCACAGAGATCTGGAGGGGAAGGGAAATATCACTGCTGCTTCTGCAAAGGAAAGTGGGGGCAGGGGGAGAGACAGAAAGAAATACAGACAAAGGAGGCTAGGGAGAGAGACAAACAGAAATAAAGACACAGGGGACCAGAGAGAGACAGAAAGAAAGACAGACAGACAGACAAAGGGTGCCAGGGAGAGAGAGAGAAAAATTGCAGGAGGGAGAGAGACAGAAAGAAAGGAAGAAAGAGACAGGAGCAGGGAGAGAGACATAAATAAAGAAAGACAGACAGGCATATTTTCCAGCACCCGTTAATGTAACGGGCTTAAACACTAATATATATATATATGTGTGTATATATATATATATATATATACATACATATATAACAAAGAAAAAAGAGAGATCTTCCTCAAATCTACAAGAAATAATAATACATGGATCAAATGCCCAATACATAATTAACAGAATTCAATCTACATTAGTCCACATTCTGAGAGAGAGACAATTCACATATCAGAGAGATTGATTGTAAAGAATGAAAGCAAAACTTAATAATTGTAGTGTTACATTTTTATACTATTTAAGAGTATCCTAATTTTCTTTAGAGGTGTTGGAGATTGTTATTCCCTTTTCTTCAAGAAAAAATTGTAATTGAGAGGGCTCAAAAAATATATAGGAATTTTGATCCAGAAGGATCTTACATTTGCAAGGATAACTCAGTTGATATTTGGCCCCTAATGAAATTACAAACTGTTTCAGTTCAAGAAATCTTTTCCGTCTGGTTTGAGTTGCTTTTGAGACGTCTGGAAACATGCTGATCTTACTGTCCAGAAAGGTCACTTCGTTCAGCCTAAAAAAACAGCCTAAGAAGTGCCTCTTTGTCTTGTTGAAAGACAAACGTCACCACAAGCGTAGAGCGACAGGTTACTTCTTCCCCTGAAGTTTCAAGGACTTCTGTTAAGTTCAGGAGACTAGGAAGTTCAGGAGAGACAACTGGGGCTGAAGTTTTCTGCTTAGATACTGGCAAAAAAATATGTCCTATGTAAAGGAGGAAGTCCGGTCTCAGGATATTTGAATATTTCTTTTTAAAACTTATAGAATATGTCTTTGGAAGATATTGTTAGCACTTTAGAAAATTAAGGATTCTGAGATTCAGCATTTTCATATAATTTTCAAAATTTTCTGTTTTCCTGGCAAACAATAGTCTATCCTGCAATATAGTAGATTGAGAGGTATGTAAAGTTTGAATTCGCTGATCAATATTGTTAACTTTTTCAAAACCAATGCTAGGAAGTTTTTCTTCACCCAACGGGTGGTGGACACCTGGAACACGCTCCCAGAGGGCGTGATAGGACAGAGTACGATACTAGGGTTCAAGAAGGGATTGGACAATTTTCTGAAGGAAAAGGGGATAGAATGGTACAGATAGAAGACTATTACACAGGTCCTAGACCTGATGGGCCGCCGCGCAGGCAGACTGCTGGGCATGATGGACCTCTGGTCTGACCCAGCAGAGGCACTTCTTATGTTCTTATGTTCCCTGAACCTTCATTTCCTCATGAAGTTTATCCAACCTCTGGTCTTGAATATTCACCAGTGGTAGGGTTCCTGCACATAATTTATATAAAGAGTCTAACGCTGTCCAAATAAAAAGTGATTTCAGCTTGTCTTACTTTCACTCGTTGAAATCTCAGCAGCCTGCTCTGAAGAAGTTGTTCCCGCCGAGGAAACCTGAGGAATTGGCAAGCCCTCCAGCTCCATTAGTAACGCTGTCTGTCCCTGTGGAGCCGCCACTATTCCCCAGTCTCGCGTTTGCAGAGGAGGTGAAGGTCCCGCAGGGCTAAGCGAGACTTCACTTCCGAGAGCCGAAATCTCCCTCCAATTTGGCTCAGCCAGTTCGCCCCGTGGCTGCCGAAACTTCTCTGACACAAGCGGAAACAGGAAGTTGCATCAGAGGAGAAGTTTCGCCAGCCACACGCGACTTGATGAAAGCTGGCTCAGGCAGCTAAAAGACAAAAAAAAAAAAAAGAAAATTGCCACAAAGGTAAGGGGGAGGGAGGGGAGCTGCTGAAAGACATCTAGTAATCCTTGCAAGCTTGACTGTACAGAAAATTATTTTTGTAAAATCATGTTTTGTTATGTGACTGGCATTATTTAAACTTTAATTTCTATGAATGAATAGAATGAAAATTATATAAAATTGCTTGTTTGATTTTATGCATGTGCGCTGAAGGGAAGTGGAGAGAGAGTGGACTGAGGACGCTGAAGGGAAATGGGGAAGAGAAGTGGAGAATGGGGAGAAGGCACTGAAGGGAAATGAGGAAGAGAGTGGGGAGAAGATGCTGATTTATAAATTGACAATTGTACAGAATATTGGTTTTTTAAATACTTTAATAAGTTCAGTATAAATCTATTTGAGGCTTGTGTGGATGGGATCAGATGGTTTGCAGGGATGGGGACCAAGCTCACAGGGACGGGACAAGGACAAATTATTTCCCCGAGTCATTCTCTAGGCTCTGTCATGAATCAATTTCAACTATGTGTGGGCAAGCGGGGTGTCATTAAATGCGTGTTTTGTCATATTTTTATTTTAATGTAAAAAATATTTTTTGTCAATAAGATATTATTATCTCCAAAAAGAAATATGGCTCTCAAAAGAAATCTTAATCGTTGTACTGCTGATCTTTGGTTCTTTTGACTAATGAGTTTGCCTACCACTGTTCTAGTGTATACATATTCAGGGTTTCCAGTCTCTCCTCATGCATTTTCTGGCGCAAACCTCCTATCATTTTCATCGCCCTTTTCTGGACCGCTTCAAGTCTTCTTACGTCCTTCGCCAGATACGGTCTCCAAAACTGAACACAACACTCCAAGTGGGGCCTCACCAACGACCTGTACAGGGGCATCAACACCTTCTTCCTTGGAGATGCTGCTCATGCCGGGGAACACTTAGAGATATGGGGCGGGGGAAGGAGGGACAGAGAGGAGGAGAGGTTCCGGCACCCCCACCAAGATGATGCCCGGGATGGTCTGCCCCCCCCCTACCTAGGCCACTGAATATAAAGCATTGCATTCAATTACATTTCCATATCTTGTAGCAAACAGGTGGAGCACAATTTCAATCCAATTATGATATACTTCTTATATTATGTTTCATAAGGCTCTCAAAACTTAGCCTTTTCAAAAGCATATATCAGATATTTAGTAATAACTGAATTCTTTATTATTATTTTGTAATTCCTAGTTATAACCAGCTTTTATTATTATTGCATGCCACATTGAACTCCTATTTGAGGTATGTTAGCGATTAAAAAGAATGAATGTAATGTAAAGTAATGTAATAGATGTAGAAGGCCTTTTTCGAAAAGGACATCTAAGTTTGACTTGGACATTTTCTTCTAGACGTCAAAGTCGGGGGTGGAGAAATATCCATTTTTTAAACCAATTTTTTTTTTTCCCAAATATTGTCTATTTGGCCACCAGTACATCCAACCTTAGGACATTTAACTTTATTCCCCATTTTTGACCACAAAAATGTCCAAGTTGAAAAACGTCCAAATCTAGACCATTTGGACATGGCAGGGGCCAGTATTTTAATGGACTGGCTGCAAAGACATGCCAAAAGAGCCCTCCAAATCCCCACCAAAACCTACTATACCCACCTATCTACCACCCCAATAGCCCTTATGGCTGCAGGTGGCACTTATATTGCAGTATGGTAGGGTTTTGGTGGGCTCATATACTTTCCAAACAAACCACAAAAACAAGGTCAAATAACACCACGTCAAACAAACCAGGACAAGAAACCAAGTGGGGAATGGGACTGTACACATCAGCCTTGGAAACAATTTGTTTTATTGATTGTAATTACACAAATAAAAATTAAATACATATATAGAAATCCATGACTATAATGTCCTTTTCTTTTTATGACCTGACACAGTCCATGTTTTGACCTCCAGTAGGAAGCCTGCCTCAGGGGTGAAGGAGTCAATCTAGTAGATGGCGCTGTGTCACTCAAATGAAAAGCTTGGAACTCGTGGAAACATATAGACACACTTGAAGAGCATAAATAACCCGATACTTAAGCTGTGTGGCAGTACAAGTACGAATTGCAAAAGCTGTAGGTTTTGGTGGGCTCACACTTTCCACCATAAATGTACTCATATTCGGCCTGAACAAATGGGACCACATCACGCCTTTCTACCACCAACTGCATTGGCTCCCTTTCGAATCCAGAGTCCTATTCAAATTCGCCTGCTACAAAACTGTTTTTGGCCTATTACCAAGTTACCTCAATCACCATTTCACTCTGAATCTCACCAACAAGAAATCCCGCAGAATCCAGCTGTTCGTCTTCCCATCCCTAAAATTATGTCACTTCAATAGATTTCTCAACAAAACCTTTGCTTACCAGGCGGCTAAGCTGAACCCTTGGCTTGCCCAAATGATACTCGAGGCCCCCTCTTACCTTAGTTTCAGAAAACTTCTCAAAACGCACCTCTTCCGCGAACAGGGCTCTTAATCCCCCTTGCCCCCGGCTTCTCCCCTTTCCCACTCTCCCCCGTTCCGTCTGCTCCCTCTCCCTCCCCCCCCCCCTCTCCACACTTGGTCTCACTCTCGTTATCACTTACCAACCCTACCTTCTATCTTACTATTACCTCTGCTAAATCTCAGTTATAGAGTTCCCCACGCCCCCCTCTTCATTGCCTGTAATTTTTGTTAAAATTCTGTAATTTTGTAATTTTGCTAAAATTTTGTAAATCTGTGTGTTACCGCGGACCTTAATTAATGAATGTGAACCGCCTAGAACTTTTTGGGTATGGCGGTATACAAGAATAAAATTATTATTATTATTACTCATTAGAGGGGCTTATGGGCCTGGGACTTCCTCTCTATGGTTCATTAGCCCATCCACCAGGTTACTTAAGACACCTGTGTGATGCTCTACTAACCTTTTTCATATCAGAATCTGCTCTTATAGAGACGGGTATGCACTATTTCATTCTCTCCAAGTTTTCCGCAAACATCTGAAAACCTGGCTTTTCTCAAAAAATGTAAATCTCCCTCCAACTTAGGAATCAAGGAAACTCTTATATCTTGCCATCCCAAGTCCTGTAAATTTTCTTCCCACTTCTATCTCTAACTCTCTGTTGTAGTTCCTTCCTATTTCTCCTACTGTAAACCGCGTCGAGCTCTACGAACATGGAGATGATGCGGTATACAAACCTAAGGATTAGATTAGATTAGATTGTATAAAGACAGCACTGCTGCTCCCATCTTTTTAAGAATTATATGCACCCCCTACTTTACTCACATAGGCCCTGTAAACAGTGTCTTAACTCCTAGGCGCCGTTGCAAGATTGTCAATCATCCACTAGGTGGCACCTAAATGGTCTAAGGCAGTGTTCTTCAACCTTTTGACACCTATGGACCGGTGGAAATAAAATAATTATTTTGTGGACCGGCAATTGAAGAACACTGGGCTAAGTTGTAGGCCAGACCCTGCCCATCTCCACCCCCATAATAATACTAATTGTAACACCATTTTTTCCATTCATTTTTTATATATATACACACACACACACACACACACACACACAATATAATCATATTAACAACATATAATGGTTAACCACAAAATTAAACTACACAAATCACACTGTATGCTTCTCAACATTCATTCCTACCAGAGCACAGATAACCCCATACAATACAGGACCAAAAACTAAAAGTACTAATATATATAAACAAACCCTAAGATGCAAGACTCTGCATGCAGTATAACCCCAGAGGAAAAGAAATAAATGTATTTCTTCCTGAACAGACAGCAGATGTAAATCAATCACTACATTAAAAAATAAAATCATTCCCCTACCGTTGTTGTCTCCCTCCTTCCATGCTGTGCCTTGCCTTCTGGCCTGCCCACGGTGTTATCCTTGGGCCGGCTCCCTCAGTGCTGCAGTGCACAAAGCTACATGCAGTGGCTCTTCACGCGAAGGCCTCTGGTTCGGGCACAGGATGCGCGTAGGAGCCTCTGCCCAAGGCTTTGTGCACAGCAGCACTGAGGATGAGGGAGCCGGCCCAAAGACAATGCCGCACCGATCACACCGTGGACTGGTGGCTGAAGAGCACTGTCTGAGGCCCGATGTATGTGCCAGCCCTGTGGACTGGCAGGAAATTTCTGCAGACCAGCATCAGTCCATGGATCGGCGGTTGAAGAACTCTGGTCTAAGGCACTGGTAGCCATTGAATCCTTAGGCACACTATCATTTAGGCCATGGTTTTCCTGGCCTAAATGAGTGCACTTATGTCAAACCACATCCATAATCTGCCCTGAATCTGCCCCTAACTACACCTGCATGCTGGTATGTACCTCAGTGTAGATGCCTACCTCAAAGTGGTAGGTGCCTACCGAGTGTGGCGCCTTCCAGCTAATTAATGTTTTGTAAATTGTTTTTTAATGGTGCTTTCAATTATCAGTACTAATTAAGCCAATTAAGAAAATTAATTTAGATGCCAAGATCAGCTAGACACAATTTAGGCATCACTTATAGATTCTGGCCCATAATGTTTGACTGTATGTCTTCAACAGCCATGGGAAGCAGGATTTTAAAAGCAGAGAACTTATCCACGTAACTTTGGACCTTATATAGATAAGTCCTTTAGAATATTGATTTTTCTTTTATTGTAGGGGTGAGAAGATAGTGGGATGTCTTGATATTTTGGATACTTTCTGGTGCATTTATTTGGTGGACCATTCATTTCTTCCTTTCTAAACCTTTTTTTATTTTTTTAACTAAATAGCTATAGAAAAATAAAAGAGGAATTGCTTTTGTTGACTCTCACATCCTGGCTTTGTGATCCACATTATTATAGCAGGAAATTAAACTGTATTGTAAACTGTAAAATTTTTTTAAGTGAAAAGGAAGACCTCAGAGCAGGATTGTATAGTCAAGCGAACGAAGAAACGTTCAATACTGCAATCTATGTGTCACCACACACCTCACCATCATCTTCCCTGTGAGATAAATAGTGCCTTATTATAAAAGCATAAAAAGAAATTGCAATATATGGAAGGACATGCTATCCTTAAAAGGTGAGAAAACCTAGAAACATATGTTTCAAGTTTCAAGTTTATTAGGATTTTATATACCGCCTATCAAGGTTATCTAAGCGGTTTCTACAATCAGGTACTCAAGCATTTTCCCTCTCTGAACTGGTGGGCTCACAATCTATCTAACGTACCTGGGGCTATGGAGGATTAAGTGACTTGCCCAGGGTCACAAGGAGCAGCGTGGGGTTTGAACCCACAACCCCAGGGTGCCACACAATGGTTGGGAAGCAGGGTCATCCTGAAGGTTGAGCATGCAGTGCAGCACACGGCATAGGGGAGATGGGGAAGTAAAAATCACTTACTAGTGAATACCTCTCAATCAATAAATCCTTGTAGAAAATTTATTCAAAAAGGTGGAAAAACTGATAAAACCAAAGACACTGTGGAGGAGATGATCAAGATGCAGCCTTTATTAAATGGTTTTAGAGATATTTGGAGCATTGAGATTAAGCATCAAATTTCAGCATCTCAAATTTGGTCTTGGAGGATGAGATGTACAGTGTCTGCATCTACGAGACAAACTTGGTTTTTTCTTCTGCATAGAGCGTTTTGGACCCCAGTTAGACTACAAAGTTAAATAGTTCAAAGTCTAATAGATGTTGGCACTGTAATCTTGAAGTAGGGACTTTAGATCATCTTTTGTTTTATTGTCCCTTTATCTTAGCCTTTTGGAACTCAATTTGGGATCAAGTAAATTGTTTATTGGAAAAGCATGTGGTATTATCTTATGATACAGTACTATTTGGTATGTCTATGAGGAAAAAGAGCCAAATATCATCACATAACAATAAACTTTTATTGATAATGACAGGAGTCGCCATTCAGCATATCACAAGTAATTGGAAAAATTCCAGTAGACTCAATTACAATTTCTGGTGAAACTCATTATGTCACATATATAAAATGGAAAGAGCAATAGCTATACAACAAGGAAGCTACAAGAAATTTAATAAAATTTGGGAGCCATTAACTTATTGTAATGAGTAAACACCATTTTCTATTGTAATATACACCGTCTAATTCACGTTTCAGGAGGAGGAGGGGGTGGTATATTTTACATTCTTCATATTGGGGAAATAATAGAGGAATGATGGGAGGGGAGGGTGGTAATTTTATGTATTGTAAGATAAATTAGAAAGATTGTCAAGTGATGTGTTTAATTGTATTGTTTGTGCACTTGATGTAAGTTTGAAAATGAATAAAGAATTAAAAAAAAAAAAAAGTTCAATCCCAAAATCCATGAAAAGAAATATCTAGGACTCAAACCGTAGGGGACTATGGACCCAACACGGTCTGTGTTTCGACAAAACTATCTTCCTCAGGAGTCCCTAAAGTTCCTGGCACAGAAACCCGTGGATCAGAAGCTAAAAGCGACTCTTGGCAAAACTCTGCACGGTTGAGAAGGGAAACTACCTCATCGGCTTCACAAAACCTTCTGAGATAGTTTCCCTTTCAAGTATAGCCTGCAAAAGTTTAGTACGGGCGGCATACGAGGATCTGAGGCTTTTTCCTCCTATATCAGGCCACTAATATAACGGTAAAACTTTAATTTAACAGTGGTCTAGCACAAAGTTCTCACTCTAAATTTGATTAAAGACAGTAGCGGACAATAGTGGGAAGAAGGCTAATTTACCACCATTTGTGAAGAAATTTTCTACAAGGATTTATTGATCGAGAGGTATTCACTAGTAGATGTAATTGGTTCTCTCATAAACCTGCTTATATATTTAATGAAGCAAAAATCACTCCCTGCAATGTCTTTTCTAGGGTGGCCTCGGTGATGTAGGCGGAGCAGAGGCACTAGGGTGCATGTCGCATAGCTTCTGATGGGAAGGCACACAGTAGACTTAGACACACTTCCCCGATCCTCAGTAACACCACTTTGTATTCAAACACAGAGCTTTATGTGTTAATTCATCACTGGATTGTTTTATTGTATTTGTATTTTTTGTTATATATCTATTTTAGAATGTAAAGGCTCATATAGAAGCTTATCCATTTACATTGTATTAGCTAATACTTAGCTTTTTAGTTGTGGTCATATCATAGACGAGATTCGTGACATGTTTCGCAATATGTTGCTTTATCAAGGTGAAGTCCCTATAATAAAGCATAATAACATAAGTAAAGTCGTACTAGTTTGAGATTTTTGTACTACTTTACTTATGTTATTACTAGTGTTTAAGCCCATTACATTAATGGGTGCTAGTAAAGCCTCCTTCCCTCACATGTCCCCTATTTTCAGCCCCAGCTCCAGCTCCAAACCCATTTTTTCACACACACCCCAGCCCCCTTCTCCCATATTTTCCCTTTCAGTCCTATCCCCCTTTTCTCACCAACAGCATTTCCCTCCCCACCCCACTTTCCTGTGCAGTAGCAGCAGCAGCATAACCTCCCCCTCCATTTTCCTGTGCAGCAGCAGCAGCATTTCCCTCCCCCACCCCACTTCCCTGTGCAGCAGCACCTCTTCCGTGCTCCCCCTGTCCCTCTTCCCTGCTCCCCTTGTTCAGCAGCACCTCTTCCCTGCTCCCCCTGTCCATCTTCCCTGCTCCCCCGGTCCAGCAGCACTTATTCCCTGCTCCCCCTGTCCCTCTTCCATGCTCCCCCTGTCCCTCTTCCATGCTCCACCGTCCATCAGCACCTCTTCCATGCTCCCCCTGTCCCTCTTCCTTGCTTCCCCGGTCCAGCAGCACCTATTCCCTACTCCCCCTGACCCTCCTCCTTGCTCCCCCGGTCCAGCAGCACCAATTCCCTGCTCCCCCTGTCCCTCTTCCATGCTCCACCGTCCATCAGCACCTCTTCCATGCTCCCCCTGTCCCTCTTCCTTGCTTCCCCGGTCCAGCAGCACCTCCTCCCTCCTCCCCCTGTCCCTCTTCCCTGCTCCCCCAGTCCCACTTCCAAGCTCCCCCTGTCCCTCTTACCTGCTCCCCGGTCCAGCAGCACCTCTTCCCTGCTCCCCCTGTCCCTCTTCCTTGCTCCCCCGGTCCAGCAGCACCTCTTCCCTTCTCCCCCGGTCCAGCAGCACCCCTTACCTGCTCCCCCGGTCCAGCATGGTCGTTTGCAGCCTGGTGAGGATCGCGGCCGGCTTTTGTGAACCTCGCAGGCTGCTCAGCATCTCGATAGCACGTTCCCTCTGACACGATCACGTACGTCAGAGGAAACGAGCTACCGAGGTGCTGTGCGGCCTGCGAAGTTTGCTACAGCAGGCCGTGATCCTCACCAGGCTCCTTTGAAGGCATCGGCAGCGGTTGGTGAGTGAGGGCGGGAGGGGGGAAGCTTTGGAGTGTTCCCTGCCGCCATGTTCTATAATAGAATTGGGCCAGGGAACAGAAAACATGGCGGCAGTGATCACGAAACCCTAAGTGCGCATGCACGCTTAGGGTTTTATTATTATTGTTAAATATTTTGGTTCATGTTAATATTATTTTTGCTCATCATACATAGGCTCTCTTTTACAAAGATGTGCTACGCGTTTTAGCGTGGATTTAGCATATGCTAAATCAATGCATGCGCTAACTGCTAATGTGTCCATAGGATAACATGCAGGTGTTAGCATTTAGCGTGTGTTTAGCACGCGCTAAAAGGCTTAGTGCACCTTTGTAAAAGAGGGGGTTAGATTTAATTTAAACTTAAAAAGAAATTTATATACCGTAAATCTACAATTCTTTGCCGTTTACAACTTGTATACAGAAAAAAACTTCTCATTTCTTATAACATACCAATATAAAATCAAAGATTCATGTCAATGAGCCCAAGCAATTTAATATCACAGGAACCCTTGAGAAAACAGGTATGTTTTTAAAGATTTTCTAAAGTCATTCAAAGACTCAATCAATCTTAAGATTTTTGGAAGTGTGTTCCATAATTGAGGTCCCACGACCATAACGACTGAATCTCTATACATCTCTAATCTTATTTGCTTGAAATCTGGCACATCAAATATTGCTTGGCTCCCTGAATACAAAGAACATCCTGGAACGTGAACTTTTAAAGTTGCAGCTAAACAAAGAGGTTGCTGCTTGTGAAGATTTTAAAAGATCAATGTCAAGATTTTAAATTTAATACGTCAATGAATGGGCAACCAATGTAACTGTTTAAGGATTGGTATAATATGACCATAATGAGGATATCCTGAAATGAGCCTAGCATCAGCATTTTGCGCAATCTATAAAGCTCTTAATTCTTTCTTTGGCAAGTCTACTAACAATGAATTACAGGAATCAAAAAGCAGATATATGTAGGCCTGCACTACAGTTAGAAATTAGCTGGGCTCAGCAATTCCTTCAAAGATCGTATCAACTTCAATTTCAAGAATACTTTCTAAATAACTTAGCACTTGAACGTCTTGCAGGGATAATCGAACCTTTTTCAAGACATCCAGGGTGTCATTTAGATGTTTGGCGTTAGACCTGTTTTAAAAGTGAATAAGAACCTCAAAGGTACCCAAACTGACCAGATGGCCACTGGAGAGATAAAAGTATGCCCCCCCCCCAATTTATTTATTTATTTAATTTGATTTATAGCCCGTCCTCCTGGGAGCTCAGAACGGGTTACAAGCAAACATTCACAGTGGGTCACATTTGATAAAACGTTTGACAATACAGTAACTTAAGGACAAGCCTGGATGTAGGGATGTTCACAGAAAATTCCAGGGGAGGTAAATTGGACCTGAGTAGTCGCCAACTAATGTTTGTTGGAAGAGGAGAACTCAGAGGAGATTGTCTGCGGATGGACCTTCAGTTGAAGAGAAAGGTCTTCACAGCTCTTTGGAAAGCCAACAAAGTAAATGAAACAGTATATACCTGTCTCTAGAACAGCAGCACCTGGTATGGGAAAACCTAGTAGGGCAGCACATAGATGTCTTAAGTAGCCTGGTGGATGGGCAAGTGAACCATAGAGAGGAAGACCCAGGCCCATAAGCTACTATAACCACTACCTTTATGGTAGAAAGTGTGAGCCCACCAAAACCCACCCAAAACATTCTGTACTGCCATATAGGTGACACCTGAAGCCATAAAGGCTATTAGGGTGGTAGACAGGTGGGTATAGTAGGTTTTGGATAAGAATTTACACTAAAAGGGGGCCCTGGTTAAATATGTGCTTGGTACCCTTTATGTGAAGTTAACAGCAGTGCCCCCTGAGGTGCCTCACTGCCCTGTTGGGATGTCTGCGTGGCCAGTCCTTTAATATGCTGGTCTCTCCCATGCCCAAATGGGCTTGATTTGGACATTTAGAACATGGATATTTTTGTATTCAAAAATGGCCAAACAAGTTAGACGTCCTAAGGACCAAGATGTCCAAATAGGTCATTTTCATAAATAAATTTGGACGTCTAGAGGTTTTGAAAATGGATGTTTACTCACCCCAATTTTTGGACATCTTGTGAAAAACATCCAAAGTCAAACTTAGATGCACTATTGAAAATGCCCCTCCACATCACCTTACCTGACTTGCTGGGCAAAGTGGTCTACAGACCAACCAATGAATGAAAGCAAATACAAAGTAAAAGAGGATAGAAAAGCATTCAGACCTACAGTGTGCCATATAAAATAGATACATAAGGATAAAAATATTTACAAACTGTATAAGAGAGTGACCAGAAATGGCCTACTCGTAGCTCTGACCAAATGAGGTGCCATAGGCCTGTTGGAACAGCCATGTTTTAACTGCTGACTTCTGGTCCACCCCTATGTAATTTCGCTGTTTTTGCTGTTCCTTTACCTATTTCTTATGAAACCCTCTCTTCTTACATCCTGTATTTCGCTGATTGTCCAGCCTTCTTCGAATGTGAACCGCCTAGATGTCTTTCGACTATGGCGGTATAGAAGAATAAAGTTATTATTATTATTATTATTATTCTTTTTCATTCATACTAGAGTTTATATATGAAACTATCACCCTAATTCTATATATGGTGCTTAAAACCGCATGCGTAAATATGGCTGTACACTCAATTTCTGTGCACAATTTAATTGATAAATAAGCCAATTAGCAACAATAATTGGGCGCTAATCAATTATTGACATTCATTTAAATTTGCACACACATCTTTAGGTGCCAGGATGCACACATAAATTTTATATGCAGGTCTAAAAAGGGGGCCTGGTTATGGACAGACCAGGAACATTCCTGGAATTTGCGCGTAGTTTTACGGAATAAGAGAGATTGGCGCCTAATTTAGGTGTAAGAATTTATACCAGATTTTAGTTGGTATAAATTTGGGCATGAATCACAGCTCCAAACACTGTTCTTTAAACGGTGCCCTACTCTGAGCACCATTTATAGAATAGCGCTTAGTGCTAATTTTGGGTGTCATTTATAGACTTGAGTCCTATAGGTACAATAGACACTAATGGAGAAGCTGAACTTCTAAAGTTCAAATTTTCATATTTTGGGGGTCATTGGTTAAGTACAATTGCCCACTCAATAGCTCCTAGAAAGCCCTGGCCAAAACAAGCAGTTTTCAGACACTTATGCTGCCTCAGAGGAGGTGTAAAAGTCAATAGGAAAATGTTAAACTATACAGTGCAGTACAATCTCAGTTATCTGGCAAACACGGGGATTGGCGAATACCGGATAACTGTTTTCTGGTTACTTGAGAGTGCGATAGAAACCTTGTCTAACACACTCTCAATTCTCCCCTCCTTCCTGCCCCGAAGCACCAGTGTAGCAGCAGCCACAAAGCCCTCCCTCCGTCAAATCCTGAAGTGGCAGAAGCAGGCGGCTGTCCTGAGCCGCGAACTCCCTCACTCCTTCTCTCCCTCTCTCTTTCCTACCCGAAGCGCAGCTGTCAGCAGGAGACAGCCTCAAAACAGGCTGTGTGTGGCCAGCCCTGGCAGGGCCTTTCCTCCGATGCATCATAAGTAATGCATCAGAGGAAAAGCCCTGCCGGGGCTGGCTTGAGCAGCGTGTGCCTCCTGCCGACCGCTGTGCTTTGGGTAAGGAAGAGAGAGAGAGAAAGGGAGCGAGGGAATTCGTGGCTTAGGACCGCCACCATGTTTCTGCCACTTCAGGGCTTGAGGGAGGGAGGGAAGGAAGGAGTAAGGGAGGAGGGCTTTGTGACTCAAGACCGCTGCCGCACTGGTGCTTCAGGGCAGGAGGGAGGGAGGTTCATAGCTGCTTTGGGGCTTAGAAGCTTCAGGGAATAAGGGAGGGAGGGAGGATGCTGCCACCAGTGCTTCAGGGGTCATTTGTTTTTCCACTGGTGATTTTTTTGCCGGTTGTGTGAGAGTCCTGGTTAACTAAGACCCGGTTAACTGAGATTCTACTGTATATACCTTTATTATTATGCACAATTGGGAATGCATGTATAATTTACTGAACCCATCTCCCAAACCAAACTCTTTTGTAAAACAGCATTTATCTATCCCCCTCCACCCCCCTTTTTTACAAAACTGTGCAAGAGGTTTTTAGTGCTGGCTAACACGCTGAATGCTCTGCTCTGCTTCGACGCTCATAGGAACTCTATGAGCATCGGAGCAGTGCAAAGCATTCGGCATGCCGGCCAGCACTAAAAACCTCATGCGTGATTTTGTAAAAGGGAGGAGGGGAGGTTATGTATGCCTTTTACACAAGCCTCTGCTGGTAGTTACATATGCCTTTGCTATGCATCTGTTCTAAAAAGACCTTCTTACTCACATATTTTGAGTATCAAGCTTCCTAGAATATACAAGGACAATATTATTCTTCATTCCACCTGGACTACATTAAAATGTATAAATACCTTAACTCCTATTCCAATACAACAATCTACTTGTCAATCCCTATGGTTAAACTCCAAGATACAAATCAGTGAGTCTAAAATTCTCTGGAAACATTGGTTGCAGGCAGGCGTACATACTCTAGATGATGTAATTTTAAATGGGGAAAATGGTAAATTTATTACAATTACAACAATCATTTGGCATATCAAAGCTTCAAGGTTATAAATGGTTGCAGTTGAAACAGGCCATTCCAAAAGGGTTCCCTGACTGGCGCAACTTAAAAAATCAGTACAGCTTGCCGGGTCTATGTTTCCAGACAGATTTTCAAGGGCGCTGAGTGGTACAAATTAATATCTGATTATTTGGCAAAAAAACCTAAAACAAGTTTAAGAGACATTTGGGCCCTGATTCTGTATAGGACGCCCAGGAGAGGTGTCCTATACAGAATCGGTCCTACACTAAACCCCGATTCTGTAACTGGCGTCCATGGTACAGACGCCGGTTAGAGAATCGGGTTAAATTAGACACAGTTGCTACACTTATCGCTGCAAGGGATCTCTTCCTGCTGCAATAAGTATAGCGGCCGCGGCCGCCTGTCCCATCACCGACAGGAGGATGCCCAACTCCTCCTGTCGGAACCCGGAACGCCGAACTCCCCCTCCTCCCAAACTGTTAATCGCCGACAGGAGGATGCCCAACTCCTCCTGTCAGAACCCCGAACCCCGGACCCCCCTCCCCCCAAACTCATAATCGCCGACAGGAGGATGCCCAACTCCTCCTGTCGGAAAGCCCGACGACCCCCTGCCCCAACTAATCTTCCTCCCCCAACCAGTGGCGTACCAAGGGGGGGCGGTGCGCCCCGGGTGCCAGCCCTAAGGGGGTGCTCCCGGCCTTGCCGTTCAGTCCCCCCCACCCCCGAAGGACCGCTCGCCCCACTGACCTTCCTGCACCACCTGTGAAGCAGCCCGCAGCAGGATCGCGAAGTCAGCGTCAGCGATCCCTGCGCTGCTTAGGCGCTGCTTCCTGCGCCGCGATCCCGCCCCTCCTCTGACGTCAGAGGAGGAGCGGGACCGTGGCGCAGGAAGCAACGCAGGGATCGCTGACGCTGACTTCGCGATCCTGCTGCGGCTGCTTCATAGGTGGTGCGGGGAGGCCAGGGGGACAAGCGGTCCTTCAGGGTGGGTCGGGGCATCAGGCCTTCAGGGTGGGGCGGGCAGGCAGGCAGGCAGGCTTTCAAGGGGGGGGGGGGTGACAGGCAGGCAGGCAGGCCTTCAAGGGGGGACAGGCCTTCGGGGGGGTGCAGACCTTCAAGGGGGGGCAGGCAGGCCTTCAAGGGGGTGCAGGCCTTCAAGGGGGGGGGACAGGCCTTCAAGGGGGGAAAGGCAGGCAGGCCTTCAAGGGGGGACAGGCCTTCAAGGGGGGGACAGGCCTTCAAGGGGAGGACAGGCCTTTGGGGGGGTGCAGACCTTCAAGGGGGGGTGCAGGCCTTCAAGGGGGGGTGCAGGCCTTCAAGGGGGAGACAGGCTTTCAAGGGGGGGAAAGGCAGGCAGGCAGGCCTTCAAGGGGGGACAGGCCTACAAGGGGGGGACAGGCCTACAAGGGGGTGGGACAGGCCTTCAAGGGGGGGACAGGCCTTGGGGGGGGGTGCAGACCTTCAAGGGAGTACAGGCATTCGGGGGGGGGGGTGCAGGCCTTCAAGGGGGTGCAGGCCTTCAAGGGGGGACAGGCCTTCAAGGGGGGGAAAGGCAGGCAGGCAGGCCTTCAAGGGGGGACAGGCCTACAAGGGTGGGAGAAGCTACAAGGGGGTGGGACAGGCCTTCAAGTGGGGGACAGGCCTTCGGGGGGGTGCAGGCCTTCGGGGGGTGCAGACCTTCAAGGAGGGGACAGGCAGGCAGGCTTCAAGGGGGGGACAGGCCTACAAGGAGATGGGACAGGCCTTCAAGGGGGTACAGGCCTTCAAGGGGGGACAGGCCTTTGGGGGGGACCATGATTTAGAAGTACACGGAGGGAGGGGGGTGTTCAAAGAGACGTGCATATGCCAAACTTTGGGGGGGGGGAAGAAATAATGGGTCTGAAAATAGAGGAGAGGGAGAGAGATGATGGACCATGGGATTTAGGGAGGGAAGGAACAGAAAGGGAGAGAAATTGGACACAAGGGATGGTGTGGAGGAGGGATAGAGATACTGGATAGGAGGGTAATTAGGAAAAGAAAGGGAGAGATGGTGGACTCTGGGGTGGTGGGGAAGGAGGGAGAGATGCCGGATGAAAGGGTATTTAAGAAAAGGTGGATCTGTGGAGGGAGATGAAAAAAAGGAAAGATACCAGACTTCCTGGGAAGGGAAGGGAAATGGAAAGGGAGGACAGAGTTGGCAGATGGATGGTTAGCATGCAGAAAGAAGGAGACCCTGGCAAGCAAGTTATCAGAAGAAAACCAGAGCCTTGGATCAACAAGATTTGAAATATAACCAGACAACAAAAGGTAGAAAAATTAATTTTATTTTCTGTTTTGTGATTATAATATGTCAGATTTGAAATGTGTATCCTGCCAGAGCTTGTATTGGACTGCAAACGTGAGCTAGGATTTAACAGAGAGAGGAAAAGTCCTTTTTGTTTCTTTATTTTATTTACACCACAGCGCCAGTGTGGTTAGGAGAAGCCAAAGGGGGTGAAAAAGCTATAAAACCCACCAGGAGTTTTGAAAAAATCACCCAACTGGGCAGGAAAATTGAATTGAAAAACCAATTCAATAGGCCAGGGGTGTCCAATGTCGGTCCTCGAGGGCCGCAATCCAGTCGGGTTTTCAGGATTTCCCCAATGAATATGCATGAGATCTGTGTGCATGCACTGCTTTCAATGCATATTCATTGGGGAAATCCTGAAAACCCGACTGGATTGCGGACCTCGAGGACCGACATTGGACACCCCTGCAATAGGCTGAATCGAATCAAAAATTTTTTTCCTGAATTTGGCAGCATTAGTTTGCGCTACTGTCTTAGACTTTAGGACCTGGGATTGGGGAGAGATGGCATCCTCAGTACTTTATAATGCAAGTGAAACGAGGATTTGGTCAGACTTTTGAAGGGTCTGCAGAAAAAAAATATTGTATAGGCCGGGGACATGAGACAGCAGGAAATGGGAACTTTTCTTCCTTCTATTTTTGTGAATGGAAAGGCTGAGGATGTCAGAGAGTTCAGTTAAAATATGTGCTTTATAAGAAAATATAATAATGTGTTTTATAAAGTTTATAGCATAGCTGGCCTACCCAGTGAGGTGTTCCTAGTGGCGATGGTGGCAGCGTGTCAATGTGTTGAGAGGAAGAGGTGGTCTGGGAAATTCTGCTGAGCAAACTCCGGGCCCATTTCCACCCCCCAGTTAGTCCACTCCACTCAACTGGTTCACACACTGAGTGGGTCTTTGGGTGTTGTTTTGGGATCTCTTCCAGTGGTTTATCTCCTTCTGGTCCAAGGAAGGAAACTTTGTTATCCTTAGCATTGACCTACAGAATATGTTTGTAACAGCGCTGCTTGTGTGGCATTAGGCTATGTAGTGATCGAAAGAAAAAAACAGACCTTTGCACATTTTTGCACTATATGGTGGGTGTATGAGGAGATTCACATTTCCTGCACAGCTAAGTCCATATGAAGTTACCTTGTGCTGTATTTGAAATCTAGCAAGGTCTCTGTTTGAAAGGAAAGATCTAAACTTAAAAATGAAGTGGCCAGAAGTTATGGTAAAAGCAGATAGTGTAGCTGGTTTTAAGAAAGATTTGGACAAATTCCTGGAGGAAAAGTCCATAATCTGTTATTAAGACATGGGGGAAGTGTCTGCTTGCCCTGGATCGGTAGCATGGAATGTTGCTACTCTTTGGGTTTTGACCAGGTATTAGTGTCCTGGATTGGCTACCATGAGAATGGGCTACTGGGCATGATGGACCATTGGTCTGACCCAGTTAGGCTATTCTTATGTTATGTTCTCATCTGTAGGGGCCTTTGTTTTCACTTCTTATTTTAATGTATTTTTTTTCTGGGAACTTATCAGTGTTTTTTATAATGGGAACAAAAATGGAAGAGAATTAATGTGTGTGGAATGGGGGGGGGTAACTAATTTCTTCAGCTAAATAATTCAATCCACTTCAAACAGACATAGGAGAACTCATGCACCATTCACACACCCTCCAACCAAAAACGTCAAAAGAAAAAAACTGTTCGACAACCTCCTAGCCATTCGAGCTGCAACACTCGACCCCCAACTCTACAACCAATTGACATCGACAACAGACTGCAAAACCTTCAAAAAGAAATAAAAACCCTTCTATTCAAAAAACACATAAAACCGAACTAACACAATCAGAACTGTCCCAAGCATCACCTGCAACTACTCCATATGTACTTCTGATGTCATGACAATTCAGACATAATTTATGTTATGTTATGTTTGGAATATAAGAAAATTTTCGCTGCCTGTTTCTATTCTGACCATTTATTCTGTTTCATGGTCATTACAAAAGATATTTTTTTACATAGGGGGGGGGTGTCAAAAAATGATGGGCCCCGGGTGCCACATACCCTAGGTACGCCACTGCCCCCAACTAACCTTTCAATGTTGGTTGGCTGGACAGGTCTTGTTGCCGTCCAGCCGACAGGCCCGCCTCGTGGAAATGAGACGGGCCTGCGCCTTCCCGGCCCAACCCTGCTAAATCTAAGGCCTGATTGGCCCAGGTGCCTAGCCTGGGCCAATCAGGCCTTAGGATTAGTGGGGATGGGCGGACCCACTATGCCTAAGGCCTGATTGGTCCAGGCTTCTACAGCCTGGGCCAATCAGGCCTTAGATTTAGCGGGGATGGGCCGGGAAGGAGCGGGCCCGTCTCATTTCCACGAGGCGGGCCTGTCGGCTGGACGGCAACAAAACCTGTCCAGCCGACCAACATTGAAAGGTTAGTTGGGGGAGGGTGATTAGTTGGGGCGGGGGGTTGTCGGGCTTTCCTAAGGCCTGTAGGCGAACTTAGGTGTCTTGCGGGTCTCCCTAGGCTCCCGGAGGTGCCTTCAATATAGGCGGCCTGCCTGGGGAGCATTTTTTTAAAAAACGTGCATCCCGACTGGCTGATTAGACAGCTGTAGGACGCCTACAGCTGCCTAAAATTGGGACGCACTTTGGAGAATCAGGCCCTTGGAGTATAGAAACAAAGCAGCATATTTCTGCTACGCAATGGCCACAGATTTGGACTTGGAGAATAAGATGTACAGCGTCAGCATCTATGAGATAAACTTGGGTTTTTTTGTTATATAGACTTTTTGGGACCCAGTTCGTTTACAACTGCTGGCACTGTCATCTGGATCACTTGTTGTTTTATTGTCCCTTGATATTTGATTTTTGGAAGTCGATATAGGGGAAAATTAATATGGTACTTGGTGACTCTATATCATTGTCTTATGACGTGGTTCTATTTGGGATATTGTTGAAATTTAAGAGTCCAATCGATGCACATAAAAGTAGACTTCCGATTATGACGGGAGTGGCCATACAATTGATAACCAGAAACTGGAAGAACCGAGAAAGATTAAATTTTTCTTTTTGGTGGGAAACACTTTGTTTGTATTACAGGTATGAAAGAATGAATGCAGAACAATTGGGGAATAATAAAAGGTTTAAAGAAATATGGGGTCCATTAGAGGCATTTGTTAAACAAAAGACTGATTAATTGATGAAACCTTTAATTCCTAGATGTTTTTTACACACATCCAGAGAGGAAGGGGGGAGGGGGGAGAATGGTACTTTGTTTTAATATTTGTTCAACTATAAGTGCTGTTTTATGTATTATCTGAATGTATATTTGTTTGCACTTTGTATCAGTTCTGAAAATTAATAAAGATTTACAAAAATAAAGATATAAAGCTGGGGAAAAAAAATAATAATGAGCATGGACAGGCTTTTGCAAAGAACACAGAGTTGTGAAAGCCTGGCAAGCAATCAATGAAGATAGATCAAATAAATATAAAAACCACAAATCAAATTAAGGATCAAGTTCTAAATTGTCAGTCTGAGAATGAAATGTTATTTTACAGCAAATATTGTAAAATGGCTGAGAACATTGGCTTCCTTGTTAATCATTCACTGCAAAGAAATGAAATAGCTTCAGTTGCTGTTTTCATCTGGGAGTCGAGTTTTCTTTCCGAGAAAGTAGAATGATGTTATAGCACTAAAACAGTGCTTTGCATAAACAATAGTGAATAGAAGACTCTTACATGCTAAATAAATATCTGGTAAGGTATTGAAGTGAAGCTCAGAAAGGAGACTTTTCTCGGCTCTTTTAATTGGCTTCTGAAAGATCATATGGTTTTTGACAGTCATGTGAGACCCAGGATACTTGGAGTAAACTGCTTCATTCACAGCAGCTGATGTTAATTGTTGATGCTAACTGCCCCTTACTCCAGACAGTTTCATGCCCCTGAGGCAGCCTTTTTGGACGAAACGCGTTGGGCACTCTTCCTGGGAGCATTTTGAATAAACCTGATTTGAATCTCCTTACTGTCTGCCGATCTTCTTTTGTTCCACATTCCGAAAGACCATGACTATTTGGATAAGAATTCCAATTCTGGTGACATTGACTTTTCTAATCCTCAGCACTGAAGTATGCAAACAAAAATTAAATATAAAAGGATTACTTTCATTTGTGTTTGTTTATTTCTGCTTTTCTCAAATTATCCTCCATTACAGTTGTCTGGGTGATAAGTTGCCTTTGTAGTAGAATAGTGGGGCTAACTCAATATGGGAACATTGTCTCTTTTCCTCATCTTCCCAGCAAAATATTTAACAAAATTTTAAAAAAAAAATGTTATCTATAGACCTGATTTGAAATCAGTATTATTTACACTTTAGTTAATATAAAGCTACTTATGTTTACTGACCTCATCAGGGCAAACGCTATGGACTGGAGGTTGCCCGCCACTAATGCCAGCCCTGGATTACAGGACCAGAGGCAACATGGATTGACTAAAGGTAGGTCTTGTCAGACAAATCTGATCAATTTTGTTGGGTGACCAGAGAATTGGATAGAGGGAGTGTGCTAGATGTGGTGTACTGTATTTAGATTTTAGCAAAGCCTTTGACAGTGTTCCACACAGACGTCTAATAAATAAACTGAGTAACCTTGGCATGGGCCCCAAAGTGAAGGGCTTGGTCAAGAACTGGTTGAGTGGAAAATGACAGAGGGTAGTGGTTAATGGAGATTGTTCTGGAGAAAGGGATGTTTGTTCTTCGGCCTATTCTTTTAACATTTTTATAAACAATATTGCTGAAGGGCTGTCAGGTAAGATTTGCCTCTTTGCGGATGATACCAAAATCTGCAATAGAGTAGACACCCAGGATGGTGTGAATAACATGAACAAAGACCTAGCGAAGTTTGAAAAATGGTCTGAAATTTGGCAGCAAAAATTTAATGTTAAGAAATACAAGGTCATGGATTTGGGCTGCAAAAACCCAAGGGAATGGTACAGTGTAGGGGGTGAAGAATGTATGTACACGACAGAAGAGCGGGATCCTGGGCAAGTCACTTAATCCCCTCATGGCCCCAGGTACATTAGATAGATTGTGAGCCCACCGGGACAGACAGGGAAAAATGCTTGAGTACCTGAATAAACCCATGTAAACCGTTCTGAGCTGTCCTGGGAGAATGGTATAGAAAATTGAATGAATAAATAAATGAATAAATGATCTTAAGGTAGCCAAACTGGTTGAAAAGGTGACGGCGAAAGCTAGAAGGATGCTAGGGTGTATAGGAAGAGGTATGGCCAGTAGGAAAAAGGAGATATTGATGCCCTTGCATAAGACTCTGGTGAAACCTCGTTTAGAATATTGTGTACAATTCTGGAGCTCGCACCTTCAAAAAGATATTAAAAGAATGGAGTCGGTCCAGAGAAAGGCTACTAAAATGGTATGTGGTCTTCGTCATAAGGCATATGGGGACAGACTTAAAGATCTCAATATGTATACTTTAGAGGAAAGAGGGGAGATATGACAAAAACATTTAAATACCTACGTGGCATAAATGTGCATGAATCGAGTCTCTTTCATTTGAAAGGAAGCTCTGGAATGAGAGGACATAGAATGAAGTTAAGAGAATGATAGGCTCAGGAGTAATTTAAGGAAATACTTTTTTACATAAAGGGTGGTCGATTCATGGAACAGTCTCCTGAAAGAAGTGATGGAGACAGAGACTGTGTCTGGATTCAAGAAGGTGTGGGATAGGCACATAGGATCTCTTAGAGAGAGGAAGAGATAATGGCTGCTGCGGATGGACAGACTAGATGGACTATTTGGCCTTTATCTGCCATCATGTTTCTATGAGAAAAAATACATATGAACATGAAGGAAAAAAAATCAAACGCGTGCATACTTCAGATATATGAATGTTAATCATTACTTTATTGTGTTCAAGTACTAAGGCACAGTATTATTTTGATTGATTTTTTTAAAGATAAAATTAGCTGGAAAGTATTGCTGTAAAACATGTCAAATTACAGTTGTCTTGCATTGCACACTGTACAAAGAAAACATATAGATGTGATTAATCAAAAGTGATTCAATGGCCATTTGTTAATGTGTTTTCACAATTCAGACAACTGAGGAATTTAGCTTTGCTGGTTGTTGACCTTGGGTAACCTAGCAGCATTTTGTTGAGTTAGGTTGATAAATTAGTGAAAGGGAATGTTTACCTGCTTTTACTGTATGTCTGCATGTTTTCTTGTGTCCTATCAGTGACTATAGTGTCACCGATGAACCTGGCATCTAAATGATTGGCACTTGGCTCAGGGAGCTGTATTGATTAAGCACTGGTGGTACAGATTCATTGATCTACTCATTAAAGATTTGACTTTTTATAAACAAACCTCTTCAAATCCAAGTGAAGAATTAGTTTAGAGTCTGCCAAAATTCATATTGAGTCATTCAGTTTGCATTAGTTGGATAACAACTAATGGGATGGGGTACTGAATTTGTTTATGCTATATCTAGATTAAAGCAACAGTGTTATGACTGCTATATTTTTTGTTTGTCTAAGTGAGGCTTTTGAGTAATGGAGAGAGTGAGGATAGAATGATTATAAATCTTTTATAAAGAAGTGTGGTAAAATTTGGGCTTAAGCTGTCAATGCGGGACTTTCCTGTATGCTAATTGTGATGGGGTGTATATCCCAGTACCAGCCAGCAGAGAGAAGTCATATAGATGCTGCCCAGACACCTGGGAACTCTCTACTCACCCTGAGTGGGAAAGAGAGCTGAAAACAAGAGTTCCAGAATAAAGAGCTAGGAAAAGCAAGAGTTCCTTTTGGAGCTTAATCAACCCTTGAGGGGAGGACTGCTGGAGAAAACCTAACTCTCAGTAAGCCTAAACTTGACTGGCCATGTCTGGTAGAGCTTGGTGTGACCATAGGGTGCTCAAGCTTGATGAGCAGTTGTAACCAAGAGAGTTCTCAGCACTACCCAGATATCAAGAGCTGCAGGGGAAAGCAGGTAGTAAGGCTATCTCTGAAGCTACTGTTCTCTCCTCCCCCTACAGCCTATTGGTCAGATATTCCTCAGTTAGCCAATAAGCTGCAAGGGAGGCAGGACCAGTAGCTTAAGGTCATAATATATACTCCTTAGCCAGCCAATAGGATGAAAGGTTGGTGTCTCCTAAGTTACTGGTCCTGCCTCTTCCTGCAGCTAGTGGCTGGCTAAAGAATGTCTGAGCAATGAGCTCATAGCAGGGAGAGGGATGTGCTGAGGGAACCACTGCTAAATAAATAAATAATTGATAGAGAAGTAGGGAAAGAAAAAAGTAGCATAGGCACTGATATAGGTTCTGAGAGGAAAAGAGGTTGAGAGAAGAGTTATGGACTGTGAAAGGGAGAACAGAGCTGAAGTAAATGCAAGCTGGGAGGAGGAACATGTGGGTGAGGGATGGGCTGAAGAAAAAGAAAGATAAAGACAGGAAGAAAAATTATGTAGAGTTCAAAGAACAGGGGGCTGATAAGAGAAATAGGCTGAAAAAAAGGGTTCTGTGAAGAGAGGATCAGGTTGGAGGTAAGAAGTACTAAGGGGGTGAAAAGAGGGATGGAAGTAGCAGAAGGGGTGAGACTAGGAAGAAAAAAAATAAGAACAAGCTGCAACAAGATAATTTCTAGATTTTTGTGCTCCTGGTTCAGATCAATCAGCCATGTCCTACAACTGGGTATGCCCAAGAATCACTGATCCCCTCCCATTCTATTAAACTGCACTAGCAGTTTGTAGCGCAGAGAGCTACGCTGAATGGCCCACGCTGCTCCTGATGATCATAGGAACTCTATGAGCATTGGGAGCAGCGAGAGCCATTCAGCATGGCTCACCGCGCTAAAAACTGCTAGCACAGTTTAATAGAAGAGGCCCTGAGTGGGAGATATATTACTAATTGGCTAGGTAAGTGTTGGGTAGGTGCTGGTATCTGCTCTTTTCTTCCAACCTTGTAATCAATTGGGATGGGGAAAAGGGAGACGGTTGTGGAAGGATGGAATACCATGAACTGAAAATCCCCCTTTTAAAACTTAATTTTCAGCTCTGACACCGAGGGGAACTATGTTTAGAGTTCGAACCAAGGGAAAATGGAGAGTAGCTCTGGTCCCATTCATCACAAAAATTAAAAAAATATTATTCCCCCCTTACATTCCACAGAAGGCAGAAATGGGATGGGGGAGAAGGGACATGAGCTGTCTCCCAAACTCTGTGTATTTCCTGATTTGGCTCCTTGCTTACGAGGAGGTGCTGAAAAGTTCTCAGCCAACCAAGAAGAGAATGATGTGGAGCCATGAAACTTACAAGTTATTCCACATATTCACCCCTAAGTTCAACACACTTGGCACATCATGTCTGAAGTGTCTGCAACCCTTCCAAAAAATACTCCGATGTCTGGTCACTGAAATACTGCTCCACTGCTGCAATCATCTCCAAATTAATCGAAAACTTTCAAACTCTTTTTAAGGTTTGAAATAGAAAATAGTCAAATGGAGTAAGATCTGGTGAGTAGGGTGGATGGTCTATACCAGGGGTAGGGAACTCCGGTCCTCGAGAGCCGTATTCCAGTCTCATGCACATTCATTGGGGAAATCCTGAAAACCTGACTGGAATACGGCTCTCGAGGACCGGAGTTCCCTACCCCTGGCCACTCATAGTAACATAGTAACATAGTAGATGACGGCAGATAAAGACCCGAATGGTCCATCCAGTCTGCCCAACCTGATTCAATTTAAATTATTATTTTTTTTTTTTCTTCTTAGCTATTTCTGGGCGAGAATCCAAAGCTTTACCCGGTACTGTGCTTGGGTTCCAACTGCAGAAATCTCTGTTAAGACTTACTCCAGCCCATCTACACCCTCCCAGCATTTGAAGCCCTCCCCCTGCCCATCCTCCTCCAAACGGCCATGCACAGACACAGACACTCAAACCCCAACCGCATCAAAACCCATCATTTTGCCAGCCTTGTGAGTAGGTGCATTGTCATGCAAAAAAAGAATTCCTTTCCACAGTTTCCCTCTCCTTTTTTTTTTTCAATGCCTCCTCTAACTCCTTTTACAGAAGTATTTTGCATTAACTGTTTGGCCCCTTGGAAGATAGTCATTACAACACCTTCCTGATTTCAAACACTGTGGCCATGACCTTTCCTCTGCCCTTTGGGTCTTTAATTTCCTTGGCTTTGGAGAACCTGAGTGCCGCCATTGCATTGACTGTTGTTTTGTCTTAGGATCATAATGTGTAAGCATGTTTCATCACAGTAACTAGTCATTCCAAAAAGTCGGCACATTTCACAGAAAATCCTGCAAAATCAACTTGGAAGTATCCACTTGACTTTTCTCGTCAGCATTCAAACATTTGGGCATCCACATGGCTGACAATTTCTGTATACCCAACACGTTCCCTGGATATCTGTAGTGTATCGGTAGCATAGAAAACTTAATAGAATGCGATGAAGCATAGCATGTGGAGAAATATGATAAAAAGACAGAGAATTTGAAAATAGGCCAGATTGGATAGAGGCTTCCAGAGAAATGAACTCCGCAAAATAGGAAAAGATATTCCAGTGTCTGTACCATGCAAACTTACACTGAAATGTAGCAGTTACAGATCAGGACAAGGCAATTTAAATATGGAATTCCCTACTCTTCTAAACCGTCAACTGCCCCTGCCTCCAAAAAACTACCCCCTCACACTTTCAAACTGTCCTAGTCCAACAACTTCACACCCACAACTGCCGTATTGTGCCGCTAACTGCATATTTCCAAAAACTACCACCTGCAGCTCCCCACACACTGCCCTATCTCCAAAATCTACACCATGACACTGCCCCACCCCACATAGTTCCCCACTTCCAAAAACTATCCTCTGAAGATACCACACCACCAAACTGCTCCCACTCTTAAACTACCCCTGAAAACTGCTCCAATCTCAAAATCTACTCCTCTAACTGCCCCACCATTCTGTTAATTGTCCAAAAGCTACTCTTTCTTGCAACTACTCCACCATCCTGCAAATTACCCCACCTGCCAAAAATACCCTCCTCCCCCATACACACACATCTGCCCCATCCTCCTACAAATGACCCCATTCCCTATGAATAAGACTGCCCTCTCTGCTTTGATTAGAGCTAACAGCAGAGACTATAAATAGGATTAGGTAGGATCCAGCTGTTGGGAAGGCAGTGGGGTGGAGGAAAGGGATGGATTTCTAGTCACAAAAATGGAGGTGGTGATTCTGGAAGAAGTTTCTCTGGTGGAAGGGGGTGGAGCCAGAAAAGAAATGAACCTCCTCCCAAAAAATGCCCTAATACAATGTTTCTCAACTCGGTCCTGGAATATCCCCCTACCCAAAGGCATAGTAAGGGGAGGCCAGGGGGGCGGTCTGCCCCAGGCACCATCTTCCTCGGGGCACCGGCAAATCTCCTCTTCTCTGCCCTTCCCCTGCCATGCGCATGCCCCTTCCCTTCCCCCATACCTTTTTAACTTCAGTGCAAACAATCACCAACTTACTGCCCGTGTCGGCTTCGGCGGTTTCTCTGATGTCACTTCCGGGAGGTGCACCACTGCCCCAGGCGCTGTTCACTATCACTACACCACTACCCCTGCCAGACAGGTTTTCAGGATATCCATAATGAATATGCATGAAAGAAATTTGCATATAATGGAGGCAGTATATGCAAATCAAGTTTATGCATATTCGTTCTGGATATCCTGAAAACCTGATTGGTAGGGGGGTACTCCAGTACCGAGTTGGAAGAAGCAGTTCAACAGCTGAAGATCACTTGCATTGATTCTCTGTAACATAGTGATTAAGGAGTTATTTTTTAGTTATTTTTAGCATTTATTTACCACTTATAACCTAAGTGGTGTACATTCAGGTACTCAAGCATTTTGCCCTATCTGTCCAAGCAGGCTTACACTCTATCTAACATCAAATTGAGCATGTTTGAGATGGAGGGCATAATTGGGGAGTTGATTTAGGTATGGGATTTGTGTGCTCAGCTATTCAAGGTGGCAGTAAAGCAATTATATCTTTCAAATTGTTTTCCTTTCTCATTTTCTCTTCTGATCACAGACACACAGAAAGCACAAACACATACACATATACCAACATACAAATACACATGCACAAGCACACTCAAACATCTATATACACCTTCCAACCGCCTCCCCCAACACCAACACCACCTACACACATACCTCTGGCTATGGCAATAAAAATATAACCTGATATTCAGTGCTAGTATGTGGATAGTGAGCAGTGCTGCATATTCAGATAAGACAATCTGTGTCAATGTATCCGTATATTTGCAATCTGGGTTAGCATATCTAGGTTTAAAAAGGTGTGTACAAGTTCCCGGAGGAAATGTTCATAGTCTGCTATTGATATAGACCTGGAGAAGCCACTGCTGTCCCTGGGATTAGTAGCATGGGAATCTCAAAGAAAACAGAAAAGGCGAACAGATGGTACTCAATATCTTTATTCTATGAAGACTCAACCCATACGTGTTTCGGCCTGAAGGCCTGCCTCAGGAGTCTTAACGCTTTGATCAATTCAGTATATGTTGACTGTTCTATCTTATAAAATTATAGTGATTGAGCCATTCACCGAAGACATCAATCAGAATGATCACTAAAAAATTTGACCGCGATGTGAAGATTAACCCAGGTTCCGCAGAACTGAAAGTTAATCTCCACATCGCGAACAAATATTTTAGTGATCATTCTGATTGATGCACTAGAAAATGACAAGGGGACAAATTTTTCCCCCATCTCCGCGGGAACTCCTTTTCCCATCCCATCCCGTCCCTGCAAGTTCTTTTCCTATCCCTGCCCAATTCCTGCAAGCTCTGTCCTCATCTGCACAAACTTCAAACACTTTAAAATCATAAGTGTTCAAGGCAGAGCTTACAGGAATGGGGCAGAGACAGGGACAAAACTTACGGAGACAGGATGGTAAAATTGAGTTCCTATGGGGACAGGGAAAAATTTGTCCCCTTGTCATTCTCTGCACTCTGCACTGACACTATCTGCACAGTCCAGTAAGGACATTCCAAGGCATTATCTCGAAAGTGTTTCATCATGATAACATGAACTGTAAGCCAGATTTTTTAAAGTGCTTTGGAATACTGACTTGGTTATTTCTTCAGATAAAGAGTGAAACAATGATCAACTGCCCTAAAAGTGCTGTCTCTTTGGTGCAATTGGTTAGCGTGTTTGACTGTTAACTGAAAGGTTGGTGGTTCAAGCCTACCCAGGGACAGGAGGTTGCCCTTATGTGGTAAGAGCAGATAGCATAGCTGGTTTTAAGAAAGGTTTGGACAAGTTCCTGGAGGAAAAGTCCATACTCTGCTATTGAGAAAGACATGGGGGAAGCCACTGCTTGCCCTAGATCGGTAGCATGGAATATTGCTACTCCTTGGGGTTTGGCCAGGTGCTAGTGACCTGTATTGGCCACCGTGAGAACGGGCTACAGGGCTTGATGGACCATTGGTCTGACCCAGTAAGGTTATTCTTATGTTCTTATGACTACTTACGTACCTTTACCTTGGGTTCTTCAGTGGGATTTTATATTGTATGTTTTTTGTTTTAATTTTATGTCTGTTCTGTCCTGTAGCATGCAGACATGCATTTTAAATTAAAGGATATTCTGCTTGAAGAATATTTTTAAAGTTGTTATGTGGACTTTACAAGATCATATTATTTTTTATAATAATCTATTTGGACACAAACTAAAGATAAACAAGAAGTAAGATTAATTGAACATCTAAGTAGATCATGAAACAAATTAATATTTTGAGGCTCCAACAAAGTTTTGCTACTGTAATTTTAGTTAGGAAAGAAGTGTATACTGAAACGCTATCAAAAAGACTAGCTAAGATCAAAAGATAGCTAAAAACCAGAGTAATAACATTTCAAAATTTTCAGACTCCCACCATAACTTTACTTAGGCCGGTTCTATCCTTGAAATTTGAAGTGGTTTATTGAAGCTTACTAGACAGAGAGGAAACAAGAGAGAAAGAGACTGCTCTCTACCTCTCATAAATCCTTAACCTGTAATCCTATGTTACAATAAAGAGTAAATGGATTGTTTATCAGCTTTCTATCTGTGAGTGACAGCATCGTGTCAAATGAGGCATTAAACAAGTAGGTTTGAAAAAGATGACAAACACTGCTTAATTTATGGCGAGTCAAATATTTAGTTTTGCATTAAATCTATATCCGACCCAGAAAGAGAAAGAGTTTCCTCTCATTATAATGGCCAAAATGCAGACTTTATTTTATGCTCTGATGCCCATTTGTAATTAATGCTCAACATGCAAAGCTAGGCCTGACTTTGCAAATGTATTGGCAAACAAAAAGCACAGAGGACAAAATCCATGCCTCCTTCTCATTTCTATCCATTTGCAGTGGCTGCTAATTCATTTACTGCTCTGGTTATTTGCAATTAATTGCCTTCCTAGGGAAAAGTCAAGTTTTATGATATTTTAGATAAACAGTCACATTAAAAAGGCAGATATGGCAAGAGCTAGGCTAGAACTAACTGTAATTTTATGAGATGGAAAATTAAGGAATCTGTTGTTATATTAGCAGGATAGCAGTATGAATACTAAGGGCTCCTTTTACTAAGTTGCATTAACGCGTGGAATAGTGCGTGCTACAATACCGTGTGTATCACGCACCATTCCACGCGTTAATGTAGCATTGAGCTGGCATTAGTTCTAGCCGCGTATCACGGGGTTAACGTGCGCTAATTTGCTGCATGCGCTAAAAACGCTAGTGCACCTTAGTAAAAGGAGCCCTAAATCATTATTGCATAGGTTATATTTGTACTCCATGGACTCTATGGGTTAATTTTAGAATGCATTTTCTGTATATAAAGCCATATGTATAAGATACAATGTTAACAGATTAAAATCAAAGGTAAAAGATTAATAAAATTATAAGTATATAATTATAGTGTTTTAGCCCGTTACATTCGTTACAGTAACGGGTGCTAGAATAGCCCCACCTATACCCTGACCCTGACTCTGACCCCATCCATGCCCTGCCTCTGTCATGCCTGGACCCTGCCTCCCACTGATACCAGTTCCACAACCTCACCTTTCACCATTTCCTTTGTACCGTTTTGGCCCTCCAGACAGGGTCTTTACTTACCCGAGGCAGCAGCAGCAGTCCTGAATTACCAACCTTTCCTCCCTCAGTGCCCCAAAGCAGCAGTGGTCCTACCATTTCCATCTCTCCCTTTCCCCCTTTCACACCCTCTACCATCTCTCTCTGACCCTGTTTCACCCCTTTTGCCATCTTTCCCTTTCCTGTCCCCCTGTGTCCTTCCCCAAAACCATCTCTCTCTCCTGCCCCTTCCACACTCCCTGAAGTCTATCTCTCCCTATCCCCTACCATCTCTCCTGGTCCCCCTAGTAGCCCTTCTGTCCTTCTCATCCATCTGTCTCTGTCTCTCTCGCCTTTCCTCACTTGAGTCCAACATCTCTCCCTTCTCCCACTCCCTCCCCCGAATCCTCAGCGGAGCTCTCGTAGTTCCTCCTCGTCCTCCTCCAGCCAGGCTTCAGCCATCTACACTGGCTCCAGGTTTGGCCGCCACGGCCTGCAGCCGTCGACAGCCACCACGGCCTGCAGCCGCCGACAGCTGCTGTGGCCGATATCCGCTTCGGGGGAGAGAGAGAGAGAGAGAGAGATTCTCATGTGCGCCGGGAAAGGGTGCATGGGGGGGGGGAGAGGGCCACGACGGCGGCGAAGTTAGAGTGAGGGAGGGAGGGAGTAGAAGCACGCATGCGCACTCTTGCCCACGGGGCCCATCAGCTCACGGAAAATGGAACACACAGGTGGGAGTGCGCATGTGCCCTTAGGGTTTTATTATCTTAGATAATGGAGATTATTTATATAATAAAAACAAATAAAGGGTATTTTTTTAATCTTAAGATTTTTAGTTTATGATGATGATGATGATAAAGATCTATTATGATTATTATTTTTTTGTTGTTGCTATTATTATGTCTTTATGTGTGGCACCACAGCCAAAGCCAGTGTTAACTGGTTATATCTCCATTAATTCAGGTCCTACCCAATGACTCAGGAATCATAGAGGTACCAGTGTAAAACGTCTGCTGTTCAAGTAAGGTCATTTTTTGCTATCTTGATGGTGTTATTGCCAAGTATTATGGGAGTACAATTGATATTACTCCAAGTGTTCCAAACAAAATTGGTATGAACATCTGTTTTTCTCCAAAATCTTTCCATTTCAATTTATGGTATTTTTTTCTAGGTGGGGGGAGGGGAGGGAGTTTGTTGTTTATCATCACTTCTACTATCATTGGGAGTTGCTCTATCTATAAACCATCCATTTTTCTTTTCTATATCTATGATGTTGAGTGCTGTCCTCCAAAACCACATGGAGCACAACACTATTGACATCATAATCATGTAAAAGAAAAAATCCAGTACAAATCATAACCTGTTAACTGTATACTACGGGGCTCATAATTGAAACCTAAACACCTAAAAACTCACCCAGGTCAGCACTTGGACAACTTAAAAGACAGGTCGTCCTAGTGCCGATAATCAAACCTATTTTTTTTATGTATCCAGGGACTTTTTAGGCCTGTGCGCCCAGAGTTAAAAGGGGTATATCTGGAGGAGTGGTTAGAGCGGGATGTGGGTGGGATATGGGCTGACCTAGACAGTTGTCCTGCAGAGATAAGGGATTATGGTTTACAATACTTCCTGGACATTGCATACAGTCAGTTTGGGCAATTTTACTACATCTACTAAGCAAATGGTCAATGGTTTTACCTTTTTCATTATAGAATGCACTAGGAGATGGGCCTAACATTCCAGTTGGCCTAGGTGCTTAAGACCTCTCCTAGAGGGTGGGGGTGAACTTTCAGGGGGGCAAACATTTAGTGGGGTGTTGGCAGGAGGGACTAGACATCCCTCCTACCATCGATCATTGGGGGGGGGTTTGTGGGGTGTCAGCAGGAGAGACTAGGCATCCCTCCTACTGCAGAACATGGGGGGGGGGGTTTCATACCTCCTGCCACCGATAATTGGGGGGTGGTTCATGGAGTGTTGGCAGGAGGGATTGGGCATCCCTCCTGCCGGGGAACATTACGGGAGGGTTCGGGGGATTGTAGCAGGAAGGATTGGGCATCCCTCCTGCCGAGGAACATTGCGGGAGGGTTCAGAGGATTGCAGCAGGAGAGATTGGACATTTTTCCTGCCGCGATCATTCGGGGGGGTCACAGCAGCTTCAGGCAGGAGGGACTGGGCATCCCTCCTGCCACGATTGTTACTGGGGTGGGGGGACAGGTTGCTTGGGTCACTAAGCTGATCGCAGCAATTACAAACAGCTCTGTGGCCCAATCCGAAACTTATACATGTATTGACTTGGTCTAAGTCAAAACGTATAAGTTCTGTCTAGGCAACCTGTCAAACTTTTTGATTATGGCCACCCACCTCCTGCCTTACCCACTCCTCCAAAAATGCCCCTTTTTGCTCTGAGCGCACAGAGGCAGGGAAAAGGCCTAAGCTGGTTTTAGATACATCTAAAACCCTGTTCGATTATCGGTACTTGGATGACCTGTCTTTTTGATCGTCCAAGTGCCGATTTAGGCGGGATTTTAGACATTTTTAAAAATTATTATGTACCTCATAGCACATATGTTACCTGGACTTACCATGGAAAAATGAAGGCAGGAATTTTCGATGGTCCACAGATCAGACAACTTATAAATGACCCATATTTCATAGCATCAGTGAATGAAATTGAATCATGTGCCTGGTCTTCATTTGTTCTTGTTATGAAAAACGTTCTTGGCAACAAGAAGGCAGACAACTACCCACAATTAGTAGAGGATAAGCTCTTTAATTTCAACAGGCTTGGCTGTAACATGAGTGTTAAAGTCCATTATCTGCACAGTCAGTTTTCAGAGAACCTTGGTGACTTAAGCGAAGAGAAAGGTGAAAGATTTCATCAAGACATAAAACCAATGGAAGCCAGATACCAAAGAAGATGGAATGCACACATGATGGCAGACTATTGTTGGAATCTTATGCGGGATTGTCCTGACAGATCCCACTCTCGGAAGTCTTACAAAAGGAGCTTCTTGTGTGTCAAATGACTGGAAAGTCTGTATCATAAACTTGTACTTTTAGTATGAAACTAGTTGTTTAGCCCGTTACATTAACGGGTGCTAGCAGCCCTTCTCCCTTACTTTTACCTCCTCCCTGTCCAGCAGCACCCCCACCCATTCCCTGCTCCCCCTATATAGCAGTAGCCCTTTTCCTTTTATCTCCCCCTGTTCAGCATCACCCCATTTCCAGCTCCCCATATCCAGCAGTAGCTATTCTCCTTTGCAGGAGCCCTTCTCCCTTCCTTTTATCCCCCCCCTCCCGGTCTAGCAGTACCTCTTCCCTGCTTCCCCTATCCAGCAGTAGGCCTCCCTTCCTGTTACCTCCCCCCCTGTCCAGAATCACCTCTTCCCCGCTCCTCCTGTACTGCAGCACCCCCTTACCTGCTCCCCCTGTCCAGTCCGGTGATCTCCAGCCAACAGGATGGCTCCTGCAGGGAGTCTAGTTCCTGTCCGGTCCGCGCCAGGCGTGAGAGCCTGCTCCGCCCCCTCCCGACCTGCTGGGAGTATTTGAATTAGACCCGATGGTTCCTGTTGAGGGAAGCACTCCTCACCGGACTCAGCGGTGAACTCCAGCCATCGGGCCGACATCCGCCTTGTTTTGTTGTTTTTTTTTAGTTGAAAGATGCGGCGGTGGCTCCTCTCATGATCCCCGCCTGCGTCGGAAGTCCAACGCAGGCGGGGATCGTGAGATTAGCCACCGCCGCGTCTTTCAAAGAATCGTAAGCCGCGCATGCACACTTCCTATGTGTCAAATGCAGGGCTCACGTGACAGTGGATCGCAGGCGCTCCTCTTGCTCTCTGGCTGGTGTTAACGTCTGGGGCATTTTTTACTGTTATGTGTAATCAAGGCAGAGATGAGAAGTGGTTCGAGCCGACGCGCTTGTGCTGGGGACTCGTACAGTCCAGTCCTTCTGGAGAGTGTAGGGCAGTGGGGCCGTAGTAAGAGCGGGGCATGCTGCAGTCTTGGCGGCCACGGACATACGGATCACGGAAGCACGCCGATAAGACTGCGCATGCGCCGCCTACGGTTTTATTATATAGATAAGTAGATTTTCATGTTGTATACTTTTCTTTTAATTTTTAATGTTTCCTTCATGCTTAAAAGATATTAATTTAAACACTACATTAAAATATCCTGATTTTTTTAATGGGCGAGCAGAGTGAAGAGTGGTATATGGCACATGTTCTGTATCTCAAAAGTTAGAGTTGATAGGAGAAAACTGGTGCCATGTTTGGAATCAGCAAGTCAAATATATCCAGAAACAGGTCTAACGTTTGAGGCACCAAAATGAGTGCTGGCCAGTGTAATATGAAACAAAATGAAAGGTGACAAGAAAAGTTTCACAGCCCCACATCATTCTCTTCTTGGCTGGGATAAGGACTTTTCAGCGGCCCCTGTACTCTACAGAGAGACAAAACTGTATTGCATACTTTCATTGTATGGATGTATAATTTCCTAATCTTGGCTTGGCACAAAAATACCTGTTCCCAGCTCTGCCTTCACCAAATCAAACAGATTAAACTTCCTCCTCCCCAACCACAAAAGAAAAAAAATCTTGTTGTGGCTATGTACTGTATTTGCATTCATGCAAATTCAAAGGCTCTTTAAAGAGCTTTCTGTATAGGGATGCCTTTGAGATATAGATAAGACATTCAGTCTATGTTTAAAGATTTATTTTTATTTTATATTTTAACATTCAACATGAAATCAGGCCTCATTTGCAGGCCTTAATTTTTAATCTTTCTCCCCTTTTCATTACTCTTCCCCCCCCCCCCCCCCGATGTGTTACCCATATATGGTCTCTTTTTTCTTTAATTATTGTAGTTCATCCCCTCTTCCTTTTCTACCTGTATTGAATTTTTGTATGTATATATTAGTTTGTACTAATCTACTACAATGTTCCCCCCTCCCCCATTTTTTAATTTGTAATACGCTTTGAAATATTTGACAATGTGTGCACATCAAATTTTAATAAAAACTTGAAACTTGTACTGTATTTGCATTAATGCATGGGAAACATTCACTACAAATGTGTGCAAAACATTTTTCCTTGAGGAAATTATACCAAAAATAATGGAAAGAAAGAAAACTGGCTTTTAGGGCACTATTATGTTGATCTTTAGCCCTAGCAATCATCTTTTCTCAAGATTTAGATCTTAAAAGAATGAAATTTACTCCCGGTGTTCTAAGGAAATAACAAGTTTCTAAGTGTGAAATCCAATAACCCGTCACAGAAAAAAAATAAAGATTTCCCATAGGTTCTATTCATTGTTCACTATCCTGAGCGCTCACATTTTATTCCATTGAATAATTTATTGCCTTTATTTTGACTCTCTGCAGCAATGGCAGAGAATTGAGCAAAGATTAATATATAAGCATAATTACACTATAAAATAGCAAATAAAAAATAAATGCAAGACAAAATACACTGGACAACAAATTTTTCCAAAGGTTTTGCTTCTGTAAAACAAACTGGTGATTATGATAGACCCCTTCAAAATAAACACAAATATAATTTCCCACTGACTGTATCAGGTAGGAATTTTGAGAAACACCATGGTATCTTTAATTAACTAAACATGTTTAATGCAGAACGTTTCAGGTACGCTGTGATAGTTCGCTGTGGCTAAAAGTGTTTTCCTGCTGATTTTCATTTGTACTCAGTGTCCAGGGCATCTCGTTGCAGTGTCCAACAATAGTCAGCCGGCATTGATGGATTCCAGCTGCCCTGATTTCTTTTTTTCCATAGTGGCAATGTCCTGGTGAAACCTTTCGCTGACTGCACCAAGATTTGCAGGGAAAGAGTCCAAGTGTGACTGTAGAAAGTGAGATGTTGCACTTCGTGGTTATGTATGCTCTAAGAAGTTTGTCAACCAGTTGAATATAGTTTGGTGCTCCGTAACCTCCAAGAAAATTCTCAACAACACCCTTGAATGCTTTCAAGGCGATTTGCTCTGGCCCCACTAACAGATCTTCAAATCTCTCGTCATTGATGACATGTCTGATCTGTGGACCGACAAAAATGGCTTAATTATTAATTGCATTAGCCTGAAAGTATAATAAGAAATTGTAAAAATGTACTTTATTTTTTTGGGTAAAATGGTATGTAATACCCAATTTTAAATGTGATTTTCTGATCAGCAGCCAAAAATCCGTATGATACACCCAAAAGTGTTGACAAAGCAAAAAACCTTGTTGTCCAGTGATATTAAAACTACTAGCTCCAGTTGGCTTGAGGATTTGTTAGCCATTTCAACTGATTTGTGCTCCCCTGGCAGGGACGGGAGGGAGGGGAGGGGGGGTTGAGTAGGATGGGGCTTGGGAGTTGGGATTGGGAGGGAAGTTAGCACTGGTTATGAAAAAATATCAGTTTTGTTGCTGCTGTTCAGTTATAGATTATGCCTTCTTTATCGTTGTAGATTATTGTTCTGTATTGCATTTTGTTGGCTTGGTGTTTTGTTGGATATGGTCTTTTGACCATAGCCTTACTGAAAAAACCAGAACTGAACCTTGCCACATCATCTTCCGAAAAAAATTGAAAACCCATCTGTTCAATACTTAATCTCCTTTGCCCTCTCCTCTCCCCCCTTCCCCTTTCCTCCCGCCTCCTCTCTCCCCTCTCTTTCTCTTCCCCCTCCTCTCCCTCCTATCTATCCACCTCCCCTCTTTCCCTCCTTTTTCCTCTCCCCTCTTGCCTCTCTTTACAGTCGCCTTGAGCCGGTATGAGTGATGCACAAATAGAAGATTAGATTAGATTAGATTGACGGAACTGAATAAAGATGATTAAAAACAAACTACTAGCTCCATTTAAGTTCAATCATTTTTATTAAGTTTTTGAACATACAAAAGTCATTGACCAAATGTAAACATAATTATATAACAGAATGTCATTAAGAGCGGTCAAGGACTTACAAAGGAGAACAGAAAAAAATCAGAATAGATCCTTTAAACAAATAACCTTGTCAGTTGTATGTAGTAAATATGGTAGGGTATTAACATCAGTGATGAAATATCTTAAGCCAGTATTTCATAATATAAATAGACTTTTTATATCTCTAACACAGCTCAAGTACTATGAAAGTGAATCATTTATGTGCTTAATGTTGCAGTATTATGTTCTAGCTCCATTAAAATCAAAAGCATAAACTACAGCAAAATAAATAAATATAAAATCGGTGACTAATGTTGGTAATGGTGACACAAGAATGCACTCAGGGTATTTGTGGTAGATATAGATATTTTTGCTTGCTTGCAGTGGAAGTTTAGAAAGCAAAGTGTTGAGAGTTATTTGTGAGAGAGAACCCTAAAAATGCCCCATGGAACGTTTCTTATGCTTTAAATCGGATTCTTATAGACACTATGCAGCTCTTGATGGGGGTCTAGACCGCCACTTTCAGGCAATTTGGGAACACTTTTGGATGGATCTTACTCCTCACGCCCGGAGCAGACTTTTGAATGTCTGATTTGATGTTGTGATTGTTTGAGTGCTCACGCTGTGGGTTTGTAGGGTGGGCTGGGGAGGGGGGGTAGTTGGGGAGTATAATGTGCGGATATATAAGAAAACTGTTTTATTTTGTTACCTTTGTATGCTTGCACTTTGTTATTTAATAAATATATTTCAACATATATAGGATTCTTAGTTTTACAGAGGCCAGAATTGCTTTTGATTGCATGTTGAAAACACAGCTTCCCCTTTGTGGTTATTTTTGCTGTAGTCTCCTCATGGTGGTGGTGGTGGTGGGGGGGGGGGGGTTTCTATATGACACAGTGGCACAATTGATATGTTGTAACCTTTGAAGGTGAAAAGTCATCTTCTTAGTTTTGGTCATATATTCGAATACTATCATTTTCAATAACTACAACCCAAATAATATAATTTATGATGGCAGAATGAGGTTAGAGCTGCTAAATATTTAAAAATAAATAGTGAACATTCATCTCATTTTATTTTCGTCACGGATCTAACCTAGGGAAAGATGTGTCACTTTTCTAATGGAAGAGCTAATACTCAAACAAGAAAGTGAGTAAAAACACTGTAATATTTACGATGACTAATCACCGTTAGTAAGAGACCCTTCTTTAATGCCTGAACCAATACAGTTACAAGAGGCAGCTGCTTGAGCCCAAAAGCTATTTCATTAATTGGAAGGAGCTTAATGGGATCAGGTAATTGACTGGTGAAGTCAAAATTTTTTACCTCCAATTAAACAATCAACAGCGCCATACATCACCCTAATCATCTTACTTCTTCCAGGGAGTTGTTATCAAATCGAGATGCGGACTGCAGTTGTCAAAGAAACCACTTCCTCCGGGCTCTGAAAATCAGCACCCACAACCCATCTCTAAAGCATTTATTCAATTAGTCTGGTATAATTAGCAAATAATGGAAAGTCTGTACTAAAGCAGATTCCACAAGCACCTAAGGAAAAATCAGACTTTGATTCCACATCACAATATTTATCTTTGAATTCTATCCGCTTCAACGTGTTCACTGGCAATTTTTTCTTTTAATAATATTGGAAGTTAACATTAAAAGCAGCCTTTCTGCTTGACCTGTTAGCTGAAAAAAATACGAGTAGGTATAGTTTTGCCGCAGTGAGCTATGCAAGTATATATTTATATATATTAAAAAAATCATCAGTAAACCTTTGTTCGAGGTTTTGAATGCATAAATCATAAGCAAGCACATTAATGGAAATATTTTTGTTAGTGTGGTTCCTGTTTTGCTATTCAATGTCAGTTCTCTCTCCCCTCCCCCTTGTATAAAAAATATTTAGATTTCATTTAAACTTATTTTTTCACAATCCCTTAAACCGACAGCTATTGAAGCACAGTTTTTTTTAAAGAAAGAAAAAAAAGAGGAATGGAATTTTTTATATCACATTGCTTAAAACAATAGGAAGAAAGAGTGACAACAGCTTTAAGGAAGTAAGCTACTTAATGATAGAAGAGGATGCGTGCAAAAAAATGTTGTTTTTTTTTAAAGTATAGCATTAAACCCATGTGGCCAGTAAACAAATAAATGGTAGAAAGGAGCAAGTTTTTTTTATACATACTACTGTTACAAATAACCTTTTTTTTAAATCAAGAAATATACAAGGAGTGACCTGCCATTTGGAAATAATTTCTTTCTCTGGCACTATGATACTTTATTTTTAAAAAAATATTACATAGTTGGAAGAACCATCACAGGATTAATTACACGTTTTGGTGGGTAAATGTGTGTACCACATATAAGTATGAAAGAATGATGGCGGAACGTTTGGGGACTAGTAAGTCCTTTAATGATGTATGGAGTCCATTGACTACTTTTGTTGCATTACAATAAGGGCATTAGATTTCTTTACACATCCAGGGAGGGTGAGAAATGTACTTTGAGGAGGTAAATTATTTAATTATAATATTGAAATCACACCATATGTTTTATTGTATTAATAATTAAGATGAGGATGGGAGTAAATGACTGTTTAATGTAATAATTGTATAGTTATTAGTGCATTCTATGCAGTATTTTATGATTTACCAATTGTATTGCACAATCAAAGTTTGAAAATCAATAAAGATTTAAACAACAAAAAAAATATTACAGCAAATCTTTCCACTTTGTAGTACTGCTTACATGGAACTATCTATTTATTATTTTAAAAAAGCACCAACCGTACAGTGCACTGAAAAGTGTAAATGGTCAGTTATATTTCCAGTTTCAGTACAGTTAATAGGACTCTAACAGTGTTTTAGCCTTCTCACAAATCCAAAACCTCTAAAACATTTCTAAGAATCTACAACGAAATTCATAGCTTTCAGTGAACTCTACTATCTTTTGGTTGGGATGCCTGCAGGCCCAAAAAACAAGCAGCGCCACCCACGTCCGCAGGGCCGGCCATCCTTAATTATAAATAAATGCATTAGCGCAGGGCAAAGCGTCTTCAGTTATTTCGTGCTGTTGATTACCTGAAATATTTACACTGGAAAATAAACAGCTTATTTATGTTGAAATATATTATTTGAATTTGCAGATATCCAGCAATTTATCCTTCTCAAAAATATAAAGGAAAGCAAATAGGAAGAAAATAAAAACTATAAGGGGCTGCTGAAAAGTTCTCAGCCCAACCAAGAAGCGAATGATATGGAACCATGAAACTTATGAGTTATTCCACACTTTTCATAACACTTTTCGTTTCATTTCATATCATTGAAACGAAAAGTGTAAAAAAAAAAAAAAAAGTGTGAAATAACTTGTAAGTTTCATGACTCCGTATTATTGTCTTCTTGGTTGAGCTGAGAACTTTTCAGCGGCCCCTAAGAAATGATAACATTTTGTAATTTTTAAATAGCACTTTGGTTCATGCAATGTTTTCATTTGAGTCCCAACTGTTTTATGCTCTAATTTACTGGATACAAAAGCAGGTTTATATAAGTAAAATAAATATATTGTAATAATTATTTTAATACTATAAAAACAGTAGGGAGCATTGAAAGCAATACACAGTACATGCCAGTTGGTACTTTCATGACCAATAGCCTCAACTTTACCATATACATAGTAACATAGTAGATGACGGCAGATAAAGACCCGAATGGTCCATCCAGTCTGCCCAACCTGATTCAATTTAAATTTTTTTTTTTTTCTTCTTCTTAGCTATTTCTGGGCGAGAATCCAAAGCTTTACCCGGTACTGTGCTTGGGTTCCAACTGCCGAAATCACTGTTAAGACTTACTCCAGCCCATCTACACCCTCCCAGCCATTGAAGCCCTCCCCTGCCCATCCTCCTCCAAACGGCCATGCACAGACACAGACCGTACAAGTCTGCCCAGTAACTGGCCTAGTTCAATCTTTAATATTATTTTCTGATTCTAAATCTTCTGTGTTCATCCCACGCTTCTTTGAACTCAGTCACAGTTTTACTCTCCACCACCTCTCTCAGGAGCGCATTCCAGGCATCCACCACCCTCTCCGTAAAGTAGAATTTCCTAACATTGCCCCTGAATCTACCACCCCTCAACCTCAAATTATGTCCTCTGGTTTTACCATTTTCCTTTCTCTGGAAAAGATTTTGTTCTACGTTAATACCCTTTAAGTATTTGAACGTCTGATATACATCCTATTGCAGCAGATACAAAATTACCAGCTCAGATCTGGAAAATACCCAATAAATCTAAAATAAAATTTAAAAAAATTAAAACAAGCTAAAAAGAGATTAGTTAGGAATTCCACAGCTTAGATGTATCTTTTTTGTGTGTTTAGTTCAATCTTTATTAAGTTTTAACACCGAATAAGCCAACAAATATATCATAACATATATAAGAAATTATTAACAATAACACATCAATATCTTATCCCCCTTCCCTCCCTTACCCCAACCCCAACCCCCATCCACCTCTACCCAACCCCCACCTTCTTTCCCTTCCATTTGTCTGGCAGGTCATTCATACTATCACACCTACTGTTTAACAAAACCCTCCAAAGGGCTCTCTAAACATCTTTAAAGGAGGCCATATTTCCAGACCTTTCAGCTAAGTTAGCCTCATATCTATAAAAGAGACATATTGTCTCCCACCAAAAGTGATAATTTAGAAGTGTAATGTCTTTCCAATTCTTAACTATCGATTGCAACTCCAGTCAGTATCAAAAACAGTTTCTTTTTATTTACTGTCAATAAAGTTGTTGATGTAACACGTGTTCCACATATCACCAAGCCATGTGATAAAGGCATATGGATTTCCAATATACTTTGCATTTTGACCCAAACCTCTTGCCAGAACGATTGAACCAATGTACCCACTTCTTTTTTGCAGCTCCAGCATGCATTAATAATGTAAACAAGATACCCTAAGTCTGTGTGATGACTTTTCTCCATGAAGTATAGAACTGTATGGAGTCATTTTCTATTAATATTCTGCCCTCTGGGTGATAGCAGACATTCAACCAGAAAACCTATTACTCCTACATCTGTCTTCCTGCCCCCCCCCCCCCAAGAAAATAAGAAAGAAGACCAAAGGGCTATATCATGTGATTACTCAGAAGTGATGTAAAATTTTGCAGACATTTATAAACTGTAAAAGTGAATGTTGTTTAAAGAGTCAAAGTACAGCTTATAGCAAAATCAATACCTTATTAGCTTAGAAAGAGATGTGAATTTCAAAGGCCATTGAACTTAACGACCAAAAATATAAGTACATAAACCAGAGGATTAATCACACACTGTCATGCTGAAATTGGTGCAATTCTTCCAATCATTAACGTTTTGCTTACAAAAATGTGATTTTGTGTTTGTCTTTCTGCTAAATGATAACCGTTTTCAAGTTGAATCCCCTGATAAAACAGCTAAAAACAAGAACTTGGTTGTGCTGTAAAGGTCTTACCTGCTGATTCAACATGAAATAGCCAGCTTGCAAACAAATCAAACCCCACAGGATTCCAGAAATAACCCACTAATAGTTACAAAATGTTCACAGGGCAACATGATAGAAAAAAAAAAAAACCCCAAAACACAGATCGCTTGTTACATTCTTATTATCAGTTGGTAAGAATGTGCAGTTTGCGGTCGGATACCATTTGAGCAAGGCTGATTGTAGCCAGTCTATCTTGTGAGTTAGAATGAGCTCCTAGGACAGGGCTGCCCAAGTCCAGTCCTCAAGATCTACTGGCAGGCCAGGTTTTCAGGATATCCACAATGAACATATATGAGAGAGATTTGCATACCAAAAAGGCAGTGCAGGCAAATCTCTCTCATGCATATTCATTGTGGATATCCTGAAAACCTGGCCTGCCAGTAGATCTCGAAGACCGAACTTGGGCAGCCCTGTCCTAGGAGTTATCTTCTTCTGTGTCACCTTGTTTGTCACTGGATTCTGGAAGCTAGCCTTCCTGGTGCGAATGATCTGAATAGGTCGGGCCAGAAATGCCTTTGTTGGCCCTACAAATGACAGGAAGCGGATAAGGTCTTGAGTTCAGTTAGAACGTTTTTCTATACTGTAAACCAGTGGTTCCCAAACCTGTCCTGGGGGACCCCCAGCCAGTCAGGTTTTCAAGATATCCCTAATGAATATGCATGAGAGAGATTTGCATATAATGGAAGTGACAGGTATGCAAATCTCTCTCATGCATATTCATTAGGGATATCTTGAAAACCTGACTGGCTGGGGGTCCCCCAGGAGAGGTTTGGGAACCACTGCTGTAAACTGTGGAATTTTCTGTAACTGCAACTTATCCTTATTTGCAATTTAGCCTTTCCCAAATCTTGGCTAGTATGCCTAAGGCCGGTGTTTTGATGATTCCCAGACTAGCAGAGTAACGAAGGTATAGAGTGGTCATTAAAATATAATATAAAAACAGAATAAAGGAAATAAGACTATTTCTACCAAGTGCACTATTAACGGTAAAGCAGTGATTCCCAACCCTGTCCTGGAGGAACACCAGGCCAATCGGGTTTTCAGGCTAGCCCTAATGAATATGCATGAGAGAGATTTGCATATGATGGAAGTGATAGGCATGCAAATTTGCTTCATGCATATTCATTAGGGCTAGCCTGAAAACCCGATTGGCCTGGTGTTCCTCCAGGACAGGGTTGGGAACCACTGCGGTAAAGGATACAGTCAACATTTTACCATACAAAGAAAATGTGTTTGGTACCTCTATTCTGGGTTGTGCACCAGGGAGGAGGGAAAGAATAGCATTCAATATTTTGTTTAAATCCTGTAATATCACGAGTTTTGTTAAAACTGCACCCTACATGGAATAAATAGTCGTAGTAGTAAGCGCAGCCCATTGGCTTCTGTTGTTTGAAACTAACTTTTGCTTTAAAAGTGCTAGAGAATCTGACAGCAGGCATCGCTGAGTGACGATCTAGCTCAGGGCTGCCCAAGTCCGGTCCTCGAGATCTACTGGCAGGCCAGGTTTTCAGAATATCTACATTGAACATGCATGAGAGAGATTTTCATACCCAGAAGGCAGTGCAGGCAAATCTCTCTCATGCATATTCATTGTGGATATCCTGAAAACCTGGCCTGCCAGTAGATCTCGAGGACCGGACTTGGGCAGCCCTGATCTAGCTAGATGATCAATTTATCTTTAGTACAATCCAATTAGAAAAAAAAAACAAAACCTTAAAGTGAAAAACGCCATCCCACTGAAAATAAAGGGAAACTGCATTTCATACAGGTGATGCCTCATCCTACATTTGTTCTAAACTTTCTTTATTGATATGAAAAGCTGAAGGGAATACATTAAACCAGGGGTGTCAAAGTCCCTCCTCGAGGGACGCAATCCAGTCGGGTTTTCAGGATTTCCCCCAATGAATATGCATGAAATCTATTAGCATACAATGAAAGCAGTGCATGCAAATAGATCTCGTGCATATTCATTGGGGAAATTCTGAAAACCCGACTGGATTGCGGCCCTCGAGGAGGGACTTTAACACCCATGCATTAAACAGTGATGAACCACTGATACACCAGTGTAGCTCTGAGCCTTTCCCTTCCTATGCTAACAGTAGAAGGAGACGGGAATATTAGAACGTTTAAAAAAAAAAAAAAAAGCACATCAAGGGAGAGGAAAATCTCCTTTAAGAGCAAAATTTGTTTTGTTTGCTAACATTTTAATTATTCAAAAAGAAATGTGCACGCCAAAATGATTGTTCCATGTTTAGCAACCTGGAACATCGGATGAGTTTTGTATTCCATTGAATTTAGAATCGGATTTAAATCTATCCGAAATATTTACCATCCTAACCTATAAAGTCTAAGACAACAATCCCTTAAAAATAGATAGAAGCAGGAGAGTTATTTGACAAAAAATCCTTCTAGTGTAGTATTGTAAGGTTTAATGTATTTTTAGGCTGAAAGACCTCAAGTGTTCACAGCTTTCTGGGTCCGGAAATAGACCTGCCCAGATTGCCCAAATGTCACTGGTCTTATTTGCCTTTATTTTGTTTGAAACACTCCTTTTTAAATTAATCTAATACTTGAGGTAATAGAAATCTATCAGCTAGCTCTCTAAGCAGTACTGCTAGTTGTTTTTTCAGGTTTGCGATTGAAACTCGTGGTACTTAGCTTGTAGGGCGCGGCTGAGACACTGATGCTGATGATTTTTTGGATTGTATTGGAAAGTGACAAATAGTCATGCTCTAAGGAGCGTCTCCGTTTCACTCTCCTAGAAGATAAGGAACGCTTTCTTCAGTGCTAAGAAACAAGCAGCGTCTCTCTCTTTTTAGAGAATTTACTTCATAAGACGTCAACTGCATGCCGCTCGGATGGCTAAAAGGAAAGAACAACAAGACATCTATTACAATCTCCTGATGAAGCTCTTAATAGAGTGAAACGAAGATGCTCCGTAGAGCATAAGACTATTTGTCACTGTCCAATACAATCCAAAAAATCATCAGCATCAGTGTCTCAGCTGCGCCCTACAAGCTAAGTACCACGAGTTTCAATCGTAAACCTGAATACACAACTAGCAATACTGCTTAGAGAGCTCGCTTTGGAGTTGTGTTCTATTGGGATGAGGAAGAGTATGTCATCAGGGTATGATGATAGGCTTTCATTGTTGTTGAAGGTAATGATGCCTAGGGAGCTCATGAATAGGTTGTAGAGTATAGGAGAGAGGGGGGATCCTTGGGGAACACCACAAAATGCCTGCCAACTTTTTGAGAATTCATTGTCTTTCTGGACAAGGTAGCTTCTATTCTGTAGGAAGTCTTTGAACCAGTTGAATACTGTGCCCGTTATGCCTATTTAACTGAGTGTGTTTAGGAAAAGTTGGTGATTAACGGAGTCAAATGCTAAAGAAATATCAAATTGGAGTGGGATGGCTTGATGGCCTTTGCTTAGTATTTGTTTGTAGGTTAGTAGGAGTAGCTCCATGCTGTGTTGTGGGTGAAATACAAACTGAATGTCATGAAGGCAGGCGCGCTTTTCAATAAAGGCTAAGAGTTGTTTACTTATGTGTGTTTCTGCCTTTCACATAGTGAAAAGGAGGTGGTGAATAGGATAAAGGTTCTATAAATGTTTTTGTTCAGTGCTTTTGTAAACAACTGCATTAGGTCAAGGATTTTTCCCCCCCCCCAAAAGGACAGTACATACACATAGAGTAGAAATGAATAGTGTGACCACATGTCTATGTGGAAGGTTCAGTGGGGAGAAGAGAGATTGATCACATGTCAGTAGGGTGACAGGAAGTGTGTGAGTGGGAATAACGTGTCTGGTGAGTGTGAGGTGGGAGATCACCTATGCAACATGCTAACATGTGGGTTGTGTGCATTGGGAGATGTAATATTTGTGCAGTGTGGGATGTATGTGTCTGGGGCAGTAGAACATCTTTTTGCTTAGCAGGGGCAAACTATTCTCCACCCTACCCCCAAATCTAGTTCTTAATGTTGTTTTTGGCAAAATATTGGTTGGGGTTTGGTCCCTGTGGTCCACCCCATCCCACTTCGTATGTACAGTATGTGTCAGTTAGAGGGAGTGTATATGTGTGGGATTTGGGGAACCGTGTGAGTGGATTGTGTACACGTGTGCATGTGTGTGTAGGAGTGTGAATGTGTGTGTACGATGAGTAGTATGGCGTTTGTGTGGAGCTGTATATTGGGGGGGAAGTGTGTGTGTGTTGTGTATGTAAGTGTAAAGGGAAGAGTCTGTATATCTATAGAGTAGAGTGCATGTGGATATACGTGTGAGAGGCAGGGAGTAGATATTTCTATATTGTGTTAAAAGTATGTGGGCCTGGTATAAGAGGGTATCATGGATATGTGTGCAGCGCAAACTCTGGTTTCTGTGGGCAGAAAAATCAATGACACCTGGTTCCTGAGGAATGGTGGTTTCCTTCCCTTCTAATTCAGCCCACCTTCCCCATCCCCTCCTCCAAGGTAAGGGATCTTCTTGCAGCTTCATTCAGCACTTTTTAAAAAAAATTATTTATTTATTTTAGCTGTTTTGTTCCAGGCATGTACAGATGAAAACAGAGCTTGCAGTGTGAATATGGGTGTTTATGTGGAGCAGTATATTTTTTTTGGGGGGGTGTTATATGTTACATTAGTGATTTCTATTCCGCCTGTACCTTGCGGTTCTAAGCGGATTAAATTGGAAGATAACTGGACATTTCCAGGAAGTTACATTACATTGGAAGATTGCTGTGTATTGTGTGATGGAGCAGGGACAAGAACAGACCTTGCCAGGACGGGATGGAGATGGAGATAGATCTTGTGGAGAAGGGGACAAATTGGTCCCCGTGTCATTCTCTATGCCCTGCCATCCAGGGCTGGCTTAACCTTTAGGAAGATTAAGAGATCGCTTCAGACGGCAGCTTCTTAGGGATAGCACAGAGCTGATGCTGTCAAAATAAAATAAGTTCAGACAGCCATACAAAGTTTAAAAATAAAAATCTGCTTTTCTACTGTCTACCCCTAGTCCTGTTTTATTAAGAACTCCCATTCTGTCTTTGAAAGGGTGGGGGGAAGTTGAATAAATTAGGTCATTTTCTTATCATATAAAGCACAAGTCTCCGAAAATATGACACCCAGCCACGGTTTTCTCAGTGTTGTGCAGTACATAATAGTAACTCCAGCAAGCAATAGAATTGCACTCTGATAATGCACCAAGTACCTTAGTTTTATGAGTTGTACAATATAAGGTCTGTATTTACTCAGGTTTATTGTCCTACAATTACCAGCATTAGATCAAGGAAGCACAAATCATGAGCATCATTTATCTTTTCAACTTTTTATGACATAATTGTTTGGATAAATTCAGTCTATAATTTATCTATCTATTTATTTATCTATCCAGCTCTCTGTATAGCTAGCTAGCCCACTATTCTACAAGCAAAACAAAACTCCTGTAGGCCCCTAACACAAAAGCGGTCGTAAGCCGGACAATAAAATCCCTTCTTGGAGCTACAAACTCTCCCTTAAATCGTAGATCAGAAACCTTGTGGCACAGCTGGATTCAATATTTATGCTGATCCTCCAGGAGCTGCCTCTATCATCTGCAAAAACTATGTTGTCTCTGTACATTGAGAAGGCAAGGCTTCTCACAGTGTTTCATGCTCTGATAACATCGAGACTGGATTACTGCAAAGTACTCTACTTTGGCTTGTCTACAAGGAGTTTGCAGGTACTGAGCCAATTATGGCTCTGGTTCCCCTTCCCCTCTCCATTTGTATCAGCACCCTTCCTGCACCACTCACTTAACCCTCTCCACTGGCATCAGCTCTTTTACGTCACTTTGTTCTCACCACTGTGCTCTCCTTCATGTTCTGCCACTGCTCCAGGTTTAAACACAAGAACAGGAAATACGAGGGTAAATCAAAAAGGAAAGGCAAAATACATTTGAGCGATTAAACATTTCACTTTTCCACATAGTCCCCATGCAAGACGACACACTTGTTGTATCATTCAACAAGCTTCGGCATTCCTGCAGAGAAGAAGTTTCTTGGCTGCTCCTGAAGCCAGGTGAGCACCATTTCCTTTACTTCATCATACTTTGTCTTTTGCTCTCCGGGTCGCAGTGATGCACCCATGTCGCATCGCCAGTGACAATTCTGTCCAGAATACTCAGACGTTCTTCACACCTTCTCAGGAACTGGATTGAAACCTCCACATGTAATGTCACATCCATAGCTGATATCCATATTTGCAGCCAATTGAGACACCGTTATCCGTCAGTCCGCCCAGTCAATGTGCTCTGGTGTACGTGAACTTGATGGGCGACCAGAACGATCTTAATTGGTTACATCTGTTACATATGTTCTCATAAACCTTTCGTTGATTCATGGTGCTTTGTCCATACTGAGTCAATATCCAACAGTGACTTTCCACAGGTTTCACTCCCTCTGTCCACTACTGCATGTTCTTCGATAGTACAATCTTGCAATGGAGTGTCCATGTTTTTGACCTCGTGGCTGCCACACGACTGAGTGCTGCACTGTGTGTGGACGAACTATCGAACAGGTAATGTATGAATACATTACATTACATTACATTACGGATTTCTATTCCGCCTGTGCCTTGCGATTCTAGGCGGATTACAATATAGAAAGTATCTGGGACATTCCAGTAGAATTACATTTCAGGATAGGAGTAAGTTACAGGAACAGTGAAGAGTTATGATATTACAATTTCACAGCAGATATTACTTATTACAGAAGATAGTACATATAGCAGAAGATAATGCATTTTGCAGAGGTAATACATGTCAACTCGATCAGTTAAGTCGGGTGTAGTGTAGAAGAGTTACAGTACATTCTTGATCACAGACAAAGAGATAATATGGATGAGTGATTCCGAAGTCGTTGAATGGGAACTCATTGGGCGGTGGTTAGAGTGATGGGAGATATTTTTTGAACAGCAGTGTTTTTATTTCTTTGCGGAACTCTTTTATGTCTGTTGTTTTGGTCAGTAATTTAGAGATGTCAGAGTCTATTTTGGCTGCCTGTGTCCCCAGGAGGTTGTCATAGAGTTTCTTACGACAGGTACCGTTGAGTGGTGGATAGGTGAAGAGGTTCTGTGTTCTCCTTTTTCTTGGTGGGTGGTAGTAGTGAAAACGGTTATTTAGGTAACTGGGTGCCGTGCCATGGGTTACTTTGAAAATGAGACAGTAGAGTTTGAATTGTGTTCTTGCTTTTATTGGTAGCCAGTGGGATTCTAGGTATGCATTGGTAATGTGGTCGTATTTGCTGAGTGAATATATGAGTCTGAGGGCTGTGTTCTGGATGGTCTGTAGTTTTTTTATTGTGTTGGTCGGGCAGGGTAAGTAGAGGCTGTTGCAATAGTCGACGATACTTAGTACCATGGATTGGACAATGATCCTGAATTGGTCTTTTTTAAAGAATTTTCTGATTTTTCTTAAATTTCGCATTGTGAAGAATGCATTTCGCTAGCTCTATTCTGGTTATTGTGTATTTTTTTTTTGTTGTTCAAAGATGTATATTGTAAAACATTTTTCTAACAAAATATATAGAACAGAAGAATATACATCTCAAACATTTTTAAAATTATAATATTTTTGTCTTATGCAAGGGATACACTTGCAACCCAAACATAACCCATCCAGCCCTTTCCCCACACAGAGAGTGAACACACAATCATACACATTCATCCATACCATTCAAACCTTATTACTTTCCACATACTTTTTAATGGGTAGCCACTGCCCTATCTCAAACCCACTTGTCAGCCAGCTGTCCCCTTGCCCATTGTAGGTGTCCTGATGGTCTAGATCAGTGGTTCCCAATTCTGTCCTGGAAGACCACCAGGCCAGTCTGGTTTTCAGGATAGCCCTAATGAATATGCATGAGAGAGATCTGCATATAATGGAGGTGCCAGGCATACAAATCTGCTCCATGCATATTTATTAGGGCTATCCTGAAAACCCGACTGGCCTGGTGGTCCTCCAGGACAGGGTTGGGAACCAGTGGTCTAGTGGCCTAACTGGGATGGGAACAATTCACATTTGCTCCTACCCTTGCAGTCTCCACCATCAAAATGGCTGTCAATACCTTCACTTGCAGTCTCATCAGACTGCTACTGAAGGTTGCAGCAGCCCTGACACTCAGCCATTCTGGTGGCGGAGATGGCAGAGGCAGCAGCGACTGTAAATCACTCCTGCCCCAGATTGACCACAACCAAAGCCCAGGGGGGGGGGCGGGCTGACAGATGGGTCCAGGAGAGGGGAAGGAAAGCTGTGTGCGGCAACGGTGGCAGCAGTGGCAGGGGGTGGGAAGGGAGGCTATGTGTGGTGGGGATGGCAGTGGCAGCAAGGGGGGGAGTGGATGTTGTTCAGAGGGCAGGGTCTGGCCAGTTTGGGTTTCAACTGAAACCAAGCGGAAGATTTCTGCTGCAGATACAGTTCCAGCTGAAACTGAAAAGTAAGGTTTTGGTCAGCGTCCGAAGCTAGAACTCTATAGCTTGGAGAAGAGATGGCTAAGGGGAGCTATGACAGAGGTCTATAAAATACTGAGTGGCATGAAACAGGTAGGTGTAAACTGCTTGTTTCTCTTTCCATAAATACAATTTAACGCAAACGTTCATAAGCCATGATTAAGATGGACTTGGGAAAATCCACTGTTTATAACTGGGATAAGCAGCATAAGATTTGTTTTTACGATCTCACTAGGTACTTGTGACTGTTGAAGAAATGATACTGGGTCTGATGGACCTTCAGTCTTTCCCAGCATGATGATGTGTCTGCTCTTACAAAGTCACATGCACAAAGTCTACCATCCAATCGCAAACAATCCCTCAAGCTGTCAATGATACGCGAAAGCGATACAAAAAAGCAGCTCTTGCCAACACGAACAGGCGCGGAGTGCAACAATAGCATTGGCACAGCCCAAAATTAGCCGTAATAAATAATCATAAATATTTTGTGAAATATAGTGCACCCTCATTGTGAAGAAATAAGTTTCCAGGGCAGGCTACAAGAGCCACGTCTCTGATATTTAGCTGTACCGGCTTTTCCATGGGGAGCATTAGCTCACCAATTTGCAGCACCACCATCATAGGGAGCACTGAGCTTGCTAGTGTTAATTTAATTTAAATTAATCGTGCACTCAAATAAAGTGAGTAAACCACACTTTCCCACAGCAAATTCTCAGTATTAAAAGCGGCAGTTTACTTAGCTTTACTGTCCACACTAAATCAAAACTGGCATTTTCGAATAACGGGCGCCGCTGCTTTCAAAAAGGCCCCCAAGTCGAAGTCTAACGTCAGCAGGACTTGCTCACCCTGCAGGCACCTCTTATTTATTATTTTAGATTTATTAACCAGCTTTTCATGATGAAATTCACCCAAAGTGGTTTACAATTCATTGAATAGTAATCAGGCATTCTTAAGTGTTTTCCCTGTCTGTCTCAGAAGGCTCACAATTTAACTGTGATCCCTGGGGGCAATGGAGTTAAGTGACTTGCCCAGTGTCAGAAGAAGCAGGCTGGGATCATAAGAACATAAGAAATGCCTCCGCTGGGTCAGATCTGAGGTCCATCACGCCCAGCAGTCCACTCACGCAGCGGCCTAACAGGTCCAGGACCTGTGCAGTAAATTTCTATCTATACCCCTCTATCCCCTTTTCCAGCAGGAATTTGTCCAATCCTTTCTTAAACCCCAGTACCGTACTCTGCCCTATAACGTCCTCTGGAATTGCATTCCAGGTGTCCACCACACGTTGTGTAAAGAAGAACTTCCTAACAGATTCAAAACAAATGCTAGGAAGTTTTTCTTTACACAACATGTGGTGGACACCTGGAATGCAATTCCAGAGGACGTTATAGGGCAGAGTACGGTACTCCAGAAGATTTAGGTATACCGCTTTTAGCTGTCAGAGCAGGACAAAGCAGTGTGCCTTCCAAAAGAAATCCATAATGAGAGGAACTACAGAATCACTAAGAAAGCAACCGTTCATACCAACAATCCAAGGTACAAAAGTCAGACAATAGACATATGAAAACAGCAAATAGGCCAGCAGAGAGACAGGTGGGTGGTCCAGTCAAGAAGAACCTGATTCCAATCAGCCTGTTGAAAAAGCCATAATCTTAATTGCAGCTTTAAAGAGTGGGAGGGAATGTTCCTCACCAATTAATAAAGGTAGTGAATTCCAGAGTGTAGGGGGCCTTTAAAAACAAGGCTCTATGGCGCATAGACTCGGAATGAGCCACTTATGGATTGGGCAGGACCATAGAGTAGTGTAAGGGAGTGTAAGGAATGGTCAAGGAATGCAAATAGGGAGATGTCCCCATATGAAAAGCATTAAAGCCAGAAGCAAAATATAGAACTTAATCCTAAATTCAACTGGTCGCCAGTGGCGTTCCTTGAGCAGAGGCAACACATGCACAAACCGGTACAAATGACAGAGCAGACGGATGGCTTATTTCTGTAGGGTTTAAAGTTTCTTCAGAAGGGAGCGAGAAATGGCAGAAAAAAGAATGCTACATTAGTCAAGTCTACTCATAAAACGGGCAAGTAAGAGAGAATGAAAGGAATTACGATCAAATAAATTACGGACCATGCATAATTGGCACAATGTGAAGACACTTGCTTTACATAGAGCTGGAACTTAAGTGGGGAGAGTGTGGCGCAGGGGTTAGTGCTACAGCCTCAGCACCCTGAGAGTGTGGGTTCACCTAATCCCCCATTTGCTCCAGGTACGTTAGGTAGAGTGTGAGCTCACCAGGACAGAAAAGGAAAAATACTAAGGGCTAGATTCACTAAGCCCACCGATCAACTTCCGACCACTTAGCGACCCCTTTATGACCCAATTTCCCTCCGACCCGATTCACTAATCTTTGTCCCGATCATCCTCCGATCTCTTTTGTAATCCGCCCAGAACTGCAAGGTTGAGGCGGAATAGAAATCAGTAATGTAATGTAATGTAACATACTATACCAGGACTTGCATGTCCACTCCTTCTCTAGCCGAAATCATTTCCTAAACCAATTTTTTTTCTGGTCGATCACCCTATTTCTATCTAACTTCTGTTTCTCTTATCTGTCAATATGTTCCACCTCAGCTCTTACACCCTATCGCTGTTAAGATGTGTTCATGTGTATTGTGTTGGCACGGTAAATAGCATATCGTGCCATAATGTGTATTATTACTTGAATAATTGCCTATTGTCTGTGTTCGGCTTGTTTGTCCTGTGCGTTTCTTCAACAAGATGGTAAGTAAATCCTCATAAATAAAAGCAGATTGGAATAATATATTTGGCTAGAGAGGGATCTATTTAATAGAAAGAAAAGCAAGAATTTATTTTTAACTTAGGGTGTTAGATCCTTGAAACAGCTCTTTATAGAGGTGGAAGGGTTATAAATCTGCAGTCTAGTCTAAATTAATGTACCACTTTTCTTGTATTTCTAAATTAATAAACCAGTTTACTGCAATATAAAAATACATAATAAATACAATTTTATACATTTTGAAAGCACATAATGCTCAAATATAAAATAAATACTTAAAAACAATATTGAGTTTTCAGCAGATTTGGAAACGCTTTTGGATGGATCTGACTCCTCATGCCCGGAGTAGACTTTTGAATGTTTGACTTGGAGTAGTGATTGTTTTGCAAGCTCACAATTTGGAATTGTTGGGTGATATGGATGGGGAGGGGGGGAGGGGGATTGTTTTGTGCAAATTTTCAAGAAAACTTTTACTTTGTCATCTATATATGCGTGCACTTTGATATTTAATAAATATATTTCAACATAAAAACAATATTGAATTTATAGGCCTGCAGCAAGGATCCATACCCTCTTTCATTGTGGAAGCCCTCAGCAGTTTTAAAAACAGACATCAGTGTTCTCCTTCACAACACAATCCAGTCATACATTACGGGCTCCTTTTGCAAAGCCGTGCTAGGGCCTTAACGTGCGAAATATCGCGCGCTAAATTGCCCCGCACGCTAGCCGCTACTGCCTCCTTTTGAGCAGGCGGTAGATTTTCGGCTATAACACGCGCCATAGCCGGTGCATGCTAGCGCACCTTTGTAAAAGGAGCCCTAAAATTTCAGTATGCAATAACCCCACCAACTTAACCTACCACTGCACAACTCAGCATCAGTCTTGTGTAACTGATTTATTCTCTCTCAACACTACCCTTCATGTCCAATAGTAACTATAGCAAACTGACAATCCTGACAAGGCCTCAGGATACCACTGCCATACAGAAAATATGGATATACACTTCTCCCTCAGTATTCACTGTGATAGGGGTTTAACCGTGAATAACTTTTGCATATGTTATTTGCTGTTTTCTATTAAAAACCATCATGAATATGGTGAAACCGCAAATAACATGGTGGGAGATCTGGCCTGTTCCTTAAGGAGAGGCAAAACATGGTGAAGAAAGTGCTGGAAATCAGCGATTTTCTCTGTAAACGCTTGGAATCAGCGATTTCTCTATGCAAACTGATGTAATTTGTGGGGAGGAGCCAGCAAGCTAAAAACCGCAAATAATCAAAACCGTGATTGCTGAAACTGCAAATACGGAGGGAGAAGGGTAGTCTTCTGTTCCTGGCTACCCAGGTCTATAGATGCAAAACTGGGGATAGGGGGAAGCTGGAAGAGACAAGGGAATGTCATAGTCATCGTGCAATGGTGACACCTAGTGGCCAAATTGAGGTTCCATGGTCACAGTTTGGTGAATGGGCTTTCACTGCACTGACTGGACTAATTAAGTTGAGAGGGGTAAGCAATAGAATAGGAAAAATCCACAAATGGTTGAAAATTAGGTTTAAGGTTAGTTAGTTATTTAGTTAGGTGCCATCGACTCGTGTTCAGGTCCTAGTGACTTGATGAATTACAGATCTAAAAAGAGATCAGTTTTGTGCTAGTCCGGTAAGGTCCTTCAGCATCACCCCCATGGTTGTTTTCAACATGTCCAGCCATCTGACTACAGGTTGCCCTCATCGCTTGGTTCCTTCAGTCATTCCAAATATAATGTCAGAATTTAATCGCAGTTCCCACTGAGCTGAAAACCCAAAGAAATAAGAGAAAACTGGGGGCCAAAACTGTATACATTACAGTCTCGATTATCAAACATAAATAGGACCAACCCATTGTCAGATAGGTGAAAAGTCGATAATATGGAAAGCAATAGTAACCCTTCAAACAATGCCTAAACAAAGGCAGTAAAAGCAGGATCCTGGATTCAAAACAAATTGTCTCAGGTGTGAAACTTGTGTCTGTGCTATGCTGGAAAAAGGAAAGAGAAACCCATGCTTTGTAACAGCAATGCATTGACATCACTGGGGGTTATGTTATATATGCCGGATGGTCGTTTTAGTGAAGGTTGGATAATCAAGGCTGTTCTCTATATTATTTTACATTTATGCCATTCACAACTGGTTCAAAGCACAGCAATTAAACTGGTTCCTTTTCACATAAATATGATCATGTTACCTCACTATGTATGGAATTTCATTGGTTATTGTTTCAAATGTTAAAATCCTGATTGTGGCTCATAAAGTGTTTTATAAAGGGTTCCCATATTACTTGTCAGATTTGTTGATTCCTTGCACACTAATCCAGGCATTGCATTCCCAGACTCAAAACTGTTTCATAATCCCCACCCCTTGATTAGGGCTAGATCAGACAGTACCTATCAAGTAGCATTTCTTTATTTGGCACTAGCACGCTGGAATACTCTATTACAATATCTTAGAAGTAAAATTTTCAGGTGATTAATTTTATTTTATAATATTGTGTACCACTTTGATTTTATAGACATTCATTATTATGGTATATTTTTTTATATAATGCAAAAACAAACAAACTAAAATCCTATATATTAGAACATCCAAAATAAATATGGAAAACATCACAGCACAGCTGTCTGTAGTTTAGCTTCTGTCTCTACTTGATCTTGGATTGCTCTATGTCCTCAAGTTCCTTCTTTTAAGAATTCTTTTCCAGCCTTCCTTCATCATTTCTTTCCCTTCATGTATATTTCTCTCGCCATGCTTTCTCTCATCTCACTTTCATGTCTCTTCTCTCCACCATGACCCTCCCTTTCCCTCAGGCTATTTTTTTCCCAGTCCCACAGAGCTACTTTCTACCTCTTTCTGCCTGCTCTTTCTCTTCCAGATCATATCTCCTTTTGCTAGCAACCTTCCCCACACAGCCTATGCTCCCCCAGCTCCTCTATCAGTCCCTGTCCCTAGCACCCAACCTCTTTTCCCTTTGCAGTTTCTTTCTGCCTCTTCCAGTATTTTAGAGCAGCACTGTCTCTCCTAACCAGTGACCTCTTTCCATTCCCTTCACTCCCTCCTTGCTCCCTTTATTCCATTCCCAGTATCTCTGTCTCCACCCCCCCCCCCACCCCCCTTTAACTGCTATAGGTATTTTTGCAACACAAGTCAAATTGTCATGCCAATAAAGTTATCTGAAACTGTGTGTTTCTTTTATCAATATCAGTCTGCTGCACTTACCTTCCTCATTGGCAGCTGCTAGGCTACAGCAACTCCCTCCTGTATTGTATTGGACAGGCTGCAAGGGAGGCAGGAGCAGTAATTACAAGATACAGAAGCACTTCCTTCCTGGGGGGGTTTTTTTCTGTAGCTCTGCAGCATGGAGTTTGCTGACTCAGATCTACAGACTTATAGGGAAAAATATTAGGGGTGCTCAGGCATCCACAGCACCCACAGAGCTGGCACCTATGGAGGTGAGCAAGGGTAAAAGTTAAGCTTCAGCAAGCTCTGCAATGCCAACTGAGAAGTAGACAGACTAGATGGGACTTGCAGTCTTTAATTCTGAATATAGTTAGAAATAGAGCCCTGACATTTACAGGGCTTCATTCTCAGGATTTTAGATAGACACAGAATTGGATAAAAACCATTTGAGAAGGTGTAATGTTTTCTCATAAGGGCTACCAATTTTCTCACAGCCATCTCCCTGAAATATATTGCCCAAATCGGGTCTTTTCCAGATAAGCCCCGCCACTAATGCAAAAAGTGCATGGGCGAAAACTTAAGCCCCACCACCACTAATGCAAAAAGTGCACGTGCAAAAACTTAAGCCACGCCAGCTTATAAATTATTAAACTATTGAAGCCCTCCGAGGAAATTATTCACATGATTTGAATAATGACCCGGGGAGTTCAAGGGGGGGCAGAGCCCCCCCTTGTATATCACTTTCCCCAAGTATTCACTTAGCATGGTGTTAGCTAAAACTGTGGCGGGGGTTAACTTTTTGGCAGGGCTTATCTGGAAAAGATCCCCCAAATCTAGTCTCGATGGGCAACCTTAACAATGGGCTAGATGTTACATGTTATTAGCCTATCGAAACATGAGCTAGAAAATTCTAAGGAGGGAGGCTGAGGGTAGCAGAGGTCAAAAGATAGATGCGGGGGGGGGGGGGGGAAACGAGGCAGGAGGCGGTTTCCAAAATACGCTTCTCACCTTAGAGCAGTAGAGTGATCGGGCAAGAAAATTAGAGTCGTGGGATAGAGGAGGGTACTGAAAGGAACTGCCTCCGAGGCTCAGGGCTTTTCCCTGTTCCTTAGAGACAGTTTTCCTGCTCACACCCCCACCCCCCCCTTGGGCACCTTGTGGTTACTCGGTTGAGGATTTGATCTGACTCGAGGCTGTTGTCACAGCGGGAATCTGAGCCACTAGGTTGTGAGCTCATCGGGTGATGAGCGGTTATATGGTAATTAAGCTCACTGAGTGTTGTACTAGGAGTCAGCTGACCCCAGGAAAGGGGGCATGGAGGTCTGAGCCTAACCCTAGCTGACATGGCAGGGTTAGGGGACCCAATTGTGAATGAATATAGCTTGTGTTTTTCTATTTGTAGCTCAGGCTAAATTTAATTATTTGTAATAAAGCATTAAGGATGTTAAATTTTATAAACAAAATTGTTGCCTAGTTTTTACTTAGAGTCTGGTTGTTTCTTTGTTATAATTACTACAATTAAAGATAGACTGCATGTATTAAATGGTGTGAAGAATAAGATAACAAATGTTTTAAGCAAAATAGGATCAGAGTGGGGATGTATAGAGTTAACTTGGCCATTCCAATCCATGATTTAAAGCAGGGGTGTCAAAGTCCCTCCAAGGGCCACAATCCAGTCGGGTTTTCAGGATTTCCCCAATGAATATTCATGAAATCTATTTGCATGCACTGCTTTCATTGTACGCTAATAGATCTCATGCATATTCATCAGGGAAATCCTGAAAACCCGACTGGATTGCGGCCCTCCAGGAGGGACTTTTCGACACCCCTGAGTTAAAGAGTTTAAAGTAAACAACTAGGTTCCTCAAAATATCTTATCTGATTTTATATTTTCAATGTGTTTTAAGCTAAGGTTATATTTTCACCAACATGTTTTGTTTCTCAAACTTTGCACTGAACCCCTGCGGTGAACATGCGTGAGATAAAATTTAGATTATTCCTTTTCTTAGGAATGCTAGGAAGAAATACGAGTATAGCAAAGAAACCATAAGGGAGATGAGCTCTTTATTGTTATTTCTTAATTAGGTTACCAAGTGTAGGCAGGCTTCACCTCATCTCCTCTGTGGGCTGTATTGGGTTAAATGATGGGGAGATGGGAGCTTATGCTTTGGTGTGATTGAAGAGCTTGGCATGCTATTTACCACTGCCCAACTTTATTCTAGTACATTTGATAAGTCCAGAAGAACAATATCAGTCCCACAGCTGTGTACTCTTCCTCTTCCTTCTAATTTAATATCAGTCTGGCACGATTAAGATCTAACTGGTCTCCACATCTAATTACAATGTGATTACAAGCAAGAGCTTCCCTGCAGTGAACCAGTGGGTTCGGGGGGGGGGGGGGGACAGGGGCCTAGGAGGCTGACTCCCACTTTGGGTTTAGACCCCCAAAATTGTGGTAATGCTGCTATGTCTGACAGGGATCCCTAAGCCTTGGCCAGGAGAGCAAGTCTTCCACCAGTGGCCTGGTAGTTTGCAACACATTGTCACTTTCTATGGGCACCACGGCATTGGCCCCCTCCCCCATGCATGCTAGGATTTTGCACCCATATGGGAGGGAGGGGTGCAACACAACAGCAGTCCATGGAAAGTGCTGCCCACTGCCATGCCACTGATGGAGGACCTGCTCTGCTGGCAGGGCTTGGGGTTCCCTGCCAGCTCAGGTATTTGGAGATGAGGGAGAGCACAAAGAGCAGGAAGTGAGGCAAAATGTTTCACCCCCACCCACTTTGGGCTCCCCCTCCCTCTCCACTAAATGAACGATCTGACTACCGACTGCCTTGTTCTGTCTCAGCTCTCAGTGTAGACAGTAAGATACAAAGACCTCTTTAATAGAAAATGCACAGGGAAAAGAACTAAAGGGTATAATGAGATGGCAAATTATGGAAAATTAATTCTAAAAATATAACCAACACATTTGAACCACAACATTTGAAGCTTTCCCAAGTAAGCTCAGTAACCGTGCTATTTTTTAATCAATATAGCAAATATTGCCTACAAATTGCAAATTACCTACTTGTCTGTTTCTTGATTATACCTAATAGGTACAAATAGGCAGCGATTAATTCCTGCAAGCAGAGCAAAATCATAAAGTTGGAAGGAACCATAGTGTATGGAAATTGTAGCTTAGCTCTGAAAGTATTGCTACTGTAAATTAGGGATCAATCAATTCCAATTGTTTGTTTTATAAGACTTCATAGTCTAAGACTCCTTCTACAAAACCAGCATATCTGCCTCTCTAATGGGACCATCTTTTTTTTTCACCTTTGTTCCTTCTATTTCTTCAAGCTGAATTTTGAGTGATTACACAGAAATGCATATTGCTGCACGGAGCCTTATTTTTGGTCCAATACTTAGGGTAAAATATTGAGCCGACCCGGGAGAATGCTACAAAGTGATATCACTGGGTTGCCCTATATCATCCTGAAACGAGGCACAGGAGACTTCCACCCCCAAAAGATTTGATGCACAGAAAAGTGGAAGTGCAAATTTTTGGGAGCTAGGAGCTATCTTCTTCCATGCTGTAATTTTAAGCTTGTGTTAATCATTCCTTGCAGCCCTGTACCAAGGTATATTTTCGTTGTATTATGCTGCCTGCCTTCCATCTCCCACCAGTGTCTACAACATACAGTTGCAAAGTTTAGCGCGGCAGCGCATAGATCCACTTAAAACTCTTTATTAAAGAGTAAACTTGCTTTATTTTACTTATCTCTACATGATAAAGTTCAGAGAAGTAAAATTGGTTCAGAGAATTGCCAATAATATTTATTTACCAAATAAGGGTCAATGGCAGACAGTTCTGAATTGTATCTTTTATATCCAGACCAATCAATATCAAGGATTCTTCATGTTCTGAGAGTATGTTCAAATATTTTGAAGATTTGATATTGCATATCAGAAATGCAACTGTACATGCTATAGAAATTATATAATTAAGAATTAAAAAAAAAAAAAGATAGATAGGTTTATCTTCAGAAGACATTTTATTTCACAAATTTAGCATCAGAAATAAAATATATATTTGTTTTTTAACAACCGACAAATATGTACAACTATAAAAAGTGGTGTGGAACCACTGGATGTTTATTATATACACAGTATATCAGTAGGATTGCATGGAATAAGATCCATATTTATAATATGTTATCCCCACTAACAGATTACTCTTCCATCCAAAAGGATTGTCACATTTGTTTGTAAAAATGTTCAGAGTACTATACCTAGTAAACTAGGCAAAGCCAGTACGATTAATCCCCTTTGATATAGCACATACAGTACCATCAAAATATGTGCTGCTAGCTTATCAAAAGGTACATATACTGTAATATGCATAATAACACAGGCGGGAATGTTTCTAATAAAAATAATAATTCTCAAATACCCAACAGATGCAGATCAAGGCAAAATCTCAATACATACTTGAAAAAGACTATTTAAAAGACTTATGACAAAACTTTTGGAACAAAAGAATGCACTTGCTAAGGTGGGCAGTTTAATATATTCAATTGAGCAAATTAGTAAATATACAAATATATTACAATCATGAAATACACTACAAAACCAAAACTTTAGCAAAATACACATGTGGCCATTGGTTGACAAATGTGAGATTAGTTTCTCAAAAGGCTTTGGGCGGCTGTAAAAATGTAGTCTATCTCCAGTTAAAGTGCAAACTCATTATCGGGTACTGAGCCATCAGGAAGTAGAGTTATAATAGCCTTTGTCACCTTCAATGTCCACTTCTTGATCGGAATCAGAGATTTCCGACTCCAGTTCTTCATGGGATCCTGGAGACGGGGAACATTGGGACCCATCTAGAGAAAGGTTTTTATTTCGTTCAGTGGCCGCGCAGCTCTCCTGCCTTTGATCGCACCGACTGTCTAAACTTTCAATGTCTTCCTTTTTATTGGCCTGGGGATTTTCCTGGGCAAAGAACAAATTTTCCTTAAAATTTGATGCACATATAACCAAAACAATCCAGCATACAAAAATTGCAGTATTTAGAAAAGATAATATTTAGGTTTTGCCATTTTCTGGTTGGAGCTCTGTAAATGGTTTATTTTAAAGATAGTGAGAAGTAGAATATCACTTTATTGTTCTCAGATGTGATTTGAAAGTGTCAAGAGTTTGGTTTACATCTCTTTATGGTTTGGAAAGCAGTCCCAAAGCAAAACTGTACAGCCATTTTACAGGCCAAAGACAAGGGGCTCCTTTTACGAAGGTGCGCTAGCGTTTTTAGCGCATGCACCGGACTAGCTCGCGCTAGCCGAAAAACTACCGCCTGCTCAAAAGGAGGCGGTAGCAGCATTTTAGCTCACGCTATTCCACGCGTTAAGGCCCTAACGCGCCTTCGTAAAAGGAGCCCAAAGGGTTTTCTTCCTTAGCTTTTTATAGAAGACTAGTGTTTAAGCCCGTTACATTAACGGGTGCTAGAGCAGATGTCTGTCTGTTTTATTTTCTTTGTCTCTCTCTCCTTGGACGCTGTCTGTCTGTCTGTCAGTCATTCTTTCTATCTGTGTCTCTCCCTGGCCCCTCCCCCCCCAAAGCAGCCCCCTCTCCTCCTGCCCTCTGTTGTGCCATGCCTGTTTTTGTTTTTTTAAAATAATTTTTATTGAGATAGCAGCTGTTCTTACCCTCCCTCTCACCGGCACAAACCACTGCCACCGCTCCTCTTCAAAGCAGCCTGCTGAGGTTCGCTGGCCGGCTGTAGCGAACCTCGCAGGCCGCTCTCCACCTTAGTAGCACGTTCCCTCTGACGCGATTGCGTCAGAGGGAACGTGCTACCAGGTGCAGAGTGGCCTGCGAGGTTCGCTATAGCCAGCCGGCGAACCTCAGCAGGCTGCTTTGAAGAGGAGCGGCTGCGGTTGGTGAGTGAGGGCGGGAGGGGGGAGTTGCCAGAGTGTTCCCTGCCGCCATGTTCTAAAATAGAATTTGGCACAGACCCAGAGATCACGGCGGCTGGGAACACGAAACCCTAAGTGCACATGCGCGCTTAAGGTTTTATTATAGAGGATGACTTCTGTAAATAAACACCTGAACTGCAGCTTCTAGTTTGGTATACACTTCTCCCTCCGCAAATACAGAAAAACTGCGAATAACTTTTTCATATGTTATTCGCTGTTTTCTATTAAAAACCATCGTGAATATAGTGAAACCACGAATAGCATGGTGGGAGACCTGGTCTGTTCCTGAAGGAGAGGCAAAACACGGTCAAGTTTTAATAAAATTTGATGGATCGCTTAATCATAATACAAAGCGATGAACAAGTTTAAAAACATGTAGTACATGTCTCATTACAGGGAGACGACCTCATTAACGTAGGCCAACCAACAAACAAAATGGAGCCTAAGGGAAAATGAGGGAAGAAATACAATATTTTGACAGTAAAAGAGACGAGTAAGGGAAAAACGATAGGAGGGGGAAAGATAGCGCTAAAAATCTGGTAAAAATTAAAATAGTGATGGAGTTCTTAAAAAAAGCAGCAGTTAAACGCATCTTTAAAAAGAAAGTGCTTGGAATCAGCAATTTCTCTTTGCAAGCTGATGTAATTTGGTGGGAGGAGCCAGCAACCTAAAACTGTGAATAATCAAAACTGCGAATGCTGAAACCGCAAATGCGGAGGGAGAAGTGTACATAATAAGGGCAAATAAGTTATGTCTAAGGCACTCAAAACTGTCAGGCTCATTATCTGAATAGTGCATCAGTCTCACTTAGAATATATAAAGTGAGTATATTAGGGTGATCACCCCCTGCTAAGTAAGTTAGCAACTGGCGCAAATGATATTTGACCCCGCATCAGATCACCGTGCACACTTTTTTTTACATGTTAGATTACAGAAGTCAAAACTAGCGCAGAACTTTGTAGTTAAATATTCACCAATTATTCAATTAGAAATTTTGATCTTTCCGGTTAAAAAAAAATGAGGAAAGGTTATTTTCAAATTGTTTAGTATTTGCAACTCACGGAAGACACACAGATTTTTTTAAAAAAATATCTATTTACATAGACTGAATCAGAGAGAGTAATGTCCAGCCCGTATATGGTAGAATATAATCTACCCTACAGTATGGTCTAACAAGAAAACATCACTAGTCGCTACGAGCAACCACAGGTCAATATTTGCATCTGGTTAAATTTCAGATTTGAGAACGCTGCCACAATTAGAAAACCAAACGATCTGCTTAAAACTAAAGCTTACCTTTTGGCCTTCTAAAGAGCTGTGGAACCTAATACAGCTTGGGTTGATTGAGTTGTCTGTCCTTCTGTTGTTTCACTGGGCTAACGCTATATCACAGAGAACCCTATATTTAAACGCCGCCCACACTAAGGACATTGTTTAATGTATTAACCTCTGGGTGAAACTTTGCTAGATCTACTGAAGGTGAGGCGGTTGTGGTTCTATGATGTTATTTGGAGATCTCTGGAGGGAAAGGGATTGGAACGTGCATGCCGCCTTTTTATAGTTACACAACCACACTCAAGGCGGATTATATATATATATATGCACATTACCTGTGGCAATGGACTTGCCCTGGGATTCCATCCTAACAACATCTAGGTGCAGAGACAGAAGCTCTACCACTAGGCCATTCATCTCAAATCAAATTGATATTCAAATTTTACAAGCAGAACTGAAAGAAATCTGCTCAAAATACAATTAGATCTAATGAAAGCTTTAAGAAAAATTATCATAATTTTTGTTCCAAACAAGTGTCTTTTTACCATCATTTGCTAAATATTCAGTAAAGGAATTTTTTTTTTCTCTCTAATGCCCAGAAGAAGATTAATGCAAAGGTAAAGAAAGAATAACCTCTAATATTATTCACTTTCTATTTATTCAAAATATATTATGAGATCAGTGTACCTTGCATCTTAGGTGATTTATTTTTCTATTGAGAATGGGCATTCCCCCCCTCCCCCTTTTTTGGAGCGATTCACAGATGTTGGCAGAAACAAACAGCATTTGCTTAACCTGTGCTTTTTATACTGCCACTTGTCCCCCAAAATCTAGCCTGTGTTAAGACACAGCTTTAATTTCCTCCAAGGGGAAGAAAATTAATTCTGTTTACTTTCCAGCTGCGCAGCGGACCCTGCCTGCTTTATCATAATTGTGTAATTAAAAGAATCAATAAATATTCCTCTAAACACAACTGTCCAAGTTATTTGCAAACAATTACTTTATCTTTACCGTGTTAATTGAATAAACATCATATGGATTTACAAAACAATTAGGGGTAAAGTTGTAATAGCCAGTGTGTGTGAAAAGCCAGGCATAATTGATAGAGAAACTACATTAGAAGCTTTTAACATTAGTTCTGCCTGAGAGGCTCATCCTGAATTCATGCAAGACTATTTGCCTTTTTAATCAAGGTGAAGAGGTTAAACAGCCTTTCAAATGAACTTTTAGCATACAGCCAGGAAGGAGCGATTACATTATAAGACAAGTTGATTCAAATATTTATTTCTATAGAAACAGAAATATCTCAGTACCTGCTTCAGACGCCTCCATTTTGCTCTGCGATTCTGAAACCAGGTTTTTACCTGAATACGACAAAAGGAAATTAAAAGGGTGAGACCTGAAGCTATGTTAATAATGGCTTGAATACTTGTTGCCATCAGAAACTATCCAGTTTAGAGGTGCTTTTTTTAAAGATCCGTTCAACCTCTAATGCATTTACCTTATGAAACATTATCTTCATTTCTGCTTTGGTTATCAGATGGTATCCCCCTTCCTTTTGTATTTCCCCTATATGGCTATTTCCTATAGCCGGCGGCTTGTTCCCCGATTGCGGCGGTGGTGGCCTGTTCCCCAATGGTGGTGGCTTGGGGGAGGGCAGGGAGAAGTAAAGAAAGAAAGGGGGGACAGGGAGACAGAAGGGTATAGATAGAAGATTACTGTGCAGGTCCTGGACCTGTTGGGCCGCCGCGTGAGCGGACTGCTGGGCACGATGGACCTCGGGTCTGACCCAGCGGAGGCAATGCTTATGTTCTTAATCCTATCATTCCAGTAGGTCCTGTATGTTTGAATGTAATTACACCTAATTTTACTATTTTTTACTATTTTTATTATGTACAAACTGCTTAGAAGACTGATAGGCTGATATATCAAATTTTTATTAAACCTGAAATTTATGAAAAATCACAAGCTGAATTTAAAGCGTGGTCCCGATGTTTAAGATTATTCTCCTTTTAGGGGAGCCCCCACCCCTATAATGTTAACATTTGGGTAGACTGGACCCTGATTTTTGTCCATGCATTGCAAGCTTTTATACCTGTCTTTCGCTCAACTGAAGCATCTTGGCAAGTCGTTTCCTTTCTGGCGGAGAAAGATATTTCTGCGTCTCAAATTTCTTTTCTAGTTCAATAGTCTGATCATTTGAGAATCGAACTTGGCCTCCTTTCCTTTTATGCAATGGTCTCTGGATGAAAGGGCTCCATAACAGTGATTTACCTGCATTGCAAATCAGAATTATATCTAAGAAGGAGCTGAAAACATTTCACATGGGTCTGAATTCTGAGACAGTTCAAGAAGTTTCATTAATGTACAATATCAAACAGTTAAGAGGCAAATGTGCTATTATAGAAATAGTCACTTGATTAAAAGTGTGAGTACAGCAAATGTAATGACAGGTAAACCAAATGTTTGAGGTATGCATAGACTGACGGATAAAACAAATAATTCGTTTATTGGCAACAGACATTAAACCAAACAATATCTGAATTGTAAATGCAATGGATTTACTCACTCCAATGCTAGATCTGAAGCACATTCGTTTCCCCTCCCCCCTCCCCCCAAAAAAAGGCTTTCAGGCTATTGTAGTACAGGCTTTAAATCTTTGCCCTCCGGTTCCTCACTTCCACTGATTTTGCATTAGCCAGAAGGCCGGTTAAAAGCCACCCGATAAGATATGGCAACATTTCCGTCAATGTGTTTCCTGTTGGTCTATCTTGTAAAAAAAAAAAAAAAAAGCATAGTTTCCTTCTGCTGTTCTACAGAAATAACAGCAGCAAACTGCTTTGCATTCTGAACAAATGTTTGCTTAAATTATAACTATAGCAATAGTTTGCTGATTACCATCCTGCGGTTCTTGCTTTAGTATCTGGGGGGCGGAGTTTGTTGTTTTTTAGTTATTGGACGAAAATGTTCCGCAAATAGTGCTAATCTGCAGGAGATGATCAAGGAATTTGCACGCACACATATATGTATATTTTGTTAAGATTTGGTTGAAATGGTCTTATTATTAGAATATTTCAATACATTTAGGGCTCCTTTTACTAAAGGCTCCTTTTACGAAGGCGCGCTAGCGGTTTAATGCGCGTAATAGCGTGCGCTAGCCGCTACCGCCTCCTCTTGAGCAGGCGGTAGTTTGGGGGCTAGCGCGGGGAGGGGGGTGTTAGCGCGCGATGAAAAGTCACGCACGCTGAAGCCGCTAATGCGGCTTTGTAAAAGGAGCCCTAAGGTGTGCTAGCGGTTTTTACGCGCGCTACAATACCGCATGCGCTAAACGCTAGCACCTCCATAGAGCTTGCATTAGTATTCTTCATTTAGCGTGCGCTAAAAACGCCAACGCGCTTTAGTCAAAGGAGTCCTTAATCTTTTATAACCTGATCCCTTTCTCAGTATTTAAATTGAATTACAGCTTCTTTTCCAGTACGGTTGGATAGGTGGGGAGGGGGGGGGGTCTCTTTTTTTTTTTTCTTCTTCTTCTTTTTACACCTGCTTTGCAAAACAACTCTAGCGATGCTTTAGTTTTTCAACAAGAAAATTTAAAAACAAAAGTTCTCCCACGGGCAATATCACTTGACATCGCATAAAATCACACGTTGAACAAGTTTCAAAGCTCCAGTATAAATATTTGTCCGCTTAAAAAAACAAAACAGTCGTTGAGTCAGAGTGTTTTTCATAGCTGTTCGGTCTGAACCCTTTGAAAGACATCATTGTTTTTCAAGATTTCGCTTGCGTCAGTCTTTCAGAACTGCTGCGAGAAGAAAAAAAAAAACCTGTCTAAAAAAATAGGAAGCAAATGGGGGTTTTTTTTTTAGCAGCTATAAAGTCACATCCCACACACAGGAAATGAACAATATCAGAAAAACGGATCCCGGCTATCAGAAGCCGAGTGTTTCCTGAATTTGTCTGTATTGAGGATGTCGATAAAATAATCAGCAGTGTGCACGACTCCCGGGGAAGAGGCAGCCAGGAAAACACTTAACAGCTTCTGAAACCAGATTTACTCCTATCGAGAGCTCAAGATTTCCTGTATGAACAGAAAGGGGAGGGGGGGGGGTCGGCCTCTTTCTCTTGTGCAGCTCTTAACCCAAGGCCAATCCTGCAAGCATGAAGAGGAAGAGCCTCGGGATCGGCGGGACATTGGCACCGAGGTGGCCGGCACTACTTGAACCCTCTTAAATAACAAGATCAAAGAGAAACGCAGGGTTTCCGCCCGAAACCGCGTTTGTAGATGGAAAACAGTCACGACAGATTACCGCCTACCCACTTCAAAAAGGTGCGAGCTAGACCCAACTAGATTAAACGCAGCAATAAACAGATACAAGAGATGCTCAACTGCGCGTCCTTAAAAATCGGAGGTGTTCAATTAATTGTATTGCACTGTCAAAGTTTGAAAATCAATAAAGATTTAAAAAAAAAAATCGGAGGTCCGTGTCAGTCTCGGCGTGGGTTATGGCTTCTGACAACAGATCGTGATGACACTGACACTGGATCCCAAAGCTTTTTCCCTCCCTATGCCGAGACTAAAAGCGGCAAAACTTTGGGTTCCGTCTGTCAGAGCCATAACCTATGCCGAGCCTAAAAGCGACACGGACCTCCGATTTTTTTTTAAGGACGTGCCGTTAAGATCCGGGAGGTCCGCATTTTACCCCTTTCCCAAAGACCATTCAAGCCACCTCGCTGCACAATGTGACAGGAGCTTGGCTACCGTAAATACAATAGTAGCCGCTTCGCTGCGCTTGTTCAGAAATCAACTCAAGAACACGCCTTCCCCTGGGCGAGCAAGCTGTGGGGGGTTTTTTTTTTCCTTTTGCTAGGAAATCGTTTTGCAATTACCACTTTTCAGCCCTGAAAAATGCGAGAGCTATTTGGCAGAGCATCAAGATAGAAAGCCTTGAGTCAAATGTACAGCCGCCTGCGGTCACACACCAGATTATAAAAACTTGCAGTACTAAATTTACTGTAAATCAGACCAAGACCAGATGGCGGTGAATCCGTTTCCTATCGTCACTCCCCCCCCCCCCCCAACCCAGCAAAAATGGTAATCCCCTGACGTTAACTCTCGGCATAGTTCTTTACACCATACAATAGGCCATGCACAATGCGAAGATATACGTTTTGCAAATACGGTAGCGCGCAAGAGGTCTCCCCACTCGCGAGCGTGGGAGTTTCGAGCGAAGAGGCTTACCCAGCGGATCGTGCCTGAGGAGGGCGTGAGTGTAGTCGGCCCCGGGCCGGGGGTAGGAGTAGAGGGGGCCGTGGAAGGCGCCCACCCCGTAGGTGGCGGCCAGGGCCGCGGGGTGCGTGAACGCGGGATGGATCGGCGTGGGCTCGTAGATCGGAGTCCTGTACGTAGACACCAGGCTGGTGAAGGAGGAATTGGGCGAGGGCAGGGTCGGGAGCGGGGGGGCGCCGCCGCCGGGCGCCGCGCCTCTGCCCAGGATGTCCTCGATGTAGAAGGGAGTGGGGTGCGCGAGTTGCAGCGGGCTGGGCGCGTACACGGGCGCACCGACGCCCAGCGCCGCCGACGAGCCCGGGTACTGCATGCCGCCCCCCTCCTCTTCCTCGATCGCTGACCCCCCTAGCAGGGGGCCGAGTCCCTAAAGGCGCCACTCGAACCTGGCGGAAAAAAAAAAAAAGAAAAAGTCAAGCGGGAGAAACGAGACCACCACGCGTTGACATTTATCTGCGCTCCGATTATCCTTCAATGGGTTTGTACGGGCAGGGGGCGGAGCCTGCCGGGCCTCGGGACTGCTCCAGTCCTGCCTGATGAGGGCTCTGATAGGTCCACAGGGGCTGCTTTACCCCTCCCCAGGCAAACACTCTCCGGCCAACTGCCCGCGGCTCTAATCAACAAGCTGCAAACTAAGCGGTGATCTCTTGGGGGGGGGGGGGGGGGAGGCGGGGAGCAACGCAATCAACAATCGCTTCCCTAGAAGTGCCCGAAATACATGACGTGCTCTGTAGCCACCACCACGCGCTCTGATCTCGTTTCTGTGTGCACTTCCCTATCTGGACGCAGCCCTGGCGCTTCCCAAGTCCGGCAGTGTTCCTTCCCCTGTGATAAGCTGCAGATACAGGAGTGTCCTTATTTTATCGCTGCAGCACATCGAATTATTTGCTCTGGCTTAAGTGTTAGTCTGACGGAGCACTAGATCGTTACAGCAGACAATGCCTGAATTGTGAAGGAAGCTGGAGTCATTAGTACTGCCTCGGTTATTGTGGTCAAAGGTATAGTTTATGCTTTGCAAACAGTCTCTGTAATAAAGCAGTAAAGGAGAATCATTGCTGGAAGACACACATACTTTTCAAGCAAAGTAAAGACTGGCACTGGCTCCCTTTTTTAAGTTCACATGGTTGGGGGTTTTTTTTGGTTTTTTTTTAATTGAGTTTATAATTGCATCATAACACAACAATAAAGAGCACTGCAAAGAAGAAATGAGGAGGGTATTGTACTCATTGTAAATAAAGAAAAAAATTTAAGATATTTACATGTGAATTGAATAATATTAAATGAAAAAATGTGACATTACCTCCAAATTTTATCAATACCTGTACCCTATTATTTTTAGCAGTTTTACATTCATATCCATGGATCATGAAAATAGAACGCCACCAAAAAATACAAAAAGATGAATGCAGATATATTAAGGAATAGCAAATTATTTAAATTGGTTTGGGGGCCGTTGACATCCTTTGTTAATTCAATATAGTTGTCTTTATTTAAAATTTAGTTTATTTTTATAGGTATCCAGGATGGGGTGAGTGGGGGCATATTTTTCTGGTTCATTTCTTGATTAAATTGTTGGATGGGGGGAGGGATATTTATTTTCTGCATTGTTATTAATGAAATTTAAGTGCTTATTTTGTTATTAATGTATATATAATTCATTGCACTTTGTATTAGCTTTGAAAATTAATAAAGATTTTTTTTAATGTATTTAATAAATATGTATTTTTCCAATTTGAAAATATCATTTGCATAGTAATAGCCAGGACAGTTGTCAAATAATTTAAATTGGCATTTATCCAATAAAGTGGATAAAGCTAAAGATCTAAGCATTATTAGTTGAAAAGATAGGTCCTCGATAATGGGAAGAAATGTCTTAATTTCTGAAAATACTGATGTCCAAAAGGACAGGATTAATGGGCATGAATAAATCATATGGTGGAGATTACCATCGTTAGAGGAGCAATGCCAACAAAAGTCTTTCATTCTATACTTCTCCCTCCGTATTTGCTGTGATAGGGGATTAACAGAACCGCAAATACAGAAAAACCGCGAATAACTTTTGCATATGTTATTCGCTGTTTTCTATTAAAATTCATCGTGAATATGGTGAAACCGTGAATAACATGGTAGGAGACCTGGCCTGTTCCTGAAGGAGAGGCAAAACATGGTAAAGAAAGTGCTGCGAATCAGCGATTTTCTCTATGAAAGCTGATGTAATTTGGGGGGAGGAGCCAGCAAGCTAAAAACCGTGAATAATCGAAACCGCAATTGCTGAAACCGCGAATACGGAGGGAGAAATGTATATGGAGTCCATAGTTCTTGGTGAATTAAAAAAATGTAAAGTTTGAATGAGACTAGTAGAAAGAGTAGGTCTATTAATATGTTGAAATAAGTTTGCCGTTTATCTTTACTTCCAATTCAGTTAGTATCTTGCTCCAAAGCAAACTGTAAAGATGTGCTAAGAAGAAATAGTTCTCATTTTATAAAAAATATGAGGTAGTATGTTCCATTATAAGAGCAAAAGTACATTCTTGGCTTAAATCAGATCTTTGTTTAAGGTGAGATGCAATGGGGAAACCTTTTTTAATGCTATGTTGTAATAGAATCCGATTGTAAAAATGTGTGGGAGGAAGTTTATATTTTTCCATTAAAAAAATGGAAAGGTGCAAATGTGTTCCCATTCATAACATGATTTAAGGACCAAATTCCTAATGCGTACCATGAGTGTCAGAAAATGGTTTTATTATCTACTAATATTTTGGCATTATGCCAAATAGGTGCATTTAAATAATGCCAACAAGAAATAGGCAAGAGTTTATCTAATCTATTAAAAGCTATAAGAGTGGATCGTATGGGTTCTATGTTATGGGGTAAAGTTGAGAGTCTTATAAATGGTAGGCATTGGAGTGGTGTATCAGATAATAATGATACTTCTATATTAAGCCAGTCCAGTGGGTAACTAAAATTGGAACTGGAAATCCACTGGGCTCCATAGCTAAGAAAATGAGCAAGATAAGTATAGAAATCGGGAAATCCAACTCCTCCATCTTCCTTTGACACTTTAAGTGTTTTAAGAGTTATTCTGGGTTGTTTATTTTTTCCATAGTGAGTCTTTTATCAATGGTCTTGTAAAAGAAGGAGGGAGCAACTAATTGGAAGCAAACTAATATAGGGCTTTTTTTTTTTAATACATTTTTATTGATTTTTAATCAAGAACAGTGTTATACAATAAAAGAACATTATATTATTGCATTCATTCATAACACTAATATCTATATAGATAACAGAACTATCATTCAATAATTACATTATTATAAATATATTAATAACATAAGAACCAAGTAAATAATATAAAAGAAAACCAAGTTACCTAAAACATCATTATCAATATTTCTCCCAACCCCCCAACCCCCCACCCTCCCTGGATGTGTAAAGATAAATAAACCAAGAAAAAAGTAAGATAAAATACAGGTTAGGACTTCGATAGGAAGACAGGATTTATATGAGAAACCAAGGTGGCAAGGGAGCCTCTTCTGGTGATACAGACAGGTCGTGACCAGTCTGGGCCGCCGCGGGAGCGGACTGCCGGGCAGGATGGACCTATGGTCTGACCCGGCGGAGGCACTGCTTATGTTCTTATGTTCTTATATTTGTACAAATGTAATTAATGAGCTTCTTTTACTAAATGGTGCTAGAGGTTTTTAGCACAGGCTGGTGAGGTAAATGCTCCAACACTTATAGAATTTCTATGAGCATCAGACCATTTGCCTCACCAGCCTGCACTAAAAACCTCTAGTGCATTTAGTAAAACCCAGTGATAATAGTTAATGGCAGGCATGAGAGTCATTTTTATAGTTTCAAGATGACCCCACCATGAAAGAAATAAAAGGATCCATCTTTGAAGTAAGGTACCTTTTTTTTTTTTCAAAAATATAATCTAATCAATTCCATCAGTTGGTCCCTATCTCTGTGAAAGAGAATGCCAAGACAATTAATACATAATGGAGACCAATGAAAATTAGTAGTGCCTAAATCAGATTGGATAAGTATTCATAGGCATAGCTTCTGATTTATCCCAGTTTACATGATAACCTGAGAGAGAAGAAAAACAACCACAGTTAAAAGAGCTGGGTTTGAATTCATAAGCTCATCGTAATTTATATTCTTGATTCTTTTTTTTTTTCTATATCTTTATTCATTTTGAAATCAACATCAAGTGCAACATATTATCCAACAATGTACAAAATAAACAACACTTAATTCCATCAATCAAATGATATAATAAATGCATATCCCTCCCTCCACCCCACCCACCCTTCCATACAGTATAAATACAGGCAAGAATAATACAAATGAACAAAATAAGCAGATTGCAATTAAAAAATAAATTAAATACATATTCCCCTCCCCCCTTTTCCTGGATGTGTATAATCACAGTATCAGACATAGTGATGTAATTTCTAATTGCTATCAATAATGGTTCCAAAGCTAAATTTAACAACAAGGGGGCGATACTCGAGAGGGTCCAGAGAAGAGCGACTAGGATGATAAAGGGCATGGAAAACCTTTCGTATGTTGAAAGGCTGGAGAAGCTGGGGCTCTTTACTCTGGAAAAGTGAAGACTTAGAGGTGGCATGATAGAGACTTATAAGATCATGAAAGGCATAGAGAAGGTGGATAGGGACAGATTCTTCAGACTAGTGGGGACAACAAAAACAAGAGGGTATTCAGAGAAATTGAAAGGAGACAGTTTCAAAACGAATGCTAGGAAGTTCTTCTTCAGTCAGAGGGTGGTGGACACCTGGAATGCGCTCCCAGAGGAGGTGATAGGACAGAGTACAATATTGGGTTTCAAAAAGGAATTGGATGACTTCCTGAAGGTGAAGGGGATTGAAGGATACAGATAGAGGATAACTATACAGGACACTAAATGAATAGGGAATACACGATTTAGGTAAAGGATCACTTACAGGTCATGGACCTGGGGGGCCGCCACGGGAGCGGACTGCTGGGCATGATGGACCCCTGGTCTGACCTGGCAGAGGCAATGCTTATGTTCTTATAGTCTCCCCTGTTTGGTTCTCCTAGCCAGAAAAACATTCACAGAAAGATCTCCATTTATTTGAATTTTAGAACATGGTATGGTATAGTACTTTAACCCAATTAACAAATTCTGAACCGCAGTCAAACCAATCAAGTGCTCTGAATAGATAAGGCCATTTGACAACATCAATGGCTTTTTCTGGGTCTAAAGAAATAGCAAAAGCAGAGGAATCATATTTGGTATTAGTATGGTATAGAAGATTATGAAATGCTCTTGCATTATCTCCAATAAATCTTCCAGACATAAATCCAACCTGATTAGTATGAATTAAAGAGCCAAATATCTTTTCTAACCTGGAGGTGAGAACCTTTGCCATAATTTTTCAATCCAGATTAAGGGGTCCTTTTATTAAGGTGCTAACCGATTTAGCACACGCTAAATGCTAAGGCATCCATTATATTCTATGGGTGCCTTAGCATTTAGTGCATGCTAATTTTTAGCGTAAGCTAAATCACTTAGGGCACCTTAATAAAAGGACCCCTAAGTAAAGATATGGGTCAAAAATTTTGAACTTTAATAATGTCTCTTCCTGGTTTAGGTAAGATGACAACGTGTGCTTAAGCGTAACATTTGATATAGTGAACATAAGATAGGAGATAATTTTCCATTAAAAATTCAATAAAATTCAGCTGTATATCCATTCGGAGTGGGGGCTTTATTATTAGCAAAGGCTTTAATAGCCAAAGATATTTCTTCAAATTTGATTGGATTCCCAAGTGCTTCTTTTTGTGTAGATGATAGTATCAGGAGAGGTCATTTATTTAGAAATGTGTCCATCACCTCAGTAGAATTTGAGCCTGAAGAGCTGAATAATTTTGGGTAATAATTAACAAAAGCCTTAAATATTTCTGCATCAGCAGCTACAATTTCATCATTGGCTAAATGTATAGATAATATACAGTGTCTTTGTTGTCCTATAGCATTTGACATTTAACTGTTTCAGTTTCTGTATTGCATCCCCTACTTCTAGGCCCCTCCCCTTCCTTCTCCATGTCCCCCCCCCTTTAATTTCCCCTTCCTCTTTGATGTGTCGCCTTGAGCTTATATAGGTTTGTGTGACTCACAAATAGAAGATTAGATTAGATTAGATTATCTAACAAATAATCTACCAGTTTTATTTGCTGAGGTGTGATGTCCAGATGTATGCACAGCTATATTTTGGTTAGCTTGAAAACTACAATGCTTGTATTCGTATTTAAGTTGAATCAAGGAAAGAAGAAAGGAATAGCTTTTAGAAGCACTGTGATGTTGTTCTGTAGATCCTTGATTTTTTGCTCTTGCTGAGTTGTTGAGATTCTTGCTTCTTTTTCCATGTAGCAAAGCTTAGAGGAGCATAATCGAAAGGGACGTCTAAGTCCGTTTACGTCCATATCGCAAGTCGTCCAAAGTTAAAAAGAGCCTAAGACACATTTTCGAAAGAGACGTCCAACTTTTTTTTACTTTTGAAAATCGTCTAATTATACGTCCTGCCGATCTGATCGTCCAAGCCACTAAATCGTCTATCTTTATACCACATTTCCGTCCAATATTCCGTCCAAGTCCAAAACGCCTAGAACAAGCCCTGTTGGACGTGGGAGGGGTCTGCAAAGTGATGGACTGCACACCCAGACATGCCAGCTAAATAGTGGGGTACCTTACAGAGCACCTCTGTGAACTTCACAAAAGGGGTGCCATGGCTTCTCCTCACTACAGCTCCCTTATAGGTGACAGTGAGCCCCCAAACCACCTCCAGAATCCCCTAGACCCACTTATCTACCACTCCAATAGCCCATATGGTTTCAGGAGCCACTTATATGCCAGTAAAAAGGGTTTTGGGAGTATATAGGGCAGTGCACATGTTTCAGTATCAATGCAGTGATTATAGGGGATTATGGGCATGGGTCCTCCTCTCTATGAGTCCCTAACCCACCTCCAAGATGACTTAAGCTGCCTCTGGGCTGGACGACTAGGCTTTCCTATGCCAGGCGGCCAGGTGATGATGGTCTGGAGGCTGCAATTTAAAGTTGTGAATAAAATTTTTATGGGGGAGGTTGGTGATCACTGGAGTAGTGTGTGGGGGTCTGTGTTATGTGTTTGCAGTGCTTATCTGGTGAGTTTAGGTGGGTTTTTGTGACTTAGACCATGTTTTACATGGTCTAAGTCACAATGTCCAAGTTACATCTGGCTCTGTTGTTAAACTTTCGGTTATACATGCTGTACGACTCTAAGCCGTCCCACGTCCCGCCCAACTCCCGCCCTCGACACGCCTCCCGAAACGCCTCCCGAAATGCCCCATTTAGCTTTGGACGTTGAGCGGCACTATGAAGGCCTAGGTCATTTTTAAATACATCCAAACCCGGTTTTATTATCAGCGCTTGGACGTTTTTGAGAAATGTTCGTCCAAGTGCCAACTTAGGCCGATTTTTGGATATTTTTCTTTTTCGATTATGAGCCTCTTACTATTTTGTCTCTTAAGCAAACTTCAAAGGCTTCCCAAGTGGTAGGCGGTGTAGGATCTATGTCAGGGGTGCCCACACTTTTTGGGCTTGCGAGCTACTTTTAAAATGACCAAGTCAAAATGATCTACCAACAATAAAATAATTTTTAAAAACCCCGCAAAGCACACTGAAAGGCAGAGAAAATGTTAATTATCATTCATATTCCGGGTTTTTTTCAAAGAGGTCAAGGCAAATGACTCTATGCAATGTCACCTCAATAACAGCCATACAAAAATAGAAAAATATACTCCCTCCCTTTTTGCTAAACCACATAGCAGTTTTTAGCGCAGGGAGCTGCGCTGAATGCCCCACGTTGCTCTCGACGCTCATAGTCTCTTTGCGCTAAAAACCGCTATTGCGGTTTAGTAAAAGGGAGCCATAGTGCAAAATATAGACAGCAGATATAAATTCTCAAAACGGACACATTTTGATCACTAAATTGAAAATAAAATCATTTTTCCTACTTTTGTTGTCTGATGATTTCATGAGTCTCTGATTGCACTTTCTTCTTCTGACTTCACTCTGGCTGCACTTCTTCTTCTGACATCTTCTGACTTCATCCCATTCCTGTATCCAATATTTATTTCCTTCTTTCAGCCTCCTATATGCTTTCTCTCCTCCAGACCTCATTCTCCCCCCAACTTTTTCTTTCTTTCTCCCTGCCTCCTGTTCTTTCTTTATCTTTATCTTTCTCTCCATGCTCACTTTCTTTCTGTCTCTCTGTTCCCTCTTTCTTTCTGTTTCCCTTTTTTCTTTGTCTCCCTGCCCCCCCCTTCTTTCTGTCTCCCTGCCTGCCCTCTTTGTTTCTTTTTCCCTGCCCTCCCTCAAGCCACTAGGTTTGCCACCGCTACTGGGAAACAGGCCTCCAAGCCACCACCGCCCCAAGCTTTCCTTGCAGAAGCCTTGTGCTGACCAGGGTTCCGCTTCCCTTCAATTCTGATGTAGGAGAGGAAGTTCCGGGCCAGCCAGACAGCGATTGGCTGGCCCAGAAATTCCTCTCCGATGTCAGAATTGACGTCGGCGAGAGGATTGCTGGTCAGCGCGAGGCTTCTCCAGGCCCAAATCTCCGGATGCCCAGGGCCAAGGAAAAGAAAAAGCCAGTCTATAAATCCTTCCATGAGAGCCATTCCAGCCTCATTTCAGTACGGCACTTACAAAAATTCGTAGCCCCCCCCCCCCCCCATTTCCCATTTTCAGGCTCAAAATGCCAGAGCAGCAGCAGTTTTTGCATTTTTGGGCAGAGCACCTCCTGCTCCCAACCGCCTTTCTCCAGTCTGGCGGCTCTGTCGATTCCGCCAGAGGCAGCCGGCGTCAGCTCTCCAGTGTCGTGACTTCCCTAGACCTCCCTCCCGCCTTCTCCCGAAGGAAGTGACATCATCCCCCAGTCTATCAAAGATTGTCTATGGGAGAAAGCGAGAGAGGGAAGACGGGTTCTGGCAGTCGGGCAAGGAAGGGCGCAGCGAGAATGGGTGTGCATGAAGTGATGACTGGTGGGGAACTTCGAGGAGAGGAAGGCTGATCGGCCGGTCAATCGGGACGGCAGCATGAGTCTATCACGGAACCTGGGATGGGCTCCGCGATCGACTCGCATTGCCTTCCTGATCGACCGGTTGATCGCGATCGACGTATTGGGTACCCCTGATCTATGTTATTATTCCAGGTATAGTAGTTGTAGGGGGCTACGCATTTTTGCAAAATGTAAATCTGATCACGTCTCCCCACTCCTGGCCAATCTTCATTGGCTCCCAGTGATTTCCAGAGTCCAATTCAAATGCTCTTGCCTGGCTTTTAAGATTATTCACGGCATCCTTCCTTCCCTAATCCCACTTTCTTTCAACTCCTCGTGCCCTGACTCCACCAGGACCGCCCATAAATTAAAACTATCCTTCCCCTCCCTACATGGTATTCTCCACGCAGGTAAACTGGGAAAATCACTTCTTTTCAAAATCACAGGTCTCTGGAATGACCTTACTATCCCGCTACGGAACCTGAGCTCCCTCCATTTATTCCGCAAGCAACTAAAAACCTGGCTCTTCTCTAACATGTAATTTCTTTTCCCTTACTTTTCCACTTGATTTATAAACTTATGTAAACCTTTTCCTACCCTTTTTCATTTTTAAGTTCTTGTAAACCGTGCCGAGCTCTACTTCCGTGGAGATGATGTGGTATATAAACTTAAGGTTTAGTTTAGTTGTCTATAAAACATTTTTTTTGAAGTCTGTATCATTTTGTAAAGTATTATTAAATCTCCATATATTTTTTTGGTTTTATGTGATCTAGTTGTATATGAATCATAGCATGATCAGTAATTAAGATTGAATCAATTCTTATGTCAATAGTCTATGGAATATAAGATCTATAGATTAGAAAATAGTCAATTCTTGAATATAGTTGATGTGGAGCAGAGTAAAAGGGATATTCATGACAATCAGGATGTTGAAGATGACAAATATCTATTAGTCCCATGATTTGCATTGTGGCTTGTAATTCCTTTCCCATTTTTGTTTGTTTTTGAATATAAGTAGATTGACAGTCAAGAACAATGTCCAAAGTGGTATTGAAATCACCGGCCAATAAAGTTGGTACCGTACTATATACCAATAGTGTTTCTCTTATTTGCTGTATGAAAACAGGGGTGTCTTGATTTGGTGTATATACATTCATTATGGAGAATTTTATGGATCCAAGTTGTAACATGGCCTAGTGACCCAATGGATCAAAAAATTGCTGTATGATTTATATAAGAAGATTATTTTAAAATAAAATGGCTACTCCTCCTTTTTTAGATTGGGCAGTTGAATAAACTGAATGACCAACCCACGAAGGGTTGAATTTCCCACAATTAGATTCTGTCAAATGAATCTCTTGTAAAAGTAATATATCAGCATTACATTTTCTGGCATGTTGAAAGATCTTTTGGTGCTTAGCTGGATGGTTTAAACCAGTGTTTTTCAACCTTTTTACACCTATGGATCGGCAGAAATAAAAGAATTATTCTGTGGACCGGCGGTTGAAGAACACTGGGCTAAGTCGTGGGCCAGACTCCGCCCATCTCTACCCAATCTCCACTCCAGACCCCGCCACCATAATAGTACTAATTGCACCTTGCACGTCCCGTGCCTCATCTGGAAGCCTTCCCTCTGACGTTGCAACGTCAGAGCGAAGGCTTCTGGTTCAGGTGCAGGATGCCCATAGGAGCCACTGCCCGTGGCTTTGTGCACTGAATCAGTTAGGAAGAGGGAGCTGGCTCGAAGATAACGCCGCATCGATCGCACCGTGGACCGGCGGTTGAAGAACACTGTTTTGGGCCAGATGCACATGCTGGCCCTGTGGACCGGCAGGAAATTTCTGTGGACCGGCACTGGTCCATGGACCGATGGTTGAAGAACACTGGTTTAAACCATTAACATTCCAGAAGGCAATATTACAAAAAGATCGTGTCATAGTAACGAAAGAAACAATGAAGAAAATATAAGGGAAAGGGACTGGGACTTGTATACCGCCTTTTGTAGTTTTGCAACCACACTCAAAGCAGTTTACATACAAGTACTTCAAGCATTTTTCCTATCTGTCCCAGTGGACTCACAGTCCATGTGTAAGATATTCTAAGCAATCAGCAGTCATTAATTGTAAATAAATAATTATTAAATTAGTACAGAAATGTAAAAAATGTATACTGTATACCCAACATCTTGATCAACAACAAACTAACAGTAATAAATCATTCACATTTCAGTTGCCATGATGAGAATATGCAGACATAAGTGGCGAAATTCTGTATAGGACGCCCGGACTCAGAAGCCGCCTAAGCGGCTTTTGAGAAATGCACACAGGTATCCCATATAGAATCGTGTCTGTCCTCACGGACAGATGCCTAAGCCCACCTAACGCCACAATTCTCTAACTGGTGTCCATGTCACAGGCGCCGGTTAGAGAATTGGGTTACCGCTGAGCTGGCTGCGGCAAGGGAATCTCCCTGCAGTGATCAGTTTAGCAGCAGGGAACCCGTCCCTCCCCCTGTGAAGACTACCGACAGGAGGGATGCCCAGTCCCTCCTGCCAGAACCCCTAAAGCCACCCCCCAACTACCGAATGTCCGTGGCAGGATGAGTGCCCAATTCCTCCTGCCTCCACAACCCCAAGACATCCCCCAGCAGGAGGGATGCCCAATTCCTCCTGCCGGAAACCTCCCACCCCTACCTCCGAGACATCCCCCGGCAGGAGGGATGCCCAGTCCTTGCTGACACCTGGGCCAATCAGAATCTTAGGCCTCTCTTGCACTGCATTCTGGGATGCACTAGCAGTGGCCTAACATTCTGATTGGTCAGATCCCTTAGTCCACTCCCATGGGGGGGGGGGTGACTCATATCTCAGTAAAAACTAATCCTTTGATATTCATCTAATCTCAGACTGTTTTACAGCAAAAACTGACCAAACTTAGTGTGTGCTTATTACACAGAAAATATCTTTGTTAAATTAGAAATATGTTTTGATTGTGTAAAGCAGTCCTTCTATTTTGTTCCACTACATTCCAGCAGAACTCAGAGAATAATAAAGGGGTTCACAGTAGTCACCTAGTTTACAAGGCTTATTTTCATTATGGAATAGCAGACAAAGGATAGCATTCTTATTATGCATTCATCTTTTCTGCAAATTATTTCTGACAAGCAATTCTCACAACTGGGTTTGATTTCCTGCTCAGGTTGACTGGAAGTAGGGATACTGCTGAGGCAGCACTTGTAGCCCCTTGTAAGAAAGGGGATTTCAGTCATCCTGAAATGGCAACACTCAGAGACTGAATTGAAGATGCGCAATTGAAGAACTTCAGAAGGAGCCCTAGTATATGGTTCCTGGCTGAGGACTGTTCTACAATGACTGGACTAAGAGTAAGCTGGTAGGCAATATAAACCAGTAGTTCCCAACCCTGTCCTGGAGGACCACAAGGCCATTCGGGTTTTCAGGATAACCCTCATGAATATGCATGGGGCAGATTTGCATGCCTGGCACCTTCATTATATGTAGATCTCTCTCATGCATATTCATGAGGGCTATCCTGAAAACCCAACTGACCTGGTGGTCCTCCAGGACATGGTTGGGAACCACTGATATAAACTATGGAAGAAAGCCCTGGGTAGTTGTGAATGTAGTTCCGTAATGCTCAATAACAATCCTCACTCATCTGTGCTGGAAGACCAATGGAGAAGAAGTAACCAGGCTGAGAGAGAGAGAGAGAGAAACAGAATGTGATTGAAAACAACCCATTAGGTCCATCTATCATCTCATTTTGTTTACAATGCAATACCTTGGAGCAGTGGTTCTCAACCTGATCCTTGCATTACACCTAGCCAGTTCAGGATTCCCACAATGAATATGCATGAGATAAATTTGCATACACTACTTCAATTGTATAATCTAACTATAGTTGGATTGTGAGCCCACCAGGACAGATAGGGAAAATAGAGGAAAAGCAGTATATCAAATAAAGATAACCATAACTAGCTGGGTAGATCCCAAGAATTGGGTTGAGAAAGGGATTGGGACTTGTATACCCCCTTTTTGTAGCTATACAACCACACTCAAAACAGTTTACATAAAGGTACTTCAAGCACGTTCCCTATCTGTCCTGGTGGGCTCACAATCTGTCTAATGTACTTGGGGCAGTGGAGGATTACCGTGTTTCCCGAAAATAAGCCCTGGCATGATTTTCAGGGTAGGGCTTAATTTTATTTATTTATTTATTAAAAAATTTTATATACCGCATAATAACTATGCGGTTTACAAAATTACATGCGTACATATTTAAGAAATGCTAAACATGTTTCAACAAGACAAACACAAGAAGCCCTACCCCAAAAATAAAACCCTAGTCACCGGCAGCAGCACTTCCCGCCGTGCCGCCCCTTGCGCAGCCGAACCCCCACTGACACTTCCATCTGTCCCATTAGAATACTGCTGACTGCAAGACTGATGTACCTTGCAAATGGCAGCATCGGCAAAAATCTAATCAGGCTGCTTCGCGGCCTTCTCTTCTCCCGGACGTTCCGTGTGCTACGTTGCTGATGACATCATCAGTGATATGGCAGAGGAACACCCGGGAGGGAGAAGAGAAGGCCGCGAAGCAGCCTGATTAGATTTTTGCTGACGCTGCTGTTTGCAAGGTATATCAGTCTCGCGGTCGGTGGCATTCAAATGGGAGGGAGAGATGGAAGTGTCAGCAGGGATTCGGCTGCGCAAGGGGGGATAGAAAGATGCTGCACAGGGGGAGGAAGGGAGGGATTGAAGCTGTGCAAGGGTTCTGCTGCACAAGGTATGGGATGAGATGGGAGCGAGGGAAGGCACAAGGGGATGGGTGAGAGGGGAGGAAAGATGCACATGGAGTGGGGAGAAAGGAAAGAGGAAGAATTGGGGTGGAGGAGAAGAAGGGAGAGATGATAATTGTACATGAAAAAAAGAAAGCCTACCCCGAAAATAAGACCTCTTGTGTTTTTGGGGCCCAAAATTGATATAAGACAGTGGGTGACTTGTCCAGGGTCACAAGGAGCAGTGCAAGGTTTGAACAACTTCAGGGTACTGAGGCTGTAGCTCTAACCATTATGCCATACTCTCTTTCCTGCCTTAGAGCAGAGGTCCTTTTAGCATTGTTCATAGGCTTTATCTGATCTGCTAATTTTATTTGACTTTCCAGCGCTACAGTAACAGCACTGGAGCCTGCTATGGTAGTGTGACTGAGAGTGTGACCTCCAAGGATTTTGGATGAGCACATGTAGTCTCTCATCCAGTCTCACTCATCTCCCTCATTGCCCCTCCAAGTCAATCATAATTTTCTAAAAGTCCGTTTTCACATGTAAAACAACGATTTATTCCCCCAAAGAGGGTTTTAAAATTATCCTCTACAGGTACAGTGATTAACAAGGTTTGCTGTAAAGGTTAAATGAGACATCTTCATTGTTTTGATACACTATTGTAGCTAATAACACTGCACAAAAAATTATAACTTTTTTCTGGGGCAAGAAGACAATGAGGTTTACTTTATTGAGTTTGACCTCCTATGTATGAAAATAACCTCAGTTTTCTCCTATCATGTATAGTTTTTGAGCAAATCGCAAATATTTATAGCCTGAGAAGTCATAATGTAACGCATTGCACCAATTTAAAAGTTCCTATAAATATTATTTTCTAGAATCATTTTGCTGTTGAAGTGCATATATAAACGAGATTAGGAGCATCTCTAATTAATGTCCAACAATAGTCAGCCAGCGTTGATGAATTCCATCTGCCCCGATATCGTTTCTCCATTGTAGCAATGTCCTGGTGAGACCTTTCCCCGTGCTCATCACTAAGACTACCAAGATTATCAGGGGGAAAAATCCAGATGTGAGTGGAGAAAGTGAATTTTTAGTTTTAATATTTCAGAGATTATAACATTTACTCCAAGCATTAGAAAATATAGCAAAAATGTTACATTTTGCATTATAATGCTCTTTTGTCAAAAAATCAGAGGGTTATACAGAAAAATTAAGGTCAGTTTTGAAGAAATATGATCACAACACCCTCCTATTGAGTACTGCATTGGCTGCCAATAGAGGTGCGGGTGAAGTTTAAGTTTGGTTGCTTCTGTTTTAAGGCTTTGTTTGGTTTAGCTCCCAAATATATAATTGAGTTTTTCTCTTTTGCAACCAACAGATATAAGAGAAACTCACATCTGAATTTTGTTTTTCCGCCTGTTAGAGGATGTAAACTTAAAAACATCATCAAAATGTTTTTTCATGTCAAGCAGCGTTATGGGGTAAGGATCTAGAACAATTGCTTTTGCTTACTGACACTTATGGGGAATTTAGAAGACATCTAAAAACGTATCTGTTTTTGAAGTATTTAGGCAGCTAATTAGTAAAAATTTAATTATGCACTATTTTGATCATTTTAATGTCTCTAATTATTGGCTTTTAACTTTTTTAGTTCTATTCAACTTCTTTTATTGTTTTTTTAACTATTGCAAACCGCATAGAACTTTACGGCCTTGTGGTATATAAACTGATTATTATTATTATAGAAATCATGCCCTAAAACCTCTGTTGCACGGTGTAACCAGAAAATCGTGCTGGCCACCATATTTACTTGGGCCTTCTTTGACTAAGCCACGGTCTGTACCACAGCCCGGAACGCTAAATGCTCTGACGCTGCTCTGATGCTCATAGGAATTCTATCAGCGTCAGAGCATTTAGCACTCTGGACCGCAGTAGAAACCTCTATCGCGGCTTAGTAAAAGGGGGAGGCTTGGTTTGTAAATTTATATTCTTGGGTTTAGTTAGTAGTGATTTTATGCTATTCTATGTATATTTGGGGGTATTTCTATAAGGAGCTGCCTATTGATAAGTGGCAGGAAGGTTTCTAAATGGCGATACTTTAGTCTTTTATATGCATAAGTGGCCTCTTATAGAATAACCAACTAGTAGAAAAGTATGCAGCATGACTGATGGTGCATTTCTTGCCAGTGGGGTTGGGTAGAGCATGGGCAGAGCACAAGAGCATGTGCCTAAATTACAAAATACCATCTTTTACAACTGGGTGTAAGAATTTACCTCAGTGTTCAGGCTGATGTACGTACTCATACCTCAACAGTACATAAGTGCGTTTTCAGCCAACAGGCAGTGGCATAGCGAGGTTAGGGGCGCCCGGGGTGGAGGAATACTTCCACGCTCCCCAACTGTATGTGCCCCACCTGCCAAGCGTGCATGCCCCTCCCCCACTTCCAAAACCAACTGGGATCCCATGACATTCCCCCATGCACCCACGGCCTTCCGATTACTCCTCCCAAAAATCCCAAGGGAGGGGTCTTAGGTACCAGAGCCAATCAGGGCCATAGGCCTCTCCCAGTGCATCCCAGGATATACCAGGAAGAGGAAGGCCCACCATTTTGAAGAGGCTGGCAAGAGGAAGTGGGCATCCCTCCTGCCATCCTTCAATTTAAAGATATGGGGGGCAGGGGGTTGTCGGGGGTAGGGGACCATGGCTGCAGGAGGGAGTGGACATCCCTCCTGCTAATTTTATTTTTAAAGTACTGGGGATTGGGGGGCATTGAACAGCCCTGGGGGGAGGGTGGATCGGTGGGAGGGAGGAACTGAGGGTCTTTTTTTTATTTGTGGGTAGGAGGGAATTTTTTGTGGTGGAATCTATGCTGTCAAGCCTTACTTTCCTGTTAGTGCTTGAGTCAATCAGTGCTCAAGCACTGCCAGGAAAGTAAGGATCAGACCCTGCCAGAAAATTTTGCCTGTAAAAAGTGGGAAAACAGTTAAAAAAATCTCCCAGAGTTTTCATTTAAATATTAATGACCTCGTTTTACTACATTTGCATAGTACAATCGGAGACTGCTAGGAAGCACAGACAAGACCACGGTAAGCCGTTCTTCGAATCAGCAGGTAAAATACTTGGACGCTAAACTGGCATGATAAGTTTTGAGTATCTGGCCATTAGTGCCTAAGCCATAACTGGCTATTTTGTGGGCAGTCTGGGTGTGGAGTAAGTACTTATGTTGTTAAGTACCAATACTCAGCATTTAACCAGATATGGTCACTGCATAAATAGGGCCGCATAAAACACGGTACTATCTATATGTGATTTGCCTTAATCCATTAAGAACTGAATATCACACTTAGCCAGATAACTGGACATGGCCCAGCATTGAATATCCAAAGCCAGCAGCAATAAGCAAAACACTAAATATCGGGCCCTTAAAGTTGGATCACATTCAGCCATGGGCATGTAGGATGTGAATATGTATTTAGCAAATGAGTCGTTAAGGGCTTGCTGATCTGTGTATGTAATTGTCACTTTCAACACCCTTGCCATGAACTCGTGGAGGAGCACAGCAAAATATTTAATCATCCTGGATGACATCAGCTGACTATTAAATTTCCAACATGCAGTTTTACTCTGGACTATTTTTGCTAGTGCATGACCACCTCATACAAAAGAAAAATATAGTCAAAGCTTACCTCTCTGTAGGACTTCTAGAACATTGCACATTGGGGGAAGAGTGTGGCATAGTGGTTAAAGCTACAGCCTCAGCACCCTGAGGTTGTGGGTTCAATCCCACGCTGCTCCTTGTGACACTGGGCAAGTCACTTAATCCCCCCATTGCCCCGGGTACATTAGATAGATTGTGAGCCCACCGGGAAAGACAGGGAAAAATGCTTGAGTACCTGAATAAATGCATGTAAACCATTCTGAGCTCCCCTGGGAGAACGGTATAGAAAATTGAATTTAAAAAAAATAAAAATAAAACATATCTTCCACACTGCAATAGCTGAAGTTCCATTGGCTGCAGGACACTTGCTTGAAAATTGTGGATTACACTGAAATAGCCACAGGGCACGAATGTATGTTGACAAGGAGATTTTTGCAAATAATCTCATTACCAGTATGTTAATCTCTTGTACCTTGGAAGAGTTTGTGTACTTGTATAGAAATTGGTAAGTGGTTGATTTATAGTGTGAAGCAAGCAGCCTGGGTGAGGTGGGACTCAGGAGGGGGTTAAAACAGGTCTTGTATAGTAAAAGAGAAATTATGCATGAAATCCTTATTTTCTGTTTATTTTTTGTGTTATTATTTCTGTTTCAGATAGTGCAGCCTTTAAAAATGTTGTTAAAGACATTGATGGACAAACCTTCTGTTTCTGTCCTTAGGCGGATTCAGACAGACAGGAGATTTAAAAAGGGATGGAAAATAGGTGTCAGACAGAACAGATCAAATGAGTTTGTCAGTCCTTTAGCAGTAATATCTAACCGAGAAAGAAAAACAAAACTCTATGCCTTGAATCTGTGTGTTGGCCTATATCTGTTGCAGAAGTTCCAAGAGTGTTTGGGTGTTTTTCCATTGTTGCAGAGGAGGAAGGGGCACTGTGTACAAACATGCAATCATGGGAAAAAATTAGGACATCCCAGGAAATATTCACTTCTTTCTTAAGAAATGTTCACATATCGATGTCAAATCTTTTTTTATTTATCTCTGGAAAAGAAAGTGATGTAATTACAGGTAAACAACAAAAAGTTTCCTTGATTTACTCATGAAACAAAAGCTATCCACAAAAATGTGTATTCTAACTGAGTAATAAATTAGGATACCCCCATATATCCTCCCACTTAAAGTGACTCAAATCACACCCAGGTGTATCAGGTCAGGTGCACATAATTAGAACATCTTTACTCAGGCATTTTGAAGGAGGTGTGCTCATGACTGCCGCGGTGAGAGTGAACAGGCAGATAGACAAGGGCGACCCGGTCGACATTGTATATCTGGATTTTCAGAAGGCGTTCGACAAGGTTCCGCATGAACGACTACTTTGGAAAATTGCAAGTCATGGAATCGAGGGTGAAATACTCATGTGGATCAAAAACTGGCTGGAGCATAGGAAATAGAGAGTGGGGGGTAAATGGGCAATACTCGGACTGGAAGAGCGTCACTAGTGGGGTGCCCAGGTCTTGGTGCTTGGACACGTGCTCTTCAACATCTTTATGAATGATCTGGACATTAGTACGACGAGTGAGGTGATTAAATTTGCGGACGATATGAAGTTATTCATAGTAGTGAAGACACAGGGGGGATTGTGAAGATCTGCAACGTGACATAATCAAGCTTGAGAAATGGGCATCGACATGGCAAATGAGGTTCAATGTAGATAAGTGTAAAGTAATGCAAGTCGGGAACAAAAATCTCATGCACGAATACAGGATGTCCAGGGCGGTACTTGGAGAGACCTTCCAGGAAAGAGACTTGGGAGTTCTGATCGACAAGTCGATGAAGCCGTCTGCACAATGCGCAGCGGTGGCAAAAAGGGAGAACAGAATGCTAGGAATGATAAAGAAGGGGATCATGAACAGATCGGAGAAGGTTATCATGCCAATGTACTGGGCCATGGTATGCCCTCACCTGAAATACTGTGTCCAGCACTGGTCACCATACATGAAGAAGGACACTGTACTACTCGAAAGGGTCCAGAGAAGAGTAACTAAAATGGTTAAGGGGCTGGAGGAGTTGCCGTACAGTGAGAGATTGGAGAAACTTGGCCTCTTCTACCTTGAAAAGAGGAGACTGAGAGGGGACTTGATCGAAACATTCAAAATACTGAAGGGAATAGACTTAGAAAAGATAGACAAACTGTTCACCCTCTCCAAGGTAAGAAGAACGAGAGGGCACTTTCTAAAGTTGAAAGGGGATAGATTCCATACAAATGTAAGGAAATTCTTCTTCACCCAGAGAGTGGTGGAAAGCTGGAACGCTCTTCTGGAGTCTGTTATAGGGGAAAACACCCTCCAGGGTTTCAAGACAAAGTTCGACAAGTTCCTGCTAAATTGGAACGTACGCAGGTGAGGCTGGACTCATTTAGAGCACTAGTCTTTGACCTGAGGGCCACCGCGTGAGCGGACTGCTGGGCAGGATGGACCACTGGTCTGACCCAGCAGTGGCATTTCTTCTGCTCTTATGTTAGATCAAAAGAGCTGTCTGAGGCCTTCAGAATGAAGATTGTAGCAGCTTATAAGTCTGATAAGGGATTTAAAAAGATCTCAAAATAATTTGACATTAGCCATTCCGTGGTCCAGAAAATAGTGTACAAGTGGAAGACTTTCCAAACAACTGCCAATATTCCCAGGTCTGGCCTTCCAAGCAAATAGACCCCCAGAGGAAACCACAAGATGCTAAAAGAAGTCTCCAAAAACCCTAAAATGTCATCACCCTAAAATTGTTTTCAGGATTTCCCCAATGAATATGCAATGAAAGCAGAGCATGCAAATAAATCTCATGCATATTCATTGGGGAAATCCTGAAAACCCGACTGGAATATGGCTCTCAAGGACCGGAGTTCCCTTCCCCTGGTTCAAAGAATTGACCATCTAACTCCACTCTCTGTTTTCTATCTTTGAACCAGTTCCTAATCCACAGGAGAACATTGCCTCTTATTCCATGGCTTGTTCATTGTATCAGAAATCTCTTGAGGGACTTTGTCAAAAACTTTCTAATAATTTAGATACATTGTAACAATTGGTTCACCTTTTATCCACATATTTATTCACATCTCCCGAAAAGGTAGCAGATTAGTGAGGCAAGACTTCCCTTGGCTAAATGCATATTGACTCTGCCTCAATAAATCATGTTTGCCTATGTTTCAATAATTTTTTTCTTTATAATAGTTTCTACTGGTTTGTAGTTTTCCAGATTCATTCCTGTAGCCCTTCAAAAAATAACAAACAAACTGGCATTACATTGGCTACTTTCTGATCTTCAGGTACTGTTGATGATTTTAATGACAGGTTACAGATTATGCACAGTCAAAGAATCCTTTGATGACATCCTAAATTACCTGACAAATGCTATTGAACACCAGAGCACATGGATGATGAGAAACTTCCTCAAACTAAATAAATCAAAGACAAGAATACTGTGGTTTGGAGACTATGGGCTACAGGGATAGGCAATTCCGGTCCTCGAGAGCTGGAGCCAGGTCAGGTTTTCAGGATATCCACAATGAATATGTATGAGATGGATTTGCATGCACTGCCTTCTTGAGATACAAATCTATCTCATGCATATTTATTGTGGATATCCTGAAAACCTGACCTGGCTCCGGCTCTCGAGGACCAGAATTGCCTACCCCTGAAATAAATCAAAGACAAGAATACTGTGGTTCGGAGACTATGGGCTACATAGTCCTCAAGAATTCCAGTCCTCAAGAGCCACAGGCAGATCAGGTTTTCAGGATATCCACAATCAATATGCACAAGATAGATTTGCATCTCAAGGAAGCAGTGCATGCAAATCCATCTCATACATATTCATTGTGGATATCCTGAAAACCTGATCTGCCTGTGGCTCTCGAGGATTGGAATTGCCTACCCCTGGGCTAGAAGATTCACAAACCTGCCTGATCGGGACCGATCCATGCCCGATCTGGGCAGGTCTGATGGATTCCACAAAGCCTAATATGCAGATGGGGGCGATCAGAGGAATGCCCCAATCTGCCGGCATGGATCGCTGATGTGTGATCCCGACACATGAGCAGACCGTCTGTAGATGATCTGCACATACGTCTAGACCTGTCTGAGCTGCAACTTTTTAAAACTTTTTTTTTACTTTTTTTCCCAGCGAGCCCGAGGATTCGCTGGGAAAAAAACACGGGCTCGCAATGCAGGGAAGGGAAGGAGAGATTCAGGGCGGCAGGCAGGAGAAAACCAGGGATGAGCAGGGCGGCGATCCGGGGCAGAGCAGGCAGGAGAGATCGGGGCAGAGCAGGGCAGCGATGTGGTGATTTGAGGCAGAGCAGGTAGAGAGATCCAGGGAAGAGCATCAGGACAGCAGGCAGGAGAGATTCGGCGGCAACAGAGAGCAGGGCGTGCAGAGAGCAGGGCTTCTATGGAGCTGGAGAGTCAGAAAGACGTTTTCGACTGGTCCCCAGCAGTCGCTTCGTGGGTTGATCGGCCAGCCCAAAAATTTGGTTAGTGAATTGCGTCCCTGTCTAACTTTGCATGCGTTTCTCCTCATTTGCATGCACGGATTCAAAGCGGATCGCAGGAGAGGTTAGTAAATAATGCAGGAGGGAAATCTGGTGGCAAAGGGGTCGCAAACCGATCAGTATACGATTGGTTTGCTTTGTGAATCTAGCCCTATAACTCTCTACCTGGCACAGAAATAGAGCTGTCCACAGGCGAGAGATCAAAGATAGAAAATTCTTCCAAAGTATCGGGAGTCACACTAGACTAATTTAACCTTCAACAAACAGATCACCTCACTAGCCTTACTGGGTCAGACCGATGGTCCCTCTAGCCCAGTTTTCCATCTTTGCAAAGGCTAATCAAAGTCACAAGTCTTTAGGTTGAGACAACTCAGGACAAAAGACCAGTCCTAACCCAGACCAGTTTCAGGACAGTAGCACAATCTGTCCTAATACCATACCTGGACTATTGTAACTCATTATATTGTGGTACTACAAAAAACAAAACAAAACAAAAAACCCCACAAAAAAACTACAACTTCTACAAAACACTGCCACCAGACTAATCTGCAGAGAAAAAAAATCAGTATGAGAGGTCAAATCCACTATTAGAACAACTGCACTGGCTGCCAGTGGAAAAACATATCCAATTCAAGATAGCTTGGCAGTCCGAAGAAACTGTTGGAGAAATGATGGACGAGATTAAATGCAACTGCAAGGGAGGCAATGCAGTTATAAGGGGTGGCTTCAATTATCCGGGGATAGACTGGAACCTAGGCACCTCCGGTTGCAGTAGGCAATTGCTTCCTAGAACAACTTGTCAAGGAAAATACGAGAGGAAATGCAATTCTGGACTTAATTCTAGGTTCAAACAATTTTTATTGATGCAAACAACAACAAAGACAATGCCAAGGCACCCCCAAGTAGAGAGTTGCATGGGGACAGAAATCCCACCCGTCCCCGTCAAAGTCCTACCCATCCCCACCCGTCCCCATAAGGAATCCCACCCGTACCCATGAGGAATCCCTCCATCCCCACCCATCCCCATGAGGAATCCCCTCCGTCCCCACTATCCCCGTGAGGAATCCCCTCCATCCCCGCCCGTCCCTATAAACTTCAGAAATAGTTATTTCATTTAATTATGCTACTGAATTAAAGGCTCTGGTAGAAACCCATTTACAAATAAGCAAAGAGACTTTATTAATTTTGAAATATTAATTGGGAAGAATACATACTTTGTAAATGGGTTTCTACCATAGCCTCTAATGTTTATAAATTTTTATCACTTTTCTCACTTAGAATTTTTTGCATCTTTTCTCACTTAGATACGGAGTTGGATGACAGCGGCAGCCTTGGGAGACCCTTGATAAAAAAACTTGGTTGTGTGAAACATGTTGGGTCAGACTCCCTAGGTGTTGGCTGAGATAAGTATTACTTACTTTTTAAACTATACACTATGACACTGAGAATGTTTAGTGTGAAGGAAATATTTATTTCTTAAACCATTGATATAAAAACTAACAAAAAATATATATATATATATAAAAAATAACTAAAAACAGCAGTGAAATAACAAAAAGTGATAGCCAATGATGAAGCACCACAATATACTTCCCACTATAGAAAACATTATATGCGGTGGAGTGGTGGGGCTGAGGTGTCCTTTTTGAATTTAGTATAAGCAATTAAAATCGTACATTGATCCAGACGTACTTTTGAACATTTATAAATTTTTATCAACACAATTAATATATACTTTATCCTGAAGCAAAAAAAAAATATATATATATATATAATTTTTTTCCTACCTTTGTTGCCTGGTTTCTGCTTTCCTCATGTTCTCATTCAATTCCTTCCATCCACTATCTCTCTTCTCTCTGTGTCTTCCATTTGCTCTGTTACTGTGCCTCTCCCTTTCTCCCTCCTGCCAAATTAGTCTGGCACCCATCTTCTTCCCTCCACTCCTCCCATAGTCTGGCAGCTCTGTCTTCTTCCCTGCCAGCGTCTTCTCCCCACTCTCTCTTCCCCATTTTCCTTCAGCGTCTTCTCCCTACTCTCTCTTTCCCATTTCCCTTCAGCATCTTCTCCCTACTCTCTCTTCCCCGTTTCCTTTCAGCGTCCTTCTCCCCCCATCTTCCCCATGTCCTGTCAGCGTCCTTCTTCTCCCTCTGTCTTCCCCATGTGCTTTCAGTATCCTTCTCCCCCCTCTGTCTTCCCCATGTCCTTTCAGCGTCCTTCTTCCTCCGTCTTCCCCATGTCCTTTCAGCATCCTTCTCCCCCCCTCTGTCTTCCCCATTTCTTTCAGCGTCCTTCTCCCCCATCTTCCCCATGTCCTGTCAGCGTCTTTCTCCTCCCTCTGTCTTCCCCATGTGCTTTCAGTATCCTTCTCCCCCCTCTGTCTTCCCCATGTCCTTTAAGCGTCCTTCTCCCCCCTCAGTTTTACCCATTTCCCTTAAGCGTCTTTTCCTCTCCACTCCACCGTTGCTCCCTTTCTCCCTCCCTGCCCCTTATCTTTGTGGCGCTTCCCTGCCCGACCGACAACAGAACAGGCCCGGTCCGACAAACCTCCCTGCCCTGAATCTAGCTGCTGTAAGAAGGTAATTTAGATTCGCGGCTACAGGGCAGGGAGGTTTGTCAGACCGGGCCTGTTGTCGGTCGGTCGGGGGAAAGCGCCACGAAGGTAAGGGGATCTGGCTGGCTCTGCACCACCCCCCCACCTAAGGCTGCCCCGGGGCGGACTTCCCCCTCCCACCCACCCCTTGGTACGCCACTGCCTTTGCTTAAGCCCTCCCTCTGACGTCAGCACTGACATCATGGAAGACTTCCAGGTTGGCTGTGTGCTGCGGCAGGGCAGGTAGGGAAAAGAAGACGAGCTTCGCGGCTCGAGTGCATCCAACCCCGCAGGAACCCCACGACCCTAGAGGGTGTCCCCACAGGATCCCGGCAACACTAGGGGGTGTCCCCATGGGATCCCCACGACCCTAGTGGGCATCCCCATGAGATCCCCGTGACCCAAAGGGGTAACCCACGGGATCCCTGTGGGTGCCATGGGATTCCCTTCGTCCCCGTTCCCGTGCAGCTCTCTACCCCCAAGGTGCTCAGTACAAACAAATATGCATCATATATAATAGTATAACAAACATGGACAAAAGAAAAGGAACATCAACCAAACTCCCCCCCTGCCCACTATACTGAGGGCAAGCGAGGGTAAGGAGAGTGTCAAGGCACCCCGAGGCCCTGCTGGACTTAATTCTAAATGGACTACAAGGACCGGCGCAAGGTGTAGAAGTAGAAGGGACAGGGCCGCCATCAGAAATTTCTGGGCCCCTTACTGAGCAATCCTATTGGGCCCCCCCCCCCCACGCACCCCTTCCCCCTCCTTTTGTCCGGGGGGGGTGCTATCAGGAAATCGGCATGGGACAAAAAAAAGTATGACAGCAGTGTTTATTGTTTATTGTTGTGCACAGCAGAAACATAAAGCATAATTTGTGCTATGGTGGCTTAGGACCAATGTTTCCTCTAAGGATTGATGAGGTGTGTGCAAAAAAAAAATATGCATGAGCGACAAGTTACATACTCCACAAATTTATGAGCAGGCACGGAGGACGCATTTTTAAACAAATGTAGTTTATCCTTGTACTCCTTATGTAATTTTAATCATCTATGGATATGTTTGTATGTTTATTGTTCAAATGGTTTTATTTATTTCCCCAAATTTATTTTTGTTATACGCATTGAAAATATTTGATATTGCGTTTAAATCAAAATCTCAATAAACGAATGCCCGTGAGATTGTGGGAGGGTTAAATACTCAAAACTTAGAAGAATAACAATTTACTTAAAGTTTTTGCTACGCCAGCTTTCTGGTATCTTTACATACAGTGGCGTACCTAACATATGTAACACCCGGGGCCCATCATTTTTTGGCAGCCCCCCCATCTGTAAGAAAAACATGATTTTTAGTAACAAACCACACGTCACACATGAGTACCTAGGAAAAGGCAGCATCTTACATATTGCAGTGAGCAGTACATCAATACACCCATTGTAAAACTAAACAAGCCAGACCAGCACAGATCAATCCTACATCGTCAATCCTAACAGAAAACCATGTCTTTCAAACACAAAGAACACAGAAAACACCTTTGCCTAGTATGGAATATGTCATCACAAATGAACCCCTCCCTCTTTTACAAAACTGTAGTGTGGATTTTAGCCACGGTGGTAACAGCCCTGACGCTCATAGAATTCTGAGCATCAGAGCTGCTACCACCACGGCTGGCGCTAAAAAACGCTCCACAGTTTTGTAAAAGGGGGGATAAAATAGAAATACACAGTTTCAACGCTCTAGCTCAGAGATGCCCAAACTTTTTGGGCTTGCGAGCTACTTTAAAATGACCAATTCAAAATGATCTACCAAAAATAAAATTAAAAAACACAAAGCACACTATACGCTGAGAAAATGTTAATTATCATTCCTATTCTGGGTTTTTTCAAAGAGGTCAAGGCAGATGACTCTATGCATTGTCACCTCAGTAACAACCATACAAAAATAGACAAATATACCCCCCATCCTTTTTATTAAACCACAATAGCAGTTTTTAGTGCAGGGAACTGCGCTAAATGCCCAGCGCTGCTCTCGACGCTCATAGGCTCCCTGCACTAAAAAACACTATTGCGATTTAGTAAAAGGGGGCCATAGTGTAAAATATAGACAGCATATATAAATTCAGACACATTTTGATCACTAAATTGAAAATAAAATCATTTTCCTACCTTTGTTTGGTAATTTCATCTGGTTGCACTTTATTCTTCTGACTGTGCATCCAATATTTCTTCCCTTCTTTCAGCCTCCTGTATGCTTCATCTCCTCCAGACCTCATTCCCTCCCCCAACTTTTTCTTTCTTTCTCTATGTCTGTCTTTCTCTGATTCTGTGCCCCATTTTTTTTGCTTTGTTTCTGGTTCCCTGTCCCCCCCCCTTCTTTCTTTCTTCCTTCCTCCGTACCCCATTTTTTGCTTTTTTTTTTGGCTCCCTGTCCCCCCCCACACACAACACCTTCTTTCTTTCTTCCTTCCTGCTTCCCCCATGCCACCACTGCCGCGGAATAGGCTGCTGCCACTGCCGCAATCGGGAATAAGACGAAATCTCCCTGCTTCTCTTCTGCACTGGGCCGATCAACTCTCGCCGCCCGACTTCAATTCTAACGTCGGAAAGGATGTGCCGGACAGCCAGGCAGCGATTGGCTAGCCAGAACGTCCTCTCGACGTCACGTCGGGCCGCCGCGAGAGTTGGTCGGCCCAGCAGGGAAGAGAAGCAGGGAGATCAAAGATACGGTGCCGGCCTGATCCCCGATGGCAGCAGTGAGAAGGGAAGGGAAGCAGGTTGGGCACCACTGCTCTAGGCGAGCCGCACGCTAAGGAGAACAGTTGACCGCCCCCCCCTTGGTACGCCACTGGAGCAGCAGCGTGTCTGGCCGGCTCATTCGTTCAAAGCCGCGGGTGGCGGCTCCTTGCGAGATCCACGCCTGCGTCTGAAGCCTCTCTGATGGTGTGACGTCAGAGAGGCTTCCGATGCAGCAGTGGATAGCGCAAGGAGCCGCCAACCCGCGGCTTTGAACGAACGAGCCGGCTGCTGCTCCAAAAGGAAGAGAATGATCGCCTCCAGACCGCGGGCTACAAATAAAACCTGGAGAGCCACACGCGGGCCGCGTGTTTGAGACCGCTGCCTTAGAGGGAATACTACCTAGGACCCTGGGGGAGCCCGGGCCCCCTGTCACCTCCGGGCCCCTGAATGCAGGACTGGTAGTACTGCCCTGATGGCGGCCCTGAGAAGGGATGCTGGAAAGCAGTGATCACAATATGATCTGCTTCAACCTGGACACAGGGGTAAAACATCGATCCAAAACGTTGGCCACAGCACTGAACTTCCGAAAAGGGAATTATGTAGGAATGAGACTCATAGTGGGGAAGAAGATTAAAAAGAGGATAAGCACTGTAAAAAACGCTTTTTAAGGACATGGTCACCAAGGCGCAAAATCTATATATACCGCATATCACCAAGGGATCCAAGAGGAAAAAGAACAAGGAACCAGCGTGGCTCACTGTAACGGTGAAGGAAGCAATTAGAGACAAGAAGACTTCATTTAAAGAATAAAAAAAGGTCAAAAATGGATGAAAACTGGAAAAAGCACAAACAACATCAAAGCAGGTGCCATAAGGTGGTGAGAGGGGCCAAATGAGACTGAGGAAAAAATAGCCAAGGAGGCAAAAAACTTCAAGCCGTTTTTTCGATATATTAAGGGGAAAGGACCCGCGAAGGAAGCGGTGAGGGTGTTGGATGACCATGGGATAAAGGGAGTGCTAAAGGAGGACAAAGCCATTGCTGACAAACTGAACATTTTTTTTTGCGTCTGTATTTACAAAAGAGGATATACACAACATACCGGAAGCCGACAGGCTATACGCAGGAAACGAAGACGGGAAACTGACAGGGTTGACGGTCGGTCTAGAAGAGGTATGCAGGCAGATTGATAGGCTTAAAATTGATAAATCCCCGGGACCAGATGGCATCCATCCGAGGGTAATGAAGGAACTGAAAGGGGCTATACATGAACTGCTTCAACTAATAGCCAATCTATTGATCAAATTGGGAAGGATTCTGGAAGATTGGAAAGTGGCGAATGTTACGCCGATCTTCAAGAAAGGTTCGAGGGGAGATCCGGGAAACTACAGACCGGTGAGTCTGACCTCAGTACCGGTAAAGATGGTAGAGGCGCTGATAAAGGACTGCAATATTGATCACCTTGATGGACCCGATCTGAGGAGGACCAGCCAGCACGGCTTCAGCAAAGGAAGATCATGCTTGATGAACTTGCTGCACTTCTTCGAGGGAGTAAACAAGCAGATAGACAAGGGTGACATGGTCAACATTGTATATCTGGATTTTCAGAAGGCGTTCGGCAAGTCCCGCAAGAACGACTACTTTGAAAAATTGCAAGCCATGGAATCGAGGGTGAAATACTCACGTGGATTAAAAACTGGCTGGCGGATAGGAAACACAGATTGAGGGTAAATTGACAATACTTGGACTGGAAAAGCGTCATGAGTGGAGTGCTGCAGGGTTCGGTGCTTGGACCCATGCTCTTCAACATATTTATAAACAACCTGGAAATTGATACGATGAGCGAGGTGATTAAATGTACAGATGATACGAAGCTATTCAGAGTAGTGAACACACAGAAGGATTGCGAAGACCTGCAACGCGACATAAACACGCTCAAGAAATGGGCTGCGACATGGCAAATGAGGTTTAATGTGGATAAGTGTAAGGTAATGCATGTCAGTAACAAAAATCTTATACACGAATACAGGATGTCCGGTGTAGTAATCAGAGAGACCCCCCCCAGGAAAGAAACTTGGGAGTACTGGTCGACAAGTCAATGAAGCCATCCGCATAATGCGTGGCAGTGGCGAAAAGGGCGAACAGAATGCTAGGAATGATTAAGAAGGGGATCACAAACAGATCGGAAAAGGTTATCATGCCGCTGTACCGGGCCATGGTACACCCCCACCTGGAATACTGTGTTTAGCACTGGTCGGTATACAAAAGGGTCCAGAGAAGAGCGACTAAAATGGTTAAGGGGCTGGAGGAGTTGCCATACAGTGAGAGATTGGAGAAACTGGGCTTCTTTTCCCTTGAAAAGAGGAGACTGAGAGGGGACATGATCAAAACATTCAAGATAATGAAGGGAATAGACTTAATAGATAAGGGCAGGTTGTTCACCCTCTCCAAGGTAGGAAGAACGAGAGGGCACTTTCTAAAGTTAAAAGGGGATAGATGCCGTACAAACGTAAGGAAGTTCTTCTTCATCCAGAGAGTGGTAGAAAACTGGAACGCTCTTCTGGAGGCTGTTACAGTGGAAAACGCCTTCCAGGGATTCAAGACAAAGTTAGACAAGTTCCTGCTGAACCAGAACGTATGCAGGTAGGGCTAGTCTCAGTTAGGGCACTGGTCTTTGTCCTAAGGGCCGCCGCGTGAGCGGACTGCTGGGCATGATGGACCACTGGTCTGGCCCAGCAGCGGCAATTCTTATGTTCTTATGTTCATAAAGCCATCTATGGGGAAAAATCAGATGGACTAACCTCTGATATTAGAGTCCCTCATTCCTTTTTCAACTCACGAGTATCACAACACTTCAAACTATTGCTCCCATCAACAAAACAAGTTTGGCAGAAGAAGATTTTGAGGCAACTTTTGAATATCTTATCTGGAACAAACTACCAATATACCTAAGACAGCCCACCACATATCTAGACTTCTGGAAAAAACTTAAAACATCTCTCTTCTCTCTACAGACATCCTCCTCCCCTCCTCTTCTTCACCCAAACAACCACAAGACCGGGCTTAAACATATAACTTACTGTAAACAACATGCAACATGATCTAAACCACATTGATTCCTTGCAGAGAACTGAGCTATATGACACTGTATTGTATTGTACTAATCATAGATCTGCAAATCTTTCAGGACTCTGGGGTGTATAACAGATCTGGTCCAGGTAGATCAGTATAAGTCCTGAATAAACATAAACCTGCAAAACATACTTCAAACACCAAACTCAAATCTCCTTCATTTCATCTCCTTCCTTGAGGTCTTTTGTGACTGTATGGATAGTGCCCCCAAATCTGCTTTTTACCTAGGCTCACAGAGATGCCAGCGGTAATGGGTCAACCCTTCTCTCCCTCACAAAATCTCATAACTTCTACTACGCTATAGAAATGACTCTACCCAGGAAGGTTTTCAGCACATAGCATGCTACTTTTCAGCTCCTTGGACTTCTTTTTCAAGACATAACCTCCTGGACATAGGGTTTCATGCCAGCAAGTCTTGACTCCAGCTGTGAGCACCAACCTTCACTGGGATGGGAAAGAAAGAAAATTAGTTTCCTCTTTTTCTTTTATCTCTTGACTGAGCTGGAACTTCTGAGAGTCCAGGCATTCTTTTTCTGCAGACAAGAATGGCAGAAAAATGGGCAAAAGAATTCTTCCCCACTCACAAAATTATGTACTCTTACATGGTAAAATATATCTAAATTTTAAGGCTCCTAGGAAGAATGAAACCCCACAGCTATCAGCATCAGATACTGAGTTAATGTCTGAGACAGAATACAGTCAAAAAAATTAGCAAGGGACTTCTCAGATTCACCGTTAGAATAGTATTACTGTATCACAGATCTCAGGTAGAGAATGACATGGGGACAAATTTTTCCCCGTCCCTGCGAGCATTCATTTTCCTATCCCTGCGAGTCCTTTTCCTGTCCCTGCCCCATTCCTGCAAACTCCATCCTCATCTGCACAAGCCTCAAACACTTTAAAGGGGTTATTCGTTTTTGTTGGGCGGCCAAGAAACCGAAATTGCAGGTGTCTCGGTTGCTGGGGAATTGGCATAGGGGGGATTAGGATTACCGGATGTGCAGATTTATAATTATGTGTGTTTGCTTCATCATTTGGGAGATTGGGTGAATATGACTAGCAATTATACCCCTCTATTGATGGAACATGAGTTTTGCGTTATTACATAGTCCTCGAAGGGTACTGCCCCCTTCTATCCGATCAAATGTATTATTTAGCGCATTGCAAGTGGCTTGGTGTTGGCTTGTGCATACCTTGGGAGGTGATCCGATGGTCACTGATCTCTTGCCCTTGCGGGGTAATCTGACCTTTTCTCTGGGAAGTGAATCAAGAGAATACCTGTCCTGGAGAGTGAAAGGAGTTACAAATTTAGAACATATTTTGGGGGGATGATGGGGTGCTGTTGACATGTGCAGATTTGCTAGCTAAAGTGGGGGAGACCTGGGGAGCGCAGTTCGCATATCATCAAGTTAAACACTATGTGGGATCCCTCGACAGAGCACAATTGAGCTTGCACTTGGGGGCCAGGCTGCGGGAGTTGTTTACTCGAGAGGAGGGGGCATTTCTCACGGTCTCTAGCATTTATGCTAGTTTACAAGAGTTACAACCTGCCAGGGACTACCAGAGCATCAACGATAAACGGGAAAAAGAATTGCAGATTCATTTGGGACATTGGGATGTAGCCCATACTTTGAGGGTGACACCTGGGGTGATCCCATGTGCTTGGTTGAGGGAAACATATTATAGGGTGACTTTACGTGCTTATTACACTCGTACACAGATGTTTTATAGTGGAGGTCTTCCTACACCACTATGTCATAAATGTGGGACAGGGGGGGTCATACTTTGGGATATGCCTTTTGGTTATTCCCCATTATTCAGCGCTTCTAGAGGCAAATAATCTCTTATATGTCAGGATTAATTTGCGAGAGCCTTGCGCAGTACCCTGGACCACTTTGTCTTGGACTTGCCAGAGGCTTTTGGTCATTTACCTAGGGGGCATCAGACTTTTGTGTAGGAAGATGAGTTTACTGGCCAGGAAATGTATTCTTCAGTGCTGGACGGTTCTGGATCCTCAGGCATATTGGCATTGGTGGAACCAATTGCATTAGTTGGTTATTTGGGAGGCACGAGATGCAGGAGGGTCTAGGAAGCAAAAGATGTTGTTTTTGAATATTTGGGAGCCTTATCTGCAAATCTTACATCCCAAGGGCCACAGTGCGGTCTTAAGATGGGTGTCCTAATTTGGGTGCTCAGTTAGATGGGTTTGGAAAGTTATGGTGAGTACTGGTGGGGTGGGGTGGAGAGTACTATTGGGGGGGAGGGGAGGGGGGGTTTGAGGGAGGAAAATGGGGGGTATTGAAAGGTTCTGGTAATTAGTCATGGATAGGATAAGTGGGCTTTGGTTGATGTTACTCTTTTATTGCACATGCTTGTTCTATTATTGTATATGGTGCATCATTGTTTGTACTGTACACCTTTGGGGTGCTCTAGTGTTGTATTTGTTGTTGTTTGCATCAATAAACATTGTTTGAACCTAAAATCATAAGTGTCTAAGGCATGTGCAGTTAAGGCAGAGCTTACAGCAATGGAGCAGGGACAGGGACAGTGACAAAACTCACGGGAACATGACAGGGAAATTGAGTCCTGCAGGGACGGGGAAAAATTTGTCCCCGTGTCATTCTCTAATCTCAGGGAAAACAAAATTATCAACATCTTAGTCAAACTAACTGAATTGAGGAAAAACAGCTTAAATAGCAAAATACCTACAAAAGAATAGCCATACTGGGTCAGACCAATGATCCATCTAGCCCAGAATCCTGTTTCCACAGCCCATCAGAAACCCAAACAATAACAGCATTCCATGTTATCAATCCCAGGGCAAGCAATGGCTTCCCCAATGTCTGTCTCCTGTACAGTTTAATAGTCCATATGCAGCAGATTATGAATATTGCACATTTGCTCTAATCCAATATATGTACAGTAAAACCTTGGTTTGCGAGCATAATTTGTTCTAGAAGCATGCTTGTTATCCAAAGCACTCATATATCAAAGCAAATTTCCCCATAGGAAATAATGGAAACTCAAGACGATTCGTTCCACAACCCCAAAACTTTACTACAAAATACTACACGTACTTCTATTGCAAGACTTCACTCATTTAGAACAATCACTACACTCTTGCAGCGTCAGAGAGAGGAGAACCATCGGCTCAGTTGTGATGTGTATATACTGTATGTACTTGTATCGCCTGCCATTGCTTGTATATCAAGTTAAAATTTAATAAAATGTTTTGCTTGTCTTGCAAAACACTTGCAAACCAAGTTACTTGCAATCCAAGGTTTTACTGTAATTGAAATCCCATCTCTAGCCTCAGGAGTGCCTTTATTTAATTTACTGTGTTCTGAGGGGGAAATGAAATTGGTAGCACTGACAGCTGATAATGTAAGATATGTGGCAACTCAACTTCAAATGTTTTCCATTGCTGGAATGTCATACTGGAACAAGCTTACTGGGCAACTGTGCAGATCACCACAGCTTTAAGAAGATGTTGAAGACCAAGCTGCCAGAAATAGCTAAGAAGAAAAATTTTAAAAATTTAAATTGAATCAGGTTGGGCAGACTGGATGGACCATTCGGGTCTTTATCTGCCGTCATCTACTATGTTACTATGCTTGTAGACGCTTACTTTTGATCTGTCTCTCCTAACATTGTTTGGGCATTTTTGTAACATATCAAATGCGTTACTGAAGAATTTGTAGGTCTTATTTTCATACGTGTTAATATTATTTTGAAGAAAGATTTGTATTGTTTTTTGGGTTTTGCTTTATGTATGCTTATTTGGAAACCACTGTGACTCCAGGCGGTATATTAAGTTTTTAAATAAGTAAATAAAGCAATCATAGCATGTAGCTAGGTAAAAGGGATCGGCAAAATCTGAACATGGCAGCATATAAACAAAAGTGGAATATAAATAATTAAAACTATAAGCCATGACAGATTTAACACTGAAGTTACCGTGTTGCGCAGCATAGGAGTGAGACATCCTATGCCATAAAAAAACAATGAAACTAGAATCTACCCTCCATCAACTTTGACCTGCTTTTTAGCAGATTTTGCAGGAACCCAAAACTTCCCTACCAGTGTAACATGAACTCAGAGTTCAATTCAGGGTCCAGGGTGCTTTCACTTCCCTCTGGTAGCTACTTGCCATCTACTCGGGGAAAAAACAAGAGAGACCATTTTTTTAACCCAAAAATATAATTTCATTTATATAAGTAGTACTTATAAACTGTTTTCATTAATGATAGTCTAAACAAACTTAATTAGATATTCATTAAATGAATACAATGACCATTCTTCTGCAATTACATATCTAATTATGTAATAGAAAAGAACAGTTTCACAATTTTTCCAGTTCCTTTCTTCTGTGTTCTCTGTATTCTGAACTTTTGATACTTGTGTCGTTCTTCCATGATAGGGCTTTGGTTGTTTGAAGTAATTTTCTTGCTTATGACACATGACTATTCTTCTGATTCCACTCTTTTAGGAGCTTGAATCCTGCAGCCCACTTTTGTTCTCCCTGGCTTCCTAAAGCTTAATAAATTAGTCAAGAAGTTTTTTCTTGAAATTAAGGCAATTAATAAGATCAGTTTTAAGCCAGACTTTCTTTAGTATGGTTGTACAAGCTGTTTTGCTTCCATACTTGGATTATTGCGGTTTAACAGAGAAGTATAAGAGATTACAATACTCCAAAATACAGTGGTTAGATTAAATCAATTTGAAAGGGCTAGTCCACTTTTGAAGGAGCTACATTGGTTACCATTGAAAAAGAAAATCCAATTTAAGATCACGTTATTAGTTATTAGTGTGTTCTATGCAGTATTTTATGATTTACCAATTGTATGGCACTATCAAAGTTTGAAAATCAATAAAGATTAAAACAAAAAAAAAGATCACGTAAGGTCCATAAGGCTATATATGGATTAAACTCTAGAAGGCTAATTTTTTTATATTGATATTTTGAGATCCTTTAATAATTCAATATCGATGCAGCACTTTAAGGCCCCCTTTTATCAAGCTAAGATAGGGTTTTTTTTAATCACCAGCCGTTGCAGTAAAAGCTCCAATGCTCATAGAATTCCTATGAAGGAAATTTGCATGTACTGGAAGCAGTTTATACAAATCAAGTTTATACACATTCATTGTGGATATCCTGAAAACCTGACTGGCAAGGGAGTATTCCAGGACCAAGTTGAGAAACACTGCTGTAAGGCCACCTAATATTACTGTGAATGGGGCTAACGTCAGAAGTCTGCATTTGTGCCATCTTTCAATATTTATCTATACTGTATATATAAAATCGGATGTATGTATGTATGTGCCGCGATCACGCAAAAACGGCTTGACCGATTTGAACGAAACTTGGTTTGCAGATCCCTCACTACCCGGGATGATATGTTCTGGGGGTCTCGCGGCCCACCTGCACACATGGGCGGAGCTACAAACAGATAATCGGATTTCACCCATTCATGTCAATGGAAAAAATGTAAAGAGCTGCCTCCGCAAAACCGGCTTGCCCGATTTGAACGAAACTTGGTATGCGGATCCCTCACTACCTGGGGTGATATGTTCTGGGGGTCTCACGGCCCACCTGCACATGTGGGCGGAGCTACAAACATAAAATCAGATTTCACCCATTCATGTCAATGGAAAAAATGTAAAACAGCTGCCAACACAAAAACGGCTTGCCCGATTTGAACGAAACTTGGTATGCAGATCCCTCACTACCTGGGGTGATATGTTCTGGGGGTATCGCGGCCAACCTGCACACCTGGGCGGAGCTACAAACAGAAAATCAGATTTCACCCATTCATGTCAATGGAAAAAATGTAAAAACTGCCTCCGCAAAACCGGCTTGCCCGATTTGAACGAAACTTGGTATGCGGATCCCTCACTACCCGGGATGATATGTTCTGGGGGTCTCGCGGCCCAACTGCACACGTGGGCGGAGCTACAAACATAACTTCAGATTTCACCCATTCAAGTCAATGGGAAAAATGTAAAAAGCTGTGGGACCGATTTGAACTAAACTTGGTATGCTGATCCCTCACTACCTGGGGTGATATGTTCTGGGGGTCTCGCGGCCCACCTGCACACATGGGCGGAGCTACAAACAGAAAATAAGATTTCACCCATTCATGTCAATGGAAAAAATGTAAAAAACTGCCATTCTCACAGTAATTCCAACTACCTGGGGTGATATGTTCTGGGGGTCTCGAGGCCCACCTGCACACGTGGGCGGAGCTACAAACAGAACATCAGATTTCACCCATTCATGTCAATGGAAAAAATGTAAAAAGCTGCCATTCTCACTGTGACCAATTTGGACGAAACTTGGTATGCAGATCCCTCACTACCTGGGGTGATATGTTCTGGGGGTCTCGCGGCCCACCTGCACATGTGGGCGGAGCTACAAACAGAAAATCAGATTTCACCCATTCATGTCAATGGAAAAAATGTAAAAAGCTGCCATTCTCACAGTAATTCACAAACGGCTTGACCGATTTGAACGAAACTTGGTATACAGATCCCTCACTACCTGGGGTGATATGTTCTGGGGGTCTCACGGCCCTCCTGCACACGTGGGCGGAGCTACAAACAGAAAATCGGATTTCACCCATTCATGTCAATGGAAAAAATGTAAAACGCTGTGGGACCGATTTGAACGAAAATTGGTATGCAGATCCCTCACTACCGGGGGTGATATGTTCTGGGGGTCTTGCGGCCCATATGCACACGTGGGCGGAGCTACAAACAGAAAATCAGATTTCACCCATTCAAGTCAATGGAAAAAATGTAAAAAGCTGTGGGACCGATTTGAACGAAAATTGGTATGCAGATCCCTCACTACCGGGAGTGATATGTTCTGGGGGTCTCGCGACCCACCTACACACATGGGCGGAGCTACAAACAGAAAATCAGATTTCACCCATTCAAGTCAATGGAAAAAATGTAAGAAGCTGTGGGACCGATTTGAACGAAATTTGGTATGCAGATCCCTCACTACCTGGGGTGATATGTTCTGGGGGTCTCGCGGCCCACCTGCACACGTGGGCGGAGCTACAAACAGAAAATCAGATTTCACCCATTCAAGTCATTGGAAAAAATGTACAAAGCTGTGTGACCGATTTGAACGAAACTTGGTATGCAGATCCCTCACTACCTGGGGTGATATGTTCTGGGGGTCTCGCGGCCCACCTGCACACGTGGGCGGAGCTACAAACAGAAAATCCGATTTCACCCATTCAAGTCAATGGAAAAAATGTAAGAAGCTGTGGGACCGATTTGAACGAAACTTGGTATGCAAATCCCTCACTACCTGGGGTGATATGTTCTGGGGGTCTCGTGGCCCACCTGCACACGTGGGAAGGGTGGGTTCACCCAAGAATGTATATGTTCTTGCTCCTGGAGGTGAAACTAAAAATGTTGTTTATAATCAATTTTTGTGTTAGTTGAATTGTATTCATTTTGTCAAATATTTCACATTATACTTTGAATATTTTACTTTTTATAAAGCTGTAACAAAATTATTTCATTCACCACTATAAAGTATCTTTATTTAAATCCATTTACAGTGTTATTGCTATAATTAAATACCCGTGCAACGCCGGGGCATCAGCTAGTAGTATATATAAAGAGAATCTCACTCTTTACACCAAAGTGTAAACTCTTTACATCAGCTGGTTATACTAGGAGAAGCTATGCTGTAATGTCCAGTTCCCCCGGCCTTGAGAAAGTTTGGCGAAACGCGTCGGGAAGGGGAATGGACTTTGAATAAGCTAAGTCATTTGTATATTTATATAAAATAATTGAAATAAGTAAATAGTTGGGAAACAGTACTTGGAATCATGAAGAATCCTACCACCTGTATCTATTGATAAAGGTGGATATCTGAATTCCTAAGATGTACTGCTGTAAAGAAACTGGACTAAGAAAGATTTAATAAAACATTGATATATTATCTAGCGCTATTATACTATCTAAGTTAACGTCAGAAGTGGCGTTAAGCAACCTAATGCGCCTACGTAGGCATGATTCACAATAAAGATAGGCACCAGAAATGCAGGCCTGGAAAAACAGGCACCATCACGTGACTGACACACAATGGGCAGCTGCCATATAGAGAATCCAGGCCTATGTGCCTACCTCCAGGATTTAGCCACAATCACTTAAATCAGCACTATGGCTGATGTACGAGTAACTGCTTGCTTTTAGGCATGCATTTCACCTGTTTTGCTAGTATTCAATAAAGGAAAGTTGGCATCCCCATAAAGGCACACTGTTATAGAAATGCCTTCATGGAAAGTTCATTAACTAAATATGACTCCAATTTGAAGAGTGAACTACTGTGAGGATTATTGCACAAATTAGAACTGTCCAGGGTATTTTTTTCATGTATTAGCCTTCATAGAAGAGGACTGAGAAGGATTTATCTTTGGAGTGAAAGGATCCTCACGACCTTCCATTCCTCGAACCCTGAGTGATGCTAGTTTTAGACAAATTCTTTCACCTTGACTGGGTGGCGCCATTCCTTTCAAGCTTGTTGACTTTATTCTTTAATTGTTGTTTTATCAGTCTCTTCACTATAGGTCTCTCAACCTTACAGGAACCAACCCTCTTGAAAAAGATTACTGGCTAGAATGATCAAAGAAAGGCCTCTCTATCCAGTCTCTAAACTGAAGTGGACTCACATGCAGCTCATACGAGATGTATAGAAAACAGGTCCCATACTGTTTTAGCATGTTTTTCAAATGTACATTCTAAAGTACTGTGAGTTCAAACATATAAATAAAGATATATTATGAAAAACCATGCCCTTATATCTGTGGGTTAAAGCAGAATTATATTCTCTCAATTGTAAACAGCTCCATAACTGATTGTCAGAGATTTGGTTATCATTTCAAGTTGTTTACATACATCTAAAATATTTCCTCTCTCACCATGTAAAACACATCATTATCAATCCCTGTAATTGCCCCTTAAGCATTAAATTCTACCCAATCCATCTTTTAAGGACCGGAAACAGAACAATCATTGCCTGTCTATGGAAGCTATGTTCAGTTTAAAACAAATCTCTGCTTATCATCATCTTTGGGAAATGTCACATCTTTTCCATTCTTTGTGACATATATACACTGATTATATGTCATATCTTGGCGACCTTAGGATGGTGGAGACAGATATCCAAAGTCTGCCCACTAGTTATCCTTGTCTATGAGAATGTAGAGACTCATAGAGGCTATTGATGGTCTATCTTTGTGTGCATGGATGTGGCGCAGTGGTTAAAGCTACAGCCTCAGCACCCTGGAGTTGTGGGTTCAAACTCATGCTGCTCCTTGTGACCCTGGGCAAGCCACTTAATCCCCCCCTCTTGCCTCAGGTACATTAGATAGATTGTGAGCTCACAGAGACAGACAGGGAAAAATGCTTGAGTACCTGAATAAATTCATGTAAACCATTCTGAGCTCTCCTGGGAGAATGGTATAGAAAATTGAATTAAATAATAAATGTCTAGTGGTTAGTATGCTTCCCTATGTTCTATTACCAAAGCTGTGTTCTGTACATCATGCTGACTTGTATATATCACTGGTTAGGTATCAAGGATGAGCATGGGTCCTCAAGCATGGAATGAGATTCCGATGTACATATGCCAGCAGGGAAATGTATGCAATTTTAAGCGATTATTGCAGAGACACTTGTTTTGTAAGATGAAATATGGGAATTAACCCTATTGTGTATGTTTAAGCACTGGTCACTGACTTGTTTTTGTCTTAGGTATGTATTGTGCATGTATTAATGTTTTTTAATATGGTGTATGTATTTGTTGTGACCCGCTTTATATAAAGCGGGATACAAATGAATAAACTATACTCCTCAATCTCAGGGCAGTCAGATAAAATTCATGGTTGTGACTCTGCCTGGCTTCCCGGCTTCATGCTAGTTCCGGTTCCACAGTTATAGGCTGTCACTAGTTGTCTGTCTATTTTGGAATATTATATTTGCCTTTGACAGGGGGATGGATGAAAGATTAACTTTTTTCCACTACTCTAGATCAGTGACCTTCAACCGCCGGTCTGAAATTTCCTGCCGGTCAGTGGCCGGAACGTGCCTCGGGCTGAGGAGATCAGTGCACAAAGCTGCGGGTGGTGGCGGCAGCAGCTCCTACGCACGTCCTGCACCTGAACCAGCAGCCTTCTCTCTGATGTCGCAACGTGAGAGAAAAAGCTTCCGGATGATGTGCGGGACGCATGAGGAGCCACCGCACGTGGCTTTATGCACTGATCTCCTCAGGCCCGAGGCACTTTCCGGCCGCAGACCGGCAGTGAGGAAGAGGGAGCCAGCCGCAGGCAGTGAGGAAGAAGGAGCCGGTCGCGGGCAGATAAAACAGCCAGGTGGGAGCGCTGGTATGTTTCTTGCAGAGGGGAAGACAAGAGAGACAGCTGGCTTTCTCAAGGTGTTGTTTGTAAACAAGAGAGGGCAGGACACCTAACCTCACCCAACTGCCGTGATGAAGGGATGGCACATGGAGGGAGGGAGACAACAAAGGTAGGGGAAATGATTTTATTTTCAATTTAGTGATTGAATTGTGTCAATTTTGAGAATTTTCATCTGCTGTCTATATTTTGCACTGTTCAGGAAGAAATGTATTTGTTTCTTTTTCTCTGAGGTTGTACTGCATGCAGTGTCTTGAATCTTAGGGTTTCGTTTGAACATATTGGTAATTTTAGTTTGTGGTGCCGTATTTGCATAGGGGTAATCTGTTCTGGTAGAAATGAATGTTGAGAAGTATACAGTGTGCTTTGTGTAGTTTAATTTTATGGTTAACCATTATGTGTTGTTAATAAGATTATATTGTGTGTATATATGAAAAATGAATGGAAAAAATAGTGTTTCTATTATGGGGGCGGGATCTGGGGCAGAGATGGGCAGGGTCTGGCCCACGACTTAGCCCAGTGCTCTTCAACCGCTGGTCTGCAGACTGGTGCCGGTCCACAAAATAATTATTTTATTTCCACCGGTCCATAGGTGTAAAAAGATTGAAGATCTTGCTGAAAGAAAAATGTGAAAAATAAAGGGAAGATGTTAAGCCGAGTCTAGAAGAATATGACTAAGATTCGTACCAATAGCATTAAGAACATAAGAACATAAGAAGTTGCCTCCACTGGGTCAGACCGAGGTCCATCTCGCCCAGCGGTCCGCTCCCGCGGTGGCCCATCTGGTCTGCGACCTGTGAAGTGGTTTCTGACCACTTCTATAACCTACCTCAAGTTCTATCTGTACCCCTCTATCCCTTTATCCTCCAGGAACCTATCCAAACCCTTCTTGAATCCCTGTACAGAGTTCTGGCCTATCACTTCCTCCGGAAGCGCGTTCCATGTGTCCACCACCCTCTGTGTAAAAAAGAATTTTCTAGCATTTGTTCTAAACCTGTCCCCTTTCAATTTCTCCGAGTGACCCCTAGTGCTTGTGGCTCCCCTCAGTTTGAAGAATCTGTCCTTATTTACTCTCTCTATGCCCTTAAGGATTTTGAAGGTTTCTATCATGTCCCCTCTAAGTCTCCTCTTCTCCAGGGAGAACAGCCCCAGCATTTTTAACCTGTCAGCGTATGGAAAATTTTCCATACCTTTTATCAGCTTAGTCGCCCTCCTCTGCACTCCCTCGAGTACTGCCATGTCCTTCTTGAGGTACGGCGACCAGTATTGAACACAGTACTCCAGGTGCGGGCGCACCATTGCGCGATACAGCGGCATGATGACTTCCTTCGTCCGGGTTGTGATACCCTTTTTGATGATGCCCAGCATTCTGTTTGCTTTCTTTGAGGCTGTCGCACATTGCACCGATGGTTTCAGTGATGAGTCGACCATCACCCCCAGGTCCCTTTCCAGTTTACTCACCCCTAGCAGTGTTCCCCCCATTTTGTAGCTGAACATCGGGTTCTTTTTTCCTACATGCATTACTCAGTTAAATATTATGGGGCTCATAATCGAATAGAAAAACGTCCAAAAATCGGCCTAAGTTGGCACTTGGACGAACATTTCTCAAAAATGTCCAAGTGCCGATAATAAAACCGGGTTTTGGACGTATTTCTAAACGACCTAGGCCTTCATAGTGCCGCTCAACGTCCAAAGCTAAACGGTGCATTTCAGGAGGCGTGTCGAGGGTGGGAGTTGGGCGGGACGTGGGCCGGCTTAGATTTAGTCGTACAGCATGTATAACCGAAAGTTTAACAATAGAGCCTAGATGGAACTTGGACGTTGTGACTTAGACCATGTAAAACATGGTCTAAGTCACAAAAACCCACCTAAACTCACCAGATAAGCACTTCAAACACATAACACAGACCACCACACACTACACCAGTGATCACCAACCCCCCCACCACCTCCATAAAAATTATATTCACAACTTTAAATTTCAACCTCCAGACCATCATCACCTGGCCGCCTGGCATAGGAAAGCCTAGTCGTCCAGCCCAGAGGCAGCTTAAGTCATCTTGGGGGTGGGTTAGGAACCCATGGAGAGGAGGACCCATGCCCATAAGCCCCTGTAATCACTGCATTGATGCTGAAACATGTGCACTCCCTTATACACCCCCAAAATCCTTTTGTACTGGCATATAAGTGGCTCCTGCAGCCATGAGGGCTATTGGGGTGGTAGATAAGTGGGTCTAGGGGATTCTGGAGGTGGTTTGTGGGGCTCACCGTCACCTATAAGTGAGCTGTAGTGAGGAGAAGCCATGGCACCCTTTTTGTGAAGTTCACAGCAGTGCCCTATAAGGTACCCCACTATTTAGGTGCCATGTCTGGGTGTTCAGTCTATCACTTTGCAGACTCCTCCCACGTCCAACAGGACTTGTTCTAGGCATTTTGGACTTGAACGGGAAGTTGGACGGAAATGTGGTATAAAGATGGATGATTTAGTGGCTTGGACGATCTGATCGGCAGGACTTATAATTAGACGATTTTCGAAAGTAAAAAAAAGTTGGACGTCTCTTTCGAAAATATGTCTTAGGCTCTTTTTAACTTTGGACGACTTGCGAGATGGACGTAAACGGACTTAGACATCCCTTTTGATTATGCCCCTCCACATTTATTTGTAATCACCAACACAGTCCATAGCTGCTGTCAATGCAATAAAGAATTGATCAGACTCCAGATAGCATAGATGACCGGGCCGGGATCATTTGTAAATGAAGTTAATAGCTATAGCAGTTCCACCCAGATGAGTATGTTAACTATATCTAGGAACCATAAATGTTTACTGTACGGTTTATAAAAGTCTAGTCAATTTAATTATCTTTATCTCATGGCCTTATTAAAACAATTTGATTATGCCAGAATGAAAATCAATTGTCAACATAAACTGTGGATGGCATCTCATAAAACTGCCCTTGGCAAATCCACGATTAATAAGATTGGTTTCAGCATTAACTTGCAAACCTCATAAAACCTCTTTTCTAGCATTCAGGCTATATTTTCACAGTTCAAAGCCTTGAATTGGTCTCCTAAAATAAACCTTTACACTGTTTTGGTTCCATATTTGATCATTCAACTATCTGTCTGTTTCTAAATGATTGTTTTTTTTGTTTTTTTAATAAAGGCAGTGTATGATTTTTATAGTAACATACAAGACACTTTTCATGATTTCTTTAACAATTATGAAGGGGGGGGGTCCACCCCAAGCACCATGTTGGTGGAGGCACTGGCATCCCTCTTCCTCTCTGCCCCCCGCTTCCCATACCTCCCCCCCATGCATTTGCCTCCTTCCCTTCCCTCATACCTCTAGTTAAAGTTATGGTTCGCAGCAGTCAACAACATGCTCTTCATGACCCCATCGGCTATCCCCTAACATCACTTCTAGGTGCCATGCATAGGAAGTGACATCAGAGGGAGAGCCGATGGGGTCGCGAGAAGCACATTGTTGACCCCCGTGGGCAACAACTTCAACTAGAGGTACGGGGGAAAGGAAGGAGGCGCACATGGCAGGCGGGATTGGGGAAGGAACAGTGGGGGGAGGGGACAGAGACAAGGGCCACCACTGCCTCGGATGCCTCTCATCCTCACTATGCCACTGGGTGCTGGTTGGTGTCTACTTAGGTGCCAGTATATTAGACCAAGAAAACCCTGGCATAATATATCAGCGCCTAAAACTATGGCATCTACTGGGGCTGGTAGGTGCAATTCTACAAAAAGTGCCTAACTCCTATTGACATGTGGAAGGTGCTGTTTTTCCAGGCACCTACCATGTTCGGCGCCGTTTACAGAATCTGGCCATCACTGCTAGCTTTTGTATCTTTAATGGGATTAGAGAATGACATGGGGACAAATTTGTCCTTGTAGGAGCCATCCCTACCCCGCGAGTTGTCCCTGCCCTCTGTCCTCATCTGCACAAGTCTTCAACACTTCAAAATCATAAGGGTTCGAGGCTTGTGGAGTTAGGCAGGGAAAAATCTTGCGGGAACAGGAATGAGTTCCTGCAGGGATGGGGACAAATTTGTCCCCGTGTCATTCTCTAAATGGGATATATCCAGAAAGGATCTGTGCTTTTAGCAGCTTCGTATCAAGGGCTGTGGAGTAGTTCAGCTGCACAGAACAGATATGCTGAGGTGCAAAAATTGGTCACAGCTCACCATCCTTTCTAGAGTGGAAAAGTGAGCTTGCTTATGAAGCAGGAGGAGAACACTGCTTGAATAGCTGCTGCTGATGGCTGGAATTTACAGATTACAGCAACAGTCCATCCAGTCTACTTAACAAGGTGGCAAGAACCACAAGCACTACTCCGTGCAGGTTATAGTCATTCATGACGAAACAGTAGCTGTCAATTTGCAATCATGTCAACCACATGTAGGCAGTTAAATATGATGCAGTCTTAGAACAATATATGTTCAAACCAAACAGTATTTAACTTGTTAATTTATACAGTGAAATGTCTTCCCCTCACTCTTAGCATATTGTTAAAGTGATATACTGTATAATATACAGTATATCCTTCGCATTATATAATAATAATAACTTTAATAATAATAACTTTATTCTTATATACCGCCAACAATCTTGCGACTTCTAGGTGGTTTACAATGAAGAGAAACTCTACAGACAGCGAATTGCAGAGTGTAGCATTGAACATCTAGTGATAGTAACAGGAGAGTTACAGGGTCTGTGTATTACACGGTTTCACAATGAGTAGCATTATACAGTCGACGATATTCAGAGCATAAGTAGGAGAAGAGAAAGGAGATTGTGCTTTGAGTTACAAAGGTGCAAGACTGCGAAGGTGAAAAAGATAACATAAGATGTTGATGAGAAGTAAGTTGTTAACTTGGTACATTTGAACGAAGGACGGGCACCAGTGGGAAAAACTGGTAACAATTAAAGATAGAAATTTTGGCAGAAGAGGGTAGACGGACTCCTTGGGATGGGAGGAGGCTCCGATTTTAGGGGAGAAGTCTGGTTAGGTTATAAATTTCTTAAACAAGGTGGTTTTTAGTTCTTTCCTAAAGATACTATATGATTCTCTGGCGGCATCAGTGAAGTAGCCTGTCCAAGTTTGCAGTCTACCTGCTTGGAATTTGAATGTTCTATCAAAGAAGGTGCGATATCTACAGCCTATGATATTTGGGTAGGTAAAGAGGTTACGGTTTCTGGTAGGCCTAATAGAGGAGTGGAATGCGAAGTGAGGTAGTAGGTAGCTGGGGGCCAGTCCCCAGATTAGTTTATAGCAGAGGCAGGAGAATTTGAATAGAATTTGTGCTTCAATTGGTAACCAATGAAGGAGTTTGTAGAATGGACTAACATGATCGCTCTTCTTTAGTCCGAATGGCAAAGGAAAAAAAAAGATTTGAAGTGGTCCAGAGGAAGGCAACAAAAATGATGACAGGGAAGATACAATACAGACATTTAAATACTTGAAAGGTATAACTGTATTTTTCGCTCCATATGACACACTTTTTTCCACCCAAAAGTGGGTGGGAATCTCGGTGCGTCTTATGAAGCGAAGGTACAAATTTTGTTATCCTCTCCCCATACCATTGTAAAATCCACCCGCTACCGCCGCACCACTTTTTTTTTTTTTTTATCCCCCTCCCCGTCCGTCCGTTCCCCCTTTTTTACCTGGTGGTCCAGCGCCGTCTTATTTCTCAGCCAGCAGTGAAACAGATCAGCAGCACAGACGTCAGGAGCAAGCTTTATACTCTCCCGCTTGGCCCTGCGCTGCTTTCCGAATGGCTGCTGTAAGTTCTCGTGGGAGAACATAAAAATTGCTCCTGATGTCTGCGCTGCTAATTTGTTTCGCCGTTGGCCGGGAAATGAGCCCAGAAGAGTGAAGGCTGCGAGCACCATCTGCAAAGTAGGTGCTGCAGCAGGCAGAGAGGGAGGGAGGGAAGCTGGCTGGAGCTGCTGGGCAGAATTTAAAAAAGTATGGGGCGGAGGGGCTTGCTGGCTGGCCTGGAGCTGGCTGGCTGGCTTGGGGCTGGTGGGCTGTCTGTTTTGGGGCTGGCTGGCCTGGGGCTGGCGGGGTGCAGGCTGGCTTGGGGCTGCTTACCATTAGACATGCCCACTACTAGATGTGCCTTGTACCTTGTCCTGGCCTACCACTAGACCACCAGAGGGGGGACAGGATACAGGGCACAACATTTGGTTCAGAATTTTTTTCTTGGTTTTTCCTCCTCTAGAGGTGGGTGCGTCTTATGGTCAGGTGCATCTTATGGAGCAAAAAATACAGTAAGATAGAACCAATTTTTTTCCAGAGAAAGGAAAATGGTAAAAATAGAGGGCATAAATTGAGGTTGCAGGGAGGAAGACTTAGGAGTAATGTTAGGAAATTATTTTTCATGGAGAGGGCGGTAGATGCCTGGAATGCCTTCCTGAGGGAGTGGTGATGAAATTCAAAAAGGCATGGGATAAACAGAGGATCTCTAATTTATACCATTCATTTTCTAATTAAAGAACTAAGGCCGGTACTGAGCAGGCTTGCATGGTCTGTGTTCGTGGTGATTTGGTGTAGGATGGGCTGGTGAGGACATCAATGGGAACTCCAGTAACTTGGAACATGAGGACATTACTGACCAGACTTTATGGTAGGTATCCTGCAAATAATAGGATGGTTGGATATGCTAGTGTGAGCTTGGACGGCAACACCAGCCTTTGGAACGTAGGACAGTACCAGGTTGGCTTTTTTTCTTTGATATTTCTGAGCTATAGACCATAGACACGTTTATTTAATCATGAATTTATGTGTACAATTAATGGGCAGACTGGATGGACCATTCAGGTATTTATCTGCCATCATTTATTATGTCACAGAAACTTGATCTTCATCTGTCTTTTGCTATTTGCAGGATAAACCACAGAATTCTGTCCAGCATCGGCCTTAGTTCATGAAGAACAGATCCAAGATGCACATAGCCAAACTTGAGATACAAATCTTTAAATGAGAGGGGGGCTTATATCTTGCAGAGTATTGTGTCAGTTGAACAAATACAGACAGCCACAAATTTGAGAAATCTGAGGTTAGTAGACATTGGAAAACAGGTGCAGCATGTTTGAAAAAGAAACAGCTTCAGGAACAATTAGAGGAAGCGAAAGCAGCAAAAACAAGGCATCAGTTATAAGTTCACTATGTTAATTGTCAGCATAAATGATAGATGATCTCAGCTAAAGGCAAAAAGAAGCTGCATTTTCCTTCTTCTCATTAGTTGCTAAACAGATCTGGAAACAACTTTCCAAAATGATTGGGAGGTGCTAAACCCAGTAGAAATGTCCCCTCCCTGGGCACAGTCAAGAAGTTTGCTCAGTACTGGGGGTGTTCAAACAACTTCAGAGCTGGCTCCAATGGCTGGGATGAGGAGGAAGAGCAGGTAATTAGTCCCAGTCCTCTCCCCTACCCAGAGAGCTTTGTCACCTTGATATGCCCAAGTCTTTGCCTGCAGTTCTCATCACTCTTTGAGTCTGCCTACAGGATGGGCTAACAGGTGATCTACTTATTATAAAAGACTGAATGACTGTATGCCAACATTACCAACTGATGTGAAAGCAGTGGCTCATCAACTGGGACCATTAAATGCTGATAAGATGGTATTTGAATTAACAAATATTCAGCGTGCTGTTTGATATCACTCTGTAGGCTATTACAGTGCTTTTTTCCTATTTTTTGTTCAAACACAGGAGTGTTGTTTTTGAAGAAGTGGAGTTTTTTGCCAGATGAAGCAGAACTGAGGCTTTTTCTCCACTTTTCTTTTTTTGTTTTTTCCTGCTGTACCATGTGATGTTGTGTGGATGATGAATGGGTGTGATTAAGGCCTTTTAGTGTTGCAGAGGGTATATCTTTTTCCGTGTAGGGTTCTGATTTGAGTTAAACTGACCCTGGTCCCTAGGTGTAGAGTATAGTGGTAAAAATGGCCCCCATAATCTCTTGTCTCTATGTATCCACATTTGAAGAGAAGTACTTATATCCCTCTGATCATTTTGTGAAGCTGATGGTGTGGAAACGGTACATAGATGACATGTTCACAGTGTGGTTGAGTACAGCAACTGAATTATCTGACTTTATAGTATGGTTAAATCATTGTGATCAAAATTTACAATTCTCTGCGAACTCTCATACACAACATTTGCCGATTGAAATAACCTATTGAGATATGAGTCACCTTCCTAGACATCTGCGGAACAACATACCTACGGGTCAATTTTTGAGATTAAGATGTCTGTGTACTACTTGTCAGGACTTCATTAATAGAGCAGATGAAATGAGAGATAAGTTCCTTGAAAGAGGATACCCGAGATCGGTAATTAAGAGGGCATACAAACGGGTTCTCTATACTCAAAGAGACATTCTCTTAACCCTAGGTACAAAACCAGTTGAGTCTCCAGTTTGTATGCAACTCTGATAAATGTTGTAAATCCGCGTGTCATCGTGGAACTTAATTAATTTATGTGAACCGCCTAGAACTCACTGGGTATGGCGGTATACAAGAATAAATTATTATTATTATTGTATGCGTTTTGCTATATACTCATAACACATTTAAGATCAAATGGATTATCAACTCCCATTGGGATGCGCTCCAATACCATACAGTGTTTGGAAGATAAACCATGCTTTGCATATTCACAAGGCCGGAATTTAAAACAGCATTTGATGAAGGCTCAATTTAGTTCCAGTCATGAGGATGCAATAAATGAGATCACAGGACATGTGCCTTGTAACAACTGTAAAACCTGTCAATATAGTAGACCCTTGCAAGATATGAATGTTCCCGAGTGGGTGCACAAAAGGAGTTTCAACATAGCTACTAATTGTAGATCTAGCAGGGTTATTTATGTGATCCAGTGCCCCTGTAATTTGCTCTATATTGGCCATACCACGAGAAGCATCCGCGTAAGGACTGGTGAACACATTAATAGAATTAACACTCAAGTATTGGAAGCCCCGATGGTAGACAATCATCACCCAACTTCTGCTTTAAAATACTCTGTTTTAGAGGCTCCAGTCTTATCCAGAGGTGGAAATCTAACAGAACACCTACATGTTAAGGAGCAAAGTTGGATTTTTAAATTGGGAACCTTAAAGCCTGGCGGCCTCAATAGCGAGATTGAGTGGCAAGCTTTTCTGTAACAATTGCTTTTCGTCAGCATTATCTTTTTCTATGTTTTTTAGCATAATATCATTCAGTATTTTTCGGTGTATTTGTCCGTTTTTTTGTTTATATTGTGTTTTGTGCACTGTGGCTTTGGTGCTCCTCCATTGGTCAGTTCATTGCACTTCTGACTGCTTTTAATTGTTTCCAGGGCCTTCTTATTCATTGACTGTTTCTCTACTTCTTTACCTTCTGCCCTGTTTCCATTTTTGGTACTATCTTTTAACATTGAACTCCCCCCCCCCCCCCCCACACACACACATTTTTCTGCTTTCTTCTCAAAATCTACTTTTCCAAGTCTTACCTTCCCTGGCTATCTTTTCTCTCCCATGGTCTGGCAACTCTTTCTCTTTCCCTCCCTATTTCCATGGTCTGACTTCTTTCTCCTTCCCTCCCCCAGTGGTCTGACATCTTTCCTTCCTTTCCCCCCTTCCCACAGTCTGACATCTCTCTCATCCCCTCCTTCCCTTCCAGTCCCTGGTCTGGTATCTCTCTTTTTCCTCTCCCTGCTCTGACATTTCTCTCCCCTCATAGGTCTCTGCACCTCTCACCCCTCCCCTTCCCCTCAACATATAGCCAAGGTTCTCTCCCCTCTCCTGGTCCTGACCTTTAATCTCCCTCTCAACCCCATGATTCCCTCCCCCAGGCCTAATGAGGTACCTGGTCGTCTCTGTGGCAGGAGCATAGCACTCTCACTCCTGCCTCCTCGCAGTTGATTCAAAAATGGCTGTTGTGACCTCTCATGGCAGCTCATGGTACTACAAGAAATGGCGCAAGCAGTGGTGAGAGGTCATGGCAGCTATTTTAGAAGGCAGCCATGTGGAGGCAGAAGATGGCCGCGCTCCTGCCACAAAGACAATAGATCACTCCTTCCTTCTCATTAGGTTAGCCACCATAGGCATTAGCGATCAAGTATTCCAATGGTTTCACTCATATTTTTTGTAACGCACTAAGGTTAGTTTTAATAATTCTACGTCAGCCGTCATTCCGTACAATTATGGAATTCCTCAGGAATCTATACTCTTGTCACTTATTTTTAACATCTTGCCCCATTAATAACGCTAGCATAATCAATCTGTTTTACCCCCTATGCTTATGCGGGTGATATCCAACTTCTTCATCCACTGGACACCAAGGATCCAATCGAAATTCATATTATAAACAGAAAAATGGAACAAATAAACCAATGGCTAAGGTAAAATGTTAGCCCTTAATAAAACCTAGGCTATTCTTTTCCCCTGGAAAGAAGGTCAGACACTACAGGCACCAATTAAAATTGATAACACTCGCCTACAACAGGTCACAAGCATCAAAATTCTTGGGGTGATCCTAGATTACAAACTAACATATCAAGATCATATAAGTCAAACAGTTAAAAAACTGCTTCTACAAATTGCATGATCGGGTCATTAGCAAAAGTACTAGATCCGCCGGCACTAAACACTTATTCACTCTCTTATTATTTCAAGTCTTGATTATTGTAATTCTCTGTTAAAAGACATTTCTCAAAAACAAATGAGACTTCAACTTATCCAAAATACGGCAATAAAAATAATAAACTCAAAAAAGTATGACCATGTAACTCCACTACTAAAAAATGCTCACTGGTTACCATTTTATCTCCTATAAAATTGCTCCGTCATTCAAGATCCATCAAGCCAATCTTCCTAGATAAATTATTGATTCCATCCATAACTCTGAGGTCATCTGACCAAAACCTTTTTTCCGTACCATCTTTAAAAGTTATTGGCACGGGACGAGCAGAAAGTTTTCAGTAACAGCGCCACAGTTATGGAATTCATTGCCCGGATATATCAGAGGATAAACAATAATTGTCAAGTTTAAAAGTTTTCTGAAAACATTTCTTTTTAAAGATGCTTTCGAAAATAGAGTTCCTAAGCCGATAGCATTTCTGAAGGCTCTGTTTTTAAAGTTTTTGCTCCTGCTTTCCATCCCCTTCCTGCTATGTGAACCCTCAATGTTGCCTTTTCTAAATTTTTTTGTAGTTTCACCCTCTTTCCTATTGTAGTCTGTAAGTCTGTTTGTCCAATATATGTATAAATAAATGATTCCACCCTATTTTTTTTATTTGAAATTCGCTTTGAAACTGTTATTAGCGTTTGCATCAAATTTTAATAAACAAACAAGACTGCCACTGGACCACTAGGTACCTCAGTAGGCCTGGGGGGATTGGTTGGACTAGAGATTAAGGGGTCGGGACCTGGAGAACGATGCCATCATGCAGCCTCGGGGCCTTTGCTAGGCCGGCCACCTCCGAGGAAGTTGCATCATTGGAGGTGGGCCATCCTAGCAAAGGCCCCAATGCTGCCTGATAGAATTGCTAATGTAACACTAGCGGCAGCTGTGTGGGAAGTTAAAAGCACAGTGAACTGCCGCTGCTAGTCCAGAAGGGCTGGAGAGAGAAAACAATGGGGGCAAAAGGGAAATATGCAATGGCAGGAAGGTGAGACCTTACAGTGCCACACCGCGTACCCTGACAATGGTGTGTGTACCCCCTGGGGAATGTGTACCACGTGTTGAGAACCTCTACTGTAGACTCATAATGAAGTCTTCTGTAGCTATGAAAGAAACCACTGGCATTCTCTCTTCCCCCAACCCATCCACCTTACACTGGTCCTCTTCCCTGATCTGAACCGACCTACCCACATTTAAATGATCTTCCTGTAGTCTAATGGCCTATCCCCTATCCTTTCCACCAACCTAACTTCCTTTCCTCAAATAAAAATCTGGTCATGGCTAGTGACATCTTCCCACTCTCTAACAAGATTTTGAATGGAATAATTACACCAGACTATATAACAAATACTCTAGATCCTATTGCGTTCTGGACTCATGCCCCCCAGAAATCATGAAAGCGGCACCATTAGAATTTAAACTATCGCTGATGCAATACTTGGCTCACAACCTAAAAAATGGGAAGTTCCTCTCTAATAATGGTCACATAATAATAACCCCAATTCTAAAACATCGTAAAGAATCTTCAGCCCTAATATCCAACTACAGACCGGTAGCATCCATTCCGTTTATTGTAAAAATCATGGAGGAATTGGTACACACCCAACTGATGGATTATCTTAATCAATTCTCTCTCCTACATGAAACTCAATCCGGTTTTAGACCGTTATTCAGTACGGAGACAGTAATTGCGGCTATTTTAGACAATCTGCGCCTACTATTTAGCAAGGGCCTCAATGCCCTGGTCATGCAATTCGATATGAGCTCAGCCTTTGATCTGGTAGACCACGGGAAACTGCTACAATGCCTAGACGCTATTGGTATCAGGGATGAGGTGTTGAACTGGTTCCGTGGCTTCCTTATATCCCGCACCTATCAGGTACGTTTTAATTATGAGCTTTCCGACACTTGGAGCAATCCATCCGGTGTGCCATAAGGGTCTCCACTATCCCCATTGCTTTTCAACGTTTACATGTCCTCACTGGGCACACAACTAACCCAGCTGGGGATAAAACTATTTAGTTATGCAGATGACTTTACAATTATCATCCCATTCGCTGATTCTGTCTCTGAAACTATTCCCAAAGCTTCAGAAGCCATAAACGTGATGGAGCAATGGATGACAAGCTTTAGGCTCAAACTTAATTCAGAAAAAACAACATTCTTCGTTGCTTCACCACATCCGCTTGACAGCAAAATACCACTATGTATCAATAAACTTAGTTACCCTATCCAGTCCATCATAAATATACTAGGTATAACTCTGGCTCAATGCCTAACCATGAAAGACCAGGTGGACTCCTTAATCAGAAAGGGATTTTTTACTCTCTGGAAACTCAGATCCATTAAAGCTTATTTTGATACGTCGGTCCAATCACTCGTATTAAGTCTACTTGACTACTGTAACATCGCCTATTTGGCAATTTCCCAAAAGAATATGCAACATTTACAATTGATGCAAAATGCAGCAGTCAGACTGATCTTTGGGCTAAAGAAATTTGACCACGTGACACCAGCAGTTGCATTGGCTGCCAATGGAGGCACGCGTAAAGTTTATATTCGCCTGCTTCTGCTTTAAAGCACTACACGGCTTGCCCCTAAATACATAACTGACCTTTTCTCCTTTTCAGCGAACAGACACAAGAGAAGCTCACATTCCAACTTCGTTTCCCCCCCAGTGAGAGGTTGTAAACTGAAAAAACATCATGAACACCTTCTCTCACACCAAGCAGCATCATGGGGTAAAGACCTAGAACAATTGCTTTCGCCCACTACTTATGAGGAATTTAGGAAACATCTAAAAACACAAGTGTTCCTAAAGCATCTAGACAACTGATCCACTCATCCCTCTCCCCTCAATAGCGATTAACTTGTCATATTGATCACTTTTTCCTCAACAATGGATTTCCTGTCCCATTAATTTTCTTCCTTCCACCCCTCTTAAAGTCAATCAATTTGTACCTTTGCTTAATCTTTTGTAAACCACATAGAACTTCACGGTATTGCAGTATATAAACTGTTATTATTATTAACAAGAGAGGCAAGAACGATGCTCATTTGCTTCTGCCTCCAGCACCACCATCTTGAAAAATGGTGATGCCTTACCTTACGTGATGCATCCTGGGGCTGCACCAGGCATGGCCTGCTGCCATATAAGGCCATTTTTCCTGAATGGCAGGAGACCCTACCTGGTACAAATGAACTGCAGATTACCATACAGTTTGCTATTATCTGCCTTATTGTCAGATCTGAATGTATACTTCTGGACTTGAGTGCCAGAAGGCTCCATTAGTGACTAAGGGGTCAGTCAAGAAAAAATAGAAATAAATATTTCTTGGATGTATGTGTTACCAAGTCTTCTTAAAGGAGATCAGGGACTCTCCTTTAAGCAGCCCTAGTTAAAACTGAATTTGATTACTGCATTGTTATGGCAAAATAGAAATGATGACTTTCCTGACTATGTATCGGTCATGCAAAGCTTTAGAACCTGTTTAGGAGATATTTGATCAATGGATCTAGCATTTTCTGCTTGTGTAAAGCATGAGACTGGAGTATGTATGTACAAATATAGATATTCAGCCCTCTCTTTAAACCCCAGAAAGAATACAAGTATGCAATACAAGCAGAACAAAATTCTAGAGTTTAATCCAGCAGTCATTCTTCAAAAGGAAAGTTAAGGGTGCCCCCTTGTGGCCAGTACAAAAAGCAGTGCATTTAAAACCTGAATACTGTCATGTCAACCTCAAAACTACAAAGTTGCAAAATACTAGGAAGTATTAGCAGCAGTTTCAAGTGGAGTTTTAATGTTTTTCTGTTGTAGCTAGTAGGCTAAATACTTGTTCATTCAGTTTGAAAGGAGTAAGGCTTACAGTAATTGTATGCTGTCCTCCTTTTAATATGTATTTTAATAGGAACATAGTAAATGACGGCAGATAAAGACACGATTAAATTAACTTGTCTCTTTCTTTGATATTTCTGGGCCATAGACTAAAGCCCACCTGGTATTGTCCTATGTTCCAACTGCTGAAGTTGCTATCTAAACTCACTCCAGCCTATCCAATCATCCCGTTGTATGCAGGGTATCTACTGTAAAGTAACATCCGCATGTTCAAAGTCAGTGGTGTTCTCAATGATGCCCTCCCCAGCCTATCCTACAGAGGAAAGAAATGTCAGCATGAAATTACCAGTGGTAAACACAGTTATGGAAAATATTTTTGCATAACCTTAACTCTCAATAAGAGAATTCTTTTACTTTGCAAGAAGCTTTTGCCAATCATAATGATAATAACAACAACTTTATTTTTCTATACCGCCATAGTCGAAAGACTTCTAGGCGGTTCACATTGAAAGAAGGATGGACAATCAGCGAATTACAGAATGCAAGAGGAGAAATGTTACATAAAAATTGGGGTTATATGATGAGGCATTGGAGTTACATGAGAAATTACATCAGGTTTGTGAAGGGAAATATCATAGTGAGAGGTCATTTGATTAGGCGATTAATTTGTCACTTAAACAAATTTGTCAAATAGAACGGTTTTAATTGGTTTTTGGTATGCGCCATAGGTTTGTCTGGCTCTATTTATGTAGTTTCTCAGCCAGGCTTGCTGTCTGCTTGCTTGGAACATGAAGGTTCTGTTCAGGAAGGATTTGTATTTGCAGCCTGTGATCTTTGGGTATGTAAAGGATGTTTCTGGTTGTTCTTGTGGGGTTGTGTAGCATGACGTGTGGTAGCAGGTAGGAAGGTACTAGTCCCCAGACTTGTTTGAAACAGATACATGCAAATGTGAACGGTATTCGCATCTCCATTGGCAATCAGTGCAATTTTTTGTAGTAGGGACTAATGTGGGTTTTTTTCCCCTCAGTCCGAAGATTAAGCGAACTGCAGTGTTTCGCACTATAGCCTTCATAAGATATACCACAACCGTCAGAAATATAAAACACTCCAAAATATGAGACTCTGATGCTGTTGGGCAGCAGCAAAACTACCAATTCCATGCAATCAATCTAGGTCCAATGGTAGCAGAGTTTCACCTACAACGCTTCAGGTACAAATGCTCATTTGCTAAACTTGAAACTAGCTCTGCTGCTACAAGTTTGGCAAATGCATGTTTGTCACTGCAAACAATGAGTAAAAATGAAAGGTTGTAGTTAGAGTTAATATAGTAATTTGCTGAGGAGTACTGATATTCTCTCCAGAAGAATGTAACTGGTTTCTGTGGCTTATTAGATTGGCCTTTTCTTTCGGCCACAGAAGAGATGTTGGCAGCTTAATTTCGCTTCCTCTTTCTGTTTTCTCTTTTTAGATATGCATCACCTCCCATAACATCATGCAAGTTTCTAATGAGGGGAGAGGTATGGTACCGATTGGACACTCAACTTTATCATCTCGTCTAGCAGTCTGTCACAGGAAAAGGGCAGTTTTTCATATTTATAATTTTGCTTTTTGCGATTTACCATCACAGAAAACCCTGGCCTTGATTTGCTCCTGTACAGGAGTTGACAGAGATAGAGGCAGAGACTTAGAAGAGAAAAGTCTACTGGTTCAATTCCTGAGTCAGATATTCTGCTCCCTTAGTTGGGACTGGGGTGCTACAAAGGCAATGTTCAAAACTCTATTTCCTTATCTAGGGAGAGAAGACATGGTGATTGCTTAAGACTGTGTAATTAGGATCGAGTGCAGGAGTAGGCAACCTTAGTCCTCAGTGGTCACACCAAATCAGATTTTCAGGATTTCCCTAATGAATATGTATGAGATATTTGCATGCACTGTCTCCATTGTATGCAAATAGAACGCATACATAGTCATTGGGGAAATCCTGAAAACCCAACTTGGTTGTGGATCTTGAAGACTAAAGTTGCTCATCCCTTTTCTAGCGCTACAAAATAGACCTGTATACAATGCTTCTGAACCCAGTCCTTGACGGACACTTGGTAGTTCCATTAGGTTTTCAGGATTTCCACAACAATAAGCATAAGATAGAGCAAGGAGACAGTACATGAAAATCTCTCATGCATATTCCTTGTAGCTATCCTGAAAACCTCACAACAGACCTCCGAAAGGGCAGAGACTTGGGAGGCCACATCTGCTACCCAGCCTCACAGTCAGACAGCTCTGCAAGTCACATTTAATGCTATATTCTTCGCAGATGCTCCGAAAAGATCATACATTGCGTCTGCCTGAAAAGAGGAACCAATCTCCAGCTTAGCCACGTCAGGAATCACCAAAGAGTGACAAACTAGGATCATTCAACACCTTTTCCGCACAGCTAAAAGCATGCCCTGGTACCTGGCCACCTTAAATGGAATCCTGCAAGGCCAGGGCCACCAAATAAAAGCTGCACCACAGCAATGAATCCAACTTGTGATCTTGTTGATCATTAAGGGCCACCCCACCATCTACTTGGCACTGTTGCTCTTGTTCAACATCAAGTTACACAAAGCAGCTGTTTCACCATCTGCCAATTAAAGGATTAAGGTTGAATTGGCAACTAGCAGACATAATCACTATCCACATGGACAGAATTCAGAATAAACAGTGAGAAAAATGACAAGAATAGGTAAAGGCAACTATGTAGAACTGATCATTTACCAACTGTGGCTATTAATGTAGTTCAGATTATCCACTTAAGCAGCTCTTTAGTTGGGTTATAATGAAAGGATGGGTAAGAAGATGTATTATTTACACTTATTTATTTGCCACATTTATAGTTTGCCCATACATAGACAAATTACATTGAACACATATGTGAAAGCAGTCACAAATACAAAAAACACACCACTATCTGCTGGACAACAAACTATGCCACCATCAACAGTGTCAAAAATAAGTCATCTGAGTACAAAAAAATTAATCTTCAAAAGCTTTAAAATGTTAAAAAAAAAAAAAAGAAGCAAAAAACCCCCCAACCTCATAAACAAAATTGTTCCACAAAGCACAGTTACTTACCATAACAGGTGTTATCCAGGGACAGCAGGCATATATTCTCACATGTGGGTGACGTCATCCACGGAGCCCCGACGCGGACAGCTTTTCAAGCAAACTTGATTGAAGATTCAAGCTTGCTATGCTGCACCACGCAGCTGAGAGAGGGACTCGACCAATGGCCCAAATTCCTCCCGGTGAGAATCCAGCAAAACCCCCTGAAAAGCGGGGAGGGATTTAACCAACTGCTTGAGATAAGAGGTGCACGTAAAGGAGTAATTCAGAACTCGATTGGCCATCATCGAGTTCTGGTATAGCCTCCTCCCAAACTTATTGAGAGTTCTGCCCTTGCGCCCCGGGGGAACCGCAGCAGAAATCCGGGAAGGGTGAGATTTTTTAAGCGAGGACTCCACCAGGAGCGACTAGTGAGACAGCTGGGCCCGCTCGAACCCCGGACACGGCACTGTCAGGTACTTAGACTCCATCTTAGATGGCACAGCAGTGACAGCATACGGGGTTTCCAGGTTCCTCAGAAAAGCCTGACGGAGCTCCGGGTTCAAGGGAAACCGGAGAGACTCCCGGGATGGGAAAGGCAAGTCCATCTCCGCCAGGAACTCCTTAGTATATTTGGAGTCCGACTTCAGGTCCAAATCCAGCGCCCGTCCCATGTCCAGCACAAACCTCGAGAACGAAGAAGGGCGACCTCCCGCCTGGTCATCCGTAGGGGTAGGCGAGCGCGAACGGCCGAAAAGGAGGGCGACGCCTCGCGAGAATAGCGGGGTTCACAGCCAACATCCTGTCCCGAACCCCAAAAGGCAGTGCCGAAGGAACGCGCCGGCGTAGAGGACCGACGAGGCCCTGAGGACCCCCGTGGGGAAGACCTAGGAGTGGGTGGAATCGAAACCCGCCCACGCCTCGGAGAAGGGTCCCGAGAGCCCCGAGGAGAACCCTTTGATAGTAAGGCAGATTCGGGCCCGGACTCCCAACCGGGGAGGCAACCGGAGCAACTGCGGGTTAGAGAGAGACAGATCCGAGACCCACAGAGCCTCGACGGTGCGGGCCGTCGGGGAGTGTCCCCACCTCGGAGGGGAATCCCGGGGATGCTTCGACGACTGGCGCAGCGGGGACGAAGGACGCTTCAATTGACGCTTTGACCTCGGCCGGGCCGATGGCAATGAACGGCCTGATGCCCGGGGCGAAGAATCAGATGAAGAGAGCCTCCGGGACCGGCACACCTTGCCCCGAGGAGCCCCAATGCCCCGCTCAGGCTGGTCCAAAGTTGAGTCAGGCTGTAAATGGGCCAACGCCGAGGACAGCTCCAATGATAATAAAGGAAGGGAGTATGTCCTGGAACACCAGAACCGCCATCATAGACGGCATATCCGAGGTCGCAATGCATTCCACTGAGGGCGACCTCGACACAGAGTATTCCCTAGGAGTGGACAAATGCACAGGTTTGGAGGTCCGGACCGGGGCCGAGGACGGCACACTCCCTCCATGCCCTGCAGCCGTGGAACCTGAGGAAAGAAGCGGGGACTTACCCAGGGCTGAGGACTTCGAAGCCGAAGACAGCTGAGGCGGGGCCGAGGTCAAGGCCGGGGCCGAAGCCGAGGTCGAGGCCGGGACCGAGGTCGGCTCTACAACAAACAGATCTGCCATACGAGCCCGACGGCGGCGGAGAGCCCGAGACTGGAAAGTTGCGCACCGGGGGCACGAATCAGTGGGATGATCAGCCCCCAAGTACAAAATGCACCACCGATGGGGATTGGTGATCGATAGCAGCCGATCACACCGGGTGCACTTTTTAAAACCGGAGAAAGGCCGGGACATGAACACAAGGCCGCGACCAAACGAGGCCACGGCAACCCGGGAGCCCCCGGATGCCGAATGTAAAAAGAAAACTGTTTTTTTTTTTTAGTACCAAAACAACAAACACGTTAACATGCACAGCGACTTTGCAAAACAACAAAGCCGCGGTGCTAGAAGGCACTTCGCACGGAGAACACCAAGAACAGGGCTTCTGGCTCCGCGGAAACTTTAGAACTGAGGACCAGGAGGTGGGGATGCGCCCTCTAGTGGAGCGGGAAGGCATGAACATGCATGGTGCAGCATAGCAAGTTTGAATCTTCAATCGTTTGCTTGAAAAGCTGTCCGCGTCGGGGCTCCATGGATGACGTCACCCACATATGAGAATATGCTGCCTGCTTGTCCTGGGATAATAGAGGACCGTTCACAGAAAAAAACCAACTGTCTTGGGTAAGGATTCTCAAAAGGTACCGTGCCCTTAACATGTCACTAAACTGGTTCCAGCAGGTTATCTCCCAATGGCCACAAGCCTCTGCAGAAGGAATCCACTACTGATTTTTTCTATATCCTTTCTTCACTGAGAGCTCTGCTACCACCTACAATTAGTCCCCAAGCAAGCAAGAGCCTCGTCGAAATAAGGAAGTAGGGAATGAAAAAAATTGTCTTAAACAAATCTGATCTGCTCAAAGTAACATATGAAATCAGAATAATCAAACAGCAACAATATGCCAACAAAATCATCAAAGTAACTCAGGTAGTACCCCCTACAGATGTTAGTAATGTCCCTGTCTTTGTGACCCAAAGGACCAACTGACCAGCAAGCTACAGGCTTGGAGAAGACCTAATCTCTTTTTCTAGTGCAATAGGTGTGTCATTCTAGACAAGCAGGACATAGAAAAGCAGTCCCAGAAATCTAGGGCAGAATGACTGCGCTAGCACGTAGCACTGAAAACCTAAAGGCAGAGTCCTTCTTTGCCGTCACATCCACTCTGTAAGTGAAGGTATGTAGAGTGGACCAAGTTACTGCCCTACAAATCTCCACTGGAGAGGCTACTCTAGCATCTTCAAGATTAAGCTACACTTCCGGTTGAATGTGCCTTCAAGGAACCAGGAGACTGTTTCCCACAAACAATGTATGCTGACAAAAAGGCCCTTCAGATCCACCTGGAAATCATGGCCTTGGAAGCTGGCCCATCCAGCCTGTCAATGAACCACTACTTCTGGATAGGTGACCAACATCCTTGAATCGGTCGATAGTTGCAATGAGCTCTCCATCCGAGGAGAGTGGCATCCGTCATTATACCCAGCCAAGATACTATATGAAGGGGGATGCCCTTTGTAAAGGGACTTAGGGCAGAGCCACCAATCCATGCTGGCCTGGGCCTCCAGAATACAAGGTAAAGACTTTTGTATCGAGTCTGTCCATGGAGACCAGCACGTGAATAACACTTGTTGGAGGGGGGGCATGTGGGCCCTTGCCCAAGGACACACATCTACGTGGCAATCGAATCCAGAACTTGAGGATAGTCCCACACTGATGGAGCTGGCTTGGTCAGAAGGCATGATATCCGAGTGTAAAGCTTCTGTCTGCATGCCTCTGTATGATAGACAAAACCCCTAGGTATTCTAGGGTTGAGAATGACATGGGGATAAATATTTCCCCGTCCCTGCAGGAACTCTTTTTCCTGTTCCATCCCAGAGAGTTCTTTTCCTGTCCCTTCCCCATTCCTGCAAGCTCTGTCCTCATTTAAACAAGCCTCAAACACTCCATGCTGCCAGTCAGACACAGTGATCGAGCTTCCACCTCTGCGGACCGACAGATGCGCAACTAGAAAGGGGGGTGGGGAGTTGTGAAAACGCAGTCAATATTCTGCAAGATATCACTGAGCCTCCTACAGATGTCCAACAGCCTGTGCTCAAACCCCTGCTAAGCAGCAGGTGAGAAACAGCTACGAGGGACAGCCCTAGCTCCAAAAACACTACTGCAGGCTGGCTAACAAGTACAAGGGACTGGCCCGTCAGATGCAGACTTCGGTCTGCTTCTTCTCCACACAGGCAGAGCTGACCTGTAAGCCGGAAGCTCCAGGCACCGAAGACCACAGGAAAAAAAAAAAAAAAGGACTCAAGTCCAAATAAATAAAAGAAAAATGCAGAGCCGAACTAACACTCCCAAGTTTGCGTCAAGAAGGGAAAAACTAAATGTAGCAGTAGAGCTCTCAGTGAAGTAAGAGGGATACGGAAAAGATCCGGAAATGATTTCTTCTACAGAGGCTTGCGGACATGGGAAGATAGCTCGCTTAGTCAGAATGACACACCTATTATTGCACTCGAAATAATGCATACTGCCCACCACTACAACAGTTGCTTTCCATTTTCTGATCCTGAAACACTGATACAATTGTAGCACCTGAGACATACTAGGAAACAGATACATACATTACCTGGTAAATAAGCATAAACACCTTAATATTGAACTCGTCATGCCACCAGCAACCAGTGCAGTCTGAATTCTGTATGAGGTGATGCGGCAAATATACATGGAGCAGGCTGAGATCCAGAGATTGCATCAATCCTCTCCCCACTTCCTTGTGGCCTATGGCAAGTCATATCTTCTACTGTTTTAGGTAGAAACTTAAATAAACCTCTTGGGGAACAATCTTGTATGTGCCTTTGAGTTTAGACTAATCACTCACCTTACCAGATCTAAAATCCAAACAATACCAAGGAAATCAAATCAACTTCATTCTTTCTATTAGGTTTTATCAGGACAGGACTTGTACTTCAGTCCAATCCAAATATGAAATAGGGGTGAGTGACAAGCTACATGGTTTATACACAAAGAAACGGCGATGACAGAGGACCAAAAACCCTCCAAAATCCAGCAAGGTTGCAAAGCTATATTTCAGTGACCAGAAGGAAATCATTCACCCCAACATGACTGTTTCAGTGCGATACATTTGCGTCAAACGTCTAAAGTGGTTTAACATACCTACTTAATCCCAATTTTAAAAACATGTATGTATACATAATACAGATAAAAGGACAATATAAACATAGAAATACTAAAAATATACATTATATATATAAAACAAAGACTTAAAAATATTATATATGATATATGATGAAGGAAATGAGACAACACAAAATTCTTAATCGGACCTGTTTGCCAAATTCTATGATTTCTTTTCTTATAAAATGTCTAGAAATGATCAATAGCTTAGAAACTTATTTTGTCCTCTTCTCGGTCTTCACTGTTCTTTGTGTGCATTTATCTGCAGGAACCAGATCTCCTCTTTTAATCAAGCTACATGGTTCAATGCAAGTCTGACATGAAGACAGGCTCTGCTGAAGTTTACTGCTTTTAGCCAGTAGGCCCTTTGTTCACCCAAGAATCCAATCTAACCTTATGTGTATTTCAACTTTCCAGTTCCAACTTATCTATCAATATTGAACTGGCAGCCTGGAAGCTTAAACTTTAATACAATTTTAATTTTGTTTTAAATACATTTGTTATCAAAAACTACTTTTCAGGTAAAATATACCGAAGAGACTCAAGTGTTCCTTATATACATTTGTTTCTTATATACAAAGATATAAAATACAGCTTAAGTGATATGCAAATCTATATTCTAACAGGCAAGCTAATTAGAATCTACAGTAAAATTAGAGAATTAGAAAATAGACAATCCCTCAAACTTTAGAATTAAAACATAACAGCTATAGATGTCCAACCACAACATTAAAACACCGTCCTTGTATATTATGCGTCTTAGTTTTGTGATCGCAGAGGCAATTTAGATCGAGGAAATAGCATCTCTGAACTGTCATCCATTACTTTGGACTTCTCCAAAAGCATTGTGTTAGTCTTGTTTTCTTTCTCCTTCTTCTGGCTCTTTTTGTGCTGAGGATATAAAGCACACAATTAAATTTTGTAATGAACATTAAAAGATTTAAAAAAAAAAAAAAAAAGGACATTCAGAATCATTTTAAGCCCTGAATTAGACTGAAGTACATGGCAGCTTCTTCTACAGTAGTTTGCACGTAAACATTTTGAATGCTAGTTTTAAATGGAACTATTTCCTGGAATAAGAACTGTTCAATAGACCTAAAGAAACGCTTAGTGGACAGCTGAGGAGAATCAGCTCAAAAGGGACCAGGAGAAATTAGGTTTTTACCTGCTAATTTTCTTTTAGTCTCTCCAGACTGGCACAGCTCACTGATGGGTAATAGCTCACCCATAACCAGCAAGTGGAGACAGAACAGTCTGCTCTCAATCTCTATCTGCTGGTCATGGTGAGCTATTATCCATCAATGAGTTGTGCCAGTCTGGAGAGATGCTTAAGAATGTTTAATTCATTTACGAGAGAGAGATTCAAAGGAGACACCAAAAGGCTAAGTAAGCATGATCAGAATTCTGTTGAGATTCACCACCATAAAGCATTATTAGCTTTTACAGAAAAAGTTAGGCCAATGTAGCACTGAGTTGGGGTGAGTCTAGAACAGTATTTCTCAACTTGGTCCTGGAGTACCCCCTTGCCAGTGAGGTTTTCAGGATATCCACGATGAATATGCATAAACTTTATCTAAATACACTACCTCCATTATATGCAAATTTCTTTTATGCATATTCATTGCAGATATCCTTAATTTTGATTTCTTCCTTCTGTTTTCCCTTTTTAGATATGCATCACCTCACATAATTATATGCAAGTTTATAATGAGGGTAGAGATATAGTACTGATTAGACACTCAACTTTATCATGTTTCTCATCTTGCAGTCTGTCATAGGAAAAGGGCAGGGTGGAAAACCTGAGAAGGTCCCACAGATCAGGCTTGCTGGCACAGGTCCTCAGCCATGGGAAAGGTATCCTCAGAAAACAAGGGATCAACAATTGATCCCCAACGTGATCACCACAAAGAGCAGGCTCTGTTAATAGGACACTCTCAGGAAGACAAAGTCACGAAGAGACAAGTCCAAGGTGCAGGAGGACTGCACAGTAGAAGCACGGTTGTTCTGACATGCAGGGCACAAAAATATGTAATGTAATGTAATGTAATTTATTTCTTATATACCGCTACATCCGTTAGGTTCTAAGCGGTTTACAGAAAATATACATTAAGATTAGAAATAAGAAAGGTACTTGAAAAATTCCCTTACTGTCCCGAAGGCTCACAATCTAACTAAAGTACCTGGAGGGTAATAGAGAAATGAAAAGTAGAGTTAGAGGAAAAATAAAAATAAAATAAACATTTTAACAAGACAGCATTGATCTAAATACTTTGGAAGGTAGAAGAGAGGAGAGAAAGGAATAGAAGCAGAAGGGGGAGCCGTTGAACAGTAGAATTCTGGAGAAATTTAAATGATAGAAATAGAACAAAACAAAGACAAAAGGCAAAACAATAGATAAGATTAAAGATAAATCATAAGCTGGAAAGAAAAATAAAATAAAACTTTGTCTTCAATCCACGGTTTCAGCGTCAGTGATGAAGTGGAGCAAGTAAGTTTAGGAGGAGCGATTGACGTTTCCAGAAAGGGCTTCTTCAGGGAAGAGACTTGGCCGACAGTCCCAGGATGCCTATGTCTCCTCCCCTGCGATGTTCTCCCATCTATGCATTCCCTCCCAGACACACTGCCCGTGCCCCAGCCGCTCCAAGGAGGCTGCCTCAGATGAGGCCCACGGTGAATGCAGGATTCTCTCCTCTGCGGGAAAGCCGCCCGGAGCCGACAGTCGATCTTCTTAGCGGATTGCAGGGGGGGAAGAGTTCACACTCTTGGTAGGATCAGGTCTGTGTGCTCTCGGTGGTTGTGGCTGGTCTCGTTGCTGCTTAGGTGTAAAAGCAGTTGATCTCCACTGCTGCTGATATTTAAAAGCAGGCAGATTGATCTCTCCAATGGACTGCAGGGGGAGGAGTTCACACTCCTGGCAGGATCGGGTCTGTGGGCTCTTGGTGGTTGCGGTAGGTCTCGCTGCTGCTTGTATGTAAAAGCAGTTGTTTTTCTACTGCTGCTGATATTTAAAGCAGGTAGATTGATCTCTTATGTAATGTAATGTAATGTAATGTAATGTAATTTATTTCTTATATACCGCTACATCCGTTAGGTTCTAAGCGGTTTACAGAAAATATACATTAAGATTAGAAACGGGATATAGGGGGAGGAGCTCACATGCCTGGCTGGATCGGGGCAAGGGCTCCTATTATAGGCAGCTGGTCTTGCTGCTACTTAGGTGTTAAAGCAGTTGATTTTCCTAGCGGACTGCAGGAGGTGTGGAGCTCACACTCCTGTCATGATCTGGTCTATGGGCTCTTGGTAGTTGCGGTTGGTCCCAATGCTGCTTAGGTGTAAAAGCAGTTGTTCTCCCACTGCTGCTGATATTTAAAAGCAGGTAGATTGATCTATCCAATGGAATGCTGGGGGAAGATCTTATATGTCTGGCTGGATCGAGGCAAAGGGTTCCCGGTAGTGGCGGCTGGTCCTATTGCTGCTTAGGTGTAAAAACAGTTGATCTTCTTATCGGATTGTAGGGGGGGGCGGATCTCACATTCCTGGCAGGTTCGGGTCTGTGGGTTCTTGGTGGTTGCGGATGGACCCGCTGCTGCTTAGGTGTAAAAGCAGTTGTTTTCCCAATGCTGCTGATATTTAAAAGCAGGCAGATTGATCTCTCCAACAAATTGTATGGTGAAGAGCATACACGTTTGGCTGGATTGGGACAAAAGCTCTCGATAGTGGCGGCTGGTCTTGGTGCTGCTTAGGTGTAAAAGCAGTTGATCTCCTACTTCTGATGATATTTAAAAGCAAGCATATTGATTTTTCCAACGGAATGCTGGGGGAAGAGCTTACTTGTCTGGCTGGATCAGGGCAAAGGGCTCTCGGTAGTGGTGGCTGGTCCTGTTGCTGCTTAGGTGTAAAAAACAGTTGATCTTCCTAGTGGACTGCAGGGGGAGGTGGAGCTCACACTCTTGGCTGGATCGGGTCTGTGGGCTCTTGGTAGTTGCGGATAGTTCCGCTGCTGCTGAGGTGTAAAAGCAGTTGATTTCCCACTGTTGCTGATATTTAAAAGCAGGTAGATTGATCTCTCCAATGGACTGCAGAGGGAGGAGCTCACATGCCTGGCTGGATCGGGGCAAAGGGCTCTTGGTAGTGGTGGCTGGTCCTGCTGCTGCTTAGGTGTAAAAGCAGTTGATTTTCCTAGCGGACTGCAGGGAGGGTGGAGCTCATATTTTTGCAGGATCGGGACTGTGGGTTTTTGGTGGGTTGGTCCCGTTGCTGCTTAGGTGTAAAAGCAATTGATCTCCCACTGCTGCTGATATTTAAAAGCAGGCAGATTGTCCAGGGAGAGGAGCTCTGCACTCAAACTGCCATCCTCCTCGCCTCCAGGTTCCGGAATATCAGAAATTTGAGATGGCATCCTGAACATGGAGTGTGTAGTCACCCTCAAATGACTGAAACCTTCATTTCCGAGGCTGCGGGGCATACACATCCCATCGCACAGTAATGGCAGCACTGCTGGGCCCTGAAAACAGAGAAGGCCGCCCTTTTTATTACCTGCTGAGACAGGGGAGAGGCTAGGCTTTGCGCTCCACATGGCACAAAAGTGCTGATACGTAAAATTTTTGCAATCTTGGCATGAATTCATCCCAACAAGTATTGAGGCAAAAAAATGCAGTTTTGGAAGAGCAGGGAACGTTTGGCAAAAAGATCACTAAAAATCCAAAATGGCCACCACAAAGAAATTCACACCAAAATCGCGATAATTTTCATAGCAAGCAGTCTAAAAACAGCAATGTTAGGATTTTTCAGGTGGGGGAAACAGAGGGGCATGCAGAAACTTCAAAACAGTGAAATTCAGACCCCCCCTCCACCCCGAATCATCTCACAGGCTGTGACAGCCTTACTCAATATGACCTGTGCTGGAAATGTGCAGCCTGCTTCATTTCTCTCAGTAGCTGGAGAGAAGAAATCACTGACTCATGCTGAGAACTGTTCGTTTCATGCCTCTTCTACGCTAATCTTCAGGCTGACAGTCGACACGGTGCTTGACCTTACCTCCACTCCTACAGTTCAAAGGATGCACTACTTGGATGGGTAGAGGTAAAAGTGCAGCCGGCGCCCTGTAAGACCCCGCTGAGCCTCTAAAGGACGCCTAACATCCTGCATTCAAATCCCTGCTTAACAGAGACTGAGAGAAAAGCAGGGACGGCCCTGAGCTCCATAGAAAATAATGCAGGTTGGCCAACAGGTACCACCAGGGATTGGCCTGTCAGCTGCAGATCTGTCTGCATCTTCTCTACGCAGGTAGAGCTGAAGAAACGCTCCGAGCACAAAGAAATTCCGAATGGGACGAAAACAGCAAAACAAGAAAAAGGGAGTGCAGAACAGAAACACTCGTTCAGGCACGCATGCAAAAGGGAAAAACTGATGGTGGAACCAGAGCGCACAGTGAAAGAGCAGAGTCACAGAAAAGAAAAAAAATCTTGAGTGGATTCCTTCTGCACATGGCATGTGGCCATTCTATTGCACTGAAAATTAAAATGGATCTTAATAGTCATTTCCTGAATAAAATCACTTTGAAAATAGGGATCATTCAGTTTTCACAGCATCTTGCAGTAATGCCCGTCAATAGCAGTACATTTGTTTTTGAGTTATTTGGAAAAATGTTGGGGAGGTCCTCTTTTCTTTCTGTAAAGTGTAGATATCCTAAATCCAACTGATAACTACATCAAAGACAAGCTATGGAACCCCAGTACTATCTTAACTCTAAATGAGTACAGGGCCCTTTTACTAAAGCGTAGTGTGTATTAACATTAGAATGCGCCATCACTTGGCCCATATGTATAAAATAGGATGTGCAGCATCTAGCACACACTTTAAAAAATTTATTTCTGAAGCTTAAACAAGCAATTAAAGCCCTCATTACAGGGGAGGAGAAACAAGATAGCACCTTGGTAGTAAGACACGATGACTGCAGCTCCTGCTCAATACCTGAATCTTTTTAATAGCTCTGCGGAGCTTATTACTATGCCTAAAAGAAGAGGTAGAGCGGCGGTAGCCCAACCGCCAGGCAGCGATCACCAGCTTCTTTTCATCTTCGCCTCGGGGCACTCTTGCAGAGCCAAACACGAGGGAAGCATTGGCATTAGGGAGCAAAATCTCGCTCAGCCCCGTGGGACTAGCGCCTCCTTCACAGCTAGGTGAAAGGGGAATGCTGGCTGCAATCCAGACAGCGGAAGCAACACTATCTATGAGCTATCGGGCTTGCTGGCTCCCCAGAACTCTACGGTCGGATTAGCTACACTGAAAGAGGCAATAGGAATTCCAGCAGTGCAAGGGGAATTACCAACTCTTCAACCCCTTGAGAGATCTGCTGAAATTACTCTGGAATCAATTTGGACTGCACTGGACTCCCTCCACAAGGCATGCCTGGGAATCTCACCACTTGTGCAAAATCAAAATGTGAAAATGCAAAAGGAAGAGGATTTAAAAGTCCAAGGGAGAAAGTTAAATCCTTAGAACAATCTGTTCAAGGAGTTCAGTCGTCTTATACTTCAGTTATTCAGGACAAATTGATGCTTTTGAGGAAAATGGAAAATATGGATAATTATACCAAATAGTTGAATTTAAGAATTTTGAATTTCCCAAAAACACTTACAATGTCCCCAAAAGAGTTCTTTTATAAAATTTTTTAAAGAAGTTTTTAAATACCCTGAAGACGGGCTTCCTCTTCTACATAAAATATACACTTTATACCTGCTTCTGTTAAAAGACCTTCTTCTTCAGAAGTTGCTCAATCTAATGTTGATTTGTTAAGTCCTATGAACTTAACTAGAATATTGGAGACTTCAGAAGAAGTTGTAGTTCGAACAACACTTCTATTGACATTTGTATTTCTACAAGATAAGGAAGCGCTTCTTTGCCTATTTTTTTTAGGTTAAAAGAAGTCTCCTATATGGATGGCAAGATTTCTATATTTTCAGATGTCTCTAGAATGACAAACAAGAAGGAAAAGATTCCTAGAATTGAAAGATGATGTAAAAACATTGGGGGGGGGGGGGCAAAATTTCAATTGCGTTATCCTTGTAAATGTGTGATTTACCTGGATCAGAACACTTATGTATTTTATGAACCCTCTCAATTGCAGTTTTTTTTGGAAGGGAGTGACATTGCAGAGCTCCAAATGATCCCAATTTACTGGTCTGATTTAAAAATGTAGATGAGCTACTAAATTTACTTTGTTAATTTTCTAAATCTTTCTAATTTTCCATTCCCAATGGTATGTGAATTGTTTCTCCCCCCCAAATGTGGACTATTCAAAAGTTTGAATGTACTTAAAATTTGAATGAGTATTTTATTTTCTTCTATATTGTAAATTGGGAAAACTTTTGTCTGTTCAATAAGTTTATTTTGTTGAAATTATGATAAATGAATAAGTAAATAATAATTTTTTAAAAACCCTCATTACAAACATCTATAAGCTACTAAAATTTAACTACAATGCATTACCTGGAAGAAAGGAACACCTCCATTTTCTTGGCAAGTAATATCTAAATCTACACAGACTTTTTCATCAAAGGGATTGTCTTCACACATTTCAGGCTCAACTTCTGGGGAGTCCTAATGGATAATTTTGTATAGAAAAAAAATGAATTCAGTTGCACAGTACATCCTTAAACACAGCTTTCCCTCTTATAAATTTCAACTTTAATCCAAAGGACATTTAATTATGCATTTGTTTAAGATTATTGGTACATGCCAAAGGTATTTTTCATGGGTGACAGGTCAAAATCGTGCGCAGACAAAAACGCGCGGACAACTCAGCGCTAAGACAGTACCACGCAAAGACAATTGAGCGCAACCACAACTGAGCTATGACTAAAGAAACAGCAAAAACCTGAGGGAATGGTACAGTTTAGGGGGCAAAGAACTCTTATGCATGAAAAAAGGAACAGGACTTGGGTGTAACTATGTTAGGGTGGCCAAACAGGTAGAAAAAGGTGACAGAAAGCGCTAGAAGAATGCTTGTCTGCATAGCAAGAGGAATGACTAGTAGGAAACTAACGGCCTCTTTTACAAAGCCGCGCTAGCAGCTGCCCTGCGGCAACAGCCCCAAAGCCCTTTAAATATCTATGTGCGGTTTTGTAAAAGAGGCCTTAAGTGATGAGGTCTCAGAGTCTTAAACACAAGGCATCATTTAGAACAGTGTTCTTCAACCGCCGGTCCATGGACCGGTGCTGGTCCACAGAAATTTTCTGCCGGTCCACAGGGCCGGCATGTCCATCGGGCCCGACAGTGTTCTTCAGCCGCCAGTCCACGGTGCGATCAACGCGGCGTCTTCGGGCTGGCTCCCTAAGTGCAGCAGTGCACAAAGCCATGGGAAAAGGCTCCTATGTGCGTCCTGCACCTAAACCGGAAGCCTTCTCTCTGACATCACAACGTCAGAGGGAAGGCTTCCAGATGAGGTGCGGGACACGCGCGAGGAGCCACTGCCCACAGCTTTGTACAATGCAGCACTCAGGGAGCTCGCCTGAAGACACCACGTTGATCACAACTGGACCGACCCGAAGATAACACGGGGGGGGGGGGGAAGGGGGCAGGCCAGAAGGCAAGGCACAACATGGAGGGAGAGAGACAACAATGGTAGGGGGAATGCTTTTATTTTTTTATTTAGTGATTGATTTACATCTGCTTTCTGTTCAGGAAGAAATGCATTTGTTTCTTTTCCTCTGGGGTTGAACTGCTTGCGGAGTCTTGCTTCTTAGGGTTTGTTTGTAAATATTAGTACTTTTAGTTTTTGGTCCTGCATTTGCATGGAGTTATCTGTTTTCTGGTAGGAATGAATGTTGAAAACCATACAGTGTGCATTGTGTATTTTAATTTTGTGGTTAACCATTATGTGTTGTTTATACGATTATATTGTATGTATATATGAAAAATGAATGGAAAAAATTGTATTACTATTATGAGGGTGGGGGTCTGGGGCGGAGATTGGGTGGAAATGGGCATGACTTAGGCCAGTGTTCTTCAACTGCCGGTTCACGGAGCGGTGCCGGTCCACAAAATAATTATTTTATTTCCGCCGGTCCATAAGTGTCAAAAGGTTGAAGAACACTGATTTAGAATATTGTGTACCATTCTGGAGACCACACCTTTAGTAGCCACCTCCTGGACTGACTACATCTTGTTTATATCAATTTGGTCAGTGGTCTTCAAAGCATATGGGGTCAAAGTTCTCAATATGTACACTTTGACAGAAAGGCAGGAGAGGATAGGTATGACAGATATTTAAATACCTCCACGGCATAAATATATAGGAGCAATCTCAATTCAAAGGAAGCTTGGGAAAAAGGGTAGTCTTAGGAGGAAGATCAAAGGGGACAGACTTAGAAGCAATCTAAGAATCTTTACAGAAGGCATAATGAATTTGTGGAATGACTTCCTAGTGGAAGTGTATTACTGTATCTGATTCAAGAAAGTTTGGGGCAAGTACATAGGATATCTAAGAGGAGATGAAGGGATAACAGACGATAGGCAGACTGGATAGTTATATGGTCTTTACCTGCCTTCATTTTTCTGTTTCTATGCTCCTGTACCCTATCCATAATACGCCAGACAAACCAAAATAGAGCTTTCTGTAAAACAATATGACTGTGCTCTTTTTCTGCAGCCTCAAAAGCCAAATAAATAAGAGAGGGGAAGACAACTTTTCCTACAAAGTAACAGCTTCTCTAGGAATACATAGAATTTCCCAGTTGTGGCCATGTGAGGGTTTCCTCAGTCCTATATAAAAGTTTTTAATAATAGGTCAACTCCATAAAAATGGAGGCCATTTATCTGTGAAGAATGACATTAAGGGAGTGATATTTCTTTTGAGAGATGTTTACTTACTGTACTGCCCACAAAAGGTGCTTAAAAAGAAACTTCAGGAGCACACAGAAATGGAAAACAAAACAAAACTTTCCAAATTAGAATGATCAATTCCTCTGAGACCAACAGACATTAGCACTCACCCATAATCAGATATAAGGCCTTTGCACTGTGAATTGTTCCTGTCTCATCACCTCTATTTCCCCACTCACCCTTTCACTGTACTATACAGACAGATGCAGACAACTTAAGATCTAGATGAATTTGTACTATTTAAATTCAATGTAACATTGTGTCTGGCCAGTACTGGGCAGACTTGCACGGTCTGTGTCTGTGTATGGCCGTTTGGTGGGGGATGGGCTGGGGAGGGCTTCAGTGGCTGGGAAGGTGTAGATGGGCTGGAGTAGGTTTTAGCAGAGATTTCGACAGTTGGAGCCCAAGCACAGTACCGGGTAGAGCTTTGGATTCTTGCCCAGAAATAGCTAAGAAAAAAAATAAAAAAATTTTAATTGAATCAGGTTGGGCAGACTAGATGGACCATTCGGGTCTTTATCTGCTGTCATCTACTATGTGTCTTCACTACTTGAGGAAGAAGATTCGCTCTTGAAAGTCTGTCAAAGAAACATTAAGGTTAGCCAATAAAACGGAATCACCCATAACTTGGTTTTAAGTTTTTTATTGATTTTTTCATATAACAACAAGTGTCATAAATTTTCATACAATTATTTTAACAATACACTTGATATTTCTATAATGTACTTTATATAAAACATATCTTATATTATCCTTATTATGATTTTACATATCATATAAACTGTAATGATTTTATCAATTATTATGTAATTATGAATCCTCTTCCCTCCCTTTATTTTGTTATTGTCACATAAGAATAACATCTATTATGATAAATTATTTATAATTTATGACAAAGAGAATAAAACTCTTACCCCCCTCCCACCCTCCCTCAACCATTATCTTAATATGGGAAAAATGAAAATCAGTCATTACAAAAATCTGTTAATGGTCCCCAAATCCTCTTGAACTTATCTATATATCCTTTTTGTGTTGCAAATGTACGCTCCATTTTATATATATGGCAAACTGAGTTCCACCAAAAATTATAGTTTAATCTGTCACAATTTTTCCAGTTATGTGTAATTTGTTGAACTGCTACTCCAGTCAATATAAATAAAAGTTTATTGTTATTTGACAAAATTTGACTCCGAGCTCTCATTGCAGTACCAAACAAAATCGTATCATATGTCAAGGCTACCGGATTTTCTAACATCCTATTAATTTGGGGCCAAATTGATTTCCAAAATATTAATATAAATGGACAATAAAATAAAAGATGATCTAATGTCCCTGCTTCTAGATGACAATGCCAGCATCTATTAGACTTAGAGCTATCAATTCTATGTAAACGTGTAGGGGTCCATAAAGCTCTATGTAAAATAAAAAACCAAGTTTGTCTCATAGAAGCTGACAATGTACATCTTAACCTCCAAGACCAAAGTCGTGGCCATTGAGATGAATTAATCTGATGCTTAATCTCAATGCTCCAAATATCTCTAAGACCATTTTTTTTTTTTTAATGTACGAAACCAGATATCAATTTATACCACATTGCGGCCTGGTGACCCATAACTTGGAAAATGAACTAAAAATTTTACATGTGCATTTCCCCATTAGGGATGTCTAAATATGGTTCACTGTTATCATAGACTTGATATTTAATGTAATTGATTACAATTTAAAAAAGTTATACTTGACAGCACTTGACGCACTGAAGGCATTTGTATTTTGTTATCTGCAATCTCACTGGGTTTATGTTTAATTTTGTGTGTTGAGTTTTCTTTTACGTTATTGTTAAAAGGAGAACTTTAGTGTTACCTATTACATTTCCTTGAATCCTGCTAAACTACTCCAGATAGGATATGTGCCACTCTGCCAGCAGCTGGAGTAAACACTTCTTTCCCAATGGCATCAAGTCACTAGTATAAGGAGTCCTTAGAACTCACCAGTATATGAACAAAGCAGCTGATTAAAAGGAAACACTAAGCCACCACAAGGGGTAGTGGAACACCTTTTTAATTGGAGGGGGACCAAACCTCTTATACAGAAGCCCCATGTAAAATTCTGAAGACTGAACCTTCAAAAGGATATCAATAGGATGAAGTGGGTAGAGTTCAGCTACTAAAATGGCCATCTTCATAAAGCATATAGGGCCATACAGATTTCAATAGTTTGGAAGAAAGGCATGAATGGAGATAAACACAGAGGAAGCAGGCATCTTAAATCTATTACATAGAAGTATTTATGACAGAAAGGAAGTTTCGGTAACAAAGAGGTCCTAGAACAAAGGTAAAAGAGCATAGGAGTAATCTAAAAGGGGGACCCATCTCAGAGTTCAAGAAAGCAAGGGAGAAGTATAGAAGATCTCCAAAGCATAGGAAGGAATTACACATGGTCTACTACTACTACTACTACTACTACTACTACTACTACTACTACTACTACTACTATTATTTATCACTTCTATAGCGCTGAAAGGCATATGCAGTGCTGTACATTTTGACATTTAATAGACAGTCCCTACTCGGAAGAGCTTACAATCTAACTTGGACAGACAGACATGACAACCTATAGGGGTGTAAGTTGCTTAGTATGTATTTAGATGGTCTGACAATTAAGTTTGCAAACTCATCCTAGAAAAAATGCCACATACCTCATTGTTGAATATCACTACGGACACCTTCAAAGTACTTCTCTTAGAAAGCTATGCACCGATGCCAGTGCCTAGTCCACCCTTCAAAGCAATTTTGGAACTCTTTTTCTGGAATGCCCATCAGAGCTGTTGTCGTATTACCCTTGATGTCCTGAATGTCATCAAAATGTCTTCCTTTCAATGGGTAAAGAAAAAAGTCATTGGGGGCAGATCAGGTGAGTAGCGAGGGTGTTCCAATACAGTTTTTCTGGCTAAAAACTCGCTTACAGACAATGACGAGTGAGCTGGTGTATTGTTGTGATGCAAGAGCCATGGCAAAAAATTCAGGTTGTTTTCGTCTATTTTTTTCTTGCAGCCTTTTCAGCAGTTTCAAATAGTAAAATTAGTTACTATTTGTCCAGTTGGTACAAATTCATAATGAACAATTTCTTTGATATCAAAAAAGGTTAGAAACATCGTTTTGACTTGATTCGGACTTGTGGAATTTTTTTGGTTGTGGAAAATTGGCAGACTTCCATTGTACACTTTGACGCTTTGTTTTAGGGTTATATTAGTATACCCATGTTTCATCACCAGTGATAACATGGCCCAAAACATCATCTTGCCTCACCAAAAGGTCTTGGCAAACTGATTCTCCTTTGCTTTTGTTCAATCAGTGAACTCTTTTGAGACCATTTTTGCACACACTTTTCTCATGTTAAGAGTTTCCCGTTTCTCTATCGATGTTTACTTTGTGTGCTATGCTTCTCACAGTCAGCCAACTATTTCGACACACAATTTGACAAATTTTTGCAAGGTTTCAGTTTTGCTCATTACTGGTGGCCCTGACCTTTCTTCATCAGTGGTGCTTTCTCTCCCCTCAAAAAAGGGTTTAATCCATTTGTACACTGCCGTTTTCTTCATGGCATTATCACCATAAACTTGGATTAACATGCCCCTGATTTCACTTCCACTCTTGCCAAGTTTAACAAGAAATTTAATGTTTGGTCATTGCTCTAATTCAATCTCCTACATTCTCGTGACGGCACACAAAAACACACAATAATGAATGCCACTTAGCAAGACACTGTCACATGTTGACATAAAAACACACCTGTAGACACTGATATACCAAGATTATTTATTATTTCTAAAATTTCTTGACCACCTATAACTAAGTGGTTAACAAAATAAAACAGTAACAATGGTTCAAAGAACAACCTTACCACGAAGACCCTGATACATCAATCTGATGCGACTGCGGGTATGACGCAGTCTGTGCCCGAGCACCTACAAGGACCTTCTTGCTCAGAATTGTCGAGCCCTGGAACGGAAATGGAAAAATCGAAATCCCCCTCAGACAAACAATCCTGGCGAGACAACATCAAGTGCTATAACACAATACTAAAAAAAGCAAGAAAGAATTTCTATGGAGATAAAATCACCAGATCAAAAAATCAAAATAGTACTCTGTTCCACATCTGGCGAAACTTAGCCTCAAAAAACGACTCCACCTCTCCCCTCTCCCCTCCTTCCGCAAATGACTTAGCCAAATTTTTCAATGAAAAGATTTCCACCATAAGGAGCTCTTTCCCCTCAGCAGTCTCTTACAATTCTCTTCCTCCCAATGACTCAAACCCTATCCCAGCGGATAGATCCTGGACGACATTTGAACCCATATCTGAACCCCAGATCTCTAAACTCTGCCTCAGACTGAAATCCTGCAAATGCATCTTAGATCCTTTCCCATCCCACCTTTATGAAAACATTCCTGCACAGGCCATCTCCTCCCTTACGAGACTCATTAACTCTGCTCTACTATCAGGCTTGTTCTCCACAAAAATGGGCCACATTGCCTTGTCACCTATTCTGAAAAAAGCCGATCTCGACCCCTCCCTACCATCAAACTACCGTCCCATAGCAAATATCCCTCTACTTACCAAACTTCTAGAAACCATAGTTGCTACCCAGCTCTCCTCCTATCTCGAGAGATTCTCCATTCTTCACCCCTACCAACATGGCTTCAGACCCTGCTTTAGCACTGAATCCCTCCTAGTTTCCCTAATTTCAAAGGTACAACAACTACACTCACGTAAAAAATTCGCTGTCCTACTACAATTCGATCTTTCCGCTGCTTTTGATGTCGTCCATCACGACATACTACTTTACCAACTTTCCGAGATTGGAATCGACTCCACCATCCTAATGTGGTTCTCAAACTTCTTACGCTCCCGTTCCTACACCGTCAACACAAATGGCACCATGTCCACTCCTTGGACTCCATCTTGCGGTGTCCCTCAAGGATCACCCCTTTCCCCTATTCTCTTTAACATCTACATGTCCTCCCTGAAACTCTTTCAACTATCCCCCCTGGAAACAATCTACACTTATGCAGATGACATCCTTGTCCTCCTTGAGACTGACCAGAACCTCACCAACCTCCACGAAAACATTACAGCTTGCATAATGAGACTCCGTGCCTGGTCCCTCTCGGTACAGATGAAACTAAACGAATCTAAAACAAAACTACTCTGGCTCGGCCCAAAATTTGAACACCTGCCCACACTTTTCACACTACCCACAGGCGATACACTACAGCTCGAGTTCTCATGCAAGGTCCTTGGTATCACTATCGATTCCTCTCTCTCCCTCAATGACCACCTCAACTCCTTGGCAAAATCATGCTTTTTCAGCCTTCACATGCTGAGGAAAACTAGATCCTACTTCAGCCAACAACACTTTGCCATCCTTGTCCAATCCATCAACCTCTCCAAACTAGATTACTGCAACACCATTTACTTAAATCTATCAAAAAAAAGTATTCTAAGGCTCCAGCTAATCCAGAATACTGCAGCCAAACTGATCTTCTCAAAACGCAAGTCTGACCATGCCTCCCCACTCCTTGCCAAACTTCATTGGCTCCCAATAATCTCCAGAATCCATTTCAAATGTTCCTGCCTGGCTTTCAAGATCATTCATGGAATCCTGCCTCCTCTTATCCCACTGTCTTTCAACTCCTCCAGTCCCGACTCCTCCTCCAGTCCCGACTCCTCCAGAACTGCCCAAAGGCTTAAACTAGCCTTCCCCTCTCCACGCGGCATCCACTATTCAGGCAAACTGGGAAAATCCCTTCTCTTCAAAATCACAGGTCTTTGGAACGACCTCACCACCCCGCTGCGGAACCTGAGCTCCCTTCAGTTATTCCGCAAACAACTGAAAACCTGGCTTTTCAGCAAATTGTAGCTCTATCCTTCCCCCTTTTCTCTCCCCCCTTCTACACATAAGTTCATGTAATCCTTTTTCTTCTTCTCCACCCACTATTTTAAGTTCTTATAAACCGTGTCGAGCTCCATTCTCATGGAGATGATGCGGTATATAAACTTGGTTTAGATTAGATTAGATTGCTCAGGGCCCGGTAGCCATGGAAAATCCGAGTTGCTTTGCTCTTACGGCTTGGCTCTTGAGCGTGTGGCCTTAGAATGTAAAGGCTATTCAGAGCTTGTGATTGATACTCTTCTCAAATCAAATTAGTCATCCACAGTGTCCACCTACACTTGGTGTTGCCAACATAAGTGCACGGAGTCAAGTTCACAAACTTAATTGTCAGACTTCATAGAGTTATAGTTAGTATGGATGAGCAGACTGGATAAGGCCATATGATCTTTATTTGCTCTCATCTATGCTACTTTGATTAAAATAAGTATCTGCCCTGTGATGGAACAAGTTTCACACTTCTGGTCTGTTAAAGAAGATCTCCATTTCCAACACTTCCTAGAAACAATAGGGATGAGGGAGAAGCGGACAAGGGCATAATTTGGTATGAATACTATTCAACACTTTAAATCTCTAGGATCTGCTGCATCCAGATGTTTCATGTGATTAGGCAAGCAGTGGCTTATTTAAAATTATAGCTTTCCCAGCAAGTACATTGTTTAGCACAGAAGTAGGAACTGTGGCTATATACTTTGGATCCAGTCAGTCAAAAATCCATCCTAGAGTTTGAATGGATTGCTTTGGGTGTTTTGGAGGCCCTGAGCTCTGCTGTAAGTTTGGAATAAGTAAACAAGAACATACTATTAGAGGAAAAAAGTTGCTTCTTGGAACCACTTAGGCACTTTAAAGCAGCAGATTGTTCAGCAGTGACAAATGGAGAGAAAGTCTAAAGCAGGGGTGTCCAACCTTTTGGCTTCCCTGGGCCGCATTGGCCGAAAAAAATGTTTCTGGGGTTGCACAAACGTGCAAATGCTGCAGCAAGACAGAGGAAAGAGCCAGCAAGACGGTAAACACCCGGGGGCAGCAGAAGAAAACACTGCATCGCCCTCGACCGGGGCCACACAAAATACTTCACTGGGCCGCAGGTTGGACACCCCTGGTCTAAAGCATGGAACGGGTCCTTGATGGTATCCACTTCTAACCCCCAAAAGAGTCTCCAATCCTGTTCTAGGCCTCAAGCCCACAGTCAAGAAGTTTAACTACTTGTTATGATAAAGAAAACATTTGACATGGACAGAGCATATCCAAAGAACCAAGTACTTTATGTACCTCATACTTGTTCAACATGATTTAAAAAGGATGATCTTGAAATCTGTGCTCCATCTAGAACAGTATATATATAGTTGACCATCAGGATTGGATTAACATTATATTGGGCCCTAGGCAAACATATTTGTGCCTTCCCCCACCATTATTTTACCTATCCAGAAGCAGAGAAAAGTGAAGAGCCTAACTGTGTGTAGGATAACAGTAATAGTTTGCGAGTGAGCATGGGGATTATGCAAGCACATGCTTTGAATGGAGACATGCTGGAGAGCAGCCAAGTTACCCAGTTAAAAAGGGAAACTCTGTCCTAGATTTCTTTATCCTTGTACTGGTACATTACAGGACCTGAAGTGCTGATTTCAATTGGTGGTATTCGGGACTGCAAATAGAAGACTTTATTGATCAGTACTGTTTTTGAACTTGCATCCCAATTCAGTGTTCTTTCTGGAGCTCTGTAACTTAGTAACTCTGCAGCAGTGGGCTGAGAATCGGGGAAGCTGGGAAATATTTAGTTTGGGTTTAAAAAAAAAAAAAAATACTTCTGATAGGATAGACAGATTGGCAGCAGTATTAGGACAGTGTTCAAGTAATTTAATAGCTAATTGTAAATTCCTTGGGCTGAAACTTTATTTAGTATGTGCACAGGTACCAATGAACCTCTCTATTCCAGCCCAAATTTTCAAAAAGAAGCTTTATTTATATGTGACTGTACTCTCCAGAGTAGGCCTGTTGCTCATATGCTCCTTCAGGCAGTGCCCCACCCCCAACTAGATTTGTCCATCATGTAAATTCTGGCTTTTGCTGCCAGTTCTTTTCCTCAACTGACAGCAAAACCTTTACATTTTTTCTCATTCTTCAGTCCTAATCCTTTTCAACTACTCCCACTCCCAGACCACTCACTAGTTCCACTTATTCTCTCCAAAAACCCTGGCCTGTACATAGGGTTGCCAGATTTTATTTTTTAAGAGGAAGACATCTGGCTCCACTTCCTAGCCTTTTCCAATCCAGACCTGCACCCGCACAAACCTCCCATCTCCTTCCGAGGTCTGGAGGCCCTCTGCACATGCACAGATGTCGACATGACATCACACGAATGCACATGTCATTGCGTCAATGTCCACGCATGCGCAGAGGGCCTCCAGATACGGCCCCGAGCTCAGGGACCTCTAAAACCTGGACAAACTGCTGGGTTTTGGAAATACCTCTAAAAAGAGGACATGTCCGGGTTTTCCTGAACATCGGTAACCCTACCTGTACAGATATCTGCTTCCTCACAGCCCTTGCAGTTCAGCCCCTCCTTCAGCAGACTAGAGCAGCCTTCCCATTGGTTGGAGCCTACCACAGCCTCTGCAGTGGAAGGGAGGAGACTGGAGAGCTGTTGTGGGCTAAACCCTGAAAAATATCCACATATTTAGCCAACCTTCTGGCTTTGAAACCGGTAATTTTCAACTTTTTATAATCTAGATCTAATCTTGACAGTTGGCAATCCTAGCCTCCTGAATCCTGAGCACATCCGATACGACTCCCCTAAACTTTTAGGCTCAAGGCATGTGCCTAGTTTGGCTATACCTTATTCCGGCTCTGAAGACCATGAGGATCCAGTGGTATGCTATGTAACAACTGGAAAGTTTTCTGAACAGAAAGTATTTCCTATTAAAAAGGTCCAGGTTTTAGTCTCACATTACAGTGAAAGCATCTTATAACTTCCTGGCCCTTTTTAAGGCAGATTCAATCAAGAATTGTGCCTCCTGTGGAACATCCATCAATCCCTTAAGGATATTTTGAGAAGCCAAAAGGTTCTGGCCTCGTTTTCTGCATTTAAATTAAATTGGATAGCTTTGCTATTCTTTGAGCAAAGGGAGGGGATTTTTCCTGGAAGGAGCTGGTTCCTCATCTGGTGGAAGATAGATTTGGAGAACCTTTTTTAAAACCATTCCCAAAGACCTATAAATAAAATCCCAAGATTTCTTTGATTTTGCTGACCCTTGGAGGCATTACCTCAGTAAGCATAATCAGATGATACTTTAACATCAGGACTAAGAGCTGCTAGTAAAGATGCTTCTCTAATTTTATATTGCAATGCCAGGAACATTCACATCTATACCATTAATATATCAAGGACTGGTTTGTCAGCACCACTACTGGAATCTAGATGCTAACACCTCAATATGTTTGCTGTGCCAACAGCACCCCAAGAATCCTTTGATAATTTCATAGACTGGAGGGATCTCAGAAAATAACAGGTCCTTCTGGATATATAAAGTGGGGATAAACAGATGTCAATAGAATGGGATCTTAGAAGACTCATGGCCAGGTCAAGTAACTCACTTCTGGGAGTTAACTTGTAGCAAGGGATGGGAGGGGGGAAGGATGTTGGGCAGTAGCTACCCTCTCTACTCCCAATTTTTGCATAGACTGAAGTGATGCAGGGGCTTGTAATACTTTCATATACTTGTGTGTTGATTCTGCTTAAGGTCAGGTTTTAATGATCTGAAAAACTATCATACACTAAATGGAAGGAGCAAGAAAACATTATGTTCCTGGGTCTCTTTGGATCCTGACTCAGGAGGGCTGACTTGGAGAATCACCTGTTGATGCAATTCCTTGGCACGCCACCACCACTGCTGCTCCCGGTACTGGGTCTATGAAGATCTGGTAAGTGCAATCCAACCCTAAGCAATACCCTTGAGTTAAACTAAGAATATGTTCTAAGCCAAAATCAGCAAGGAAATCAACCTGATGATCTAAGTGGACATTTTACAACTGTAGCATGATCATCTCTTGAAGCTGCTGGCTCTCAACAGAAAAAGAGGAGTCTTCCTTTGCCCAGCACAGCGAGAAACAAAACAAAAGAAAGGCAAAGTCAATGTCATGATACAACACAAGGGATTTTATTGAAAATTCCTATGGCAAGCCCCAACTAGTATCCTGGTTACGGCAGAACACTGCCTTCTTCAGGGGACATACCAAACTGATAAAAGGATATTACAGTGGTATCTCTATTTCAGGTAGTCTTGAAAAAAACCTTTAGGAACGTACTGAAAGTAGTACTGATAACCAAACTTCTAAAGAAACTCACAGTGAGAACTGAAAGTGTTGTATTGTGACATCGGCTTTGCCTTTGTTTGGTTTTTTTTTGCTTCTTGCTGCTGGCTCTCAACCATTTGTGAAAAACAAGCCAAAAATATCAAAATGGGGAGACTGATGAAGGCCACAAGACATGCCAGCAAAAAGCTGGGCTTAGCAATGCACAAAGAAAAAAAATCACCACCCAACAAAATCTCCCTTAAATACCAAGAGTTAACATCCATTAGAGGGGAAATAAAAGTGTAACCGAAGTGGCCTGAATGCAGTGTGTTATCATCCAGACCAAAAGAAATTCCCTGTAATTAAGGGGAGCTTGTGCATACTAGTAGTTACATGGGATTTTTCACTTATGCCTGGAAAAGCTTTTAGGCTTTCACAGCTTTCTAGGAACTGTCAGTTTGTGCTTTCAAGACATTTTATAACATGAGGCTTGTTTATTTTACTTATAATTGCCTAGGACTCAGGGGTGTCAAAGTCCCTCCTCGAGGGCCGCAATCCAGTCATGTTTTCAGTATTTCCTCAATGAATATGCATGAGATCTATTTGAATGCACTGCTTTCATTGTATGCTAATAGATCTCATGCATATTCATTGGGAAAATCCTGAAAACCCAACTGGATTGTGGCCCTTGAGGAGGGACTTTGACACCCCTGGCCTAGGGCAATCTGATTGTGTATGGCTAGCTCACACATCTCCAAACATTTAGGATACTGTAAGAATATTGGTTTACCTGATCAGACTCTTCTATTGCCAGAGTTAATATCTGTAGGTCTAGCTGCTTTTTGAATTCCTCAAGTAGTTGATCACGTGGCCTTGTTTTTACAAGCATAGCTGGATATGAATACTGCTTCCTTTGTGGAGTCATACCTTTAAACATGATTTAAAAAAAAAATTAAAAAGGTACAAAATAAAAAGGATAAGTTTAAGAATACAGGAAACAAATGTTCATCCAAACTGTTTGCAAAACTAGCTAATAGCAATATTCAAATTTTTATTGAATACTACTCAAGTGGGGTTTTTTTTTCAATTTTTATTCAACTCATTTACATATTACATGCCTCAGGAAACAGGATACAGCTATTTAAAAGTTTCAGTAAAAGTATAAATGTTTTAAAGAAACTACTCAATTCCCCAAAGTAGCACTCCTTGGCATCAATATCACCCACCCAAAGTCTTCAGCTCATAAGGTCTGTTTGATACGAGAGTTACCAGAACCTTTGAAATCAGTTATAAAACTTACTGAATTGTATCTCTCTAAGGAGAATGTGGTGTAGTGGTTAGAGCTACAGCCTCAGCACCCTGAGGTTGTGGGTTCAAACCCTGTCTGCTCCTAATCCTCCATTGCCCCAGGTACATTAGATAGATTGTGAGCCCACTGGGACAAGGGAAAACGTTTGAAGTACCAGTATGTAAACCACTTGAGTGTGGTTGTAACACTACAAAAAGGCAGTATACAAGTCCCAATCCCTTTCACAGTTGGCACTACTCTGTTAAAATTTAAAAGTGCTCCCTCATTAACATACCAGTTGAAATATCTGTCATAAGTTCATCTTGCAGAAACAGAAGCACTTTATTCCTTCCCAGCTGTGTTTGTGCGTCAAGGTCTTGTCTCTGCTCTGCCACCACACCCTTGTCTTTCATCATCTGGTCCTTAAGTGTTGTCATGGCAGTGCAGCCAGCATCTTGCTGCTTGAGTATGTGATCTGTGAGCTCCGCAACTGATGAGCTACATTTTTTATCAATGTCCTGATCATACAGAAGAAAGCCACATCAATTCTAGCTGTCCTTTTGACAAAGGATCAGTATCAGCGATACAATAATAAAACGATCCTTTTCTGTACCTGTTGCAAACATTGCAGCTGCAACTTTCTAGCATCTAAATATGATTTCTGCTGCTCGGTAAGGGAGATCACTTTGGTGTCTGCAACTTCCCACCACTGTTCCACCGCCTGATATTCTCTCGTTATACTGCTGCTGAGCTCCCCACACTGCTTATTGGATTCCTCCAATGTGTGCGAGTTCAGACTTGTTAGCTGCCTCATCTCTTGCTGCAAGTTATCAGATAGAGTGACAAACTTCTCTTGCTGGGAAGCAGTACTGCTAATTGCATCTGTAGATAGACTATATGAAAACACATTAGCAAAATCAGAGATCATGCCAAATTCAAACGGTTGCAAAAAAACAAAAACACAAAACGAAACAAGCCTAGCAAGGTAAAAAAGATTGCCCCCATGCAAAACCAAAGCAGCAGCAAAGGAGTAGAGTACTGACAACAATGTCTTCCAGCCCATGCAAACTCAAAAAGTTAACACGTATAGAATGTGTGTGTTCAGAACAATCGCTCCATAAATTGCACTACCCCCCCCCCAAAAAAAAAAAAAAAGTGGGTGGAAATGTCTATGCATCTTATTGGTAGGAACGAGCTTTCTGCGCTCCTGCCTGGTACCGCGCCACTCCCTGAATGGCTGCCATCAGTTCTCATGAGTCCCGCAAGAACTGACAGCAGCCATTCAGGGAGCGGTGCGGGGCCAGGCAGGAGCGTGGAAAGCTCGCTCCTGCCGATACACTGCTGGAGCACCAGGATTTAAAAAGGTACCGGGGGGGGGGGTAAAAAACAATGATGTGTACTCTTAGGACAGGGGGTGGGGGAACATGGAAATACCAATAATGATGTGCATTCTTAAGCATCCATAATAACTCACAGGTGTCATGATTTACTTTTAAATATGAGTATCAAGTTAGGTGTGTACCGCCTCCAGATATTTATTCAGTCTTTAATAGCTTCCTCTTGTTCTTAATCAGCTTCTACATAAAGCTGGATAACATCCACATAGGCATGATAATTGATATCAAATTTCTGAAAAAATGCTCAACGGAGGAAGATAAATATTATGAAAATAACTGGAGATAGCAATGAACCCTGGAGCTGGAAAGAGTTACTCATTTTGATGCTAGCAGTGACATTCTGATGACAGGAAATTCCTATACCAAAAGGCACAATAAGGTGGCACATCTTTCTCCCTCCTCCTGTCCCGGCCTACCACTAGTCCACCAGAGGGGGGGCAGGGTACACCATTTGGATCAGGATATTTTTTTTCTTGGGTTTTTCCTCCTCTACATCTAGGTGCGTCTTATAGTCAGGTGCATCTTATAGTGCAAAAAATACGGTATATTTCATGATTATGTTAAAACAAAACAAGACAAAATAGAACAAGACAAAAAAACAAACAAACTGATTGTCACAGTTGTTCAGGTCTCACATCATCTGCGTAGAAAGAACCAACGTTTCTGCCATCATGCTGTGGCTTTCTTCACAAAGAAATAAATTTGAAATTTTACTTTTTGTGGACTTATTTAGGGGGTATGTCTTCTAAAGCCTTTTCCTTTTTTTATTTTCAACTTCGTCCATACAAGACAGCACGAAAGTATACTTTTGATAAAGAGAATTACAGTAGTCCAGTTGAGAAACAACTAATGAGTGAATAAGGATGTTGTGAGATTTTTGTTCCAAGAAACCTAAAATAAGAGTGAATCATTCTTAATTTGTAGAAACATTTTTGGGATCACACTGAACTTATTTGCTCCTCCAGACTTTCTTTCTATACTAAAAATGAGATATGCCCTCCACTGGGGAGCATTACTTAGACTGTGTGGGAAGCAGTGTGGCTAATGTTGCCACTATAGTGGGTAGTATGGCCAGGATCATCTTATGAAAAAGGAGCATGGGGTTGTATTAGTTCTGGGAAGGGAAAGGATGCTAGATAGCAACCTGGAATACGATAAATGATCCATAGAGTGCATGCAAGAAATACATTCTTGTTTAGTTGTGGGGGGGGGGGGAGAGGGAGAATCAACCACACAAATCCAGAGATTTACAGTTTTGGGCTAAGAAAAAAAATAAAAGGACTTTTGCAGCTGTAATTTGCCATAAATAGATAAAATTTCTTACATTAGAACTTCTTCCTGTAATGTTCTAAATGATTCTTGCAGCTTTTCTCCCTTCATCAGGATGCTATTGAAGTTTTCGTCAGTCTTTGAAGTCAACTTGTTCAATTGATTTTGTAGAGAAGCAATGACTTTTGCCATGTCCTAACAAGGGTTAAAAACAAGGGTTAAACACACCCTGTACCTAAATGGACACCATAAAATCAAACATGAAATATTGGCTGAAAAAGTTTGGGTTACCATAGCATTGGTAATAAAACCCAGTTCAAATCACAGAAGCTCTGAATTTGTAACTTTTCTGTTCAATGTTTCAAAATCAGGAAAATCCAAGATTGCCACCGCTGGTGAATTTTAGTGCTAATAAAACAGCTTAAAATCAACTCAGGGCTGACCAAAACCCTCAAGAACTAGGATTTTAGGGGAGGGGGACGAAAGCCCTAGCTGTAGAAATAGTTAACAGCTTTTGAACACCCCCTCCCATTTTTTACACAGGCTGTCAGACTTACTCACATACCATGTGCTGGGGAAATTATGCTGCTGCTAGCTTCAGCTCCTCCTCAAATGTAGCTGTTCTAGGAGAGGCTCTCTGCTTCCAATCACTCACCTACTTTGCTGGGCTCGTCAGACTACCGGTTGACTTCCATGGACCGACCCTCAACACACCCAGACCTTTCACAAAAAAAAGGGGGGGGGGAGGGAGGACAAAACGCAGCTGGCACCATGAAAACTCCGAAGGAATGCTATTAGCGCCTAAACAGTCTGTGCTCCAGCCCCTGACCAAGTCAAAGGGGTGAGCAAACACTAGAACAGACCCTGAGCTCCACTAATCTTCAGCAGGCTGGCTGAAACAGGTCCCTGAAGGACACACCTGCCAGCTGCAGATTTAAAATCTGCTCCTCTCCACATAGGCAGAGTAGACCCTTAACAAAAGGGATGGCCGATTTCATGAAAAAGACCATGACTAGAGCAAACCACCACAAAACTATCGCAAAATTAAAAAAAAGAAATAAACCAAACAGATCAGAGAACACCTTTCATGCTTGCCTGCAGAAAGAGAAACTGAAGGGGCAGCAAACTCCCGGGAGAAGGTTGTTTCAAAAGCTGTGATTAACATCTTTCCGCAGTATGCTCCCAAGAATGGACAGAGTACCCTAAGGTTCAGCATACCATTCCTACTGCACTGGAAGTATGTTATGTTATGTTGCTAGGACTCATGTTCGAGTCCTAGCAACTTCATAAATTATGGATCTAATAAGGAATCTGTTTTTGTCCTAGTCCGTTAAGGTCCTCCAGTGTCATCCTCATGGTAAGGGCAGCAATGTTTATTTAAAATGTTCATGTACTTCCCTGGTTATCATAAACTTTCAGAATTACATAAAACTAAAAAAAACCCTAATTTTCCAAATTAATCTTCATGTCTTCATACTTGTTTCTTTAGTAATCCTTGTAAAAAAAAATTAAAAAAAAAAAAGGTAGGCTTTCAGGTTTGAATAATGGGCTGCCCATCAGAATATCTGTGTACCTCGGAATGAATTCTCCCGGCTTCTTTCAGTTCTTCCCTTATACTTTCATACTCCGATTGAATTCCAGACAGTTGAGAGGCAGAAGTTTTCCATAGCCGATTCAGATGTACAGAATGATTTGTGAAAAATGCACTTGTTTCCTTCTTATGATCTTCTATCTTTAGAGAAAACAGGTACACAGTAGTTTGTTAGTAATAAAACACACATTTTTATTACATACCCCCCTTTAACTAATGCGTAGTGCGGGTTTTAGCGCCAGCAGTGGCGGTAACTGCTCCGATGCTCATAGAATTCCTATGAGCGGAGCTCTTACCGCCGCTGCTGCCGCTAAACTCGTGCTAGGCGTTGGTAAAAGAGGGGGATAGAGAAGAAAATAAATAAATAAATTTGCTGTCATCTCACCTTATCTGCCAAGGCAAAAAAGCTCTCCATATTCTGCTTCAGGTGCACATTCAAGTCTAGAATACTTGCCACAATAGGCAAGAACCTGTTTCTGAATGCTCTCTCCAGCCCAGATCTATGCTGCTCCTAAGCAGGACAAAGTCAAAAATGCTCACTATTAAACTTGACTCCAGCCTATAAAGTGCCTGTTATAAACAAAGGGCTAGATTCACTAACCTGACTTCCGGGTCCGATTCCAGCAGGCCCGACCAATTCACAACAACCAAATATTGCAATGAGGGTGATCAGAGGAACATCCCCCTCTGCCTGCATGGATCGCTAGTGTGCAATCCTGATGCATGCGCAGACCATCTGCTTTCCCTGCAGATGCGCATGCGTTTTGTGTCCGTGTTTTTTTTTTTTTGCTGGGGTTTTTGGGTTTTTGTTTTTTTTAAACGGGCCCAGACTTGCTTTCCCTTTTGCCGACACTGTCAGCTAGTCATGCCCTGCTCTCTGCGCCTTCCCTGCAGTGCGAGCCCACGGGTTTAAAGCGGGGCTACACTGCGGCATGTAGCCCCACTTTAAACCCGCAGGCTCGCACTGCAGGGAAGGCAGCAGAGATCCAGGGCTCGGAGCAGAGGACATGGGTGAGAAAGCAGGGCTAGAAGATTGGGACTGGACAGGCTTCCATTTGCTTGCAGAAAATAAAAAAAAACCCAAGACTGACTGGAAGATTGGGGCAGAGTGTAGGTGGCAATAGAGCAGGAGAGTCGGCAGAGATGTGTGCGACTGGTCCACAGCAGTTGCTTCTTCTCTTGATTGGCCAGCCCAATTGGTGTCCCAAATTTATTTTGTGAATCGAGTCCCTGCCTACTTTGCATGCCGTTCCCCTCATTTGCATGTGTGGATCGGAAGCAGATCGTAGGAGAGATTAGTGAATCGGGCCGGAGGGAAATCGGGGCTCGCAAACCGATCGGTACACGATCGGTTTACTTTGTGAATCTAGCCCAAAGGCAGCTGCTGAAAAAAACATATGAAACCTCCTGTAAAACCAAACTTTTGCTACACAATAGAGTAAGCAACTGCATCGCCAATGTGTATCCGATACTGGTCTTTATACATTCAAATTACAACTGGTTATTTAAGACCAAGAATGGAGATTAAAAACTTCTGAAAAAAAAGTTAAGATTTCACAAACTGGAAGATATTTTTAAAAAAATGCAATTAAGAAAGTGTGTTTATGCCTGTTGATTTCTTTGTTTGTCCTAGGACTGTTTCCCAGCAAAAACTTTTCTCCCTTTAAATATTGCTTATACCATAGTTTCTCAGCATCAAGCCTAACAAATATCAACTAAGTACCCCCGGCCAAGCTCTGCCCCAGACCCCACCCCCATAATAACAGTACTAATTATAATGCAATTTCTTCCATTCATTTTTCATATACACACAATATAATCTTAATACATAATGGTAATCACAAAATTAAAAAAAACAAAACAAAGCACACTGAATGCAGAGAAAATAATTGCACTCGCTTCCTTCAGGGCCGTCCAACCGGGCCGCTCCTTCCTGTCTTCAGTGGCACTTGTTGCAGGGATATGGGCAGTGGCTTTTACATCCTGCACGTGGCTGACCCACAAGCCTTCCCTCCGACGTCAGCTCTGACAGAGAGAAGGCTTCCGGGTCATTCAAATGCAGCATGCAAGAGCCAGTGCCTACATCCCTGCAACAAGTGACACTGAAGGCAGGAAGGAGCAGCCCACCTGGAAGAAGGTAACTGGGATCCCCCACTGACCCAGAAGGCTTCCCTCTGATGTCAGCTCCCACACTGGAGGTAAGCTTTTCAGGTTGGCTTCGGAGGAGGGGTACGGGCAGAAAGGAGGGCATAGGATCCTTGGCAGCAGTGCCCATTAAGGAGGTAGGGGGGCAGAAGACCCGCGTAGTGCTGCATACCCCCAACAAGCGGCTTGCATACCCCTAAGGGTATCGCTAATTGAGAAACTCTGGCTTATACAATTTTATCTTAAATTTCTGAGGTGTTTTACTCTTGGCAGCTAGGAAGCTCCCTTTTGAGCTATCCAGAATCCAGAGCTGACAAAATTAAACTGATTTCTAACTTAAAAGGCTTTTTCTACATTTCCTTTGTAAATAACATGCTGCTGTTGAAGTGTCGAAAAGTTGTCAATGCTGTTGGTCAGGAAGTCAACATACTAGGTTACAAATGATTCTGCAATATTAGCTCCAGACAGACTTTGGAAGATGTTACCAAAAATTTTAGCCTTGTAACTAAATGACATCTGGGGGGGAGGGGGAGTGTGGTGCAGTGGTTAAAGAAACAGCCTCAGCACCCTAAGGTAGTGGGTTCAAACCCATGTTGCTCCTTGTGACCCTGGGCAAGTCATTTAATCTCCCCTTTGCCAGGGCAGAGGGGGAAAAATGCTTGAGTACCTGAATAAATTCATGTAAACCATTCTGAACTCCCCTGGGAGAACAGTATAGAAAATTGAATAAATAAACAAACAGTGATCCCAGCAATTTGAGTATTTTGATCTATAGGTGTATTTCTAGAACACATATAACTCCTGGGTTTGTAGGTTTGCAGTCCCTCTAGAAACCACCAAGGGATAGCTTAGGATAGGATTCTTGCCCACAACCAATGAGGAATCTAGTTTGCTGGCAGAATATGAAATGTATACAGCTACAGGTAAGACCCTCCAAGTATTCATGAATTAAAACACAAATGCATGTTAGGGACAGCACACTAAGCTCTTATGTGACTCATGCCCAATCCAAGTCGACAATAAAATCAAACTTCCTGGAATCATCTTCGATAAGGATCTTAGTTTCCATCAACAAATCAGTGCGGTCACTCAAATGTTTTTACAAATTATGACTCATTCACTCTTAGATTTCCTCCTCTCCCCCCCCCCCCCCCATCAACATCCCGATTCACTCTTTAGTTATTTCTCACATTGATTATTGCAACGCCCTGCATCAAGGCATTACACAAAAGGAGATACCCCGGCTTCAACTCTTACACAATACTGCAGTTAAACTACACTTCTCCCTCTGTATTCGCTGTGATATGGGATATACAGAACCACAAATACAGAAAAATCGCAAATAACTTTTTCATATGTTATTCGCTGTTTTCTATTAAAAACCATCGCGAATATAGTGAAACCATGAATAACATGATGGGAGACCTGGCCTGTTCCTGAAGGAGAGGCAAAACACGGTGAAGAAAGTGCTGGTAATCAGTGATTTTTTTCTGTAAAAGCTTGGAACCAGCGATTTTTCTATGCAAGCTGATGTAATTTGGGGGGAGGAGCCAGCAAGCTAAAAACCGTGAATAATCGAAACCGCGAATGCTAAAACCGTGAATATGGAGAAGCGTAATCTACAAAGCAAAGAAATTTGACCATGTCATCCCCTCCTTCGTAAAGCACCGTCTCTCCTTTTTTTGATGGTTTATAATTTTTATTCGTTTTTACAACTTACGTCAAGTGTAACAAGAAATAACATTTGAATTGGAAAATATCACTTGATTTGCTATATCATCATCTGAAAATCATAAAATTTAACCACTCTTCCCATCCCTATCACATCAAAAATATTAATTATTATATTATACAATATACATTTTAATAAAATATCAAAAAATACCATCCCACCCACACATCCCCATCCCCTCATTTCAATTAAGGAAAAATGTTTATTACTCATTACAAAAGTCTATTAATGGTCCCCAAATCTCTCAAAATTTACCAAAATATCCTGTGTGGCTAATGTTCTTTCCATTTTATATAGATGACATACAGAATAGAGAATGACACGGTGAAAAAATTGGTCCCCGTCACCGCCCCGTCCCCGTCTCACCATCCCCGTCACCGCCCCGTCCCCGTCTCACCAACCCCGTCACCGCCCCGTCCCCGTCTCACCATCCTCTTCACCGCCCCGTCACCGCCACTGCCACCCCATTCACCGCCCCGTCACCGCCACTGCAATCCCATTCACTTTTCTTTATTTACGTATAAAGGAAACATTCTTTAAAACTTTAAAACTTAGTTAAATATTAGTTAATAACTATACAAAAACAAAACACGCAGAGAAAAAATTAATTAATAAAAATTCTCAAAACTGACACATTTTGATCACTAAATTTAAAATAGTTATTTTTCATACAGTTTTTCAATCACTAATCTTCCACCACCCCTGGGGCTAGCAATGCAAAAACAAACACGACATGTACTTTAAATGCTGCCGTGATTAGCATAGTGACCGCGGCTACGGCTGCAAGTCTCCCCTCCCCCCAGCGATCACGGCAGGAGGGCACCCAACCCCTCCTGTAGACCCCCCCAACGGCCCTCCCGACAATCGCAGCAGAAGGGTACCCAACCCCTCCTGCCGGTCCTCCCAATGGCCTCCCCTAAGATCGCCGGCAGGAGGGTACCCAACCCCTCCTGCTGGACCCCCCCCCCAACGAACCCTCCCACCCCGGAACCCCCTTAGTCTTACTTTTCAAGTTGGACCGGACAGCTCCTCGCTCGTCTGGCCAGCAGGCCTGCCTCCGTCCAAATGAGGCGGGCCCGCCCCTACCCTGCCCAACCCACAGGATCCTAGGGCCTGATTGGTCTAGGCACCTAAAGCCACTCCCGCTATAGGAGGGGCCTTAGGTGCTTGGGCCAATCAGGCCCTAGGATCCTGTGGGTTAGGCAGGGGAGGGGCGGGCCCGCCTCATTTGGACGGAGGCAGGCCTGCTGGCCAGACGAGCGAGGAGCTGTCCGGTCCAACTTGAAAAGTAAGACTAAGGGGGTTCCGGGGTGGGAGGGTTCGTTGGGGGGGGGTCCAGCAGGAGGGGTTGGGTACCCTCCTGCCGGCGATCTTAGGGGAGGCCATTGGGAGGCAGGGGAGGGGAGGGGAGGGGCGGGCCCGCCTCATTTGGACGGAGGCAGGCCTGCTGGCCAGACGAGCGAGGAGCTGTCCGGTCCAACTTGAAAAGTAAGACTAAGGGGGTTCCGGGGTGGGAGGGTTCGTTGGGGGGGGGTCCAGCAGGAGGGGTTGGGTACCCTCCTGCCGGCGATCTTAGGGGAGGCCATTGGGAGGACCGGCAGGAGGGGTTGGGTACCCTTCTGCTGCGATTGGCAGGAAGGGTTGAAATGACAAATGAGGAGCACGGTGAAATAGCGGTTCCTAGAAGGGGGTACATTGGCCCGCGGGGACAAACCTGTTCACCGTTTCCGCGGTCGGTGAATGGCCTTGTCCCCGTCACCGCAGCGACTGCTAGTTTTCTTCCCCGTTTTCGGCGGTGACCCGCGGCTTAAATGCGGTGGCCGCGGGTAAACCGTCACCGTGTCATTCTCTAATACAGAACTCCACCAGAAACCATAATTTAATCTGCTGTGATTTTTCCAATTGAATATAATCTGTTGAATGGCTACTTCAGTCATAATAAGTAAAAGCTTATTGTTTTTTTTTAAGAAATCTGACTTTTCGCTCTCATTGACATGCCAAATAAAATAGTATTATATGTCAAGGCTACCGGATTTTCTAACAACCTATTTATTTGGCCCCAAATTGATTTCCAAAACGCCAAAATAAATGAACAATAGATGATCTAAAGTCCCAGCCTCAAGATGACAGTGCCAACATCTATTAGACTTAGAGCTATCTAATTTTTGTAAACGAACAGGGGTCCAGAAAGCTCTATGTAAAAGAAAAAACCAAGTTTGTCTCATAGATGCAGACACTGTACATCTCATCCTCCAAGACCAAATTCGTGTCCATTGAGACGCAGTAATTTGATGCTTGATCTCAATGCTCCAAATGTCCCCAAGACCAGTTTTTGTTTTTTTTATTCACAAATCCAGATATTAATTTATACCACTGTGCAGCCTGGTGTCCCAGGAAATCTACCTGAAAGCATAAGAATTCCAAGCTATATTGATTATTGAGATTTCTCCATTCAGGGAACCCTGCCTGAATGGCCCGCTTCAATTGCAACCATCTAAAAACTTTGTGATTTACTAAGACCAAATTTATGTTGCAACTGTGAAAACTCAAGCAGCTTACCATTAGATAATACATCTTCCAATGTACGTATACCTGCCATCATCCAATGCTTCCAGATGATTTTAAAACCGCCAATTTGAATCTTGGAGTTTAGCCAAATACTATAGTTTGATTTGTTGGTTTATGTATTGGAATAGGTGTTAGATTATTTACATATCTTAAGGTTTTCCATGTATCAACTAACATTCTGTTTTCTTTATATATCCTAGGCATCTTGATACTAAGAAAATGGCAAAGTCGCAGAGGAAATATGAGTCGCCATTCCAACCATATCCAATCCGGGATATTTTCAGTGGGCTCTGGGAGGACCCAAAATATACCTTGGCGCATAATATAGGCTTAATGATACCTATAAAAATTGGGAAAATTTACCCCTCCCTCTGTAATTGGCTTTTGTAAAGACACTAAAACAATTCTAGCAATTTTACCCAACCAAATAAATTTTGTTAGAATACTATTTAACTTTTTGTAAAAAGATCCCTGGAAAAAAACTGGTATCATACCCATTTGGTAACAAACCACAGGCAAGATCATCATTTTAACAGTTTGTACTCTCCCCCACCAGGATAAATGTAGAGCATTCCATTGCTCACACATTACTTTACCTTCTGTAATAAAGATTTTTCATTTACTTTCATAGTGTCTTCCAGCGTATTTTTTAATCCAAATTCCTAAATATTTTAGTCTATCTTCCTTCCATACAAAAGGAAATGAATTAAACAAACCTTTTGTACAATGTACATTTATTTAGTGGTACATTTATTTAGTGGAAGAACTTCTGATTTACTCCAATTTATCTTATATCCTGAAAATTTTCCAAATTTCTCAATCAAATCAAGTAAGCATGGAATGGTTGTTTCTGGATTTCTCAAATGAAGCAGAATATCATCTGCATATGCAGACTTTATATTCTCGATCTGAATAAGGAATACCCTGTATCTCCCTCACCTGCTGAATAGCTAATAACAAGGATTCCGAAACAATATCAAAAAGTAAAGGAGATAGCGGACAGCCTTGTCTAACCCCCTCTGCAAATTAAAGCGTTCTGAAAAATTATTATTAATGTAAAAACCTAGCAACAGGGGAGCTATACAACGTTTGAATCATTTGTTTAAATCCTGAATCTATACCAAACCATTCCATTGCTTGATACATTAAGGTCCATTCTACTCGATCAAAGGCCTTCTCTGCATCCAAGGACACAGAAAAGGCCGGATCTTTCATGGCTTTTGTTAAATACAACATATGTTCAGGAATATTAGGTCCCTCTAATAATTTCAAAAATTCTAAAGCATCTTTTTCTTTGTCTAAATAAGGCTCAGAAGAATAAAGAGCTTTATAAAATTTTAAAAATTGTTTTAAAATAGGTTCAACTTGAGCATAAGTATCACCTTTCTCATCCTTAATGGCAATTATTTTTGTCTTCTTTTTTTGCTTTAAGATAATTTGCCAATAATCTTCCCACCTTATTTGAGTTTCCATACTACAAAGCTTGTTGAGAAAATAAAATAATTCCTTACAAATTTAGAAGAAATCTTATTATATTTACTTTTAGCTTTTAAAAGGTCCTGTAACGTGGAATATTCCCACTTATCAATCAATTTTGACTCCAAAAGTTTAATTTCTTGTTCCAGATTGAAAAATTGTCTTTTGACCTGTTTCTTAAGATAAGCCGAAAAAGAGATAAGAAGCACCGTCTCTCCTACAAAACACTTCTATTAACATTCAAAACCAAACATTCCAACTCGCCAGCATTCATTGATAAACTTCTAATCCCTTATGCTCCTTCCCGGATTCTTCGTTCCAACAATCAAAATTTGCTTACCATGCCTTCTTTCCGTGAACTATTTTTCGATGCAACCCGTAAAACCATCTTCTCGGTCACTGTTCCTACTCTGTAGAATGCCCTCCCATTGGGCCTCTGATTAGAAAATTCTCTTGACAAATTCAAATTAAAACTCAAAACTTTCTTCTTCAAAAGATATTTACGACCTCTTGACCTCATCTCTCTCAAATAAAATCCATGTAGTTCATCTATGGACTTGATAATATTAAATAAAAAAAGGTTCTTTCAAAGTGAACCCCTACCATTTTGTTTTTACCTTTTCTCTTACTTTCTTCCTTTTTATGGTTTTATTTTTTTATCTCGATGTACTTCTTAACTTACCTGATCCCCTCTTTCCCTTATTGGTTCCAGTATGTCAGTCTGTAATGCACTCCCCTTTTATTAAATTTAATAATCTTAATTATTATTATTATTTTTTTAATTGTAAACCGTTTAGATACCTGTTTGGAATAAGGTATATCAAAGAATAAAGAAACTTGAAAACTTTGTATTCTTTTCAAATAAACCTAAGGAGGGAGAGGATAGTCAAAATTGCAAAATTTACAAACCATCAATTTCTGCAGGTTCTGCCTAGCCTCAATAGACAAAGATTCCTGTTTTAGAATTTCATCCAAGCCCTGGGATACTTCAGAGCATATTGTTCCTTTAATAGAGGCAAAAAGTGCAACGGCAGCTGAAGCAGTGACAGCACTTGCTGAAGAATTAGCAGAGAGAAGATCACCTGCAAAGCAAGCAGTAAACAAGATTTTTCAAGTTGTATGACCGATCAAAGGTTCACCACAAAGCATTATATGCACAAGTCAACATTTAGGTCCTTCTCCCTCAAGTTCATCATAACATAAGAATACTGGGTCAGACCAATGGTCCATCAAGCCCAGTAGCCTGTTCTCACGGTGGCCAATCCAGGTCACTAGTACCTGGCCAAAACCCAAGGTGTAGCAATATTTCATGCTACCGATAGAGGGCAAGCAGTGGCTTCCCCCCATGTCTTTCTCAATAACAGACTATGGACTTTTCCTCCAGGAACTTGTCCAAACCTTTCTTAAAACCAGCTACGCTATCCGCTCTTACCACATCCTCTGGCAACACGTTCCAGAGCTTAACTATTCTCCGAGTGAAAACAAATTTCTTCCAATTGGTTTTAAAAGTATTTCCCTATAACTTCATCGAGTGTCCCCTAGCCTTTGTAATTTTTGACTAGGGGCCACGCGATGAATTTAAAGGGAAATACTTTTAAAACCAATTGGAGGGTGCTGGGTAGGACAATTCTGCATTCCATTTTCAAATTTTTTTTTAAAAGCATACTTGCTATGTCAGACTACAAAGTACAATAAAACCTTGGATTGCAAGTGTTTTGCAAGACAAGCAAAAACATTTGATTTAATTTTAACTTGATATACAAGCAAGATCTTGCAATACAAGTACATACAGTATATACACATCAAAACTGAGCCGATGGTTCTTCTCTCTCCGATGCTGCAGGAGTGTAGTGACTGTTCTAAATGAGCGAGGTCTTGCAATACAAGTACGTATAGTATTTTGTATTAAAGTTTTTGGGTTGTGGAACGAATCATCTGAGTTTCCTTATTTCTTATGGGGATATATGAGCGTTTTGGATTACAAGCATGCTTCTGGAATGAATTATGCTCGCAAGCCAAGGTTTTACTGTATTTATTAAACTCATCCCATCTTTGTATTACCATCTACAGCAGTGGTCTCAAACTCAAACCCTTTGCAGGGCCACATTTTGGATTTGAAAGGTACTTGGAGGGCCTAAGAAAAAATGGTTAATGTCTTATTAAAGAAATGACAATTTTGCATGAGGTAAAACTCTTTATAGTTTATAAATCTTTCCTTTTGGCTAAGTCTTAATAATAATATTGTCATTTATAGCTAAAGAGACATATGATCAAGAAACTGTTTTATTTTACTTTTGTGATTATGATAGACATACTGAGGGCCTCAAAATAGTACTTGGCGGGCCGCATGTGGCCCCCCGGGCCGCGTGTTTGAGACCACTGATCTACAGTGACCTTATCCACTGGAAAATTTTCTTTTTTTTTTTTTTCTCAGTATTTTTTATTTTCAACTTTTACATAAAGTGTACATAATAATAAAATACAATTGTTAAATGCATATTATCACTTTTATATCTAATACATTATATATCTAAATTTGATTTTCCCCCTCCCCCTCCCCCCACCCTTTTATTACTTTAATATAAATATTTTTATTTTTCAAATTTTTATAAAAAGTTTACAACATATTGGAATACAATTGATAAATATTCAATAACTTTTTTGTATCTAATACAATATAATCTAAACAAATTTTGTCCCATTTCACCTCCCTCCACCCTTTTATTACCTTTTCATACGTTACATTTTGTATAATATATTATAACATATTATGTATAAATTATTTTTTTTTTTTTTACCCCCCCTCTATGTGTGTCGAAAAAAAAAAAAATCCTTAAAAAGAAGAAAAGAAGAAGAAACATCATATTATTTAATCATTACAGTATTTTGTCAATGGCCCCCATATTTGTATGAATTTATTATATGTCCCCCTTTGTATTGCTATTGTTCTTTCCATTTTAAAAATATGACATATGGTATTCCACCAAAATGTGTAATTTAGGTTGTTGTAATTTTTCCAATTATTAGTTATATGTTGAATGGCAACCCCTGTCATAATTAATAAAAGCTTATTATTTTCTGGTGAAATTTGACTTTTTTTTCTCATCATCATTCCAAATAAAATTGTATCATATGATATTGCGATATGATTTTCCATTAATTTATTAATTTGTGGCCAAATTGAATTCCAAAAAATTTTTATATAGGGACAATGATATAATAAATGATCTAATGTCCCTGGTTTTAGATTACAGTGCCAGCATTTATTGGACTTAGAACTGTCTAATTTTTGCAAACGAGTAGGGGTCCAAAAAGCTCTATGTAATAAAAAGAACCATGTTTGTCTCATAGATGCTGACACTGTACATCTCATTCTCCAAGACCAAATTAGTGGCCATTGAGATGCATTAATTTGATGTCCAATCTCAATGCTCCAAATGTCTCTTAGACCATTTTTTGGTTTTTTATTCAAATATCCAGATATTAATTTATACCACAATGCGGCTTGATGTCCTAGGAAGTCTGCTTTAAAGCATAAGAATTTTAAACTATATTGATAATTCAATGTTTTCCATTCAGGGAACCCAACCTGAATGGCCTGCTTCAATTGCAACCATTTAAAACTTTGTGTTTTATTAAGACCAAATCTATGTTGCAATTGTGAGAATTCCAGCAGTTTACCTTCTGAAATAACATCATCTAGAGATCTAATGCCTGCAATAATCCAGTTCTTCCAAAGGATTTGAGCTCCGCCAATTTTGATCTTGGAGTTTATCCATATGGATTGATTAGTTGATTTGTATATTGGGATGGGTGTTAATTTATCAATAAATCTCAATGTTTTCCAAGTATCCATTATTATTTTATTTTCTCTGTATCTTCTAGGTATATTAATACTTGGCAAATGAACTAAATTTAGGGGAAACATAAGGCGCCATTCCAAATATAACCAATCTGGTGCATTATCTATAAGTTCTGGGAGGATCCAATACATACCCTGACGTAGAATATAGGCTTGATGGTACCTATAGAAATTTGGAAAATTTACCCCTCCCTCCTTAATTGATTTTTGTAAAGTTACTAAAGCTATTCTAGGTGTTCTAACAGTAATAGATAATCCTTACCAACTGAAGCAGTGTAGAAATCTAACATTCCTTGCTGTTTCATATAGTATTCATCAATTTTATCTTGCATATTGGTGAACATCTTTTCTATCTGTTCGGCAAACGTTCCCTGTGCATCAGCATTGTGTTTCTCAACTGCACTTTTTCTGTCCAGTTTGGCATGAAGACCGGACACATCTCTAGTAGTTTCTACCACTGTTCCAAGCAACTGAAATGAAAATCAGATTTGCATGAACCAGAAAGTCTGAAATACCTGCTTTGCCAGGATAACACAATATCCAATTGTTTTGACAGCTTTAGAGAGATATTTTGCATACTGTTTTAAGGACTTCGAAAAATGTTCCGATTCCAGCACAAAACCACAAGAATATATTTAGAAAACCTGCAAAAGTGAGGGACTAGCTCAAAACTCTTTGCACAATGATGCCCAAGTTATTAAAACTTACACACCAGATAGTTTTAAAAAAATTATGCATTGCATAAAAAGTTAAGTTGACAATTTTTTTGCAAAATGTCTGAATGACATGAATTCTACAAAACACTGAACACCACACATGCAAATTTGGGTGGAAATGTAGATGCGTCTTATGGAGCAAATATAACCCCCCCCCCCCCCCGGCCGTACCTTTTTTTTTTTTTTTTTCTTTATTCATTTTCAAACTTTCATCAAGTGTACAGGCATTAAATAAACAGCATTCAAGTCCAACACTTGCAACTCTTATTACTGTATAATATGTTTAGTTATAATTAACCCTCATCCCATCCCCCCTACCCATTATTCTTTTCTGAAATAAACAATAAAATGTATCCCTCCCCCCTCCCAGCATTAGATGGTGTATCTTACAATATAAAAAAGGAAAGAAAAATGGCATTTAATCATTACAATAATTCATTAATGGCTCCCAAATTTTAAAAAAATTCCAGTGATTTAGCGCTGGAGCTTCCCACGCTCCTGCTCCTCCCTTGCTGTACAGCTGCCTTCCAAGTCCACATGTCTTGTGGCAGAGAGGCGCACAAGGCAGGCATGAGCTTTTCGCGTTCCTGCCTGGCCCTAAGCTACTCCCTGAATGGCTGCCATCAGTATTAAGGGTCAATTTTTTGCTTCTGCCCTGTGGGACAGGGTATACCATTTGGTTCAGAATTTTTTTTTTCTTGGCATTTCCTCCTCTACAGGTAGGTGCATCTTATAGAGCAAAAAACACGGTAAATAGGTAAAAGTTAATAAAGGCGAGGAGCTTAAGTAAAGAGACTACACTGTGAAATGTTGAAGGAATTAAAGAAATATCACTTAAAGTTGAAGTTCATTGAATTTAATAAATGAATTTGTGTATCTTGTGCAATAAGCGTTGGTAAGAAGTTACAGATTATTTTCAGGCTACAGCTATGAAGGCAGCCTTCAAGCGAATTAAACTTAAGTGATAAGGACATTCACACAGTTTGACCAGTACAGCAGCTTGAAGAGAAAGTGAATGAATATAAGAATTGCCGCTGCTGGATCAGACCAGTGGTCCATCGTGCCCAGCAGTCTGCTCACGTGGTAGCCCCCAGGGCAAAGACCAATGCTCTGCTAGTACACCAAGAGAATACAGAAGCATATTTGGAGAGCTAGTACAGAGGAGGTCAGGAGGAATGGTAGAGGTAGCAGAAGGGAAGTGGTCCTGTATATGAACATTCAGTTGAGGACGGGCTGGGGAGGGTTTTGATGGCTGAGATGGTTAAGATGGGCTGGAGTGAGCTTTGATGGAGACTCCAGTAGATGAAACCTAAGCACACTACTGGGCAGGGCTCTGGGTTTCTGGCTCAGAAATAAGAAAAAGGACCATTTAAACTAAATAGTTAATTTATGGAGCATGTATGGTTTGGCAGACTGGATGGACCACTCGGGTCTTTACCTGTCGTCATTTACTATGTTACTATGAAACAGCTGGCAGTAAAGTGACTCCCAAACTGGGGAAGGAAGCATGCACCATTGTGGTAGCTTCCTTCCCTAGTTTGGGAGTCACTTTACTGCCAGCTGTTTCATAGTAACATAGTAAATGACGACAGGTAAAGACCCGAGTGGTCCATCCAGTCTGCCCAACCATACATGCTCCATAAATTAACTATTTAGTTTAAATGGTCCTTTTTCTTATTTCTGAAAAATTCTGACCTTGACCCTTCCATACCATCCAGCTATCGCCCAATTGCAAATATCCCTCTCCTAACCAAGATGCTAGAGTCCATCATTTCTTCCCAACTCACATCATACTTAGAGAGATTCTCTATTGTTTTACCCTATCAATATGGCTTTCATCCTAACTTCAGCACCGAATCCCTACTGTCTTCCCTGATTTCAAGGGTTCAACAACTTCACTCTCGAAACAAGTTCGCTGTCCTCCTACAATTTGACCTTTCCGCTGCTTTCGACGTTGTTCACCATGATATTCTTGTTTACTAACTCTCTGAGATAGGTATCAACTCCACAGTCCTAGGTTGGTTCTCTAAATTCCTCCGCTCTCGTTCTTACATTGTTAACATGACTGGCACCTCATCCTCCCCCTGGAAACCGAATTGTGGAGTCCCGCAAGGCTCTCCACTATCCCCTATCCTTTTCAACATCTATATGTCCTCCCTAAAACTCCTCCACCTATCCCCCCTTGAAACAATTTACACTTATGCAGACGACATCCTCGTCCTCCTCGAGACCGATTCGAACCGCACCGACCTGTCTAAGAACATATCCTCTTGTATAATGAACCTACAATCCTGGGCCCACACTGTGCAAATGAAATTGAATGAGTCCAAAACAAGACTTCTTTGGCTCGGTCCAAAACTAGATCACCTACCCACCTCCAACCCACTACCCTCTGGCTCCTCTCTGCAGCTTGAGTTCTCGAGCAAGGTCTTGGGCATCATCATTGATTCCACATTGTCCTTCAATGACCACCTCCAATCCTTGGTAAAAAAATGCTTTTTCAGCCTTCACATGCTGAGGAAAGTTAGATCCTGCTTCCATCAAAAACATTTTACCCTCCTTGTCCAATCCATCATCCTCTCCAGATTGGACTATTGCAACTCTATCTACTTAAGCCTAACTAAGAAAAACCTCCACAGACTCCAATGGATTCAGAATGCCGCGGCCAAGCTCATCTTCGCTAAAAGTAAATTTGACCATGTCTCCCCACTCCTGGCCAAGCTCCACTGGCTTCCAATAATCGCCAGGGTCCACTATAAATGCACCTGTTTAACTTTCAAAATCCTATTTGGTATCCTCCCTCCCTTTATCCCTCTTTCTTGGAATTCCTCAAACCCTAATACCACCAGATCCTCCCACAAATTAAAACTATCCTTCCCCTCGCTAAAAGGCATTTCCCACACAGGAAAGCTAGGGACCTCCCTCCACTTCAAAATCACTGAGCTCTGGAACAACCTTACCTCCCCTCTTCGGAACTTGAGCTCTCTCCAAGTTTTCCGCAAACATCTGAAAACCTGGCTTTTCTCAAAAAATGTAAGTCTCCCTCCAACTTAGGAATCAAGGAAACTCTTATATCTTGGCATCCCAAGTCCTCTAAATTTTCTTCACACTTCTACCTCTAACCCTCTGTTGTAGTTCCTTCCTATTTCTCCTACTGTAAACCGCGTCGAGCTCTACGAACGTGGAGATGATGCGGTATACAAACCTAAGGATTAGATTAGATTAGCAGCAACATAGCCAGAGCTGACTATTTCAAGGGCTCAAGGTTAACGGAGGGGGAGTAGGGGGGTACTAGGCATATAAATCTGAACCTTACTAGTTATAAAACAGACATTGAAAAGATTTGTGTTTATTAATATCTTTCAAACATTCTGGTAGATTATTCTCCAAAGTGGTACAAGTAGAAAAAGGTAAAGCAAGTCCTTAAATTGGACAGGGAGGATATGGAGAGAAGAGAACAAGGGAACAGAAAATGCTTCTTAACTTTGCAAATGTTTTATGGCTAGAACAATTTATTTTTGAAGCTTCATGTTAAAACTAAGCAAAATGTCCAGTAACCAATGCAATACTGAAAGATATGTGAATTTATAGAATTAGTCAATATTAAGACAATGTTTCAGCAGAATCACAGCAACCTCTCTAGTCTTACTTGGGATTACCTTGTTGGCTGTAGTATGCAGTTTCTTCTCATTTGTTTCCAAGGCAGATACCACATATTCTTCCTGTGCAAGCTGAAACCTGGAGTCCTCCAAATCTATTTGAGTCTGCTCAAGCTCCCTCTCAGTACTCTGCAGTATCACAGAGCAGTCATCAAGTTCCTTTTTATTTTCTGTAAACAACTCTGTAACCTTTAAAGTTTAAATTAAAAAAAAAAGGTTATCATGAGAGGATACTATCCCAAATATACAAATACATTTCTTCTGAGAAATTGCACTAAACGTTACCTAGCTAAGAGCTCAAGGCTGAAGACTGCCCTCTTAATGAGCACATTTAGCCACAGATTTTCACCAGGTAGCTAGATTTAGTCATACAGAAGAGGGAGGGGCTGAGGAAGGAAAGAAGTATACTGAAGGCATTTTGTATGGGAACTTCAACAAAAAAATTTTTTTTTCTTTATATTTATTGAAATTTTTACATAATCCACAAGAACATTCTTCTTCTACAAGTAAAACAGAAAAGGAAACAAACTCGCATTTATTGCTACTAGAAACATAATCAATCTTCCTTAGACCACTAACTCAAATGGGGGAGAAAAGTTGAATAAATTAAAGAGATACAATATTTAGGAATATATCAATAACTGAAAGGCTTAACAGCTATTAACCCCCTCTTTTCTGACTGTTCTTAAACATTTCCAGTAGCCAAACCTTTCAAATCTAGAAAAGCATGTAGCTGGTCTGGTGTATAGTAGACATATTTAACTCCTTAATCAAACATTTGCATGGATATGCTAATAAGAATGTCGTTCCAAGGGTTAAAGTCTCTACTCTCATGGTTAGGAATAATTTTCTTCGCTCCTGCGTTGTTCTCGTGACGTCGGAAAACATCCATACTTTCTTTCCTAGAAACACCAGTTGAGGATTTTGAAAATACAATCGCATAACTGCATTCATGTCTTGTTCAAAAACAAAAGAAATGAACATTGTGGCTCTCTCTGTGGTTTCAGAGATAGTAGATTCTAATAATTCAGTAACATTAAAAGAGTCTATTAGCAACAATTCCTCTATGCCTGGTGCAGTTCCTACAATTTTCTTTTTCGGCAAATAGTAAATTCTGTTAAGTGGAGGAAAATGCTCTGGGGAAAACTTTACTATTTCAGTTAAATACCTTTTCCACATTTCAGTAGGTGTAACCCCCAAGAACTTCGGAAAATTCAGACCTACATTTAATCTTCGATTATAATTTTCCAATTGTTCAATTTTTTTGCTCAAAACTGTTCGCTCCTTTATGAAGTTATTGGTTACAGTTTGAATATTTACCACATTGTCCTTAACTTCTTTTATCTCTGTTGAAAAGTCTCCTTTAACTTTCTCCAATGATTTACCCAGAGCATCTATAGTACTTACAAGTGTTGTTAATTCTTGTGAAGATTTGGCTACCTAGGTGTTTAACCGCTCGAGAGAGTCCCAAATCTTCAAAGGTGACCGTCTCCAACTTAGTTAATTCAGAGCCAGCTCCAGTGCTGGCTCGCGCTGCTCCCTTGCAATCCTTGCGGATCCAAGCCCCTGATATGGGGTCTCCCGAGCGCTAGCTTCCGCAAAGGGAGCTTCTGATAGGACCGCAAGTTCCTGAGCAGGGTTCGGAGGCGGAACAGGCGCTGGAGGGGAGAGAGAAACCTCCTGCTCAAAGTCTCCAGTCACTGTTCCAGCTGAAGAAAGCCCGAGCCTACCTCCCAGAACTTCGGGGCCAAAAGAAGCTGCGGCAAAGTCCAGGATAGATCTTTGGATAGGGGTAGAGGTCCGGACTGCAACGGGCTCAGAACGGACACTGCCCTTCCGTTTTGAATGAGGCATTCTGAATATGCAACCGAGGAAATATCTCCTGGACCGCTGGTAAAACCGCCGGCTTCACGCTGCCATCTTGACTCCTTCCCCCAACTTCAACAAAATTTATACTTTTGTATTTATGGTTTCTGCCAGCCTGAGATTTAAACCCCCCCCAAAAAAAAAAACAAAACACAACAACAAACAAACCACCACCAAAAAACAACTCAACAACAAAACCCTCCTTGAAGATCTACAAACCTCTTGCAAGGATAGAAAGCATTTGCTCCCTACTAAAAGTATAGTCTTCTCTTAAGACTAGCTTAGCTAGAATCAATCTTCCGAAAAATAGTTTGATATTTTCCACATTTTGACTATTGTAATTCCTTGGGTGTTCCTAATCCTTACTCGAGATCTCTGCAGACTACTCAGAACTCTGTGGCAAGGTTAATTACTGGAACTTCTAGATTTGAACACATCAATTGCACTGGTTGCCAACTAAGTATCATAGTCATTATAAATTGTTGCTACTTGGTTTTAAAACACTGGCTGGCAGGAAATCTCCAGTCTGACTTCCTTTGTATTCATTGACCAACACGAACTTATGTTCCTTGAATGGTAATGTCCCAGTGGTCCTATCTGTTTGTAAAATTCACCGCAAAGAATATAGGAAATCTATATTCTATGTGCATGGACCACAGTTATGGAACCAATTAGCTGAGCAACTGCGAGAGCTTGGTGATATTGACCGTCTCAAGATTTTGTTGAAAACCTTTTTGTTTAGGGAGATATAGCAATGCTGATTTTCTAGTTTTTTTTTCTATCAAGTGTTTTGAATTTTATTAAATAATTGCTGTTTTAATGTATTTGTCCTTTTTAAAATTATGTATATTTGTTGGAATCCACCTAGAAATGTTGACAGAATGGAATATACATTTTTTTAATAAAATTGAAAGTTAATGACTTTCCTGTAACACTTCCATACTTAAACTTAATGGAAGTAGTAAAGCCAGCAGTCTCATCTCATGCTTTCCACATGTTTGAGCAAACAGAAGAAAAGTCCAACAAAGACTGCAGTACAAAAACAGCAAACACGAAACAAGAAAAAACTGCAGACAGTATGTACAAAATGCAGGCTGTGTTTATTATATCAAATATTAAATGCGGTCAATAATACCACCTTTTTACAAACCAAGGGATCCGACACGGTCCGTGTTGCGGTAAACATGCCTTCCTCGGGGGTCCATGGTTAATAAGGTTTTAAGACAAACTGCAATTAAAATTGATGAACAAAAGCCTATGCAATCAATGAACGCAAGCCGACGGTTCCAATGCAAAATGGATACTGGAGCAAAAACTATTTTGCGCTGGAACCATTGGCTTGCGTTCATTGATTGCATAGGCTTTTGTTCATCAATTTTAAATGCGGTTTGTCTTAAAACCTTATTAACCATGGACCCCCTGAGGAAGGCGTGTTTACTGCAACACGGACCGTGTCGGGTCCCTTGGTTTGTAAAAAGGTGGTATTATTGACCGCATTTAATATAATAAACACAGCCTGCATTTTTCACATGCTTGAGACATTAAAAAAAGTACACAGTATGTTTTAATAAAATATCATAATAGCCAAGCTGGGTCACCACCAGATTCATGTCCACTGTTTCTGGGAAGACAGACTTTGCCAAGCACATACTTGGATCCAATTCACTGACTGGGCAGATGACTTCATGAAAACATAAGCTTTTTACTGTGAAGCTAGTGCTTGAGCTAGTGGTATGACTCCAATATTGAAAGTGCTTCAGATTAGATGACCATGGCACCATATATAGGAACTAAATTCAGGGGCAAGATGGATGGCAGATACCAGTCTTAATTACAGACTCGTAGTTAAATTCTATGATGGTTAAAAAATAAAATTCCTGCCATCAAGTATGTTGAAATAAGGATATTCAGTGTACCACTGGGTATGCAGTTTTATTCTGTATCCCAACTTACTCTTTTTAGCTCCTCCTCCAGGACAGCAATTTTCTCTGTATACTCTGCAATTTGTTCCTCCTGAGTAGCCAGTTGTCCATGCAATGCTCTAAACAAAACCCCAGACAAATCATAAGCTACAGAATTTTGTTCAATATGAATTCATCAGCTATCCAAGATCAAATGATTTCTGATACAGATGTTAACTAGCTTCTGCAATAATAAATATTTATGCAATTAAGTTGTAAATTATACATTTTTTCTGTAGAAAATCTTAACTCGTACTATGCAAGATAGGTTCATCATGAATACAGACTTTGTCACTGTTCCCTTCCTTGCAGATAAGTTCAGGTCACCGTCCCCATGTCATTCTTTGAGGGAAGAATTAAAGCATGAATGGGCACAAACACTGAACCTCAAGCTATGTCTTGAAGAATGCTGGTGCAGAAGAGGTTGAGAGAGACATTAAAGAATGATATGGGATAGTGAACAGCCTAGAAACAATGAGATATACGGTAAATCAATTTCAAGGGGCCATAAGAACCAAGGCTCCTAGATTAGTGGTAGTTTTTGGGTGCTATGCTTACCCTTGTATGATTTTATGTTTACTATGCTTGCTGGAAGTTCACATGTCAATGATGGATATTATCTATTGTGTTTTTGTCTTTTGAAGCTAACAAGATGGCGGACAGTTAAGTCATCTACTGTTTCATCTCCATCCAACTACTTTTTATACTTTCTTTTCTTTTGTCTTTTTTTTATTTTTATTACTGATCTCTAATTTTTGCTTTTATCTTTGATCTTAGTTTCTTTTTTCTGAGTTTCTTTTCCTTTATTATATATTTATTTTTCAAAATACTTACTGTCTTTTGTGATTTGACCGTTGGTTCCATCTCGGCAGTTGAGGGGCCCCTCGCTTGTGGTTCACTAGACTTTGTGGTGGCAGCTGGGAAGGACCGATCTGAAGCCTTGTTTTTGGATGGACATGACCTGGATCCTTTGCTCCAGTTTGCCGGAGGCTGCGTGCCGCAGTTTGCCCCGGTTTGGGAGCAGGGGGAGAGGTGGCAGATATCAAGCAAGCAGCCGGAGGCAACAATCGAACCAAGCTCCTAAGGCGAAAGTTGTTCAGATGTGGTGCTGTGGTCGATGGCCTGCAGAGAGGGGAGCTGGGAGGAGCCTTCCCACGGAGCTCTCTTTCCGGATATGCTTGACGGTTCATGCTGGAGCGGATGACTCGCCGGCCTCGGCGCCCCGTGGTCAGTGTGGTCCTCTTCGCTGCATCTGCCTATTTCCTGCGCTCCTGGCATCGGCAACGGTGACCTGTTCGGTGCTTGGCCATCCTGAGTCTGGGGGCTACTGCACTGGAATCACGGCATCTATCAACCCAGCTTTTTCTTCGGAGTTTCACACCGAGGCCTCACGGTCTGAGTGCTGTGGAGATCGCGGCAGCAGCAGAGCAGGAGTTCCCTGTTTTCCCCAGATCTTGCGGCACCTACTTGCACCAAGATTGGTGCTAGGTGGCTTTTGTGCAGAGTGGAACACTGGCAGCCAACACATGCCTCATCTATGGCAGTCATCTTGAAGCAGTCGTTCAGTATAGCAGCTGGAACACGGGCAGTGAGTCGTAAGGATTATATGAAGAAGACCATCACAGAGAAGGAGATTTGAAATTGAAGCTGAAACTTTAGACTGAAGTCAATGTTTTTTATTTTTTATTTTTTTCCAGTTTATCTAATTATTTCTTATTCATTGTTTTGCCATTTGTTTTTTGTCTTGTTCTACTTCTACTATTTAAATTTCCCCAGAATTCCTTGTTCAACAGTTCCTCCTTCTGCATCTATACCTTTCTCTCCTCTCTTCTCCCTCCCAAAGTACTTAATTCAATACAATCTTGTTAGAATGTTTATTTTCTTAATCTTTCCTCTATCTGTACTTTTCACTTCTCTATTACTCTTTAGGTACTTTAGTTAGATTGTGAGCCTTCGGGACAGTGAGGGAATTTTCTAAGTACCTTCCTTACTTATAATTTTAATGTATATTTTCTGTAACCGCTTAGAACCTAACGGATGTAGCGGTATATAAGAAATAAATTACATTACAATTACATTACAAAAGGTTGTCGTTAAGTTTCAAGTTTTATTAAAATTTGATTTGATCGCTTATCAGACTCCTAAGCTGCTGGAGGGAAGGGGGAGAGGTGCTGGACCTGTTAGGGGAGGGGCAGAAGGGAAGAGAATAAGGGGGGAAAAATAGATGCCATACTAAGCAGATGGAAGTGGAAATGAAATACTGAACACAGAGAGGAGAGATACAGAGAGGTATCAGAAACAGAGAGGAAATAATGGGCATTGAGAGGAGAATAGGAACAAAGTCACAAAGGAAGATGCTGCATGGGAATGGTACAGGGATAGAGAGGGGCAATGCCAGACATGGGAGGAAGTATATGGACACAGAGGAAAAGTGCTAGATGTGGGAGAGAATAGGAACACAAAAAGGGAGATGAGTAATGCAGGACAGAGTAGTGATGATAAATACATGGAGATGCTAGATGGGGAAGTATAGGGAACACAGAAAAGGGAAAGATAAGTACACAAAGATGGATGGTAATCATAGAGAAGAAGATGTAAAATGAGCAAGACACACCGGAAAATGAGTTAAGAGATGACAGAGGAAAACAAACCAGAGTTTGGAACCAACATGACTTGAAAAATAAAAATGACCAAACAAAAAAGGTAGAAAAAGGAGAAATTAGTTTCTTACCTGTTAATTTTCTTTCTTTTAGACTCTCCACTGATGGGTAATAGCTCACCATGACCAGCAGGTGGAGACAGATACCAAACATTTGGTTATAGTACTTAATAGCTGTCCCTCCCACTATCTAACAGTCTGCAAATAGCCAAGCAGAACTAAGAAAGCTAACCAGAAAACAGTAACACTCCTAACACGAGTATCAACCAATAAATAGGAATGCTGTTGGAAAATGATTAGGACAGGCCCTTGCAGCAAAATTTCCCCACAGCTCACCAGCTGAGCCACAGCCGCTGTTCTTTGATTTCCCCGGCCCTAGAAAAATGCTAGAATCCGTAGAAAAAGCAAAATCTTCACGTGAAAAAACCTGCAAGAACAAACAGACAAGTTGGGGTGCTGTACTCATCTGGAGAGTTTAAAAGAAAGAAAATTAGCAAGTAAGAACCTAATTTCTCCTCCTTTGTCAACCTCTCCAGACTGGTACAGCCTTCACTGATGGGACATACCAAAGCAGTACCCATCACACGTGGGACCTCCGAAGGGCTGACACCAGAACACGCTCACCGAACACTGTGTCCCGACGCACCTGAACGTCCACAAGGTAACGGCGAACAAAGGAATACAGAGAAGATCAAACCACAGCCTTACAGATATCCACTAGAGGCACAAGAGAAGGCTCAGCCCAAGAAGCTTCCTGACCCTGAGTGGAATGAACCTTGAGAAAATCCGGAACAGACTTCTTCTGAAGGCAATACGTGGAAGCGATAGTCTCCTTTTTTTTTTTTTTAAATCTTTATTCATTTTCAGAAATTACAACAAGTGTACAATAATTGCTCAGAAATATATTAATTAATCACTTGACAATCTTATTTGTAATCCTCCAGATATATAAATATAAAAGAATCCCATCCCTCCCACCCATATATTAATAATTAACAATTATCAATTATTGTCATTCATATTCCCACCCCCCCTTTATCTTAACCAATACTGAGGTGTTTAAGATGTCTGATCATTAGAATAAATAATCAATGGCCCCCAAATCTTTTTAAACTTATTATAATTACCTTGTTGCATAGCAAGCACCCTTTCCATTTTATAAATATGGCATACTGAATTCCACCAGAAAGTATAATTTAGTTTAGTATAATCTTTCCAATTTCCTGTAATCTGCTGAATGGCAACCCCTGTTAATATTAATAGAAGTTTATTATTATTCGCTGAAATTTGGCTTTTAAATCTCATTGATGTACAAAATAGTACAGTATCATATGAAAGGCCAACATGATTTTCTAACAATGAATTAATTTGGGGCCAAATTAACTTCCAAAAGGCATTTATATAGGGACAGAAAAATATCAAATGATCTAATAATGTCCCAGCTTCTAAACCACAATGCCAACATCTATTGGACCTCCTTAATCCAACGCGCAATGGTAGCCTTGGAAGTGACATCCCCTTTACGAGAACCTGCTAAGAGGACAAAGAAATGATCCGATTTCTGGAAATCCTGGGTCCGCTGAACGTAAGAGCGAAGGACCCGGCAGACATCCAAACTTGCGCAACTGCTTCTGCTCTGAAAAGCCCTTCCGACTTCAACACCAGGAGGACTACTGACTGACATGAAAATGCGAAACACCTTCAGAAGAAAAGAAGGAACAAACTGCAACACAACACGCTCTCTAGAAAACTCCAGGAAGGGAGGCCTACAAGAGAAAGCCTGCAGCTCAGAAACGCATCTTGAAGTAGTAATAGCCACCAAAAAGACCGCTTTGAGAGTAAGGTACTTCAACGAGCAGGAACCCAAGGGCTCAAAAGGAGGGCACACAAGCACGGACAGGACCAGATTGAGATCCCAAGCCGAAACCAAAGGCGGCACTGGAGGCCGAAGCAATTTGGCCGCCCTCAAAAAGCGAACCATGTCCGGCAGAGATGTCAAGCATCGACCCTGAAGCAGCCTGCGAAAAGCAAGCAAGCTAAATCCAGAGAGAAGACCAGGCCAGGCCCCTGTCCAGGCCATCCTGCAAGATCTCCAAGATGTTAGGCAAAGAGGCGCAAAAGGGAACCATCCCTCAAATATACGCCACACACGCACATAAGCCCTGGAAGTCTCTGGGACCCCAAGAGAGTTATCTGAATAACCTTTCTTACCTAGGCATTCCCACTCAAGAGCCAAGATGTAAGATAAAAGGGACCCGGATCGAACATTGAAATGGGACCCCCGAGTCAGAAGGTCGGGTGAGAGGGGCAGTGGAAGAGAATCTGCCACGAGATGACGAACCAGATCTGCATACCACGGGTGCCAGGGCCAATCAGAATCATGCAGCTGGGGTGCCGAGTAATTCAAAGAACTCTGCCCACCATTGGGATCGAGGATGGGACACTTACAGGTGGCCCGCCATTGGCCATGGCTGTATCAAAGCATCCAGCCCCTTGCCTTGAACTTTCCTGCGCTGACTGAAGAACTGTGGCGCTTTGGCGTTGACACTCATGGCCATCAGGTCCATGACCAGCTGACCCAAGTCTGCACAATCAATCCGAAGGCTGTGGGACCGAGACACCACTCTCTGGGATCTAGCATACAACGACTGAGGAAGTAAGTCTAGACATTTTCCACTTCTGCTATGTGGGAAGCCGAGATGTCCAGAAGATGAGTCTCTGCCCAGGCCATGAGCAGAGCCGCCATGACAATTGACATAGGTCATCGCTGTGGCATTGTCTGAGAGCACCTGAACAGACTTGCCCGTCAACAAGGTCTGGAGCGCTAGCAATGCCAGTTGGATGACTCTGGTCTCCAGAACATTGATCGACCAAGACACCTCCTTTTGGAGACCAGCTGCACTGAGCCAAGCGACAGACACTGAGCTCCCCAACTGAGGAGACTGGTGTACGAGAGAAGAACTGTCCACTGGGGCTGATCCAGACTCACTCCCTGCACCAGACTGGAAGATTTTAGCCACCAACGGAGAACATCTCTGCACAGTTGCATCTCTGCACAGTTGAAGAAAAACTGAAAGGGAATTCTGGGCTCTGACTCCATGAAGGAGGTGATCAAAGCTGTAAGTGTTCAAACTTCTGCAAGTCCAGTTTGTGGGAACAAATTGGGCACCATACATATGGACTTCTGAGTGGATGTAACAGAATGAATGTTTAAAAAACAACACACACATCCCAACCAAACCTCAAATTCTGGAAGTATTGCCCTATTTCAAGAGGGGGGGGGGCAGAGCGGGGTGGGGGCAGTAGGAAAGCAAACATACCACATCTAGGAAGAAAAAGAAACTAAACCAGTTCTAGGTCCTAGAGCAGGTGTTTTCATACCAATCCGATTTACAAGATATCATGATCTGCCTCTACCATTTGCAAATCTCTCAAAATATGCAGTGTGGACATTCATTTTTGCAAATAAGAGAAAATGCTAAAAAATCTCAGATATATTTATTATGAGTTATCCTGAAAACCTGACTGGCTGGATGTGTCCCAAGGACTGAGTTGAGAACCTGTCCTAGAAACTGAACTACAATATGATAAAAGTAGAACTTGCATGCCACTTCCAAATTCACATTTAACAAAACCTAAAAACTCACCAATAGAAAGAGCAACCTTTGGTTTCTAGCCCTCTGCAGCATTCACAACCCTGTTCCTTATGTCACATCAAGTAGTAGTTTATAGTTTATTATGCAATTTTTACAAACTCAGATCCTGTAGAAACTCACTCATAGTTATCAGGAGAAATAAACACGCCGTTTTTCTCTCTGGAAGCAGCAAGGTCACGCTTTAGACGTTCAATCTCTTCAGTATATTCCTGTAAAATGGAGAAAAAAAAAACCAAAAAACAACAACTCAGAATTATTGGTTTGTGATAAAAGCAGCTTGTGATGAACCCTATCCTGGAAAGCTACAGCTCGGCTCTGCTTTGCACAGAAGTGCATCCCAAAACAGTTATGCTCAGTCTGAAAAATGCTCTGGCATCTCAAAATAAATCTGTGGCAGTGACTCAAGAAGCAGCTGACTGAGGTATCGCAGTATTTCCAAAGAATGCCACATTGACAAATACATTCCTATGGTCAGTATATCTCTAGAAATCAAATATAGACAAAATCACAGATCAAGATGTTACGATTGAAAGGTTACCACTGATAAGACTCCTGGGGAAACTGTAGGACAACAATTACCATTCCCTAGGAATACCAGTCTTCTGCCCCTTCCTTGGGACCCACCTGCTACAGACCTCTGCCTCTTGCAGCTCCTTGGGGAAAAATCCCTTTTCCTTTGAGCAGATTGTGAGTTAGGACTCCCTCCTCCCCAAAGAACTCCTCCTTTCCTCTGTCTCTGGGAACTGGCCTGCCTTCCAACAGGCTCCTTCCTTCTCTCTGGCCTCTGAGGAAACCAACCCTCCTATACTGTGGACCTCTTTATTTTCTCTTGTTACTTCAGTGTGCTCTAACGACACCCTCTCTCTTTCTCTGGGGTTCCTGAAGAACCCAGTTCACACAGGCTTCCCTGATTAGGAGCCTGAAACACTAATGAATTCCCCCTCCCCCTGCTGAGGTTTACCCTGTCTATTCTTATAAGGTAAGTACTGGGGATTTCTTTGTATTTTTCAGCCTGTACAAACAGTAATATCAGCAATTATAGTAGAAAAGGGATGCAAGGTTCTCTCCTCCTCCTTTCCTTGTCAGCATGGCAAAAAATTATCTAAAAGGAGAAATTAGGTTCTTACCTGCTAATTTACTTTCTGTTAGCTTCTCCAGACCAGTAGAGGTTAATCTTTACGAATGGGTATATATCCAATCATGACCAGCAGGTGGAGACTGAAAACAAAACTGTGGGACAGTATATAATATACTCCCTTCTCTATTTACATCAGTCTGCCGAATAGCCAAGCAGAACTAAGAACTGGAAAACAGAAAGAAAACAATACTCCGAACAGGAGTAACAAATAACATACCCAAATGCTGTTGGAAAATGCAGAGGAGAAATACCAGAAGGAAAATGTCCCCACAGCTCGCCAGCTAAGCCAGCCGAGCCACAGCCGCTGTTCTTAAATTCTCCCCGGCCCTAGAAAAATACTAGAACCCGCAGCAAAAAACAAAAACTGCCCGCGAAACAGCCCCAAGCACAACAACAATAGACAGGGTGGGGACCTCTACTGGTCTGGAGAAGCTAAAAGAAAGTAAAATTAGCAGGTAAGAACCTAATTTCTCCTTCTTTAGCACTCTCCAGACCAGTAGAGGTTAATCTTTACGAATGGGACGTACCAAAGCAGTCCCTCACACGGGCGGGACCCCCGAAGGGCCGACACCAGAACACACACACCGAACACCGCGTCCTGACGCGCCAGAACATCTACCCGAAAAAGTCTGACAAAGGAATACAAGGAAGACCAAACCGCAGCCGTACAAATGTCCACTGGAGGCACGAGCGACGACTCAGCCCAAGAAGCCGCCTGACCCCGAGTAGAATGAGCTTTGAGAAACTCCAGAACGGGCTGCTGCCCCAGAAGAGAAGCGGAAGCAAAAGTCTCCTTGATCTAGCATGCAATAGTAGCCCTAGAAGCGCCAGCCCCTCTAAGAGGACCAGTCAGAAGGACAAAGAGATGATTTTATTTCCTGATCTCCTGGGTCCGGTGCACATAAGAGCGAAGGACCCGACCAACATCCAACATGCTCAGCTGACTTTGCTCAGAAGAGCCCTCCCAACTACCCAAGACCGGGAGGACCACAGATTGATTGACATGAAAAGGAAAAACTACTATTGGCAGAAAAGGAAGGAACAGGCCTCAAGACAACCTGCTCCCTAGAAAACTCCAAGAAGGGAGCCCTACAAGAGAAAGCCTGTAGCTCAGAAACACGCCTAGCGGAAGAAATGTCCACCAAAAAGACCGTCTTCAGAGGAAGGTCCCTCAAAGAGCAGCCGCCCAACGGTTCGAAGGGCGGGTGCATCAGAATAGAGAGAACCAGACTGAGATTCCAAGAGGGAATAGAGGACCGCACGGGAGGCCTGAGCACCTTGGCCGCCCGCAAAAAGCGAATCACATCAGGAATGGCTGTCAAACGCTGACCCGTCACAAACCCCTGAAAGGCTGACAAGGCCACAAGCTGAACCCAGAGAGAAGCCGAAGCCAGGCCTCTATCCATGCCATCTTGCAAGAACTCTAAGAAGTTAGGCACAGAAACGCGAAGAGAGACTACTCCCCGCACCTGGCACCACCCCTCAAAGAAGTGCCAAATCCAAACAGAAACCTGAGAGGTAGAAAGCCTCCAGGACCCCAAGAGTGTAGAAATCACCCTATCTGAATACCCCTTCTTACCAAGGCGACCCCTTTCAAAAGCCAAGCCGTAAGACAGAAGGGAGACAGGTCGAACATGGGAATGGGACCCTGCGTCAGAAGGTCGTCCAAGGGAGGCAGAGGAAGAGGATCCGCCACCAGAGTGTCACCAGATCTGCGTATCACGGATGTCGAGGCCAATCTGGAGCCACCAGAACCCCCAGACCCGGAAGGCGAACAATGCGGAGAAGAACTCTGCCCACTAATGGCCACGGAGGGAACCTGCACAACAGCCCCTCTGTTGGCCATGGTTGAACCAGAGCATCCAGACCCTCGGCCAGTCCATCCCTGCGACGACTGAAGAAGCGGAACACCTGGCCTTGCCACTTGTGGCCGACAGGTCCATCAGGGACTGACCCCAAGCCGGCATTATCAACTGAAGAGCCACAGGGCTGAGACACCACTCTCTGTGATCTAAGATGTGACTGAGGAAGTTCGCCTGAAAAACCTCTACCCCGGCCATGTGAGAGGCCGAGAGGTCCAGAAGGCGTGACTCCGCCCCAAAGCATGAGCCGAGCCGCCTCCTCCGCCACCTGAGCGCTCTTGGTGCCTCAACGATTGACATAAGCCACCGCTGTGGCATTGTCAGACCGGACTCTGACCGACTTGCCCCTCAAGCGGGAGCGGAAGGCTAATAGCGTCAGAGGGACGGCTCTGGTCTCCAACATGTTGATTGACCAGGATGCTTTCTCCATGGACCAGGTGCCCCTAGACACTGAGCCCCCCCAACCGAGGAGATTGGCATCCGAGAGAAGCACCGTCCACTGCGATAGGTCCAGACTCATCCTCTGGACCAGATGAGAGGTCTGGAGCCACCAAAGAAGACTGCAGCGCGTCAAGCCTCACAGAGGGACAGGGACCTCCAAACTGAGCCACTGGGGTGACCATCTACGGAGCCGAGCATACTGAAGAGACATGTGGGCCCACCACACAACATCCAGGAACGCTGCCATCGACCCCAAGACTTGGAGGAAATCCTGCGCCCGAGGACACCGGGACGCCAAAAGAAGGCGAATCTGAGATTGCAATTTGCTTACCCGGGCCTCTGGAAGGAAGACCTTCCCCAAGGAGGTGTCGAACAGAACTCCAAGGTACTCCAGATACTGAGCAGGGACCAACCGACTCTTGGAAAGGTTGACCACCCAGCCCAGCGACCGGAGAAACTCAACCACCCGAGCCGTAACTCGGGCGCTCTCCTGCAACGACTTCACCCGAAACAACCAGTCATCCCAGAAGGGGTGCACCAGAATGCCCTCTGACTGCAATGCCACCGTGACGACCACCATCAACTTGGCGACCGTCCGGGGAGTCGTGGCCAGGCCCAAGGGAAGCACCCAGAACTGATAGTGCAGACCCAATATCACCAAGCAAAGAGCTGAGGAGCGGCCCGAATGGAAACAGGCAAGTAGGCCTCCGCCAGAGCGAGAGAAGTCAGGAACTCCCCCGGCTGAACCGCCAGAAGGACAGACTGCAGTGTGTCCATGCGAATAAAAGGGAATTCTGAGAGTCCTGTTGACCTCAGTTTAAACCAAGGATGGGCCGAAAGGTCCCCTCCCTTTAGGGCCCCATAAAGGAAATGGCGTACCAGCCGATACCGCACTCCTGAGGGGACACTGGACAACTGCTTAGAGATCTAGCAAGCGCTGAAGGGTCTGGCGAAAGGCTAGCATCTCCCATGCCACCTGACATGGAAAGGCTAGATATGATCCGGCAGAGAGCAGATAAAATTCAAGTACATAACCGTCCCGCACCACCACCAGGACCCACTGATCGGACGTGATCTTGGCCCACTTTGGAAACAAGTTGCGAAGCCTGGCACCCCCGGGAACCAAAGGGGGCGCCGGCAAAGAGACATCGCGCAGGACGGGCAGCAGGGAAACCGGGGGGGAAACTCCCAGCCCCCCGACGGGCCCCCTGAAAAAGACTGCATGCGCTAAGCCAACCGACCCCGGGGAAAAACCGGAAGCCTGGAAAGAAGCAGTCCCATGCCCCAGGTGAAACTTGCGAAATTCCCGCAGACGCCCCCGGGCAATGCCAACCCGAGAAGCCGGGCGGGCACGGTCCTCAGGCAGATGGGGCACCTCCGGGTCCGTCAGAGTCTGAACCACCGGATCTAAGTCCTCTCTAAACAAAAAACAACCCCCGAAAGGGAAATTTTGGGAAGTTCAGTTTTGGACACAGCAACCGCCGACCAAGCGCGAAGCCACAAGGTACAGCGTGCGGCCACCAAAAGACCCAGACTTAGCAGCACCAAGTCACAAAGAACAACCGAGAGGAACGAGGCAGTCATCTCAAACTTCACCACCTCCAGATCCACTAAGGACCAGTCATCAGACTCACGATCCAGGACATGCTCAGACCACCGAAACACGGTGCGAGCCACCAGCCCCACACAAATAGCTGCCGGGACCCCCAAGGCAGAGACCTCAAAATTATACTTAAGAAGTGTCTCTAACGTACGCTCCTCAGAGACCCTAAGAGCAGATCCGTCCATAACAGGCACGGTATGCCGCTTAGGAAGTGCCGAGACCACCGCGTCCCCCATTGGCGTAATTAAGGTAGCCCTATCCCCCTCCGGGATGGGATACCCATGAGCCAAGGCGCACACCAAACGAAACGGCGCCCGTAGGCCACTGCGCCAACACAAAATCCCGAAAATCCTGAAGCACAGGAAAAGAGCGGGAAACAGGACAGACTCCCTGAAGCAGAGGGGCCCCCATACGCGGGGTCTCCGGTGGCGCAACTTCGAAAATGCAGCACCAAGGAGACCTGCTACATCAGGTCTAAAAGCTCATCCCTCTGAATAAAAAGCGCACCACGGACGCATCTGCTCTGGAAGACGGGAAAACCGCCGCCCCGCTGCCAGCGGGCGTCCCCTCTAGAGGATCCTGGAAGCCCGCCAAAGCAGCCAGGTCCTCAACCATGCCAACACGCTCCTCCGACCACCAATTCGCAATCCAAGCCCCCCCGCGGACGCTTGGATGAGGGAGGAGAAAGAGGGGACACCAAACGAAAAGAGGGAGGCAAGCCATAGGGGGCGCGGAGGGAAAACCACCCCCGAAATCCCCCAGGTGCACGTGGGACCCCCAATTGTCTGCACAAAGAAAGAAATTAAATTGGGGACAAAAAAACCCTGGGGGTCCCCAGGGACTCCCTGCCCCAGCAGGGGTCCCTGCTGAAACCTGCCCCTGTGTTTGCAATACAGGGGGAAGGTCACCTGAGGTTGCAGACAAAATGGAGGGGCCAGACAGAGAAAATGGCGAAGTTCCCGCCAAAAATGCTCCCTCCATGGCCTGTAGCGGCTGAGAAGGCTGAACAGTCCCAGCCGCTAAAACAGGCAAGTCGGCATCAGCTGTCAAAAAATCAGCTGAGAGGGAATCCTTCGGCGAATCCCTCCGTGGGCGGTTGGGGAAGACCGGGCTTCCCCACTGCTCCCAGCCGACTCGCGAGGCACCATCGGCGGGGAGCTCTGGGCGCCTGCAGCCGCTGCCGACGGAGCTCCACCACCTCACCGACCCAAACCGCCGAGTTCAGGCCGGCCGCGAGTGCCTCGCGGCTGGACCTAATTGTGTCCCACTCCCCCGGAGAAGGGCACAATTGCTCCATACGCGACCTAGCTAGAAAAAAAGTGCCGGTTAGATGAAAAAATACAGTAAAATACAGTTTTCTTAAAGGGAAACAACCCTCCAGACCAGCACTACCTCAGGATTTTTTTTTTTTTTACAGAACAGACTCCACAGGCTCTCGAAGCAATATGCCTTGCTTGATTTAGGGGGCAAGGCTTACTGCTGAGGCTCCTCTAAAAAAATGTGGGGAGGTGGAGGAAGTGGGGGGAGGGACCCCGCTCAAGACCCGCCGGGTTTGACACCCCCGAGGTCGGACGGACCCCCAAACAGGGCCCGCCCAAGCTCTGTCCGGCCAAAAACAGGGACTAGAAACCCCCTAAACAAATTCCAACAGCCCTACCAAGGGAGATGGGTACAGATCACTCAACACCTGCTGGAGACTGAAAGAAGACTGATGTAAATAGAGAAGGGAGTATATTATATACTGTCCCACAGTTTTGTTTTCAGTCTCCACCTGCTGGTCCTAATTGTAAAGATTAACCCATTCGTAAAGATTAACCTCTACTGGTCTGGAGAGTGCTAAAGAAACAGCTTTCCTCCGACTCTGCATTGCTGCTAATCACCATCAGCTTAGAAAACTATTGTTCACTCAGTGCCTCCCTGGGATTGCTTCAGATCTGAGCTGAAGAGCCCAGTGCATTTTGGGACATGTAGTTCACTATATGAGACACCATCAGAAGGGCACCTGCTACTTACTTTTAAGCTGACACTGCTTAAACTTGGGGTTTAGTCTGGAAGTATTGCCCACTCTCCCTTAGTAGCTCTGATGACACACAAAGTGTCACAAAACGCATGATGTTGCAAAATGATGGCTCATGTAGGAGAGCTGAAAAAGGATAAATTAGGTTCTTACCTGCTAATTTTTGTTCTTTTAGCTTCTCTAGACTGGTACGGTTCCCCACCCTGTCTTTCTCAGTCTTCACCTGCTGGTCACAGTGAGATGTTACCCATCAATAAAGAATTGTACCAGTCTAGAGAGCGATAAAGAATGCGCTTGCCTCTCCATCTCAGAAGTGGAGATGTAAACAAAATCCAAAAGGAATCTCTACAACTACTATAACTAACTAACTAAGAATTTCAACGACAGCATTGGAGTAGTGATTTGGGGCAGGGGATATTCTTGAATTGGTAGTCTCTCATTGTTCACCCTACCACCACCCCCTCCCGACTGAAAGTTCTTCAACACAGATTACACAAAAAAGTACCTTGATAAGAGCCCTTTTGGTAAGTTTCTGGTTAACCTCAGGTTTATTCATAATATTCTTTGCTCTATGAGCATACTCCATAGTACTGAGAGTTTCCTGTAGTAATAGGAAGAAAAACAAACAACGCCCCCCCAGATAGTTGCATTAAATCACCATCAGCATAAGCATTCATCTAGACATAACTTGTACAAGCAAGATAAGTTATTTGCTAAGAGAGCAGATCAGAATTACAACACGTCTTATACCTCCATGTTTATAGAGGCAGGGGAAACTGTGGCAATTATTGAGGTCTTTGTACGACCTCCCAGAGAGTCCTGCAGGATCCGCGTGAGTTTGGACTCTCTGTATGGAATGTGAGGGGCTCTTTCCACAAGTGATGTGATGACTCTTCCCAAAGTCAACAGAGACTGGTTTATATTTCCAGCTTCACGAGCTCTTTTATCAACAGCTCCAGAACGACCTATGTTCTCACTTCCTGCTAGATCAACCTGAAAAAAAAAAAAAAAGGTCATCATTGAATGTTAACTGACAAAAAGTGTTAAAGATTCCAACATAGGCACTGCTTCCTATAAAATAGGAGACCAATCATAATACTCAGTAATTTCTATACTAGTGTAGTACATACAAATTATTCTATAAGACTATTTTTGTTTTCTGGTTTTGTCAGTGTGCAAAAAGCTGCAATCATAAGACCTGGGGCATAGTATGTCAATTCAGTAAAAAAACAAAAACAAAAAAAAAACCCCAACATGACAGGCTTACCAGATTGAGTTTTCCAATCTTAACAAGTTCCTCTCCATCAACTGTAGTTTCTTTCATGTGAATAGTAACAGAAAATACAGAATGGGAACGACTAAAAAAAAAAGTAAAAGTTAGTCTCATAAGCAGACAGATTATAAAACTGAACACAATATGCAAAAACAGAGATATAGCCATGCATCCTATATAATAAAAGGCTAGCCGCGCATGCGGACTCCTATTTGCGTGCTTCCGTGATCAGTAGGTCTGTGGTCGCAGGAGTACGCATGCGCGTTTATATGTCATTAGCCGCCGATCGCTTCCACAAGCCGGAACCGCAGCTAACCGCCGATCTCCATTCCTTCAGCGGGGAGGGGGGTGTCTGGGAGGAGAGGGATCGCGGCCGCTCAGCGCCCCCACCGAGGAGCCCATCAACTTTCCGCTGCCTGGGACCCGAGTCCTTTGCCGCCCCCCCCCTTCCCACGGGCCCGACTGGCGATTTAAGCAGCATGTGCAGCAGTCTTCACACGCTGCTTCGGGCCCTTCTACTGCCCTGCCGTGTCTCTGATGATGTCATCAGGGACGTGCCAGAGTAAATCAGGGTAGTAGAAGGACCCGAAGCAGCGTGTGAAGACTGCTGCACATGCTGCTTGAATCGCCATGTGTAGTCGGGCCCCCGGAAGGGAAGGGGGGGGCGGCAAAGGACTCGGGACCGCGTTTGTAGTCCGGACCACAAGAAGGGAAAGGGGGGTAGAGGAAACGCTAATGCTGCTGAACAGGGAACTGGTGTGGGGGGAGGGAAATGGAGGGGGAGGGAATGCTGCTTTGGACAGACAGACAGAGGGAGGAAGGGAGACAGAAAGAAAAGAAGACAGACACAGGGGCAGGGAGATACACAGAAAGACAGACAGACAAAGGGGGCCAGGGACAGAGACAGACAGAAAAAAAGACAGCGGGAGTTGCGTCAGGAGGGGTGCGGGATGCGGCAGAGGGAACTTTTCCAATGGGTGCAACTGGGCGGCTATCGGGAACCTCTGATCAGGGGCAGAGCAAGGTAAGTGTATCATAGGGATAAGAAGGAAGGGACGCCTATTACTGGACAGGGGGGAGAAGGAAAGAGGTGCTGATGGCTGGGGGGGGCAGGGTGAAGAAAAAGTAACAGAGGCCTAATGTTGGACAGGGGGAGAAGGAAAGAGGTGCTGCTGGACAGGGGGTAGGTAAAACAAAGGGAGAAGGGCTGCTGCTGCATAAGGAGAGCAGTGAAGGGGTGGTGGTAGACACAGTGGAAGTAAAAGGAAGGAACAATGGACTGGGGGAGCAGGCAAGGGGTGGTGATGGACAGCCAAGGAAAAAGAAAGACAGAAAGAAAGAAAGCGGCTAAGGAGAGAGAGAGAAAGAAATAAAGACAGACATACACACATATATTCTAGCACCCGTTAATGTAACGGGCTATTAGACTGCAAAACAATGAAGATTAGGAGAGAACCTAAATTCTAGATAACAGAAGATGGGGAAGATTGCAATTTCTCAGCCAATAATAAAAAAAATAAAATATATAGTTCGACTCTTGTGCTTCTAAATCAAATCAGGAGAAATATTTGGGTTGCACCACACGAGTCTTCCACCTACCCAAGTCTGTCTTTTTCAAAAAGCATCTGTCTGACAGGCTGCACAGTGGTACAAATTAATATCTGGATATATGAATAAAAAGCCAAAAACTGGACTTAGAGACATTTGGAGCATTGACATTAAGCATCAAATTACTGCATCTCAATGGCCACAAATTTGGTCTTGGAGGATGAAATGTACAATGTCGGCATCTATGAGACAAACGTGGTTCTTCCTGTTGCATAGAGCATTCTGGACCCCTGTTCGTTTACAAAAATTAGATTGCTCTAAGTCTAATAGATGTTGGCATTGTCATCTCGAAGTGGGGACTTTGGATCATCTATTGTTCTATTGTCCATTTATTTTGGCTTTTTGGAAATCGATTTGAGGCCAAATAAATTGCTTGCTAGAGAATCATGTGCCATTATCGTATGACACAGTTTTATTTGGCATGTCTATGAGAGCTAAGAGCCAAATATCTTCCAAAAATAATAAACTTT